>NC_092310.1:6875000-7500000 GCF_036785885.1 Coffea arabica
TGACCTGAAATTTTACAGGAACCTTTACAACATCAATACCTACAACTTTCATGTTTTAAGCCAAGGCCAATTCGGCCTCTAACCATGAGATACAAAACCGGACAGAATTGGGGATATAAAACCATAACTTCCTCAAATTCCTTCCAAACCAGAAATTGGTTACAATTATCTATCCTATACACCTACTAGAGTCATTAAACATCAGTTCCCATCATCAAGGATAGCCACAACATTACATTCATATTAAACCAGAAAATTCATCAATAAATTGAAAACTTCATCAATTCATTCAAAACCAAGAAATAAACCACATATTTCATCACTTTAGCTCCCACTAGGCACAAATTAAACTTCATTAAGTGTAGGAGGAAGTTCACACACCACTCACCTAGTAAACAAGAGAGGGAGAGTTGCTTGGCACCTTAGCTTCTCCAAACACTTCACCAAACCACTAAACAACACCAAATGAAGAGGTTTTATGGAGTAGAAACAAGTTTAAGGGATTGCTTGGGATGATTTGAGCTAGATGGATGCCAACCTTTGAAGAGTTTTCTTCCTTCCTTTGGTAGAGAGAGAGAGCCGACCAACAAGGAGAAGAAAAGAGTGAATTTTTGGTGATTTTTGAGGTATTTAATCAATTAGTCAAAAAAAGTCAAAAAGGTGAATAGTTGTCCTACAAGTGAAACCAATGGCCAAGTGACACTTGTCACTCCATAAATGCATCCCTATCCTTCTTTTTCCCTCTCACATCAATCACATCTCATCCTCCACTTATCTCTTAACACCCGATAAATTTCAACCAGTATCCAAAACTTCACCTAATTGGCCGAATTTTTCCGAACTTTTCGCACTAGTGGGTCCCACGTCCGATATATATCCTTAATTTTTCAAAAACTCTCCAATACTAGAAAAATCATCTAAAAACATAATTACTCATAAAATTCACCAGGAAAATTTTTCCTAAGCCAGAAAATGCAGAAAACATGCCATTAAAGGGGATAAACCCTAGGAAAATTATTAAGAGGAATTTACGGGTTCTCACACTCTCTCCCCCTTAAAAGAATTTCGTCCTCGAAATTCCTTATCATTGACTACTCCGGGATTAAATTGAGCATTATACTTAGCTAACAAATCTGTACCCCCTTCACTGGCCAGGTTCAGTAAATTCTTACCTTCCACGTCCTCTAATGGGTCAAAGACTTGATGTTGTTCTAAGGAGTACACCCGAGAGGACACTTTCGATCCATCCTTGTCCCCCTTCGACTGGGCAGGGTTGGTCGTAGTTGGTGACAGAGTCCCTTGCCGCTCGCGCAGGCGAGTTGGACAGTTAGCAATTTGATGTTCGGCACTCCCACAGAGCAAGCATTTTCCTCCTTTCTTCCAGCAATTGTCCTCCGAGTGGTTTAATTTTCTGCAATATCCGCAGGGTCCGCGTGCTGCAGAAGCCGAGTCTCCTCTTGACGGGCTCTCTTGTGACACTCCCGGCATCCTTACTCCTCCCGTTCCCCGCCCAAACTTGGGAGGGGTACTTTCATTCCCCTGCCCCGAACTACTTCCAGAAAATCCTCTCTTTTTCGCCTGGAAGTTTTTCACCTGGAGCCTAGCATTCTCTACTCGTTGTGCCTTCTCCACTGCTTCGCTGAAGGCGATAATTTGGGCTGCCGCGAGGTCCTTCTGGATTTCTACGTTCAGACCCTGGACAAATCGCCGTATTCTTCGTTGCTCGGTCATGATGAGTTCGGGCGCAAATTTGGATAGGCGGGTGAATTGACTCTCATATTCCGCCACAGTTTGAGCTCCTTGACGGAGTCGAATGAACTCGTCTTCCTTCCTCTCCTGAACTAGAGGAGGGAAAAACTTTGCATTGAACTCTCTGATGAAGTTCACCCAAGTCCTGGTGTCTGTTCTCGTTCCCACTTCTGCCGAATTACGTTCCATCAGGAACGGGCTGCCCCCTCAAGCTGGAACATGGTAAAAGTCACCTGCCGTTTGTCAGGGTAGTGTAGGGCTGCAAATATATCCACCATCTTTTCAAGCCATCTTTCGGCAACGTCTGGGTCGGGTCCCCCAATAAACTTTGGCGGAGCGAACTTTTGGAATCGTTCGAGAGCTCTGTCTTCGCTCTCAATATGGTTACCAGGGTTTCCAGGGTTAGGGTTTTGGTTTTGGCCCTGTTGCTGCACCACTTATGCTAGCAAGTCTGTCATTTGCTGCATAGCAGCAGCTATTTGCACATTAGGGTTTACTTGCGGTTCCAGATTGGGTCCAGTAGAGGTTTCCCCCGTACCCCTAACAGGTGTGGGTTGTCTAGTTCCGCGCCCACGTCCCCGACCACTCCGTGTACCTTCCATGAGTTTTACTTGGTCTAGGCAATAATACTAAACCAAAATAAGCATGATGCATGTAAGTAACACTCAAAACTTTTATGATAACACACATTTATACATTCCAAACAAGATCAAAACATATATATACAAGCCGGTCAAAATTAAACCACACACATATATACAGCCAGTTAAGTCAAATACAAACATAGACGATCCAACGAGGAATGGCCTTTCTAGTTCACCAAATCCTTTCTAACCTACGCCCTCATATCTTTCGTATCCGGGCGCAAGAATCCCATCTAAGATAATTCACAACTCGAGCCGGCCGGTCCCAAGAGTAAACCATCTTTATTAAAGATTCCTACCCGACATACATACCGAGCTTCCTCGAGTCCCATGATAATGATTCGCACACTTATCACATGCCCGGTTCATAACTTATGCTCAAACGAGCATTTAGACATATTCATGAAATTAGAACCACAACACCACTTGGCCCAGTCTCACTCCGCGCAGAGACCACGCGAAGTGGCTCTGATACCACTTGTAACAGCCCCACCTTCCCCTAAGGCGAACCAAAGGGGTTAGCGGACTGCCTGCCCAACTCTCACCAGGACTAACGGATCAGTTTACGTCGATCTACCATGTTCCGGAACACACCCGCGCGCGCAAACAAGTTAAAATCACAAAATAAAAAAAAATGAAAAATCGAAGCCGCGGATGAACAGTGCCGGACACGTTTGAATCCGAAGTTCAACCCAACATCAATCCAACATATACATACATTGAAATTCAACATTTACAACCAAATGGCATGCCAAAAACCACTCATCATGAATATACATGTTCGGTTTGCCAATCAAAAGAAAATGAACCCAATACACATTAGGGTTTCATTCAAAGAGCTATTCAAAAGATACATTTACATGAGCTCAACTTGACAACCATCTAACACAACCTTTTCCAAAAGTGGTCATTTTCCTGTAAGAAAAACAAATGGAACGGAATGAGCTTAAACCCAGTGAATTACTACCACATAAGCAACAAAGAGCATATAGCATAACCTTTCATTTCAAGTACACAATTAAAGAATAAAACAAGTCGGTAAAAGGATACGGACGGCTCTCAAGAGCCCATTTCCACGCTTACATTCTTGATCTAATCTCATTGACTCTCCGTCAACGTTTAAGAGTACCAACCGTAGAACCCACTTCACTCCCATCCCTTCCACCAAACATACCCCAACCGGACCCGCACTCCAATCAGTAGCTTTTGGTAATACTCGAGTTTACCGGAATCAAGAGTCTCATTACTACAAGATTCCCCAGTACAGTCCCCGTGGCATGTCAATTTTCACGACCAATCCCTCGCCGGCTCGATTCAATTGACTACCAACGGGGTTGAGCTTAGTAGTACAGTAAGGCCGTTGGATACTCGTCCAAACGACACCAAATCAGTTTTCATGAAGTGAATTCAATATCTCATATAGCAAGTGCAGTATATCAGTGAAGCGGTAAACAGTCATTAACGGTATCACAAGGGGTGAGGGCGGTCAACTACACCCTCATCTCAATCAATTCCAATAGCCAAATAAGCTTTCAAGGCATCAAAATCACATATAGCAAAGCCACATTGTAACATTCAAGTGAGTAGTATACTCACTTATCAATTAAGTGTTGTTTCATGCACTTCCGTCAAGAGAATGTCGTGAACCACCGTCATGCCCTAGAACACGTAAACAAGTACAATGAGACTCGATAACGAGTCATAAAGCAATGCCAATCACAACCCCAATAGGGTTTCATATGCATATACCAGTATCATAGGTAACCAGAAAATCCGGAAATGCAATTAACTTTGGCCCTGAAAAAAAACAGTTTTTGTCCTTATTTTGCGGTAATGGTACCAATTTCACTACGATTATCGGATGAGGGTACAAGACCCACCATCTCGAAGCTAAAAGACAGGGCTACAACATTACAGAAGGTCACTCAACCCAGTTTTGAGTGCAAACAGGTCAAAAATGCAAGGTACTATATCAAAAATGTAAAACAGATTCACCAAAACGCATTCTAGCGGAAACATCATAACTCAGGCTCTACAAGTCCAAATCCAGAAATTCCAAAGGCATATGGTAGCTAAGACATCAAGCTACATTTCATCAGAAGACCTCAAAGGCCAAATCGTGCATTTTCAGGGTCGAAAATGGAAGACTACACGAAAACAAAAATCTGGGCGCGAAACAGGTCTCGAAAATAGTCAAGGGTATTTCGGTCATTTCACATGCTACAGTGGTCAGATCAAGCTGAAAATTTACAAGAAACTATTTTATAGCCTTGGCTACAACTTTCATGTTTTGGCTAAAATCTAATTCGCTGAGGATCAGGGTGAAAAGTCACGGTCCAATTGAGTGAAAAGGCAACCCTGTTCGCAGCACCCCTTCCTAGACCAGTCTCGGTATTTTCGACTTATCTCATTCTACACTACTCCGATTGACCTGAAATTTTACAGGAACCTTTACAACATCAATACCTACAACTTTCATGTTTTAAGCCAAGGCCAATTCGGCCTCTAACCATGAGATACAAAACCGGACAGAATTGGGGATATAAAACCATAACTTCCTCAAATTCCTTCCAAACCAGAAATTGGTTACAATTATCTATCCTATACACCTACTAGAGTCATTAAACATCAGTTCCCATCATCAAGGATAGCCACAACATTACATTCATATTAAACCAGAAAATTCATCAATAAATTGAAAACTTCATCAATTCATTCAAAACCAAGAAATAAACCACATATTTCATCACTTTAGCTCCCACTAGGCACAAATTAAACTTCATTAAGTGTAGGAGGAAGTTCACACACCACTCACCTAGTAAACAAGAGAGGGAGAGTTGCTTGGCACCTTAGCTTCTCCAAACACTTCACCAAACCACTAAACAACACCAAATGAAGAGGTTTTATGGAGTAGAAACAAGTTTAAGGGATTGCTTGGGATGATTTGAGCTAGATGGATGCCAACCTTTGAAGAGTTTTCTTCCTTCCTTTGGTAGAGAGAGAGAGCCGACCAACAAGGAGAAGAAAAGAGTGAATTTTTGGTGATTTTTGAGGTATTTAATCAATTAGTCAAAAAAAGTCAAAAAGGTGAATAGTTGTCCTACAAGTGAAACCAATGGCCAAGTGACACTTGTCACTCCATAAATGCATCCCTATCCTTCTTTTTCCCTCTCACATCAATCACATCTCATCCTCCACTTATCTCTTAACACCCGATAAATTTCAACCAGTATCCAAAACTTCACCTAATTGGCCGAATTTTTCCGAACTTTTCGCACTAGTGGGTCCCACGTCCGATATATATCCTTAATTTTTCAAAAACTCTCCAATACTAGAAAAATCATCTAAAAACATAATTACTCATAAAATTCACCAGGAAAATTTTTCCTAAGCCAGAAAATGCAGAAAACATGCCATTAAAGGGGATAAACCCTAGGAAAATTATTAAGAGGAATTTACGGGTTCTCACACTCTCTCCCCCTTAAAAGAATTTCGTCCTCGAAATTCCTTATCATTGACTACTCCGGGATTAAATTGAGCATTATACTTAGCTAACAAATCTGTACCCCCTTCACTGGCCAGGTTCAGTAAATTCTTACCTTCCACGTCCTCTAATGGGTCAAAGACTTGATGTTGTTCTAAGGAGTACACCCGAGAGGACACTTTCGATCCATCCTTGTCCCCCTTCGACTGGGCAGGGTTGGTCGTAGTTGGTGACAGAGTCCCTTGCCGCTCGCGCAGGCGAGTTGGACAGTTAGCAATTTGATGTTCGGCACTCCCACAGAGCAAGCATTTTCCTCCTTTCTTCCAGCAATTGTCCTCCGAGTGGTTTAATTTTCTGCAATATCCGCAGGGTCCGCGTGCTGCAGAAGCCGAGTCTCCTCTTGACGGGCTCTCTTGTGACACTCCCGGCATCCTTACTCCTCCCGTTCCCCGCCCAAACTTGGGAGGGGTACTTTCATTCCCCTGCCCCGAACTACTTCCAGAAAATCCTCTCTTTTTCGCCTGGAAGTTTTTCACCTGGAGCCTAGCATTCTCTACTCGTTGTGCCTTCTCCACTGCTTCGCTGAAGGCGATAATTTGGGCTGCCGCGAGGTCCTTCTGGATTTCTACGTTCAGACCCTGGACAAATCGCCGTATTCTTCGTTGCTCGGTCATGATGAGTTCGGGCGCAAATTTGGATAGGCGGGTGAATTGACTCTCATATTCCGCCACAGTTTGAGCTCCTTGACGGAGTCGAATGAACTCGTCTTCCTTCCTCTCCTGAACTAGAGGAGGGAAAAACTTTGCATTGAACTCTCTGATGAAGTTCACCCAAGTCCTGGTGTCTGTTCTCGTTCCCACTTCTGCCGAATTACGTTCCATCAGGAACGGGCTGCCCCCTCAAGCTGGAACATGGTAAAAGTCACCTGCCGTTTGTCAGGGTAGTGTAGGGCTGCAAATATATCCACCATCTTTTCAAGCCATCTTTCGGCAACGTCTGGGTCGGGTCCCCCAATAAACTTTGGCGGAGCGAACTTTTGGAATCGTTCGAGAGCTCTGTCTTCGCTCTCAATATGGTTACCAGGGTTTCCAGGGTTAGGGTTTTGGTTTTGGCCCTGTTGCTGCACCACTTATGCTAGCAAGTCTGTCATTTGCTGCATAGCAGCAGCTATTTGCACATTAGGGTTTACTTGCGGTTCCAGATTGGGTCCAGTAGAGGTTTCCCCCGTACCCCTAACAGGTGTGGGTTGTCTAGTTCCGCGCCCACGTCCCCGACCACTCCGTGTACCTTCCATGAGTTTTACTTGGTCTAGGCAATAATACTAAACCAAAATAAGCATGATGCATGTAAGTAACACTCAAAACTTTTATGATAACACACATTTATACATTCCAAACAAGATCAAAACATATATATACAAGCCGGTCAAAATTAAACCACACACATATATACAGCCAGTTAAGTCAAATACAAACATAGACGATCCAACGAGGAATGGCCTTTCTAGTTCACCAAATCCTTTCTAACCTACGCCCTCATATCTTTCGTATCCGGGCGCAAGAATCCCATCTAAGATAATTCACAACTCGAGCCGGCCGGTCCCAAGAGTAAACCATCTTTATTAAAGATTCCTACCCGACATACATACCGAGCTTCCTCGAGTCCCATGATAATGATTCGCACACTTATCACATGCCCGGTTCATAACTTATGCTCAAACGAGCATTTAGACATATTCATGAAATTAGAACCACAACACCACTTGGCCCAGTCTCACTCCGCGCAGAGACCACGCGAAGTGGCTCTGATACCACTTGTAACAGCCCCACCTTCCCCTAAGGCGAACCAAAGGGGTTAGCGGACTGCCTGCCCAACTCTCACCAGGACTAACGGATCAGTTTACGTCGATCTACCATGTTCCGGAACACACCCGCGCGCGCAAACAAGTTAAAATCACAAAATAAAAAAAAATGAAAAATCGAAGCCGCGGATGAACAGTGCCGGACACGTTTGAATCCGAAGTTCAACCCAACATCAATCCAACATATACATACATTGAAATTCAACATTTACAACCAAATGGCATGCCAAAAACCACTCATCATGAATATACATGTTCGGTTTGCCAATCAAAAGAAAATGAACCCAATACACATTAGGGTTTCATTCAAAGAGCTATTCAAAAGATACATTTACATGAGCTCAACTTGACAACCATCTAACACAACCTTTTCCAAAAGTGGTCATTTTCCTGTAAGAAAAACAAATGGAACGGAATGAGCTTAAACCCAGTGAATTACTACCACATAAGCAACAAAGAGCATATAGCATAACCTTTCATTTCAAGTACACAATTAAAGAATAAAACAAGTCGGTAAAAGGATACGGACGGCTCTCAAGAGCCCATTTCCACGCTTACATTCTTGATCTAATCTCATTGACTCTCCGTCAACGTTTAAGAGTACCAACCGTAGAACCCACTTCACTCCCATCCCTTCCACCAAACATACCCCAACCGGACCCGCACTCCAATCAGTAGCTTTTGGTAATACTCGAGTTTACCGGAATCAAGAGTCTCATTACTACAAGATTCCCCAGTACAGTCCCCGTGGCATGTCAATTTTCACGACCAATCCCTCGCCGGCTCGATTCAATTGACTACCAACGGGGTTGAGCTTAGTAGTACAGTAAGGCCGTTGGATACTCGTCCAAACGACACCAAATCAGTTTTCATGAAGTGAATTCAATATCTCATATAGCAAGTGCAGTATATCAGTGAAGCGGTAAACAGTCATTAACGGTATCACAAGGGGTGAGGGCGGTCAACTACACCCTCATCTCAATCAATTCCAATAGCCAAATAAGCTTTCAAGGCATCAAAATCACATATAGCAAAGCCACATTGTAACATTCAAGTGAGTAGTATACTCACTTATCAATTAAGTGTTGTTTCATGCACTTCCGTCAAGAGAATGTCGTGAACCACCGTCATGCCCTAGAACACGTAAACAAGTACAATGAGACTCGATAACGAGTCATAAAGCAATGCCAATCACAACCCCAATAGGGTTTCATATGCATATACCAGTATCATAGGTAACCAGAAAATCCGGAAATGCAATTAACTTTGGCCCTGAAAAAAAACAGTTTTTGTCCTTATTTTGCGGTAATGGTACCAATTTCACTACGATTATCGGATGAGGGTACAAGACCCACCATCTCGAAGCTAAAAGACAGGGCTACAACATTACAGAAGGTCACTCAACCCAGTTTTGAGTGCAAACAGGTCAAAAATGCAAGGTACTATATCAAAAATGTAAAACAGATTCACCAAAACGCATTCTAGCGGAAACATCATAACTCAGGCTCTACAAGTCCAAATCCAGAAATTCCAAAGGCATATGGTAGCTAAGACATCAAGCTACATTTCATCAGAAGACCTCAAAGGCCAAATCGTGCATTTTCAGGGTCGAAAATGGAAGACTACACGAAAACAAAAATCTGGGCGCGAAACAGGTCTCGAAAATAGTCAAGGGTATTTCGGTCATTTCACATGCTACAGTGGTCAGATCAAGCTGAAAATTTACAAGAAACTATTTTATAGCCTTGGCTACAACTTTCATGTTTTGGCTAAAATCTAATTCGCTGAGGATCAGGGTGAAAAGTCACGGTCCAATTGAGTGAAAAGGCAACCCTGTTCGCAGCACCCCTTCCTAGACCAGTCTCGGTATTTTCGACTTATCTCATTCTACACTACTCCGATTGACCTGAAATTTTACAGGAACCTTTACAACATCAATACCTACAACTTTCATGTTTTAAGCCAAGGCCAATTCGGCCTCTAACCATGAGATACAAAACCGGACAGAATTGGGGATATAAAACCATAACTTCCTCAAATTCCTTCCAAACCAGAAATTGGTTACAATTATCTATCCTATACACCTACTAGAGTCATTAAACATCAGTTCCCATCATCAAGGATAGCCACAACATTACATTCATATTAAACCAGAAAATTCATCAATAAATTGAAAACTTCATCAATTCATTCAAAACCAAGAAATAAACCACATATTTCATCACTTTAGCTCCCACTAGGCACAAATTAAACTTCATTAAGTGTAGGAGGAAGTTCACACACCACTCACCTAGTAAACAAGAGAGGGAGAGTTGCTTGGCACCTTAGCTTCTCCAAACACTTCACCAAACCACTAAACAACACCAAATGAAGAGGTTTTATGGAGTAGAAACAAGTTTAAGGGATTGCTTGGGATGATTTGAGCTAGATGGATGCCAACCTTTGAAGAGTTTTCTTCCTTCCTTTGGTAGAGAGAGAGAGCCGACCAACAAGGAGAAGAAAAGAGTGAATTTTTGGTGATTTTTGAGGTATTTAATCAATTAGTCAAAAAAAGTCAAAAAGGTGAATAGTTGTCCTACAAGTGAAACCAATGGCCAAGTGACACTTGTCACTCCATAAATGCATCCCTATCCTTCTTTTTCCCTCTCACATCAATCACATCTCATCCTCCACTTATCTCTTAACACCCGATAAATTTCAACCAGTATCCAAAACTTCACCTAATTGGCCGAATTTTTCCGAACTTTTCGCACTAGTGGGTCCCACGTCCGATATATATCCTTAATTTTTCAAAAACTCTCCAATACTAGAAAAATCATCTAAAAACATAATTACTCATAAAATTCACCAGGAAAATTTTTCCTAAGCCAGAAAATGCAGAAAACATGCCATTAAAGGGGATAAACCCTAGGAAAATTATTAAGAGGAATTTACGGGTTCTCACACTCTCTCCCCCTTAAAAGAATTTCGTCCTCGAAATTCCTTATCATTGACTACTCCGGGATTAAATTGAGCATTATACTTAGCTAACAAATCTGTACCCCCTTCACTGGCCAGGTTCAGTAAATTCTTACCTTCCACGTCCTCTAATGGGTCAAAGACTTGATGTTGTTCTAAGGAGTACACCCGAGAGGACACTTTCGATCCATCCTTGTCCCCCTTCGACTGGGCAGGGTTGGTCGTAGTTGGTGACAGAGTCCCTTGCCGCTCGCGCAGGCGAGTTGGACAGTTAGCAATTTGATGTTCGGCACTCCCACAGAGCAAGCATTTTCCTCCTTTCTTCCAGCAATTGTCCTCCGAGTGGTTTAATTTTCTGCAATATCCGCAGGGTCCGCGTGCTGCAGAAGCCGAGTCTCCTCTTGACGGGCTCTCTTGTGACACTCCCGGCATCCTTACTCCTCCCGTTCCCCGCCCAAACTTGGGAGGGGTACTTTCATTCCCCTGCCCCGAACTACTTCCAGAAAATCCTCTCTTTTTCGCCTGGAAGTTTTTCACCTGGAGCCTAGCATTCTCTACTCGTTGTGCCTTCTCCACTGCTTCGCTGAAGGCGATAATTTGGGCTGCCGCGAGGTCCTTCTGGATTTCTACGTTCAGACCCTGGACAAATCGCCGTATTCTTCGTTGCTCGGTCATGATGAGTTCGGGCGCAAATTTGGATAGGCGGGTGAATTGACTCTCATATTCCGCCACAGTTTGAGCTCCTTGACGGAGTCGAATGAACTCGTCTTCCTTCCTCTCCTGAACTAGAGGAGGGAAAAACTTTGCATTGAACTCTCTGATGAAGTTCACCCAAGTCCTGGTGTCTGTTCTCGTTCCCACTTCTGCCGAATTACGTTCCATCAGGAACGGGCTGCCCCCTCAAGCTGGAACATGGTAAAAGTCACCTGCCGTTTGTCAGGGTAGTGTAGGGCTGCAAATATATCCACCATCTTTTCAAGCCATCTTTCGGCAACGTCTGGGTCGGGTCCCCCAATAAACTTTGGCGGAGCGAACTTTTGGAATCGTTCGAGAGCTCTGTCTTCGCTCTCAATATGGTTACCAGGGTTTCCAGGGTTAGGGTTTTGGTTTTGGCCCTGTTGCTGCACCACTTATGCTAGCAAGTCTGTCATTTGCTGCATAGCAGCAGCTATTTGCACATTAGGGTTTACTTGCGGTTCCAGATTGGGTCCAGTAGAGGTTTCCCCCGTACCCCTAACAGGTGTGGGTTGTCTAGTTCCGCGCCCACGTCCCCGACCACTCCGTGTACCTTCCATGAGTTTTACTTGGTCTAGGCAATAATACTAAACCAAAATAAGCATGATGCATGTAAGTAACACTCAAAACTTTTATGATAACACACATTTATACATTCCAAACAAGATCAAAACATATATATACAAGCCGGTCAAAATTAAACCACACACATATATACAGCCAGTTAAGTCAAATACAAACATAGACGATCCAACGAGGAATGGCCTTTCTAGTTCACCAAATCCTTTCTAACCTACGCCCTCATATCTTTCGTATCCGGGCGCAAGAATCCCATCTAAGATAATTCACAACTCGAGCCGGCCGGTCCCAAGAGTAAACCATCTTTATTAAAGATTCCTACCCGACATACATACCGAGCTTCCTCGAGTCCCATGATAATGATTCGCACACTTATCACATGCCCGGTTCATAACTTATGCTCAAACGAGCATTTAGACATATTCATGAAATTAGAACCACAACACCACTTGGCCCAGTCTCACTCCGCGCAGAGACCACGCGAAGTGGCTCTGATACCACTTGTAACAGCCCCACCTTCCCCTAAGGCGAACCAAAGGGGTTAGCGGACTGCCTGCCCAACTCTCACCAGGACTAACGGATCAGTTTACGTCGATCTACCATGTTCCGGAACACACCCGCGCGCGCAAACAAGTTAAAATCACAAAATAAAAAAAAATGAAAAATCGAAGCCGCGGATGAACAGTGCCGGACACGTTTGAATCCGAAGTTCAACCCAACATCAATCCAACATATACATACATTGAAATTCAACATTTACAACCAAATGGCATGCCAAAAACCACTCATCATGAATATACATGTTCGGTTTGCCAATCAAAAGAAAATGAACCCAATACACATTAGGGTTTCATTCAAAGAGCTATTCAAAAGATACATTTACATGAGCTCAACTTGACAACCATCTAACACAACCTTTTCCAAAAGTGGTCATTTTCCTGTAAGAAAAACAAATGGAACGGAATGAGCTTAAACCCAGTGAATTACTACCACATAAGCAACAAAGAGCATATAGCATAACCTTTCATTTCAAGTACACAATTAAAGAATAAAACAAGTCGGTAAAAGGATACGGACGGCTCTCAAGAGCCCATTTCCACGCTTACATTCTTGATCTAATCTCATTGACTCTCCGTCAACGTTTAAGAGTACCAACCGTAGAACCCACTTCACTCCCATCCCTTCCACCAAACATACCCCAACCGGACCCGCACTCCAATCAGTAGCTTTTGGTAATACTCGAGTTTACCGGAATCAAGAGTCTCATTACTACAAGATTCCCCAGTACAGTCCCCGTGGCATGTCAATTTTCACGACCAATCCCTCGCCGGCTCGATTCAATTGACTACCAACGGGGTTGAGCTTAGTAGTACAGTAAGGCCGTTGGATACTCGTCCAAACGACACCAAATCAGTTTTCATGAAGTGAATTCAATATCTCATATAGCAAGTGCAGTATATCAGTGAAGCGGTAAACAGTCATTAACGGTATCACAAGGGGTGAGGGCGGTCAACTACACCCTCATCTCAATCAATTCCAATAGCCAAATAAGCTTTCAAGGCATCAAAATCACATATAGCAAAGCCACATTGTAACATTCAAGTGAGTAGTATACTCACTTATCAATTAAGTGTTGTTTCATGCACTTCCGTCAAGAGAATGTCGTGAACCACCGTCATGCCCTAGAACACGTAAACAAGTACAATGAGACTCGATAACGAGTCATAAAGCAATGCCAATCACAACCCCAATAGGGTTTCATATGCATATACCAGTATCATAGGTAACCAGAAAATCCGGAAATGCAATTAACTTTGGCCCTGAAAAAAAACAGTTTTTGTCCTTATTTTGCGGTAATGGTACCAATTTCACTACGATTATCGGATGAGGGTACAAGACCCACCATCTCGAAGCTAAAAGACAGGGCTACAACATTACAGAAGGTCACTCAACCCAGTTTTGAGTGCAAACAGGTCAAAAATGCAAGGTACTATATCAAAAATGTAAAACAGATTCACCAAAACGCATTCTAGCGGAAACATCATAACTCAGGCTCTACAAGTCCAAATCCAGAAATTCCAAAGGCATATGGTAGCTAAGACATCAAGCTACATTTCATCAGAAGACCTCAAAGGCCAAATCGTGCATTTTCAGGGTCGAAAATGGAAGACTACACGAAAACAAAAATCTGGGCGCGAAACAGGTCTCGAAAATAGTCAAGGGTATTTCGGTCATTTCACATGCTACAGTGGTCAGATCAAGCTGAAAATTTACAAGAAACTATTTTATAGCCTTGGCTACAACTTTCATGTTTTGGCTAAAATCTAATTCGCTGAGGATCAGGGTGAAAAGTCACGGTCCAATTGAGTGAAAAGGCAACCCTGTTCGCAGCACCCCTTCCTAGACCAGTCTCGGTATTTTCGACTTATCTCATTCTACACTACTCCGATTGACCTGAAATTTTACAGGAACCTTTACAACATCAATACCTACAACTTTCATGTTTTAAGCCAAGGCCAATTCGGCCTCTAACCATGAGATACAAAACCGGACAGAATTGGGGATATAAAACCATAACTTCCTCAAATTCCTTCCAAACCAGAAATTGGTTACAATTATCTATCCTATACACCTACTAGAGTCATTAAACATCAGTTCCCATCATCAAGGATAGCCACAACATTACATTCATATTAAACCAGAAAATTCATCAATAAATTGAAAACTTCATCAATTCATTCAAAACCAAGAAATAAACCACATATTTCATCACTTTAGCTCCCACTAGGCACAAATTAAACTTCATTAAGTGTAGGAGGAAGTTCACACACCACTCACCTAGTAAACAAGAGAGGGAGAGTTGCTTGGCACCTTAGCTTCTCCAAACACTTCACCAAACCACTAAACAACACCAAATGAAGAGGTTTTATGGAGTAGAAACAAGTTTAAGGGATTGCTTGGGATGATTTGAGCTAGATGGATGCCAACCTTTGAAGAGTTTTCTTCCTTCCTTTGGTAGAGAGAGAGAGCCGACCAACAAGGAGAAGAAAAGAGTGAATTTTTGGTGATTTTTGAGGTATTTAATCAATTAGTCAAAAAAAGTCAAAAAGGTGAATAGTTGTCCTACAAGTGAAACCAATGGCCAAGTGACACTTGTCACTCCAGGGTTTACTTGCGGTTCCAGATTGGGTCCAGTAGAGGTTTCCCCCGTACCCCTAACAGGTGTGGGTTGTCTAGTTCCGCGCCCACGTCCCCGACCACTCCGTGTACCTTCCATGAGTTTTACTTGGTCTAGGCAATAATACTAAACCAAAATAAGCATGATGCATGTAAGTAACACTCAAAACTTTTATGATAACACACATTTATACATTCCAAACAAGATCAAAACATATATATACAAGCCGGTCAAAATTAAACCACACACATATATACAGCCAGTTAAGTCAAATACAAACATAGACGATCCAACGAGGAATGGCCTTTCTAGTTCACCAAATCCTTTCTAACCTACGCCCTCATATCTTTCGTATCCGGGCGCAAGAATCCCATCTAAGATAATTCACAACTCGAGCCGGCCGGTCCCAAGAGTAAACCATCTTTATTAAAGATTCCTACCCGACATACATACCGAGCTTCCTCGAGTCCCATGATAATGATTCGCACACTTATCACATGCCCGGTTCATAACTTATGCTCAAACGAGCATTTAGACATATTCATGAAATTAGAACCACAACACCACTTGGCCCAGTCTCACTCCGCGCAGAGACCACGCGAAGTGGCTCTGATACCACTTGTAACAGCCCCACCTTCCCCTAAGGCGAACCAAAGGGGTTAGCGGACTGCCTGCCCAACTCTCACCAGGACTAACGGATCAGTTTACGTCGATCTACCATGTTCCGGAACACACCCGCGCGCGCAAACAAGTTAAAATCACAAAATAAAAAAAAATGAAAAATCGAAGCCGCGGATGAACAGTGCCGGACACGTTTGAATCCGAAGTTCAACCCAACATCAATCCAACATATACATACATTGAAATTCAACATTTACAACCAAATGGCATGCCAAAAACCACTCATCATGAATATACATGTTCGGTTTGCCAATCAAAAGAAAATGAACCCAATACACATTAGGGTTTCATTCAAAGAGCTATTCAAAAGATACATTTACATGAGCTCAACTTGACAACCATCTAACACAACCTTTTCCAAAAGTGGTCATTTTCCTGTAAGAAAAACAAATGGAACGGAATGAGCTTAAACCCAGTGAATTACTACCACATAAGCAACAAAGAGCATATAGCATAACCTTTCATTTCAAGTACACAATTAAAGAATAAAACAAGTCGGTAAAAGGATACGGACGGCTCTCAAGAGCCCATTTCCACGCTTACATTCTTGATCTAATCTCATTGACTCTCCGTCAACGTTTAAGAGTACCAACCGTAGAACCCACTTCACTCCCATCCCTTCCACCAAACATACCCCAACCGGACCCGCACTCCAATCAGTAGCTTTTGGTAATACTCGAGTTTACCGGAATCAAGAGTCTCATTACTACAAGATTCCCCAGTACAGTCCCCGTGGCATGTCAATTTTCACGACCAATCCCTCGCCGGCTCGATTCAATTGACTACCAACGGGGTTGAGCTTAGTAGTACAGTAAGGCCGTTGGATACTCGTCCAAACGACACCAAATCAGTTTTCATGAAGTGAATTCAATATCTCATATAGCAAGTGCAGTATATCAGTGAAGCGGTAAACAGTCATTAACGGTATCACAAGGGGTGAGGGCGGTCAACTACACCCTCATCTCAATCAATTCCAATAGCCAAATAAGCTTTCAAGGCATCAAAATCACATATAGCAAAGCCACATTGTAACATTCAAGTGAGTAGTATACTCACTTATCAATTAAGTGTTGTTTCATGCACTTCCGTCAAGAGAATGTCGTGAACCACCGTCATGCCCTAGAACACGTAAACAAGTACAATGAGACTCGATAACGAGTCATAAAGCAATGCCAATCACAACCCCAATAGGGTTTCATATGCATATACCAGTATCATAGGTAACCAGAAAATCCGGAAATGCAATTAACTTTGGCCCTGAAAAAAAACAGTTTTTGTCCTTATTTTGCGGTAATGGTACCAATTTCACTACGATTATCGGATGAGGGTACAAGACCCACCATCTCGAAGCTAAAAGACAGGGCTACAACATTACAGAAGGTCACTCAACCCAGTTTTGAGTGCAAACAGGTCAAAAATGCAAGGTACTATATCAAAAATGTAAAACAGATTCACCAAAACGCATTCTAGCGGAAACATCATAACTCAGGCTCTACAAGTCCAAATCCAGAAATTCCAAAGGCATATGGTAGCTAAGACATCAAGCTACATTTCATCAGAAGACCTCAAAGGCCAAATCGTGCATTTTCAGGGTCGAAAATGGAAGACTACACGAAAACAAAAATCTGGGCGCGAAACAGGTCTCGAAAATAGTCAAGGGTATTTCGGTCATTTCACATGCTACAGTGGTCAGATCAAGCTGAAAATTTACAAGAAACTATTTTATAGCCTTGGCTACAACTTTCATGTTTTGGCTAAAATCTAATTCGCTGAGGATCAGGGTGAAAAGTCACGGTCCAATTGAGTGAAAAGGCAACCCTGTTCGCAGCACCCCTTCCTAGACCAGTCTCGGTATTTTCGACTTATCTCATTCTACACTACTCCGATTGACCTGAAATTTTACAGGAACCTTTACAACATCAATACCTACAACTTTCATGTTTTAAGCCAAGGCCAATTCGGCCTCTAACCATGAGATACAAAACCGGACAGAATTGGGGATATAAAACCATAACTTCCTCAAATTCCTTCCAAACCAGAAATTGGTTACAATTATCTATCCTATACACCTACTAGAGTCATTAAACATCAGTTCCCATCATCAAGGATAGCCACAACATTACATTCATATTAAACCAGAAAATTCATCAATAAATTGAAAACTTCATCAATTCATTCAAAACCAAGAAATAAACCACATATTTCATCACTTTAGCTCCCACTAGGCACAAATTAAACTTCATTAAGTGTAGGAGGAAGTTCACACACCACTCACCTAGTAAACAAGAGAGGGAGAGTTGCTTGGCACCTTAGCTTCTCCAAACACTTCACCAAACCACTAAACAACACCAAATGAAGAGGTTTTATGGAGTAGAAACAAGTTTAAGGGATTGCTTGGGATGATTTGAGCTAGATGGATGCCAACCTTTGAAGAGTTTTCTTCCTTCCTTTGGTAGAGAGAGAGAGCCGACCAACAAGGAGAAGAAAAGAGTGAATTTTTGGTGATTTTTGAGGTATTTAATCAATTAGTCAAAAAAAGTCAAAAAGGTGAATAGTTGTCCTACAAGTGAAACCAATGGCCAAGTGACACTTGTCACTCCATAAATGCATCCCTATCCTTCTTTTTCCCTCTCACATCAATCACATCTCATCCTCCACTTATCTCTTAACACCCGATAAATTTCAACCAGTATCCAAAACTTCACCTAATTGGCCGAATTTTTCCGAACTTTTCGCACTAGTGGGTCCCACGTCCGATATATATCCTTAATTTTTCAAAAACTCTCCAATACTAGAAAAATCATCTAAAAACATAATTACTCATAAAATTCACCAGGAAAATTTTTCCTAAGCCAGAAAATGCAGAAAACATGCCATTAAAGGGGATAAACCCTAGGAAAATTATTAAGAGGAATTTACGGGTTCTCACACTCTCTCCCCCTTAAAAGAATTTCGTCCTCGAAATTCCTTATCATTGACTACTCCGGGATTAAATTGAGCATTATACTTAGCTAACAAATCTGTACCCCCTTCACTGGCCAGGTTCAGTAAATTCTTACCTTCCACGTCCTCTAATGGGTCAAAGACTTGATGTTGTTCTAAGGAGTACACCCGAGAGGACACTTTCGATCCATCCTTGTCCCCCTTCGACTGGGCAGGGTTGGTCGTAGTTGGTGACAGAGTCCCTTGCCGCTCGCGCAGGCGAGTTGGACAGTTAGCAATTTGATGTTCGGCACTCCCACAGAGCAAGCATTTTCCTCCTTTCTTCCAGCAATTGTCCTCCGAGTGGTTTAATTTTCTGCAATATCCGCAGGGTCCGCGTGCTGCAGAAGCCGAGTCTCCTCTTGACGGGCTCTCTTGTGACACTCCCGGCATCCTTACTCCTCCCGTTCCCCGCCCAAACTTGGGAGGGGTACTTTCATTCCCCTGCCCCGAACTACTTCCAGAAAATCCTCTCTTTTTCGCCTGGAAGTTTTTCACCTGGAGCCTAGCATTCTCTACTCGTTGTGCCTTCTCCACTGCTTCGCTGAAGGCGATAATTTGGGCTGCCGCGAGGTCCTTCTGGATTTCTACGTTCAGACCCTGGACAAATCGCCGTATTCTTCGTTGCTCGGTCATGATGAGTTCGGGCGCAAATTTGGATAGGCGGGTGAATTGACTCTCATATTCCGCCACAGTTTGAGCTCCTTGACGGAGTCGAATGAACTCGTCTTCCTTCCTCTCCTGAACTAGAGGAGGGAAAAACTTTGCATTGAACTCTCTGATGAAGTTCACCCAAGTCCTGGTGTCTGTTCTCGTTCCCACTTCTGCCGAATTACGTTCCATCAGGAACGGGCTGCCCCCTCAAGCTGGAACATGGTAAAAGTCACCTGCCGTTTGTCAGGGTAGTGTAGGGCTGCAAATATATCCACCATCTTTTCAAGCCATCTTTCGGCAACGTCTGGGTCGGGTCCCCCAATAAACTTTGGCGGAGCGAACTTTTGGAATCGTTCGAGAGCTCTGTCTTCGCTCTCAATATGGTTACCAGGGTTTCCAGGGTTAGGGTTTTGGTTTTGGCCCTGTTGCTGCACCACTTATGCTAGCAAGTCTGTCATTTGCTGCATAGCAGCAGCTATTTGCACATTAGGGTTTACTTGCGGTTCCAGATTGGGTCCAGTAGAGGTTTCCCCCGTACCCCTAACAGGTGTGGGTTGTCTAGTTCCGCGCCCACGTCCCCGACCACTCCGTGTACCTTCCATGAGTTTTACTTGGTCTAGGCAATAATACTAAACCAAAATAAGCATGATGCATGTAAGTAACACTCAAAACTTTTATGATAACACACATTTATACATTCCAAACAAGATCAAAACATATATATACAAGCCGGTCAAAATTAAACCACACACATATATACAGCCAGTTAAGTCAAATACAAACATAGACGATCCAACGAGGAATGGCCTTTCTAGTTCACCAAATCCTTTCTAACCTACGCCCTCATATCTTTCGTATCCGGGCGCAAGAATCCCATCTAAGATAATTCACAACTCGAGCCGGCCGGTCCCAAGAGTAAACCATCTTTATTAAAGATTCCTACCCGACATACATACCGAGCTTCCTCGAGTCCCATGATAATGATTCGCACACTTATCACATGCCCGGTTCATAACTTATGCTCAAACGAGCATTTAGACATATTCATGAAATTAGAACCACAACACCACTTGGCCCAGTCTCACTCCGCGCAGAGACCACGCGAAGTGGCTCTGATACCACTTGTAACAGCCCCACCTTCCCCTAAGGCGAACCAAAGGGGTTAGCGGACTGCCTGCCCAACTCTCACCAGGACTAACGGATCAGTTTACGTCGATCTACCATGTTCCGGAACACACCCGCGCGCGCAAACAAGTTAAAATCACAAAATAAAAAAAAATGAAAAATCGAAGCCGCGGATGAACAGTGCCGGACACGTTTGAATCCGAAGTTCAACCCAACATCAATCCAACATATACATACATTGAAATTCAACATTTACAACCAAATGGCATGCCAAAAACCACTCATCATGAATATACATGTTCGGTTTGCCAATCAAAAGAAAATGAACCCAATACACATTAGGGTTTCATTCAAAGAGCTATTCAAAAGATACATTTACATGAGCTCAACTTGACAACCATCTAACACAACCTTTTCCAAAAGTGGTCATTTTCCTGTAAGAAAAACAAATGGAACGGAATGAGCTTAAACCCAGTGAATTACTACCACATAAGCAACAAAGAGCATATAGCATAACCTTTCATTTCAAGTACACAATTAAAGAATAAAACAAGTCGGTAAAAGGATACGGACGGCTCTCAAGAGCCCATTTCCACGCTTACATTCTTGATCTAATCTCATTGACTCTCCGTCAACGTTTAAGAGTACCAACCGTAGAACCCACTTCACTCCCATCCCTTCCACCAAACATACCCCAACCGGACCCGCACTCCAATCAGTAGCTTTTGGTAATACTCGAGTTTACCGGAATCAAGAGTCTCATTACTACAAGATTCCCCAGTACAGTCCCCGTGGCATGTCAATTTTCACGACCAATCCCTCGCCGGCTCGATTCAATTGACTACCAACGGGGTTGAGCTTAGTAGTACAGTAAGGCCGTTGGATACTCGTCCAAACGACACCAAATCAGTTTTCATGAAGTGAATTCAATATCTCATATAGCAAGTGCAGTATATCAGTGAAGCGGTAAACAGTCATTAACGGTATCACAAGGGGTGAGGGCGGTCAACTACACCCTCATCTCAATCAATTCCAATAGCCAAATAAGCTTTCAAGGCATCAAAATCACATATAGCAAAGCCACATTGTAACATTCAAGTGAGTAGTATACTCACTTATCAATTAAGTGTTGTTTCATGCACTTCCGTCAAGAGAATGTCGTGAACCACCGTCATGCCCTAGAACACGTAAACAAGTACAATGAGACTCGATAACGAGTCATAAAGCAATGCCAATCACAACCCCAATAGGGTTTCATATGCATATACCAGTATCATAGGTAACCAGAAAATCCGGAAATGCAATTAACTTTGGCCCTGAAAAAAAACAGTTTTTGTCCTTATTTTGCGGTAATGGTACCAATTTCACTACGATTATCGGATGAGGGTACAAGACCCACCATCTCGAAGCTAAAAGACAGGGCTACAACATTACAGAAGGTCACTCAACCCAGTTTTGAGTGCAAACAGGTCAAAAATGCAAGGTACTATATCAAAAATGTAAAACAGATTCACCAAAACGCATTCTAGCGGAAACATCATAACTCAGGCTCTACAAGTCCAAATCCAGAAATTCCAAAGGCATATGGTAGCTAAGACATCAAGCTACATTTCATCAGAAGACCTCAAAGGCCAAATCGTGCATTTTCAGGGTCGAAAATGGAAGACTACACGAAAACAAAAATCTGGGCGCGAAACAGGTCTCGAAAATAGTCAAGGGTATTTCGGTCATTTCACATGCTACAGTGGTCAGATCAAGCTGAAAATTTACAAGAAACTATTTTATAGCCTTGGCTACAACTTTCATGTTTTGGCTAAAATCTAATTCGCTGAGGATCAGGGTGAAAAGTCACGGTCCAATTGAGTGAAAAGGCAACCCTGTTCGCAGCACCCCTTCCTAGACCAGTCTCGGTATTTTCGACTTATCTCATTCTACACTACTCCGATTGACCTGAAATTTTACAGGAACCTTTACAACATCAATACCTACAACTTTCATGTTTTAAGCCAAGGCCAATTCGGCCTCTAACCATGAGATACAAAACCGGACAGAATTGGGGATATAAAACCATAACTTCCTCAAATTCCTTCCAAACCAGAAATTGGTTACAATTATCTATCCTATACACCTACTAGAGTCATTAAACATCAGTTCCCATCATCAAGGATAGCCACAACATTACATTCATATTAAACCAGAAAATTCATCAATAAATTGAAAACTTCATCAATTCATTCAAAACCAAGAAATAAACCACATATTTCATCACTTTAGCTCCCACTAGGCACAAATTAAACTTCATTAAGTGTAGGAGGAAGTTCACACACCACTCACCTAGTAAACAAGAGAGGGAGAGTTGCTTGGCACCTTAGCTTCTCCAAACACTTCACCAAACCACTAAACAACACCAAATGAAGAGGTTTTATGGAGTAGAAACAAGTTTAAGGGATTGCTTGGGATGATTTGAGCTAGATGGATGCCAACCTTTGAAGAGTTTTCTTCCTTCCTTTGGTAGAGAGAGAGAGCCGACCAACAAGGAGAAGAAAAGAGTGAATTTTTGGTGATTTTTGAGGTATTTAATCAATTAGTCAAAAAAAGTCAAAAAGGTGAATAGTTGTCCTACAAGTGAAACCAATGGCCAAGTGACACTTGTCACTCCATAAATGCATCCCTATCCTTCTTTTTCCCTCTCACATCAATCACATCTCATCCTCCACTTATCTCTTAACACCCGATAAATTTCAACCAGTATCCAAAACTTCACCTAATTGGCCGAATTTTTCCGAACTTTTCGCACTAGTGGGTCCCACGTCCGATATATATCCTTAATTTTTCAAAAACTCTCCAATACTAGAAAAATCATCTAAAAACATAATTACTCATAAAATTCACCAGGAAAATTTTTCCTAAGCCAGAAAATGCAGAAAACATGCCATTAAAGGGGATAAACCCTAGGAAAATTATTAAGAGGAATTTACGGGTTCTCACACTCTCTCCCCCTTAAAAGAATTTCGTCCTCGAAATTCCTTATCATTGACTACTCCGGGATTAAATTGAGCATTATACTTAGCTAACAAATCTGTACCCCCTTCACTGGCCAGGTTCAGTAAATTCTTACCTTCCACGTCCTCTAATGGGTCAAAGACTTGATGTTGTTCTAAGGAGTACACCCGAGAGGACACTTTCGATCCATCCTTGTCCCCCTTCGACTGGGCAGGGTTGGTCGTAGTTGGTGACAGAGTCCCTTGCCGCTCGCGCAGGCGAGTTGGACAGTTAGCAATTTGATGTTCGGCACTCCCACAGAGCAAGCATTTTCCTCCTTTCTTCCAGCAATTGTCCTCCGAGTGGTTTAATTTTCTGCAATATCCGCAGGGTCCGCGTGCTGCAGAAGCCGAGTCTCCTCTTGACGGGCTCTCTTGTGACACTCCCGGCATCCTTACTCCTCCCGTTCCCCGCCCAAACTTGGGAGGGGTACTTTCATTCCCCTGCCCCGAACTACTTCCAGAAAATCCTCTCTTTTTCGCCTGGAAGTTTTTCACCTGGAGCCTAGCATTCTCTACTCGTTGTGCCTTCTCCACTGCTTCGCTGAAGGCGATAATTTGGGCTGCCGCGAGGTCCTTCTGGATTTCTACGTTCAGACCCTGGACAAATCGCCGTATTCTTCGTTGCTCGGTCATGATGAGTTCGGGCGCAAATTTGGATAGGCGGGTGAATTGACTCTCATATTCCGCCACAGTTTGAGCTCCTTGACGGAGTCGAATGAACTCGTCTTCCTTCCTCTCCTGAACTAGAGGAGGGAAAAACTTTGCATTGAACTCTCTGATGAAGTTCACCCAAGTCCTGGTGTCTGTTCTCGTTCCCACTTCTGCCGAATTACGTTCCATCAGGAACGGGCTGCCCCCT
Source organism: Coffea arabica (assembly GCF_036785885.1). Taxonomy (NCBI): domain Eukaryota; kingdom Viridiplantae; phylum Streptophyta; class Magnoliopsida; order Gentianales; family Rubiaceae; genus Coffea; species Coffea arabica. Next base: position 6,899,534 of record NC_092310.1, read on the forward strand.
CAAGCTGGAACATGGTAAAAGTCACCTGCCGTTTGTCAGGGTAGTGTAGGGCTGCAAATATATCCACCATCTTTTCAAGCCATCTTTCGGCAACGTCTGGGTCGGGTCCCCCAATAAACTTTGGCGGAGCGAACTTTTGGAATCGTTCGAGAGCTCTGTCTTCGCTCTCAATATGGTTACCAGGGTTTCCAGGGTTAGGGTTTTGGTTTTGGCCCTGTTGCTGCACCACTTATGCTAGCAAGTCTGTCATTTGCTGCATAGCAGCAGCTATTTGCACATTAGGGTTTACTTGCGGTTCCAGATTGGGTCCAGTAGAGGTTTCCCCCGTACCCCTAACAGGTGTGGGTTGTCTAGTTCCGCGCCCACGTCCCCGACCACTCCGTGTACCTTCCATGAGTTTTACTTGGTCTAGGCAATAATACTAAACCAAAATAAGCATGATGCATGTAAGTAACACTCAAAACTTTTATGATAACACACATTTATACATTCCAAACAAGATCAAAACATATATATACAAGCCGGTCAAAATTAAACCACACACATATATACAGCCAGTTAAGTCAAATACAAACATAGACGATCCAACGAGGAATGGCCTTTCTAGTTCACCAAATCCTTTCTAACCTACGCCCTCATATCTTTCGTATCCGGGCGCAAGAATCCCATCTAAGATAATTCACAACTCGAGCCGGCCGGTCCCAAGAGTAAACCATCTTTATTAAAGATTCCTACCCGACATACATACCGAGCTTCCTCGAGTCCCATGATAATGATTCGCACACTTATCACATGCCCGGTTCATAACTTATGCTCAAACGAGCATTTAGACATATTCATGAAATTAGAACCACAACACCACTTGGCCCAGTCTCACTCCGCGCAGAGACCACGCGAAGTGGCTCTGATACCACTTGTAACAGCCCCACCTTCCCCTAAGGCGAACCAAAGGGGTTAGCGGACTGCCTGCCCAACTCTCACCAGGACTAACGGATCAGTTTACGTCGATCTACCATGTTCCGGAACACACCCGCGCGCGCAAACAAGTTAAAATCACAAAATAAAAAAAAATGAAAAATCGAAGCCGCGGATGAACAGTGCCGGACACGTTTGAATCCGAAGTTCAACCCAACATCAATCCAACATATACATACATTGAAATTCAACATTTACAACCAAATGGCATGCCAAAAACCACTCATCATGAATATACATGTTCGGTTTGCCAATCAAAAGAAAATGAACCCAATACACATTAGGGTTTCATTCAAAGAGCTATTCAAAAGATACATTTACATGAGCTCAACTTGACAACCATCTAACACAACCTTTTCCAAAAGTGGTCATTTTCCTGTAAGAAAAACAAATGGAACGGAATGAGCTTAAACCCAGTGAATTACTACCACATAAGCAACAAAGAGCATATAGCATAACCTTTCATTTCAAGTACACAATTAAAGAATAAAACAAGTCGGTAAAAGGATACGGACGGCTCTCAAGAGCCCATTTCCACGCTTACATTCTTGATCTAATCTCATTGACTCTCCGTCAACGTTTAAGAGTACCAACCGTAGAACCCACTTCACTCCCATCCCTTCCACCAAACATACCCCAACCGGACCCGCACTCCAATCAGTAGCTTTTGGTAATACTCGAGTTTACCGGAATCAAGAGTCTCATTACTACAAGATTCCCCAGTACAGTCCCCGTGGCATGTCAATTTTCACGACCAATCCCTCGCCGGCTCGATTCAATTGACTACCAACGGGGTTGAGCTTAGTAGTACAGTAAGGCCGTTGGATACTCGTCCAAACGACACCAAATCAGTTTTCATGAAGTGAATTCAATATCTCATATAGCAAGTGCAGTATATCAGTGAAGCGGTAAACAGTCATTAACGGTATCACAAGGGGTGAGGGCGGTCAACTACACCCTCATCTCAATCAATTCCAATAGCCAAATAAGCTTTCAAGGCATCAAAATCACATATAGCAAAGCCACATTGTAACATTCAAGTGAGTAGTATACTCACTTATCAATTAAGTGTTGTTTCATGCACTTCCGTCAAGAGAATGTCGTGAACCACCGTCATGCCCTAGAACACGTAAACAAGTACAATGAGACTCGATAACGAGTCATAAAGCAATGCCAATCACAACCCCAATAGGGTTTCATATGCATATACCAGTATCATAGGTAACCAGAAAATCCGGAAATGCAATTAACTTTGGCCCTGAAAAAAAACAGTTTTTGTCCTTATTTTGCGGTAATGGTACCAATTTCACTACGATTATCGGATGAGGGTACAAGACCCACCATCTCGAAGCTAAAAGACAGGGCTACAACATTACAGAAGGTCACTCAACCCAGTTTTGAGTGCAAACAGGTCAAAAATGCAAGGTACTATATCAAAAATGTAAAACAGATTCACCAAAACGCATTCTAGCGGAAACATCATAACTCAGGCTCTACAAGTCCAAATCCAGAAATTCCAAAGGCATATGGTAGCTAAGACATCAAGCTACATTTCATCAGAAGACCTCAAAGGCCAAATCGTGCATTTTCAGGGTCGAAAATGGAAGACTACACGAAAACAAAAATCTGGGCGCGAAACAGGTCTCGAAAATAGTCAAGGGTATTTCGGTCATTTCACATGCTACAGTGGTCAGATCAAGCTGAAAATTTACAAGAAACTATTTTATAGCCTTGGCTACAACTTTCATGTTTTGGCTAAAATCTAATTCGCTGAGGATCAGGGTGAAAAGTCACGGTCCAATTGAGTGAAAAGGCAACCCTGTTCGCAGCACCCCTTCCTAGACCAGTCTCGGTATTTTCGACTTATCTCATTCTACACTACTCCGATTGACCTGAAATTTTACAGGAACCTTTACAACATCAATACCTACAACTTTCATGTTTTAAGCCAAGGCCAATTCGGCCTCTAACCATGAGATACAAAACCGGACAGAATTGGGGATATAAAACCATAACTTCCTCAAATTCCTTCCAAACCAGAAATTGGTTACAATTATCTATCCTATACACCTACTAGAGTCATTAAACATCAGTTCCCATCATCAAGGATAGCCACAACATTACATTCATATTAAACCAGAAAATTCATCAATAAATTGAAAACTTCATCAATTCATTCAAAACCAAGAAATAAACCACATATTTCATCACTTTAGCTCCCACTAGGCACAAATTAAACTTCATTAAGTGTAGGAGGAAGTTCACACACCACTCACCTAGTAAACAAGAGAGGGAGAGTTGCTTGGCACCTTAGCTTCTCCAAACACTTCACCAAACCACTAAACAACACCAAATGAAGAGGTTTTATGGAGTAGAAACAAGTTTAAGGGATTGCTTGGGATGATTTGAGCTAGATGGATGCCAACCTTTGAAGAGTTTTCTTCCTTCCTTTGGTAGAGAGAGAGAGCCGACCAACAAGGAGAAGAAAAGAGTGAATTTTTGGTGATTTTTGAGGTATTTAATCAATTAGTCAAAAAAAGTCAAAAAGGTGAATAGTTGTCCTACAAGTGAAACCAATGGCCAAGTGACACTTGTCACTCCATAAATGCATCCCTATCCTTCTTTTTCCCTCTCACATCAATCACATCTCATCCTCCACTTATCTCTTAACACCCGATAAATTTCAACCAGTATCCAAAACTTCACCTAATTGGCCGAATTTTTCCGAACTTTTCGCACTAGTGGGTCCCACGTCCGATATATATCCTTAATTTTTCAAAAACTCTCCAATACTAGAAAAATCATCTAAAAACATAATTACTCATAAAATTCACCAGGAAAATTTTTCCTAAGCCAGAAAATGCAGAAAACATGCCATTAAAGGGGATAAACCCTAGGAAAATTATTAAGAGGAATTTACGGGTTCTCACACTCTCTCCCCCTTAAAAGAATTTCGTCCTCGAAATTCCTTATCATTGACTACTCCGGGATTAAATTGAGCATTATACTTAGCTAACAAATCTGTACCCCCTTCACTGGCCAGGTTCAGTAAATTCTTACCTTCCACGTCCTCTAATGGGTCAAAGACTTGATGTTGTTCTAAGGAGTACACCCGAGAGGACACTTTCGATCCATCCTTGTCCCCCTTCGACTGGGCAGGGTTGGTCGTAGTTGGTGACAGAGTCCCTTGCCGCTCGCGCAGGCGAGTTGGACAGTTAGCAATTTGATGTTCGGCACTCCCACAGAGCAAGCATTTTCCTCCTTTCTTCCAGCAATTGTCCTCCGAGTGGTTTAATTTTCTGCAATATCCGCAGGGTCCGCGTGCTGCAGAAGCCGAGTCTCCTCTTGACGGGCTCTCTTGTGACACTCCCGGCATCCTTACTCCTCCCGTTCCCCGCCCAAACTTGGGAGGGGTACTTTCATTCCCCTGCCCCGAACTACTTCCAGAAAATCCTCTCTTTTTCGCCTGGAAGTTTTTCACCTGGAGCCTAGCATTCTCTACTCGTTGTGCCTTCTCCACTGCTTCGCTGAAGGCGATAATTTGGGCTGCCGCGAGGTCCTTCTGGATTTCTACGTTCAGACCCTGGACAAATCGCCGTATTCTTCGTTGCTCGGTCATGATGAGTTCGGGCGCAAATTTGGATAGGCGGGTGAATTGACTCTCATATTCCGCCACAGTTTGAGCTCCTTGACGGAGTCGAATGAACTCGTCTTCCTTCCTCTCCTGAACTAGAGGAGGGAAAAACTTTGCATTGAACTCTCTGATGAAGTTCACCCAAGTCCTGGTGTCTGTTCTCGTTCCCACTTCTGCCGAATTACGTTCCATCAGGAACGGGCTGCCCCCTCAAGCTGGAACATGGTAAAAGTCACCTGCCGTTTGTCAGGGTAGTGTAGGGCTGCAAATATATCCACCATCTTTTCAAGCCATCTTTCGGCAACGTCTGGGTCGGGTCCCCCAATAAACTTTGGCGGAGCGAACTTTTGGAATCGTTCGAGAGCTCTGTCTTCGCTCTCAATATGGTTACCAGGGTTTCCAGGGTTAGGGTTTTGGTTTTGGCCCTGTTGCTGCACCACTTATGCTAGCAAGTCTGTCATTTGCTGCATAGCAGCAGCTATTTGCACATTAGGGTTTACTTGCGGTTCCAGATTGGGTCCAGTAGAGGTTTCCCCCGTACCCCTAACAGGTGTGGGTTGTCTAGTTCCGCGCCCACGTCCCCGACCACTCCGTGTACCTTCCATGAGTTTTACTTGGTCTAGGCAATAATACTAAACCAAAATAAGCATGATGCATGTAAGTAACACTCAAAACTTTTATGATAACACACATTTATACATTCCAAACAAGATCAAAACATATATATACAAGCCGGTCAAAATTAAACCACACACATATATACAGCCAGTTAAGTCAAATACAAACATAGACGATCCAACGAGGAATGGCCTTTCTAGTTCACCAAATCCTTTCTAACCTACGCCCTCATATCTTTCGTATCCGGGCGCAAGAATCCCATCTAAGATAATTCACAACTCGAGCCGGCCGGTCCCAAGAGTAAACCATCTTTATTAAAGATTCCTACCCGACATACATACCGAGCTTCCTCGAGTCCCATGATAATGATTCGCACACTTATCACATGCCCGGTTCATAACTTATGCTCAAACGAGCATTTAAACATATTCATGAAATTAGAACCACAACACCACTTGGCCCAGTCTCACTCCGCGCAGAGACCACGCGAAGTGGCTCTGATACCACTTGTAACAGCCCCACCTTCCCCTAAGGCGAACCAAAGGGGTTAGCGGACTGCCTGCCCAACTCTCACCAGGACTAACGGATCAGTTTACGTCGATCTACCATGTTCCGGAACACACCCGCGCGCGCAAACAAGTTAAAATCACAAAATAAAAAAAAATGAAAAATCGAAGCCGCGGATGAACAGTGCCGGACACGTTTGAATCCGAAGTTCAACCCAACATCAATCCAACATATACATACATTGAAATTCAACATTTACAACCAAATGGCATGCCAAAAACCACTCATCATGAATATACATGTTCGGTTTGCCAATCAAAAGAAAATGAACCCAATACACATTAGGGTTTCATTCAAAGAGCTATTCAAAAGATACATTTACATGAGCTCAACTTGACAACCATCTAACACAACCTTTTCCAAAAGTGGTCATTTTCCTGTAAGAAAAACAAATGGAACGGAATGAGCTTAAACCCAGTGAATTACTACCACATAAGCAACAAAGAGCATATAGCATAACCTTTCATTTCAAGTACACAATTAAAGAAATAAAACAAGTCGGTAAAAGGATACGGACGGCTCTCAAGAGCCCATTTCCACGCTTACATTCTTGATCCAATCTCATTGACTCTCCGTCAACGTTTAAGAGTACCAACCGTAGAACCCACTTCACTCCCATCCCTTCCACCAAACATACCCCAACCGGACCCGCACTCCAATCAGTAGCTTTTGGTAATACTCGAGTTTACCGGAATCAAGAGTCTCATTACTACAAGATTCCCCAGTACAGTCCCCGTGGCATGTCAATTTTCACGACCAATCCCTCGCCGGCTCGATTCAATTGACTACCAACGGGGTTGAGCTTAGTAGTACAGTAAGGCCGTTGGATACTCGTCCAAACGACACCAAATCAGTTTTCATGAAGTGAATTCAATATCTCATATAGCAAGTGCAGTATATCAGTGAAGCGGTAAACAGTCATTAACGGTATCACAAGGGGTGAGGGCGGTCAACTACACCCTCATCTCAATCAATTCCAATAGCCAAATAAGCTTTCAAGGCATCAAAATCACATATAGCAAAGCCACATTGTAACATTCAAGTGAGTAGTATACTCACTTATCAATTAAGTGTTGTTTCATGCACTTCCGTCAAGAGAATGTCGTGAACCACCGTCATGCCCTAAAACACGTAAACAAGTACAATGAGACTCGATAACGAGTCATAAAGCAATGCCAATCACAACCCCAATAGGGTTTCATATGCATATACCAGTATCATAGGTAACCAGAAAATCCGGAAATGCAATTAACTTTGGCCCTGAAAAAAAACAGTTTTTGTCCTTATTTTGCGGTAATGGTACCAATTTCACTACGATTATCGGATGAGGGTACAAGACCCACCATCTCGAAGCTAAAAGACAGGGGTACAACATTACAGAAGGTCACTCAACCCAGTTTTGAGTGCAAACAGGTCAAAAATGCAAGGTACTATATCAAAAATGTAAAACAGATTCACCAAAACGCATTCTAGCGGAAACATCATAACTCAGGCTCTACAAGTCCAAATCCAGAAATTCCAAAGGCATATGGTAGCTAAGACATCAAGCTACATTTCATCAGAAGACCTCAAAGGCCAAATCGTGCATTTTCAGGGTCGAAAATGGAAGACTACACGAAAACAAAAATCTGGGCGCGAAACAGGTCTCGAAAATAGTCAAGGGTATTTCGGTCATTTCACATGCTACAGTGGTCAGATCAAGCTGAAAATTTACAAGAAACTATTTTATAGCCTTGGCTACAACTTTCATGTTTTGGCTAAAATCTAATTCGCTGAGGATCAGGGTGAAAAGTCACGGTCCAATTGAGTGAAAAGGCAACCCTGTTCGCAGCACCCCTTCCTAGACCAGTCTCGGTATTTTTGACTTATCTCATTCTACACTACTCCGATTGACCTGAAATTTTACAGGAACCTTTACAACATCAATACCTACAACTTTCATGTTTTAAGCCAAGGCCAATTCGGCCTCTAACCATGAGATACAAAACCGGACAGAATTGGGGATATAAAACCATAACTTCCTCAAATTCCTTCCAAACCAGAAATTGGTTACAATTATCTATCCTATACACCTACTAGAGTCATTAAACATCAGTTCCCATCATCAAGGATAGCCACAACATTACATTCATATTAAACCAGAAAATTCATCAATAAATTGAAAACTTCATCAATTCATTCAAAACCAAGAAATAAACCACATATTTCATCACTTTAGCTCCCACTAGGCACAAATTAAACTTCATTAAGTGTAGGAGGAAGTTCACACACCACTCACCTAGTAAACAAGAGAGGGAGAGTTGCTTGGCACCTTAGCTTCTCCAAACACTTCACCAAACCACTAAACAACACCAAATGAAGAGGTTTTATGGAGTAGAAACAAGTTTAAGGGATTGCTTGGGATGATTTGAGCTAGATGGATGCCAACCTTTGAAGAGTTTTCTTCCTTCCTTTGGTAGAGAGAGAGAGCCGACCAACAAGGAGAAGAAAAGAGTGAATTTTTGGTGATTTTTGAGGTATTTAATGAATTAGTCAAAAAAAGTCAAAAAGGTGAATAGTTGTCCTACAAGTGAAACCAATGGCCAAGTGACACTTGTCACTCCATAAATGCATCCCTATCCTTCTTTTTCCCTCTCACATCAATCACATCTCATCCTCCACTTATCTCTTAACACCCGATAAATTTCAACCAGTATCCAAAACTTCACCTAATTGGCCGAATTTTTCCGAACTTTTCGCACTAGTGGGTCCCACGTCCGATATATATCCTTAATTTTTCAAAAACTCTCCAATACTAGAAAAATCATCTAAAAACATAATTACTCATAAAATTCACCAGGAAAATTTTTCCTAAGCCAGAAAATGCAGAAAACATGCCATTAAAGGGGATAAACCCTAGGAAAATTATTAAGAGGAATTTACGGGTTCTCGCATGCTAAGCAGTTGTGGAGGATCCTGATGAATCCCAATTTATTGGTAAGTAGAGTTCTGAAGGCCAGGTACTTTAAGGGTACATCTATTTGGAGAACAGGAAGTTATGGTACTGATTCCTGGTGTTGGAAGAGTTTGCTGCAGGCTAGGGGAATACTGGAGGAGGGAATAAGAAAACAGGTGGGAGATGGTAAATCCATTAATATTTGGGAGGATAGATGGGTTCCAGGGTCTGGTGATAGCAAAGTTAAGACTAGGAGGGCAGGGAATGTTGAGTTGCAGGAAGTAAGTAAGCTTATTAAGGAAGGTGTGTGGGACAAGGAGCTGATAACCAAAGTGTTTGATAGGGACGAGGGTAGGCAGATCTTGAGTATTCCCCTTAGTGAGGTGCCTAGAAAGGATAGGTTATTTTGGGCTTTTTCTACTACTGGTGTGTACACTGTAAAATCTGGTTATAGGCTGGCAAAGAAAAAGAAAAGGATGGATGGAGAGGTGTGGATGGAGGCAGGAACCAGCTTTGGGAGGTCAGGTGTAAATCAACATTGGAACTTCCTCTGGGGGCTGAATGTGAAACACAAACTAAAGCATTTCATATGGAAATGTTTGCATGGTATTCTACCAGTAAATGCAATGATAAGGGAACGATGCTTAAAGGGAGACCATGTGTGCAAAGGATGTGGGGAGGGGCCAGAAACCACTGAACATATGTTATTTTTTTGTAGCAACGCTAAGCAAATATGGAAAGCTGCACCCCTGAACTGGGAGGGACTGGAGGATTACAGACACAAGTTTTGGCATTGGTGGGAAGGGCTTAAAGAAGCTGTGAGCATGGAGAAAGGTATGGAACGGATTTGTCTGACAATTAACCTACTTTGGCAAATCTGGAAGTCCAGGAATGATAAGCAGTTTAATGGTTGTGGGAGGGATCCTTTGGTTGCAGTTAATAAGGCAGTAGTGGAGTGGCAAGAGTATCAGGAAGCTCAAGAGACTGAGGGGGAAGTTAGGGATTGTGGCACAAAGGCGAATAAGGATGTGCATGGTTGGGAAAGGCCTCAGGAGGGATGGATCAAATTGAATTCTGATGCTGCATTACAAAGTAAGGGAGATAGAGCAGGCTGGGGAATGGTGGCGAGGGATTGGCAGGGGTTGATGTTAGGAGCATGGGCTGTACCATCCTCAAGCGCTTCAAATCCAAAACAAGAGGAATCAATGGCTCTCAAACTGGCTATGAAGTTGGCAAAGCAACAGGGGTGGAAAAAGGTGGTGTTTGAGGTAGATTGTTTACAGGTTGTGGAAGAGCTTAACAGGGAAGGTACTGAGAGGATTGAGTCAGTGGTGTTTGAGGATATTAGGAGTACTCGGGAATTTTTTGATGAATGTTGTTTTACTTTCACTAGGAGAGTTAACAACTTTGTTAGTCATACCCTAGCCAAATTGGCAATTAGCTTAGAATATTCAGCTGAATGGAAGGAGGTCTTCCCAGCATGGCTGCATGATCCGGTGCAGATGGAGTGTAAGGGCAGTTGCCCAGCCTTGTTGTAATTCGATTCCACACATTAATAGAACGTTGTCGTTTGGAAAAAAAAAAAAACTGCTGTATCCTCGTCTTCCTCCATTCTTTGACGAACAAGTTTTCAATTTAATATAGGGTTTTGATTTTGCTTGAACTTGAATTTAATTCTAGGGCTACAGAGAAAATTGTAATATAGAACTTGAACTTTGAATTTAATTCTTTGACGAACAAATTGATTTGGTTTTAACTTGAATTTACTCGTCCTCCTCCATCTTGTAAGCTCAAAGGCTTTTTTTTTTTTTTAAGAGAAACGTAAGCCCAAAGTCTGATGAACTTGTAATTATTTAATTTAATTACACCAAAATCAATTTTAACTAAATAAATTATTTAAAGGTTCTGTTGTCTACAATGATCACAGGTCTAATAGTCGGAGACCCGGTGATAATAGTAGTGACCCTGTTGACACAAGAAACGATGTCGTACAAAACAAATCATGCACAAATCATTTCTAATGGCTTAGGTTGTTTGCCTCCTCGGAGAGTCAACGTCAAGGACTTGTGAAACGGCTTCTTTGTCCCAATCTTCAGTGCTAAGGCACTGGTAACAGAGGGTAGGACCGTCGTCCATATTCCGTACATTATGGCAAGGTTAATACCTAATTGCCTCTATGCTCAAATTTCGTTGCAGGCTTTTTTTTTGAAGATTCGAAATCTTACAAGCAAGAACGGAAACAAAAAAAAAAAAAAAAAGAGAGAGAATTTGTACGTCAAACCACAGAACTTTTAGTCGCCTAACTACTATAACCTACTAGTTAAGTTGATAGCTGTGAATTAGTTATTTTAGACAGCTTAGTAATTCTTTGGCCGTATCCATCTTTCTTGCTAACATCGGTAACTATAAGATTTAATGGCCCAATTAAAATAGATTGAGTTAAGGGTTAAGTCAAAAATCACTGGTAAAAACTGTTAATCTAACCATTATTGAACCATTATTGACCCGTGATGACATATTATGAATAAGTAGTATGTTATTCGTATTAGTTTTAGATCGACCCGGAGGTTTCTTTCGTGCTTTGATGGCAATACTAGTTGAAAATTTCTGGTGTTAATGAGGAGGTTGAATCATGTAGAGCTAAATTTAGCTACTTTATAGTCAAGCCTGTTATTTACATTTAATGAGTGCATGTCCACAGCAGTATTTGGTAAATTCTAAAAATGCCTTTAAACTTGTACCATGTTTATCTAATAAATTCTGTTATTCACTAATTGCAGCATATCATCTTTGCCAAGTAATTTCAGGTGCTGAAGTTGTAGTAAAAATAGGTTTTTGGCGGGCCTTTTTCCGGGTAGGCCCGATCGGGACCCGGCCCATTGACAGGCCTACAGAGATTATTAATTGCATAAAATATGCGACATAGTTATGCTGCTTAGGATTAGGTTTTTTTTTTTGTCAAAATGATCAGGATTTAGTTAATGGTAGGATTTTTTTTTTTAGGGGTGTTCCGCAGGAAGTAGATCCAGCAAACTATTCCCCACCCTCCACAACTTGCTAGCAGCAAGGTTCGAACCAAGGATCTAAGACTTCATCTTCAGCAGCCTCAACCGCAAGACCAAACCCCGGAGGGCAGTTAATGGTAGGACTTAGATTACGACGTTCAAGCATTTCGTAATGCTGTAAGGAACCTTGGTCCACTTTTTAATTACATCCCAGTGTATAAGCCTTACTATGGTGTTAACTGTAGTTATATCACGTGGATCAATGTTTATACAGTAATTCTCAAAAATATAGAAATCATACGTATCTCACTTGTGGAACCTATTGGTTTTATTTCAAAAATATAGAAGTCATTTCTGAGATTATATATACACACGTTGATTAATTATTATTTCAAATAATTGGTATTGACAGTTGTTGAGGAGCTTAAAACTCAAAACAATACCAATTTCAATTGGTATTGACACAGGCTATGAGTTTATTTTTTTTTTTTTTGTCGAAAGGCTATGAGTTTATTAGCACAAGGTAATTTTACGCAAAGTTAGACAATTGACAATTGGCTGAGCGAAAGACAGCTACTTCTTTCTCCCCAAATGCCAATTTCAAAGATACAGCTTCACTAATAACACAACAGTCTATTAGGTGATCAGGATCAGATAATTTCATCAAATCTTACTCTTGTACCAGAATACACCCTTGCTTCCCTCATCTGGCTCAACATAAAGACACTCTTTTGCCTCCCTCCACATCGCCTTGTAGAGAGGAGTGCCATCAAATCGGTAATACTCTCCCAGAATTGGCTTCATTGCTTCAGTTGCCTCCACTGCGTGATAATGTGGCATTTTTGAAAAGAGATGATGAGCCACATGTGTGTTTGTGATGTTATGGAAGACCTTGTTCAAGACACCATAATCTCTATCAACGGTTGCCAGCGCGCCCCTCAGCCAATCCCACTCTGATGAATCATAGTGCGGCAATGAAGGGTGAGTGTGGTGCAGATACGTGATGAAAACAATGATGCCATTTAGAACAAGCCACGGTAGCCCGTAGATGCATATAAGCCAGGCTAGCCCTTTTGCCAATGCTACCCGATAGAGCAGGTGAGTTGTTACAATGACACCAACATCGGAAATGTAGATTTGAAGCCTCTCACGCAAAACGATCATATTGTCTGCCTGAAGCATTGACGGCCAGGTACAAGGGCCAGCCCAGCACAAGGGTGATCGCCAGAGTGATGACTCTGCCTGGAGGGTTGTTCAGGTACTTGTAGTACCACTCTATTTCGGACTTTGGCTTCGGCACAAAGACTTCGTCATGTTCGATTGATCCAATGTTGGAGTGGTGGCGGCGGTGGCTGTGTTTCCACGAGAAGTAGGGGACCATAAGCGCAGAATGGAAGATAAAACCAACGGTGTCATCCACCCATTGGTAGTCGCTGAATGCATGGTGACCGCATTCGTGGGCAATGACCCAAACTCCAAGGAAAACACAGCCCTGAAGAATCCAGTAAATAGGCCTGACAAGATAGTTGTATGGAGAAGGAAGGAGATGGAAATAAGTTGTAGCAATGTAGTAGAACAGACCGACAAGGGTCAGGTCATGAACAAGATACGAGAATGAGCGAAGGAGTGATCTTTTAAAGCAGTGAGGTGGAATGGCTTTCCTGATATCACCGATGGTGAAGGGAGGCTTCGAGTATGGGGCTCTATGGATGGGGCTTTTCTTTTGTTCATTCGTGGTTGTTAGAGCAGACAAGCGGCCTCCGGCTTCCATTTCGGTAAAATGCTCTCTCTGTTTGACACAAGCAGATCATATGGACACTGTGGGTGAATTTATAGCAGAAAAGGTTAGACTCTACATTAGGTATTTCTAAAGGATAGTCTTTCCTAAAAGTGGAACTATTTCTGTTACACGTAATCAGATTCAAAGTCAATCTTACGGTGAGAAGGTCACTTCAATTATTATTTTTTTTCTCTATACCATTTCTGGTTTCAATCTCTTTCTCATACTCTATTTCTTGCCACGTGTAAGGCTGCAATTGATCCGAATGGAGTTGAGGTTTGGTCTAAACACGGCAAACAAAACTCAATTTTGTGAGACTCAAACTGGACGAGCTTGCCCTTTAAAACTTGAGTTTGAGTTCAAACTCCAGTTCAACCTAGTTGAATTTGAGTTCGAGCATATTTGAAGTCAAATAAACATTTCATTCTAATAAAATAATAAAAATATAAGGAACACACATGTAATTTCATCACTAAAAATATAAACTATAAAAAATATACAAATTCAATCCTGCTTGATGAGCTAAAGGATTGAATATCTATATATTTTGCTCGACTCAACTGGCTCACCAAGCCAACTTGATCTTGAGTCGAGCTTGATGAGTCAGCTCAATTTGTTTACAGCCCCAGTCACATCGTAATATACCCAAAAAGAGTTGCAATAAAAACTTGAGGGATAATTTTAGAAACCTCGCTCGAGGTTAATTTATGACAATTTCACATAGCACTTCTCTAATTTTGAAAATTACATTAGCCTACTCTGTCAGTTTGAGGGGCCAAAATGTCACAATTAGAAGGCCCAAATTGTCTATAATACAATTAGTGAAATAGTTTTTTCAAATAAAAGTTATTTTGCAAATTGTTAGTACTTGTTTTGCAAAAGTAAAACTTGTATACATTGTTTTGGCTCTTGGAAACTCTTATTTTTGCTTTGTGACCACAACTATAAATTCAATTTTTGATCCTCAAGGATGTTGCTAGTTGAAATGAGTTCTGTCTCTGTAACCTACCATGCTGTTTTGGACAACTGTGGTTAGGCCTTAAGTTTCTTCGCTTGCTGCACTTAAAAGCTAAGAACTTATTACCTTTTAATTCTATAGGAAATTGCATGTAAATTTATGTTCCATTACCAACCTTTTTTTCAATCTAGTTCCTCACCTGAAATAATGTTGCATATGCAACTGTTGTATTGGGACTACCAGTCAACAGACATGAGACTTCCTTGTTCTTGTTTGCCTACTCAGAGTATCAGACCAGTTTCTACTTTCTCATTTTTTTTATTCTATTTTTTAAAGTATATTGCATGTCATAATTTCTTGTGAGAGCATTAAGGCTAATTTTGGAATGATGTTTTTTTTTTTAAGAATTTCCTTTCAACTTTTTCGTTCATTTTTTTCTGACCAGGGTAAATTTGTAACAAAGAACATAAAGGGAGGTCATTTTAATTTTTGAAATCAAAGGGTTGCTTGGTGAAATTATCAGAAACCTCAAGGGAAGTTTCTGAAATTGTTTAAAAAATTAAAAATGATGAAAAAAAAAAGATAAAGATTGAAAAAAGAAATCAAAAAAATAAAAAGTAGTGGAGCAAAAAATGTGATAAGAGGATTGCAAAACTAGAAAATGACACCTACCGTGTTTGTAGTTATACATGAGGACTATTAGCCACAGACTTGGGAGACGTATAATTGAGAATGGAAAATCAACTTCACAAGTACATGCACCTGGCTGGTGTAACATGGCGTTTTAATAGTGGAAAATTAACTCCAGAGGCACATGCACATCGCTATTATAACAACATTTGGCGTTTCTCCAGAGGTACATGCCCATCGCTATTGTACATGCCAAACCAAAATGGGGCTCTAACATCAGCCTATAGCACGGGATAAGGGAAGATAATCCAACAGTGATAATTTACGATTACTTTATACGTGTTGGTGTTGATGACTTAGGGCGCGTTTAATAAAACTTAAGTCTGAATATTGAAATTTGAAGTATGGATCTATTAAATTATTGAATTATTAAATATTGAATCAAATACATTTGAATGTATAACAAATTCAGTGATAAGTGAATAGTTTATCACTTATTTTTAGAAACAAATTTTACTTAGGAAATTCAATTTTATTTAATTAATTCAGATATTTAATTTTTTATTATCAAATGTATCTAAACATATTAAAATCTGAATCCATTAAATTTAAGTGGTGAATTGGATTGTTAAACAAGACCTTAGTCTTACCAAACAAAGTAAAACATGTTGCCAAATTCCCGATGAAGGGAATATATGATGGTAAGACAAAAACCTAGAGAGTTGCTTGAAAACATGTGAAACACGGGACTATGTTGCTATTGATGAGTTAGTGCCTGTTTGATAACATAAAAAAGTGCTGAAACTGAATTCATTCAGACATTCAGATGTTATGAGTGTTTGATAAATAAAAATTCACCTGCTGAACTTATTAAGTGGTGCTGAATTTGTATGTATTTTTTTCAGCACAAGAATCATAGCTGAATGCTTAATTTGATAAGAATCAAGAGATTTACTTCAACTACTTTATCTTATCTACCAAATATATCCCTGTTTGTTAATTACATTCAAAATCCTTATCTAATTAAACAACCTAATATTCCCTATTCAAAATCCTTATTTAATTAAACAAAATAACTTGATATTCTCTATTCAAAAATTTTTTTAACAATAGTATTTTTTTGCAGTAACTTTCATCCACAAACATTTATATTTTGATATATATTTTTTTTGTGCAGATAAATATTATTTATGTGATGCAGCTTATCCACACACACGTGACTTTATGACACCATATCAAAATATTAGATATTGGTTGTCTGATTTTCGAAATGCTTCTCGTCCAAGATCAAAAGGAGAACGCTTTAACCAAGCACATGCAAGATTGAGAAATGTAATTGAACGTGTTTTTGGAATATTAAAAGCTCGTTTTCCCATTCTCAAAACGATGAAACAATACCCTTTTCCCACACAAAGAAACATTGTCATTATATGCATTGCTCTTCATAATCATTGTCATTTTCATACCTAACAATTTTAACTTAATTAAATCATAGGTTCTATTTTCTTTTTTGATTAAAAGATAGAAGGGCAAAATTGTACAATTTAGTTTATTAAGCATTAAGTTATGAATATTTATCAGACAGTATACATAGATTCAGCATTAAAATTCAGACATTTATATATCTCTTTTCAGTGCTTAAAATTCAACAAATTAATTATTTCAATATTCAGAATTCAGATTCAGTGTTATCAAACGGAGCCTTAGTCTTGCCACAAACTAAGGCTCTAATCTGAATTTTATAATCCAATATTAAATACTGAAAGTATTATGTTGCTAAATTGATAAAGATATATACTTTGATAACCAACTGAATTATAGTACTAAATTGAAAGTTCACACAAATATTATGCTTCATCCTTAACAAAATTGTTTTTATTTGTATCTTTGGAGAGAAAGAAAAGTGTTTTGTGTGAGAGAAAAAAAAATTAAACAATTGAAAGATAGTACTTAAGTGTGTGTTTGCATGTGTATACATGTGTGTCGAATAGAACGAGAGCAAATGTATCTTTTGTGCGAGAGTGTGTATAGACTGAGACCCTATTTGATAAAATTAAAATCTAAAATCTAAAACTTGAAATTTAAAAATTAAATACTAAAATTATTATTAAGTTGGTAAATTGATAAAGATATGTGTTTGATAACTAACTAAATTATAGCACTAATTATAGCACTAAATTATAATACTTTCATTCTAAAAAAATTGTCTTTATTTTTATATTTGTTAAGATAGAAAAATGTTTTGTGTGAGAAAAAATAATTAAATAATGGAGAGATAGTACTTAAGTCTGTTGTGGGACTTTAGCCACCGACTTTGATCATGTACAAATATGAAAAATCAACTTGTGGGCTTTAATTTCAGCCTCTAGCAAGGGATAAGGGGAGAACCCAAGAGTGATCATTCACGATCACTCTCTGTTGATGTTGATGTTGATGAGTTAGTCCTTCCATGTGAAACATTTCTCAAAACACCCTTAGCTCTAGAGTTTATACACATGGAAAGAATTTGTCGATTGCTGTCTAGAAAAGTACAGGAAAGAGTGAATATCGAAGAAAAATTCAATAATTCAATAATGTCAAAGAGTTGCATGAATAATGGAGACCAAGGTCTACGAACCGCTGATAAAATTGAATAAAGACTAAGTTGGCGGTGGAAGTGCCCAGATTTTTGGTAATTCTCTGGGCAGCAGCATCCATCTAGATTCCGTGAGTTGGTGTAGTAGATTTTGATGAAGATTTTGGATTTAGTAAAGGAAGAAAAGAAAAGCAAAATGGAAGGGAAAAGCAAAATATAGAAAATGAAAAACGAAGGGGGGGGGGGGAAAGAAGGAGCCAGATTTGTCTTCTGTTCAACAATGGATGTTGGAGAAGATGACATCTTTTTTATAATTTCAATTTAGACCCTCAATGTACTTTTTGTTCTCAAATAAATTAAGAAAGTTTGTAAAATTTCAATTAAACCATATATTAACTATTGGTACGGGTAAAAAACTGGGTTAGTATAGGAATTTTAAATATTTCCTTTAAATTGGATGATTTCCATCCATTTCTCAAAGGAGTCCAAAGTATGGAAGGGTTATGTGGATATTTTTAAATAATGAGGGGGGTTTCATATACAATAGGCAAACCACAGAGGGGGTTTACTGATTTTATCCCAAAAAAATATTCCTCTACCTTGTTGATTTGAAGAACTAAGCCAAATTAATATTCCTTTGAGAGTTAGAATCAGATACTCCAGCAACTGTTTGGACATTTGGCTGAGCGAAATGTTGTTAACTGTAGTTAACGCAAAGTTAGACATGCATTTTCTAATTGACAATTGGCTGAGCGAAAGAAAGCTACTTCTTTCTCCACAAATGCCAATTTCAAATATACAGCTTCACTAATAACAGTACAGACTATTAGGTGATCAGGATCAGATAATCTCATCAAATCTTATTCTTGTACCAGAATACACCCTTGCTTCCTTCATCTGGCTCAACATAAAGACATTCTTTTGCCTCCCTCCACATCGCCTTGTAGAGAGGAGAGCCATCAAATCGGTAATACTCTCCCAGAATCGGCTTCATTGCTTCAGTTGCCTCCACTGCGCGATAATGTGGCATTTTTGAAAAGAGATGATGAACCACATGTGTGTTTGTGATGTTATGGAAGACCTTGTTCAAGACACCATAATCTCTATGAACGGCTGCCAGCGCGCCCCTCAGCCAATCCCACTCAGATGAATCATAGTGTGGCAATGAAGTGTGAGTGTGGTGCAGATATGTGATGAAAACAATGATTCCATTTAGAATGAGCAACGGTAGCACATAGATGCATATAAGCCAGGCTAGCCCTTTTGCTAGTGCGCTGTGATAAAGCACATAAATTGTTACAATGACACCAACATTGAAAATGTAGATTTGAAGCCTCTCGCGAGCATACCAACATTGAAAATGTAGATTTGAAGCCTCTCGCGAGCATTATTGATTGGACAATAAGGATCATAATGGCTTGCGAAACGATCATATTGTCTGCCTGAAGCATTGATGGCCAAGTACAAGGGCCAACCCAATACAAGTGTGATTGCCAGAGTGATGACTCTGCCAGGAGAGTTGTTCAGGTACCACTCTATTTCTGACTTTGGATTCGGCACAAAGACTTCGTCATGTTCGATTGATCCAATGTTGGAGTGGTGGCGCCGATGGCTGTATTTCCACGAGAAGTAGGGGACCATAAGCGCGAAGTGGATGACAAGACCAACAGTGTCATTCACCCACTGGTAGTCGCTGAATGCATGGTGACCGCATTCATGGGCAATGACCCAAACTCCAAGGAAAACACAGCCCTCAATGTTATGTCAGATGCAGCGAAACAGAAACACAAACAAGAACACAAGAACAATTTCGAGAGAAATCAGAATTTTTTATTAGGGTTGTAATCGGAATAATTTACAGACTGAATATAAGGTGTATATATATACAACCAATTAACCAAACGGATTGGACCCAAAAATAGGTCCAAAACTGAAATCCAAAATAAAAACAGACACGGAAAGTGACTTAAACATGAATCTCAACCCCTTAAAACAAATCAAAAACATGTAGAATGCAAATCGAGGGTTGAGGTTCTTGAATCAAAAAGTCCCCCTGACATTTTCAATGCATATGATGGTGCTCAAATGGTTCAAAAGAGTGCAACTAGATCAGAACATACTTAATCACTTAAATGCACTTCAATTTCATGCAAATGACTGACTTAACCTCGCATTATGAAATTAAGCATTGTAAACTCAAAAATAAAGATTAAACTTCCCTTTTTTTACGTCGGTCTCCACTCCTTATAAGCTCTTTTGCACTTGAAATAATTCGCATGACTTCTTGTCATTGCTACCTACAAAACACAAAAAAAAAAATACTAATCAAATAACTAAAACCTACTAAAAAACTAGAAATTATTGGATTGCCTTCCAACAAGCGCTTCTTTATAGTTGTTAGCTCAACTATTTCACCTCACTTTTCAAGGAGGATTTGTTAAAGAATAATCTACCATTTTTGGACGTGGTGGATCATTAAAAGGTGGTTTAAGAATAAAAACCACATAATCAAATGATAAGAGAGATGGAAGAAGCTTACCTATCTTAAGTGATTCATAGATTTTACCTTGAATGTGTGTCACCTGAGTTCTTACCAAAGTAATGTCTGCGTGACCTTCTTGGGTAATAATACCTTTAAAACCTTTACTTCCATTAAATTCCTCAAGAGGGGTGAAAAATGAGGCGCTGATACTCATCTCTTGAGGTTCAACGTTAGTTCCAAAGATATTATCTTGTGAAATGGACATTTCCTCATTGAAACTCAAATTGAATTCATCATTTTCATCAAAATGAATCCACTTTCACTTGCAACATGCTCACCATTCATGCTAGGGTCATAGTGTATATAATTAGAAGAAATAACTTGACACAACTTATGCAATTGGTCTTGTATTCTACCAAAGTGAGAAACTAATTCATCTAACCTTTCATCAATCCTAACAAAACGATTGGAGGTTGCATTAGCTAGCTTTTCTATAACTAAATCAAATTGATTAGAAAATTTTTCTATAGCTAGCTCCGAAGATGCATTAGAATCATTAGCTAATGGTTCACTTTCTAATTCCCAAGGTAAAGATGCATTAGCTAACCTTTCTATTGCTAATTTCCAAGATGGTTTAGATTCATATTAGACACATTCGGATTGGTAATCATAAAAACATGGAGAATCACTATATGCATATTGATTATCCCAACCATAAGTATAAGAATTACTCCAATTAGGTCCATTTTGATCAAAATAAGGATTGTAATGCCCTAATTCATCATAATAATTCACATTTTGTGATTGCTTACATACATGAGTAGCATGATCACCTCCACACAAGTCACAAATCTCATTATAAGAATTGAAAGCATTAAAATTCCTCTTTTGTTCAAGCATATTTGTAACAGTGTCCAATTGAACTTTTAATGTTATAAAATCGCATTTAGCCTTTACGCACCTCAAGCAATCATCAAATGACATACCTTCAGTAATTTATTGGTTACCTCTATCCATGGACCTTTGCACGTAGTAGCCATTCATTGCCTAACTTTCAATTATCATGCATTGTTCTCCAAATTGACCTACCCTCCTCATTACCTAAAATTGCTTTTAAACAACTACTTAAGAGCAAGATTAGTAAGAAGAATAGGTGATAAAATACATATACACATTAAGCACAAAAATAAAAGTAAATAAAATTCAAGACTAACTCAACAAACACACAACAAACTAGACTCAATTAATACACAAGAAAAACTATTAAAATGTCTAAACTAATAAAGTTGTTCTTAGCACCAATATTGAGCAAATTATTCCCGACAACGATGCCAAAAACTTGACAAGCACGGGGCATACATATATCAATTAGTTCATTCACAGTTAAATTTTATATTTATAAAATTCTAAATACCCCACACGCGATTTTTCATAAGTATACGAGTCACGATTGATTATAGGGTATCAATGGTCGAACCCATAGGGAAGATTGTCAATTACCGATGTTTTTCGAACTCCTTTATTATTTAGACTATCACAAGTACTAGATATTAAATCTATACTATAAACATGAGATAAAAATAATAAAAATAACAACAGAAAGCTCATAGAGATATGGAATTCCTTACTACTCTTGCAAATGAAATTACTGGTTAAGTGAAATCTATTATCTTAGCTAATTATGGCATAATTTCCTAATGCATGTGATACCCACTTTCGCCGGTGTACCAACTATACCTATACTTAATTTATACATACTTTCGTGGTTAAGAATTTAGTTACAAATTCATTTCTTTTATGAAATTACATGAAACAAGTCACTAAAGCCACATAGGTGCACCTCTACTTTCGTGAGTATACTCTCTAGGTTTATCACTTCCTTGAACTAGTATTAAATTCCAAATTTCATTGCAAACTTAACACTTTAAGCTTATTACAATTAATGGCCGGTTAATCATGATTAGAAAAGCAAAAGTGATAAATAACTTGCTCAAAATAATATAATCAAATAACCATTAACTATTTTCCTAACTAAGAAATAACCGTAGGCACGACCATAGGATTTAATTTCTCGATTGCAATAAGAATTAGAAAAATCCAATCCTAACTAACAAACACGTTACGAGGGTTTGTTTAAGTTAGATCATACGTTTCCCTAATATGAAACCAATTACGCTAGTTGCCACTGGTATTAATCAATTGAACAATTACGGATTCAATCAATTAATCTGGCAGTAGATTATTAGGTTAATTTGAATATCGAGCCCTTGATATTCAAATAACATAACCAGCATAAGAAGTTAAATCAGAAAATGTACAAATACCAATGAATAAAAGAAATAAGTAAAATAATTCGATCTCACAGATGTTTGGAACCGAATCCTCCAATAGACCTTCGACTAGAAAATAAGAATTTAGTTTTTCATTATTGAGAAAATCGCCAACACGATGATATGGGAAAGAGCCAAAATCATTGGCTCCTCCCAAGAGCTCCTCATATATATGTATGTAGTCGGCTGACTCTTTTCTTCTCTAAGAAATAGTAATCAAACGGGAGCCGGCCTTTTCTTTTCCTATTTTCTAGTTTCCCAAAATACATTGAACTTTCTAATTTTCCTAAAAGAAAATATTTCCTAATAATCTAAGATGTTTCTCAACTGTATTTGGAAACATGCTTCGTAAGTCTTCGGCTTGAATTAGGAAACTGCCATGCGTGAATCTCGTCTTCTCTAGACTTGATAGTAATTCTTGGAAAATTACCCCTTTTATCACATTTTGCTCATTTTCCTACAATTGGCACTATTAACCAAATATAAGTAGAATTCATCAATTAAAATAATATTTGGCTAAAATCAAAGGAAAAATAATTATAAATTTAGCAACAAATTATGACCTATCAGTGTACCTGAAGTTGCAATCATATAGACAGCAACCAGTTGCTATAAAAAAGAATCTAAAATTGGCTGGTAAATTCTATGGACCCTTTCAAATCATGGAGAAGATCAGTGGAGTGGCATATAGGCTTAAACTACTAGCAGAAGCTAAAATCCATCTAGTCTTTCATGTCTCCTTACTTACGAAAAAGATAGGCCCTCATCAAAACACTACCTCAACACTGCCAAACTTTGATTGCCATGATCAGTGCCTTCTACAACCAACTGAAGTTTTGAAGAGACGAGTAATTTTGAGGAATGTGTTCCTATTATACAGTATCTCAACAAATGACATCAGTTAGTAGAAAGGGAAATTTCAAGGGAAGATCAATCCTTCATTACTAGCCAGTTTCCAGAGTTCCAGCCTTAAGGACAAGGATATCCTCAATCAGAGGAGGTATTGTCAGGATTAGGGGTATATATGAAGAAGAGCAAAAGTATTAAGGGTCGCAATTGTAAATATTAGAGGTAGTTAAAGGTCGTTAGAAGTCGTTGCAACTGAAGATGCAGAATCATATATATATATATATATATATATATATATATATATATATATATATATATATCATAAAGTCGTACTCTCATCCTTATCCTTTTATTTTATCTCTTTCCTACGTGGCTTAACGATAGGGCAAGTAGGTGCAACGCGCTTTATGAGTTAACCCCCTAATAACCTACCCTATTCCATCCCTCTTTTTTCTGTTGCCTTTACAATTCTAGATAATCCTTCCATAATTATCTCTTCCATTCTTTCACCTTTTTTTCCTTAACCCTAATCGTCAAGCCTAAATTTCCTGGGGATTAGTATAAATAATTTTGAATAATATTTTTAACTGTCTCTCATGTTCAACTCAAAAGTTTGAAATATCAATTCAAATATTAGATAATCTTTATCAGATTATCGCTATTGCAGATACTCTACATTTTTACTCATATATATAGTTCTCGATCTATTACTCATCACTTTATCAAGCAATGAAAATGTTTACACTTTTCCACCAATTTTTTTGGAAAGTTTTTTTTTTTTTACTTCAATGGAAGGACTGGATTTGGAACTTCGTTTTTATTCCCTTCAATGCAAGGACAGCATTTGGACTTTGTTTATACTCGCTGTATGTGCTCTGTAATTTCCTACACCTTCTTCATAGCTAGGTCATAAAATTTGAATTTTCTAAGTCTTCAAAAGTTACAGTTTGGTTTTTATTTCTGGCAAGGTTTTTGTAATTAATTTGTTATTTCAATTTATGGATTCACTCTTCAATTCAAGTAGAACACATATTGCTTTTTGGTTAGTGATTTAAAAGTGGCCTTTTAAACTATGTGTTTTCACACGATTTTTTTATTGCCTTTGACAATTTATTAATTGTCAATAACAATGTGCTAATTTTTTTTTTATTTTCTAGGTTTCTGGGGTTTAAAAAATTTTGTGCAATTTTCAATGGTTTTTTTTTAGACTTTGGTAGAAAGCTTCTAAAGAACAAGAAGGTGTCACTGATTACATAAATGGCAAGGCATCAAGTTCATTGTCATATAGCAGTTCACGTCATGCAATATACATCAGACTATTTAGATTTTTTATGTTTTTGACTTAAGAGCAAAATACATCTTATGTTTTCGTTTTGCTTCTATTAGCTGTGAACAGATTTAGAAGGTTGTTGTATTCGTATGACTTGATTGATTCTGAATTCTGATATTTTATTTATACTTCATTCGGCTTCTTTTCTTTTCACATTAACCTTTAAACCATTTATATTAAGTACCAAAATTGATGTTTTGGTAATGGGTTGGCTATTCTTTTGTTTACAGAAGATCAGCTAAGATTTGATCTTGCCTATTTTCAAGTTTTTGAATGTTATCATATTGTTGAATGTTTTTTTTTCATTTTTGAATTATTAGTCACTGAATTAGATGTTTAAATTTACATTATAAGACTATTTTTGAATAACAATGTGCACATAGTAATGTATTTAAGAAAGGTTATAATAGATTATACAATAAGTTTGTATTTTATGCAAATTTTTTATGAACTACACTAAATAATTTATTATTTTTAAATAATTCCCATTTAACGAATGGGTACAAAACTAGTTTGTTACTGGAGTTAGAAACTAGCAAAGTCTCAACAATTGTGTATAAATTCTAGAATGTAATGGGATTAAAACAAGAAATGATAATTGAATTTTTCCCTCCTTTCTCGTTCTCTCTCGGGAATCTTCCTTTTTTTTTTAGTTTTCTCATTTCCTTTCTAATTTCCTTCTCTCTCTTCTTTTCTTCTTCCTGTTCATCTAATTCTACTAATCCTTGAAGGTCCTGACAAATTGCACGTAGGAGGGGTGCCTGTCTATGGTCTCCCTCCCCCCAAGTGGAAGAGCCGACGTTATAATTAGTGATAATGGTAGTCTGCCCATCTCTAGTAAAGGTTTTTGAATATTTTTACCAAGTAAGTGATTATGGTTCTTTACCTGCCCATCTCTAGTTCTTAATCTTTCTCTCTTTTGAAGTGATTATGGTTTCTTCTTATGTAAATTTTATATATACTGACAGTATATATACTATCATTGCTAAATCCATGACAAATGTGAAACAGGGGTTTCAAATTCAAAATTTACATAATTATCATTTATCCAAAACTATACACTATTAGTGCAGGAAAGATTAATCTTTTATTTAAACGAGGAGATTTTGTATAACAATTTGGAAAGACTACGTTTACACGGAAGATCAATTCATGGTCAAGAAAAGTTTGTACCAATTCATATTTGTGTGTATCAAATGTGATAGAGAATGCGGTGACGTAGAGATGGTTAGTGAGAGAGAGAGAAAGAGAGGAAAAGAGCTTTCTTTTTCTCATAAAATAGGAAAGTTAGAGAGATATCTAACGTTTAAGAAAAAACAAACTAGGAAATTAAATTTAGTTCAGTTTTTGTCTTTATAAGAATTATCATGTTGATGGAGTACGAATAGCAATACCAGCTTTTTATGTGATTAATGCACTTTCTTTCTTGGCCCTATACATAAAAAGGGTAGCCTACGTGTTATTTTGAACTGTTAAGAATTTAACTCGAGGATATATGATTTAATCTTGTTGCTAAATAGGCAACTACCATAACAAGTCAAGAAATTTATAAAATGCCAATCTTTGCTAGTTGTTGAGTTCTTGGAAGTTGGAAGCTAATATTTTTTTTCCCCTGCGTTCATAAAAATTGATTTACTCAACAAAATATATAGTTCCTCTAGAAAAACTTAGATGGTGTCAATTTAATCATACTATACGACTATACTTGAATACCTCCACACTCATTGTATAACTTCTTATCTATGTGGCTCTTTAATGGTAATTCTAGATGTAGATACCATACTCAGATGGGCAAGCAATACCGTCAGAACAATTAATTATCTTCCTGCCAGAGTATATTTTACTTAAATGTCAAAATTACTCTCAATCAATCAACTTTAGATATGTTCATTAATTACTCCTTTTTGCTCTCTAATTAAGTAATTTCTGTTAGATCTCTCACTCTTCTTCCTATTATTTTCATTTCTCTCTTTTTCACCCACACACTAATGTATCTATTATTTTATAATTAAATATGTAGTTTTTGCCAAAATCTTTTCTTATATCTTTTTGGTTCTATGCGATCTTGCTTTTTGATTCAATTCTAAAAATTTTATTTATTCTTTTTTTTTTTTTGTAAATAGAACTTCATTTAACTCCAACAAATTTCAGTTTAAAATAATTATTATTAAGATGTCATTGTAACTCAATACTTTAGCATAAAATTTTTTTTGACATGCAACATGCATTTTTCTTTTGAATTTTGCTCGTTTATCATGCCTCTGAGCAACTAATAGCATTAAAACTTTGCCATCTTTTTCTCTTTTATACTTGTCATATAAATCTTGAATTTTTATCTTTTATCAGGTATAAGACTTGATTTCTATCAAGTATTCATATTATCTAATAATTAGATGAAAATAAGTTTAAATTATATTACATTATATCTCTTATGAATATTGAAGAGAAAAACTATTTTTTGGGACTATTTTCATTTTAAACTATTAATTATTTTGACTTAAACTACATTGTGCTTGAAAAAAGAACCATTTGAGTGAAATTTTAAAAATTAAAAGAATATAAGGGCATAAAGAAGTAATATAAAAGAAATTATTAAAACCAAGACCAATTTAGTAAATCATGAAAATAATTCATGAATTAGTGTGTGTGTGTGTGTGTGTGTGTGTGTGAGAGAGAGAGAGAGAGAGAGAGAGAGAGAGAGAGAGAGAGAGAGAGAGAGAGAGAGAGAGGTGTGAGTAAGTGAGTAGGAAAAAATTTTAATTGGAGAAAGAAGAAGAGAAGTAATTAGCGCTTAATGAATCTAATATATATATATATATATATATATATATATATATATATATATGGAGTTGATTGATTAAAGATAATAGTGGCATTTGAAAAAAATTTACTCTGACAGGAACATTGTTGCTCAAAAAATAACGCCAGCCTACCCAAATGACAGGGAAACATGTTACGGTTTTAAATGTAGCAAGCGGAAACTTGGTTAAAACCCACCCTGGTGCACTCCCACAGCGACCAACAAGGAGACAAAGAATGGTGCTGCAAGCCTATAAGAGCTAGGAACGATCAGCTTGCAGAGGTCATTGACGGTCCAAATCAGGTCCAATAAACTGAAATTGATTTTGACCGTTGGTTATAAACCAAAAAAAAAAAAAAGAAAGAATATATTGACCGAATTAGATTAATTGATGTGGTGGCTCATATCAACTAAGGGAACTCAGATCTAAGTAGTGAACTAGTCTCTTGGAAACAAGACTCATGGCTCGAGAAAAAGTATTGATATATTGATCAGTAGAAATATAAATATTTATCGATGGATAATATATTGGGCAATCAATTTATTTAAAGCCTTTGTTTTCCGCTCAAATAGTTTTGGGTTAACTCACCAGTCACCACCCATGATGTTACAATTGTTACATCAAACCTTGTACTTGAGTGTTTTGTGGTGCTAAATTCTAACTTACAAGGAACGAGAACCACCTTTAAAACTCGTATGATAAACAAGCATAAAAATATTATTTAGTAAATAATACATAATAAACTACTAACAACTTGAATTAATCATTTTAAAACTACAATTCTTACAAATGACCTTGATGACAAATAGAAGAGCCAATGTCATAATTTGGAACCGCTACCCAATTTACCAATAACTAGGAAATATAAACCGCGCTCTGTGCAATAGAGACAAAATTTTGTATGCCCAATTCATGATTAAGCAGCCCAATCAAATTTTGTATGAGAAAAAGCCTATTCATTTAAAACTCAAGATTAATAGCTGAAAATAATATATAAAAAAATGCCTATATACTTAAGGACCATATTTATTTTGCATGTATTTGACACCCTTCTGCACATTTTTTTTAAAATTTCCTTCTATTTGGTCTTATAATGAAGGTTATGGAGCCGTACAAATTTGAGCATGATATTTTGGAGTGATGCGATGAATGGTTAGTTTATGCTTTTTGTATAACAACTTTTACCGGATGTTTTTTTGGGAAACCTCTAACATGCAGCCTTTGCTGCTTTGCTATTTTTAAGGTGATGAAAATAATTCTTTTGATTGGTAGGGTAGCTAGTTGAACCTTTTCTTAAATTGTTTAATTGATGAAATTGGCATTATTAAATTGATTAGCAAATGAAGAGAGAAAATGAAAACATAGTGGGGAAGCTCACGGGCAGCAAAGCAATCCTAGGCGATGTCAATATATTTTTAGACCGCGCAATCTTATATAGGCATTGTCTGGAAAAAAGGTTTCAGATTCTATCCCATGTCCTTGATGTTTTTTCCTTGGAGATCAATGAATTACTCCCTCCGTCCCGTTTTGTTAGTCTTGATTTTTTTTTTTCACACAGATTAAGAAAGTGTAATTAATTTGGTTGGAAACATAAATTTAGATTAATAATTTTCTAAAATACCCTTATGCTAATCACGAAGAGTGCCAATTAATATCAGTTACAGCTAATGAGTTAGTATTGGAAAAACTCAATATATCCAATGTAGTGGGTTAGTATTTAATAACAATGTATTAATAACAAGATATTTAATAAGGGTATTTTAGATAATTTGAAAGATTACTACATTTCTTAATGGGAAAGTGGACTACAATTTGGGACAGACGAAAAAGGAAAACAAGACTATCAAAGTGGGACGGAGGGAGTAGTACTTATCAACCATTGAATTCCTAATTTGGTGAATTCCTAATTTGGTATAAGCAAATTCAAGCCTGGATCGCACTATTTAATGCAATATTAAGCAAAAAAATATTCGCCATCCAGATCAACACGCAATGAGTTAGTGAGTTCAATGGTTGATAAGCACTAATCCATCTAAACTATAAGAGAGGTCTGTTTTCCTCGTTTCGTTCATCCGAACTGTAATAATTAGGATTCTTGTTCTGAATTCTGTCTTCTTTATTTAGCACCTTCCTCTACTACCAAAAAAGGCAAAAAAAAAAACCATTATTTCCCGGGACGAGGGAAAAGAATTCAAGGATATTAGTTGAAGAAAGGGAGGTTCACCTTCCATCAGAATGCCTAATAAATATGTCACCTTTCAAAAGATCCATATAACATTCTAGCTTGATATGACTTAGCAAACAATCCATGATTTAAAGTGCAGAAGGGACAAGTGCCAAGAAAAAATGATAGCACAGAGACCTGTAACACAACAGCCTAACACAAATTAACTAAGGAACCATGAATATACATAGAAACAGATCTCACAATTATCAGGCTTCACTCTGTGTCTAATACCAATAATAACTGGATTGGACTCAACAGACCCCATTGCATCTACTATGGTCCATCCCACTTCAGTCTCAAAAATCGCAGAAAAAAATCACAGAACAGGTTTCTTACCATAGCAACAAACATAAACAACAAGGTGTCAGCAATCTTGAAAAATGCAGCGGCCAACAAAAGCAACACGGAAGGATCCAAGCACCGGAAATCACCTTTGATCAATGACATAATCTCTAGCAATAACAGAAACACCGTCACCGTCTAAAAGCGCCTTTCTCACTGGTAAAGCATATAAAACAACTCCTATCATATCTATTACAAATCAGTCAACCAAAAGACAAGAGTTAGTTTGTCACAATATCAGCTCAGAAACAAAACAACTACTCGTATGAAAAAAGGAAACCAGTGAGAAAAAAGAAGGAAAAAAAGTAAAGTAATGGCAAATAGAGGGGCCAGAACAGAAAACAAGGATACTCAATACATTGAAGAAACTGCATTCAATACAACCAAACATGAACAACGGTAACAATGTTAGCCTTTTCCCCCCAAAAAAATGGAAAAAAGGATAAACCAGGCGCTCAAATTCACCATACAACGTGTACAGTTGGCTAAAAAATAGTATAACTTTTTCATTCCAAAACCCCGAGGCATTAACACGGAATATATTACTGAAATCACAACTAATACTTCAAGCAAACAAAAGGACCACAGAGTAAACTATGACAATACAAGGGGCAAAAAGCTAAACGCACATGCGCATCATCAAACACGAAGCGACAATACACTTTTGTGGCACATTCTGCATCAGTAGTTTTGAGATGTGAGCCCTCAATAACTTGGATAATAGTCCATCGTAGCAAAGAACTGTGGACCTCAAATATACTCAATGCCTTTACATCCATCTAACAACTAAAGGAAAGAGAAAACAGGTCAAGAAATGAAAATGGGGAAAAAGAGATGAAGCCATGTGCACTATAAATGCATAGAGAATTCAAGAAAGAGGGAAAAAGCATAGCAAAATTAAGGGTTCATTTGGGAGTTGAGGATTTGGACAGAAAAGAAAGGAAAAGAAGAGAAAGTTCTTTTGTTTGTAAGTTTTTAGTAAGAGAGAAAAGAAAGGAAATGAGAGGATGAATAGAAGGCAAAATTTTTCCTCCCAAATTGGAGAGAAAGTTGGAGGAAGCTTGTGAAAATTTTTTAAAATACCTATTTTATCCTTAAAAATGTCTTGAACAAATATTTAATGACTTTCATATCCAAAATCATTCCACTAATTCTCAAAACCCCTAAACAACATAACAATCCCTTCTCTTCTCTCCTCTTCTTTCATAACGTTCCCCCCCCTCTTTTCCTAAACTCCCAAACGAACGCCTAAAGTAATATCAAATAGAGGCCAGAACAGGAAAAAAAGGATACTCAATAATACATTGAAGAGACTGCATTCAATACAACCAAAACATGAACAAAGGTAACAATGTTAACCTTTTTCCCCCAGAAAAAAAATGCAAAAAAGACCTCACAGCATACACAGATGAATAAGTCCGGTGGAAGGGAAAAAAGGACAAGCAGGTGTACACAATGTTGTGCTGAATCCAATTGCCATTTTATCTACTTATGTTGAAAAGTCTCTTCTCTCTTCCATATGTTATTAAATTGTCAAACTTCCCTTGTTGGTGTTTCCTTAAGGCTTAATGCAAGTAAACCAAGCTGTGTCAAGAATTGTGTGGCTCAACTTATTTTTTGATTTTTATTACATTCAAAATAAAAACTGAAGCCAGTCACAATCATTTGTCAACCTCTTATGGCAGAACCAATAACCATAGCAGGTATATGACTATGTCCCTTCTCAAACCCTCTCCTTCGCCTGGTAGAGGAGTTGTTGAAGTGAAATCTCACAAAAAAATTAGTCACACTCAGTTGTACCCAGTTCCAGAGATCTTCAAGAATAGAATGCTCTGCCTTAGAGGTCTAAGAAAGAAATACGTACTAGACTGCTTCGAACAAGAAAATATGTATACCAACTAGAAAGTTCCATAAGGTATAACATATAAGCTGTAATTGATCGGAAATAGAAATTAAAAATGCAACAAAGGGATGAAACAAACGATAGAGAAGAAACTTGTCAATTCTTTAATCGAACATGTAAGTTGGTACAGAAGAAGATCTCCACAGAACTGTTGTCATACTTCAGTCTGCTATAGTAATATCTCATTCTTATATAGAAAATATACAATGGAAATTGGCTATTCTCAAAATGCTTGCTACAAAATCTTGGGCTCTGAAGCATGCAGCAGAAAAGGTAATTAAATGCACCCATCCAACAGAACCATACAATACTAGTCCTTTTGATCTGAAGAAGGCAAGAGTTTAATTGTACCTCTTGAAATGAGAACACTGCATGCGTCATGCTTGCAACTGATTGGATAAAATTTGACTTCCACTAATTGTGCAAGATTCTTGCTTTCAAGTTAAAGCTTATCTTTTGTTGGAGGCATCAGGTAACACTCTTCATCCCAATAATAAGGGAACTTCAATTTGGCTGCAGTATGCGGCATATGCCAGTCATCATATATAAACCTGAAAGTAAGAACACAGAGCATAATTGTCATTTCCTAACCATAAAATCCAAGTATACGAAGGGATACATCTACTTATGTATATTAATCTACTAAGTCTCGTGATAATCGGATATATGAAAGTATAACAAAAAGAATCCATCAATTGCTTCAAATAAAGAACTCAATCCATCAAAAACATCTATCTTATTCTCCACTACAAGGTCCAAAAAAAAAGATCGATTTGAAAAAGATAATTGGCACCTAGCATTCCCCTTGTTCTCCCTGTCCTTTTAATATATGTTTCTCTTCATCCCTCTAGTCTTCACTATCCCCAAAACCCAGCAAATTGAAATTTTCTATTTGGAAAGAATCACACTTTTGGCTCCTCTAGTACCTTGAATCCATCCATTTTCCCAAAATATGTCCATCTTTTCTTCTCAATTTAATCCTTGCACTAGCTTCATCACCAACTAAACTATCATGTTTCCATATGACCTAAAGAAGAATTCTAGTTCATCACTAACACACATTACTCCAACTACAACATCTCTGAAGTCATCTTTGAAGTAAAATTTCTGCAAAATGCTTTTTGGGTCATCGAACAATTGACTTTTCTATATATGTGAGTGTGTGTGTATTGATGAAAATTGAAACTTGTTTCCCTCCAAAGTAACTTCCATAAATCAGATATTTACTTGAGATACTAGTAGTACAGATCTAACATGGAATAATGTAAATTGATGAGATACAAGGCAACTAGAAATGACTGAAGTGCAGAACATGCTTACACTTTCACTGGAGGACGAGAGACAATAACCAAGAACTGTAAATCCTCCTCTTTGTTTGTGTTCCATATCTGCAACAAAAATAAATGAACAAAAAGTGTTGTGCATATCTCAGGATACTTTAGCATGAGCACTGCAACCTCATAATTAGTAAATATATACCGTACTAGCAACAGCAATTCCACAAATCATGGAGAACAGGAAGGACCAAAAAAGGATTGTAAACTGAGATTAAAAATAGAAAAAGAAAAAAAATGGAACAATAAACTTTAAACATAATCAATTTCATTAACATGGGATGGGGCTTCATCCTGTAACAGTTAATAGACACTTTTCTGGTGAGCTTTCCCTTCCATTCACTCGGATTTCTTCCTTTCATGTTGTGAAACCCACTCCTCCACTCCATAAGGGGAAAAAACAATAGCAAGAATGATGTTCAATTTTCTTTCTATGCAGATATTGCTGAATTGAATACAGATATATTTGCAAAAGTTCTGCACAAACAAAGAAAAGCAAAAGTTGAAACAATTCACCTGATGAGCATCATTAACAGGGACATGAAACGTGCTATTAGAGAATATAGGAAACTCTTGTGGGTTGCCAGGGTATTTGGAGTGTGAATTAGAAGCAAGATAAAGAGTCCCACTCCCTTTTAGTACCACGAACACTTCCTCGCATGAATGCCTATGAATTGGAGTATGAGATCCAGGAGCAAAAGTTTGCAGCCACACCTCAACCTATTGAAAGGGCATTCATAGAATTTAGGGCTAAGAGACGCAAGAAAGCTACCTCCTAATTTTCAATTTAACAGTTTAACACCAGAGAATTGGTATAGGATTGACTTACCTCTTTCATCCCATGTAAAAGCAAACCGGCTATGGTCATGTGAGACAAACCGGGTCTACCATAACTATCCTGCGTAAGCTCACTGATATTCCTCACCAGTGGAAGCCCTAGATTATAATTGAGAAACTTTCTTCATATTGAATTCTTCAATACTGTACTAAAAAAATCACCACACTATACTCACAAAATCACTTCTTTTACCCCCAAAAAAAAAATCACTTCGAAAGCAAAAAAACATAAAAGGAGAAACAGAGAATGAACCTTGTAAAGCGAAAATGATATCAGTTATACTCATTGATTGGGGATGAGAAGTGTGACAGCCCCACCTTACCCTAAGGCGAACCAAAGGGGTTAGCGGACTGCCTGCCCAACTCTCGTCAGGACTAACGGATCAGTTTACATCGATCTAATACGTTCCGAAACATACCAACGCGCGCAAACAAGTCAAAATCACAATATAAAAAAAAACGAAAATCGAAACCGAAGATGAACAGTACCGGCCACGTCAGAATCCGGCCAGAATCTGGCCGGATGTTCGGCCGGATTCCTGGCCGGATACTGGCCAGTGAGCAAACCTGAAAATCCCATTTTCCTTTGGCAATCCAGCCGGAAATCCGGCCAAGATTCCGGCCGAATTGTCTGGCCGGATCCATTTTTCCACAGGGCAATCCGGCCCTCAATCCGGCCAGTTTCTGGCCGGATTCCTGGCCGTATTTGGCCCTGTTCATTTTGCCAAAAATTTTTCCTTTGCCGTTTGAAATACGAATCAATCCGAAATCCAACCAAACATCAACCAAACGTATATACATTGAAATTCAACATTTACAACCATAGTGGCATGCCAAAAACCATTCATCATGAATATACATATTCGGTTTGCCAATCAAAAGAAAATGAACCCAATACACATTAGGGTTTCATTCAAAGAGCTATACAAAAGACATTTACACGAGCTCAACTTGGCAATCGACTATCCAATCCAATCTCAAAAGTAATTATATCCCTGTAAGGAAAACAAATAGAACGGAATGAGCTTAAACCCAGTGAGTTACTACCACATAAGCAACAAAGAGCATATAGTATAACCTTTCATTTCAAGTACACGATAAAGAATATAACAAGTTGGTAACAGAATACGGTCGGCTCTCAAGAGCCCATTTCCACGCTTACATTCTTGATCCAACCTCATTGACCCTCCGTCAATGTCAAAGAGTAACCAACCGTAGACATCACTTTACTTCCATCCTTCCAACCAACATACCCCAACCGGGCCCGCACTCCAATCAGTCGTTTTTGGTAATACTCGAGTATACCGGAATCAAGAGTCTCATTACTACAAGATCCCTCAGTCCAGTCCCCGTGGCATGTCAATCTTCACGACCAAGCCCTCGCCGGCTCGATTCAATTGACTACCAACGGGGTTGAGCTCAGTAATACAGTAAGGCCGTTGGATAATCGTCCAAACGACACTAAATCAGTTTTCCATGAAAGGAATTCATTATCTCATATATCAAGTGCAGTATTTCCATAAAACGGTAAACAGTTATGCATGGTACCACAAGGGGTGAGGGCGGTCAAGTACACCCTCACCTCAATCAATTTCAGTAGCCAAATAAGCCTTCAAGGCATCAATTCACATATAGCAAAGCCATATTGTAACATTTAAGTGAGTAGTATACTCACCACTCAAGTAGGTGATGTTTCATGCACCGTCGTTAAAAGAACGTCGTGAACTACCGTCACGCCCTAGAACACGCAAACAAATACAATGAGACTCGATAACGAGTCATAAAGCAATGCCAATCACAACCCCAATAGAGTTTTATAAACATATACAATCATCATAGGCAACCAGAAATTTTGGAAATGTAACTAGCTTTGACCCTGAAAAAAAAACAGTTTTGTCCTCACTTTGCGGTAATGGCACCGATTTCACTACGATTGTCGGATGAGGGTGCAAGATCCACCGTTTCGAAGCTAAGGAACAGGGCTACAACAATGTAGAAGGTCACTCAGTCCAATTCCTAGCATAACTAGGTCAAATATGCAAGAAACGAAGCCAGAACCGCAATAACAGGTTTGCAAACTACATTCTGCTGTAATCAGTACAACTCAGTCTATACAGGTCCAAATTCCGAAATTCCAAAGGCATATGGTAGCTAAGACATCAAGCTACATTTCATCAGAAGACCTCAACAACAAATTCCAAAACAATTCCAGCCAAAACAGTCAATTACAGGCGCAGTTCTCACATTCTGACCAAACCAGAACAGCAATAGTAATTTCGACTTTTCTCATTCCAAACTACTCCAATTGACCTGAAATTTTACAGGCTCCTTTATAACATCAATACCTACAACTTTCATGTTTTAAGAAAAGGCCAATTCGACCTCTAACCATAAGATACAAAACCGGACAGAAAAGAGAATTATGAAACCCTAACTTTTCACATTTCCTTTCAAACTCAAAATTGGTTGCAATTACCCATAATTTGCACCTACTAGAGTCATTATAGGCCATTGCCAATCATAAAACAAGGCCACAACATCATGATCACATTAAACCAGAAAAATCACCAATAAATTGAAAACCTCATCATTTCATGCAAAAACAAGATATAAGTCACAAAATTCAACACTCTAGCCACCACTAAGCATAACTTAAGCTTCATTAAGTGTAGGAGGAAGTTCAATCACCACTCACCTAGTAAACAAGAGAGGGAGAGTTGTAGGACACCTTAGCTCCTCCAAACACTTCACCAACCAAACCACTAACACCTAGTGAAAGGGTTTTATGGAGTAGAAACAAGTTTAGGTGATTGCTTTGGATGATTTGCACTAGATGGATGCCAAGATTTTGAAGAGTTTTCTTCCTTCCTAAGCTCAAGGTGGCCGGCCAAGAAGATGAAGACAAGAGTGAATTTTTTTGTGATTTTTGGAGATATTTATTCAATTGGTAAGACAAGTCAAAAGGTGAATAGTTGTCCACAAGTTACATCCAATATAATGGTGACACTTGTCACTCCATTAATGCAATCATATCCTTCTTTTTTTTCCTCTCACATCAATCAAATCTCACCCTCTACTTATCCCTTAACACCCGATAAATTTCCACCAGTATCCGAAACTTAACCTAATTGGCCGAATTTTTCCGAACTTTTCGCCCTAATGGATCCCACGTCCATTATATATCCGTAATTTTTCAAAAACTCTCTAATGCTAAGAAAATCATCTAAAAACTATAATTACTCATCAAATTCACCAGGAAAATTTTCCTAAACCGGAAAATGCAGAAAACATGTCTTTAAAGGGGAAAAATCCTAGGAAAATTATCAAGGAATTTACGGGTTCTCACAAGAAGAAATGCAAAAACTTGCCTTCGGTGGAAAAGCAGGGATAGCCGTCGGCATTGGAGCTAAGATAGAGGGCTGTAACTAAAAGGGCCACCAGCACTAGCCGCCGGGACATATTCTCGGCCAGGACTGCACAGGCCACTGAGGTCTACGATTATGAAAGATGATTGGAAAATCTAAACGAGTATTGTGTCACGTGACATCATGTGATACAGAAGTGAAATCGGGGCTTAAAACAATTATGGAATTGACTCCTACAAGGATGGCTAATTTCTTAGATTATATGTAAAAAAAAAAAAAGAAAAACAACCCACCAAATGTACTTCTAACATGGGATATTTCTCAATTTATACGTGCCGTGCTGATTCAGCACGGCCGCATAATAAATTTGGTAACTAATTGGCGAAGAATGTTTTTTTTTTTTTTTGAAAAAGTCAGCACGGTCAAAAAAGTAACGAATGCATGTTCCCAGCCGTGCCCAGTTAGCACGACTAGAGACAGGCAGTCCAAAAAAAAAAGTCATTAGGCGCCTGACACTTGACTGTCAGGCGTGTGACAAAGGCCAACAAGGCCATGTGAAAATCGTACGCAAATTATTGAAACTCTGGGAACTTATTGGCCGATGAGCACCGCGGCCGTGTCCAATCAGCACGGTCGCAGTGAGATTTTTCCCAAAAAAAATGCTAGAACGATTAGAGTCCTAGATAGTCAAAACACTTTAATAAAAGAAGATAAATGCTCTTCACAGTTCATAATAATCGAAAGGCATAAGTGGTGTAGGATAACATTTCCTTGTTAGTAACATCCACGAAAATCCACAAGCGATACATTGGCCCCATCTTCCATTCTTGTGAGACACAGACACCTTTAGATTAGTAAGTTAAAAACACTTTAATAAAAAGATTAAAAGCTTTCTTTTTTATTTTTGGATAAAATTCATATTAGAAGAGAGTTCTAGATTATTATAAATACTATTAATAAAATATCTTCTCAATAATTAGAGTAGGTGGGACAAGATATTGGAGTAGAAACTAGAGAGTTCTAAATAGATCAAAACACTGTAATAAAAAAATATAAATGCCCTTCACAAGTCACAATAATTAAAATGAGTAAGTAGAGTAGGATAGCATTTACCTGATAGTAACAATTACAAGAATCTGCAGGTAAGACATTGGTGTTGTCTTCCTTTCCTGCCGCCAGGTCAAATCTACAATGTCTAAAGTTAAAGGAAAACATGGGGATGAGGTAAATTTGTTAAGCTTTTGCACTGTGAATAATGTGTTTGTTTTGGAGCTCAAACCTAGGCTGGAATTTCATTGGACGATTGATAGCATTTGATTGTGGAGTGACAGTCCAGTTCTTAGATATGATCAGATATCAAATTGTTATGGTATACCGTGGTCCTCTCTGACCTCCTCATCCAGCTTTACAAATTGAGCAGAAACTTTCTCCTATGACTTTTTAGATTTAGTAGGAACTTCCTCTTGCAGCACGGTAGAGTAATTGTCAAGTTTGGTAGATACTTCTCCTCCCTTGGTATTAGGTTCAAACATTTCCATCGAAGACTCGCCATTAGCATGACTCATCTTTTCTCCAATCTCTTCATTCTCACTTTTCTTGCTATTTGTGATGAAATTTTTACATCTTTAGCCAATAGGTTCGAGAGTTGGTATATGACGGCTCGAACTCATTGACGAGCACGGGGTATACATATAACAATTAACTCATTCTACAGTCAATTTTTACATTTATAACATTCTAAATACCTCACACGTGATTTTTTGCAAGTATATGAGTCGAGAGCGAATACAGGGTATTAAGGGTCGAACCCACAAGGAAGATTGTCAATTACCGGCACTACTAACACTTCTCTATTATTTAGACGATCAACAAATTAAAAGAAATAAAAATATGCTAAACTTATGCAACACAATAGCAAATAAAAACTCCTTCAGCTATGGTATCCCTATCTTAGTTAGTTATGGTGTCATTTCTGACGTACGTGGGGTATACATATACAATAAGTTCATCCACAATCAAATTTTATATTTATAATTCCTAAATACCCCCACACCCGATTTATCGCAAATATACGAATCGTGAGCGAGTATAGGGTATTAAGTGTTTTTCGAACTCCTTTATTATCTAGACTGCCATAAATATAAAATTAATGAAAATAACATTAGAAAACTCCTAGAGATATGGAATTCCTTACTACTCTTGCAAGTGAAGTTACCGGTTAAGTGAATGCTATTATCTTGACTATGTCGCGCCCCATATTTCGCGATGGAAAAGAAAGGATTTATAAAAAGATGTGATTTATTAATAATAAATGAAAAAGGACCTAGAATGGGACTTAAAAAAATGCGACAATTTAGGTCCAAAATTTAGTCTAAAAGGGTTTTTTAGTAAAAATAGGAGTCGCCACTTGGTATGGAGTTTTGGTGTACCAAGTCACCCAAAAAATAAAGTAAAATAAAATAAAACCCTTTTTGACAACTCCAGGTCTTTGAAAAACAAAAGAAAACGGATTCGGGAGTCATGGTTGAAGAAATGGAAGGCAAAGGTTCGATTAACTCAAACCTAAGGCACCCTTTCAACCTAGTCTAAGCTAGTTGCGAGGTTTAGTCAAAATTTTCCTAATCTAACCCTTAATTTTATCATATTTGGATGTTACCTACATGGATGCAAATCTAAATTTATAAAATATCGAAAGGATCAAAATATCCATTCAAGGGTTTAATCGAACCAATCGCATTAATTGCGAAGGCCACAATGATTCCTTGAAGGTGTCACGAGTATGCAAATGATGAAAAAAAGAAAGTTAAATTTTATATATATATATGTATAAGTGACCAAAGAATAGGAGTACAACATAATGGGTACAGGATACGAACTCGTGATAAAATTTTCTTATACAAGGATTAATGGGATATTTAAACTAAAATTTATAATCACCCATATCCATGTTCAAAGAATAATCCTCCTAATATGAACAGGCAAATGAACTAATTTAAATGAGATGCAATTCTAAATGACGTGATTAACACATATAGAGGATAGGGGATAATATAATAGGGAATATTATACAATATGAGAAAAATCCTAAAAATAAAAATATGCATGAAAATGTAGTGAATAGCACACAAAAATGAATCTAGCGCAAGACGACCTAAATGGTCTAGCATTGGACTAACCCATTTCTAAAAATCCTTACTAGCGTTGGACTAGTAAATAAGCGGAGGGAGAAGCCACAACTAGCGTTGGACTAGTGTGGTGACGTCATGCATTAACAATTCATAGTGAAACAAATAAAGCATAAATTAAAACAAATAAACACATAAGAGCACGTAGCACATAACACGTAAATATAATATCTAGATGCGAAAATCCTAAGGAAAGCGGATAAAACACATAACACATAAGCCACATAAACACGCAACCTATCTATTACATCGGGGAGCGCCTAACTACAATCTAGAAGGGAAAAATATAATAAAACAAATCTAATTATCATATCTATTACATTTTTGAGGTATTTAAATGCCTTTCGAATCATTATAAAAATTAACTAAAACATATATAAGAAAATTTGAATGAATATTTAAATCAAATAAATAAAGCATATAAAAATATATAAACACATAGGAGCACATAAGAGCACGTAATTGACATTGAAATAATAAAATAGGGGTACCTCCCGTTTGAAGTGGTGACTAAATGGAGTCAAATTGTCCTATTTATACTCACAATGAACAAAAGGATCATGGCACCAATTTAATTGAAAAAGAAAATAATAATACAAGTACTAAATTCACACTAATATATCAGACGTAAAGAAATTTAAGTAAATCTAAAAATTCCAAATTAAGTATATTCAAAAGTAGCATAATTAGCTATTAAAGAAAAGAAACAATCATAATAAAGAGAGTCAAAATTCATCAGGGACCGAATTGCAAAAATTGAAAAACTTTCGGGGATAAAAATTATATTTCCCAAAGTTCAGAGGTCAAAATTAAATAAAAGATAGAATTCAGGGACCAAAGTGCAATTAATTTAAGGACCTAGATGAAAGGAATCTAAAATGTTCTGGGCCACAGTGAAACTACTCCAAAAATCAGGGGCTAAAGTGCAAGTTCATTTTTTATTTGGGCAAGAAAAGGGCATCAGGCCTCCCTTTTTATTTTACTTGGGCCGAACCTACCTAAGCTCAACTGAAAGCCCAAGCCAAAACACACAGACCAGCCCGTCTTTTATCACTCAAACCCAGCCAAAAACATATGGGCTCCAACCTCCTAGCCCAACTGAAACCCAAAAGAAACATAAACCAAAGCCCAGCCCCAAAACCTAACAAAACTAGCTCTTGGCCCAACCGAAAAATAAACATTAGCCCAATCCCCTTTTTTTCTTTTCTTTTCTTTTTCTTCTTCTTCTACCCTTCCGGTTCTTCTTTTCCTTGCCTGGCCGGCCGAAGCTCCTCGCCACTGCCAACCATGGCTGACATGGCGGCTGCCGGCGCCGCCACCGCCGGTCGCCGGCCATTTTTTCGATCACAAAATTTCACCAAAATACACCCCCTCACTCGATTTTTCGCGTAAGTTCCATTTTCGGAGTTAGTTTTTACAAAAGAAGAAAGAAAAGTGGCCAAATGGCCAAACAACAGCTGCATTTTTTATTATTTTTAGACCTTTAAACCTCTACCAAAAATTCATAAAAATATATTACAATACTCCTTATAATCTTTACATTACAAATATAATCTTAGCTAACAAGAAAACAACAACAAAAGACTACATTAAGACAAAACAGTTTCTAAAATTCATTTTTTTTTTGTTTTGGCATTTCATCAAACATTTAGCATGCATGCACAAAAATCATCTTTCTTTTCCTCAGTCTAGTCTTGAACTTGCCCAACAACACCACAACAATAAAACCAGCAAGAGGAAGGGACAAATCATCAACTAAACATGCTTCAAATATAACTACTAAAATAGAAAGAAAAAGAAAAGGAAATCGGAAAAATAAAAGGAAAATTACCCCAGCTGGAATTACAGTCCGTGGGCTAGAGTTTGGAGGAAATTCCAAGCTATGATTGTCCAATTGGTAGCTGCCCCTCTTTTTTTGTTGTGTGTGAGTGTGTTGGGAAAAAACCGAGAGGGAGAGAGTGAGGTTTTGTATATTGTTCACCAAAATGAGAGGGAGAATTGAGAGAAGAGCCGAGAGTGTTTTTGGGAGGAGGAGAAATTGGAGAGCTTTGTTTTTTTTTGTGTGGCTTGTCCCATTTTTCCAGAGAGAGCCCCAGTGAAGAGTCAGAGTGGAGTTAGTTTTTTCTTTCTTTGCTTGTCTGATTTCCCTCGTGTGTGTGTCTCGAGAGAGTGAATTGAGGGAGTCGTTTTTCTGTCTTTTTGAGCCCCCAAAAGCGCCGCTCCTTTTGTCTGTCCCCCGAGAATAAGGAGAGAACCAAGGGATCTTTGTCAAATGGGTTTGTGTGTGTGTGTGTGTGTTTTTTTTTTTAAGATAAATCTACAAAAATAAGACAAAAATACACTTAAAAAAATGCAAGAAAATAAATTGCTCATCAAATAGAAAATATTCGAGAAAACACAAAATTTAACAAAAATTTGGTGTCTACAACTTGCCCCTCTTTGTCAAGAGTTTCAAAGAAACTCAAGACAAAGACGTAGACACCAAATTGCTTACTTGTCTCTTCTAACCGCACTTGAGTTAAAATAAAGAAAAGCAATACTTGGCTGAAATTAGTGAACAAAAGATGTAATGAAATTGCAAAACATGTGACCGAACTCATGTAGAGTTGCCTACGTATCCCACCATGGGAATCAGGTCAAACGTAGTTCGAATGCAAGTGAACCACAATGAAACAAGTGCATTGACCAACTGCGATCTTTGCAAAGTTGAAAAAGTTTGAGCTTCTTAGAACTTCTAAACATGAAACACAAAATGAATGAAAAAGCACAATTATTAACTAAAACAGTCAAGAAAAGTAACTTATCATAACTAGAAAAAGATACGCGGAAGGACGCGGTTACGCTCCAAGAAGGGGGATAGAAGGGTGCGCGGTGGACGTTGAGACTCACAAACAGGAATTTAACTTGTCAAGAAGGGGGATAGAAGGGTGCGCGGTGGACGCTGAGATTCACCAACAGAAAATTAAATTTGTATTTTTGAAAAAGATACGCGGAGGGACGCGATTACGCTCCAAGAAGAGGGATAGAATGGTACGCGGTGGATGCTGAGACTTACCAACAGGAATTTAACTTGTCAAGAAGGGGGATAGAAGGGTGCGCGGTGGACGCTGAGACTCACCAACAGAAAATTAAATTTGTATTTTTGAAAAAGATGCGCGGAGGGACGCGATTACGCTCCAAGAAGAGGGATAAAAGGGTGCGCGGTGGCGTTGAGACTCACCAACAGGAATTTAACTTGTCAAGAAGGGGGATAGAAGGGTGCGCGATGGACGCTGAAACTCACCAACAGAAAATTAAATTTGTCAAGAAGGGGGATAGAAGGGTGCACGGTGGACGCTGAGACTCACCAACAGGAATTTAACTTGTCAAGAAGGGGGATAGAAAGGTGCGCGGTGGACGCTTAGACTCACCAACAGGAATTAAATTTGTCAAGAAGGGGGATAGAAGGGTGCGCGGTGGACGCTGAGACTCACCAACAGAAAATTAAATTTGTATTTTTGAAAAAGATATGCGGAGGGACGCGGTTACGCTCCAGCAGAAAATTAAATTGTCCAGAAGGGGAGAAAGAAGGGGAATATGATCTTCTGATCTGTCAAGAAGGGGAGATAGAAGGGTGCGCGGTGGACGCTGAGACTCACCAACAGAAAATTAAATATGATCTTCTGATCTGTCAAGAAGGGGAGATAGAAGGGTGCGTGGTGGACGCTGAAACTCATCAACAGAA
This sequence comes from Coffea arabica, assembly GCF_036785885.1. Taxonomy (NCBI): domain Eukaryota; kingdom Viridiplantae; phylum Streptophyta; class Magnoliopsida; order Gentianales; family Rubiaceae; genus Coffea; species Coffea arabica. Next base: position 6,943,920 of record NC_092310.1, read on the forward strand.
AATTAAATTGTCAAAAAGGGGAGATAGAAGGGTGCGTGGTGGACGCTGAGACTCACCAACAAAAATTTAAATATGATCTTCTGATTTGATTTTTTTTTTTTAAACAGATTGGTGGGATTGACCCGAGCCCAATTAAACACTGAAAGAAATGAAAATGCAAGTTCAATACCATCAAACTGAAAGATTAAAATGCATGTTGCTCAAGTAGTAATAAATCAAGACAAACTTACTTGGTGGACTTACAACTTTCTTGATTGATGATTTTTTTTTTAACTTTAAAAGAAAGGGAATAATGATTTCTGTTTCTTTCTTTGGGAATGTACAGCGAAACTTGCCATTTGCCCCAGTGTGAATCATACTCAACTAAGCCAGTAGTCTGTCACATAATCTTTCCTGTAAAAAGGAAAAAAAAAAAAAAAAAGAAGCGACTATGATGAAAAGATTGCCACCACCATGTGATCCCTTTGCCTTGAGAGCCATGTAAACATGAGTTTCAATATCGCCAAGTCGTTCCCTAAGGTTCGGTCGATAATCCCCTTCAGAATCTTTTCAACTGTTGAATGTCAACTGACCATACTTTATTATCACAGGACCTTCGATTTCATGACTTCTTTGGGATAAATTATAAGGGATTGTCTTTTGAGTAAGACCCAATGAATGAGAAACATAAACAATTAATTAAAATTTAAAAGGTATTATTCATCATGCAATAATGCTATTGTGAAATAAGTAATGATACAGAATAAATAAATTGCAAATAGAATAGTAAAACAAAATTGTTGAATTTTTTAATATTGGCCCAAGGATCAAAATTTGGATTCGTATTTAGAGGATGGCCTTTGATGAGGAAACATGCTCCATCTGACCCTTTCGTAGTCATCCATTTTGGAATTCATTGTCGGCAAAAGAACAACAGTATAAAAGAGACCCAAATTAACATAGTCGCCAGCTTTCAGACCTCAACATCTTCTTGTCTGCCGCTGATTCTCTTGTACTCCAAAACCCTACCTCAGCGCCCTTTCGGGTTTTCACTAAGGTTACCCCCGCCATTTTCATTTTCATTTTTTTTCTTTTTTTTTCTTTTTTTTTGTTTTTGTTTTTGTTGTTTTTTGTTTCTTTTTTTCTCTTTTTTTTTTTTAGAAGGTGCCCTTTCAGGTTTTCACCTAGAGACATAGACAAGACAAGTTTAACCCCAACTGTATCATTGCAGTCATACTCTGATAATGAGTAGCATCAGTGAGACAATCTTCTCTGACATGTTTCAGAAAAGTTTGTATTTACATCATTTGCTAGTTGAAAAATTTTTTTTTTTTCAAAGTACTGCAAAAGACGAAATTCGGCAATTTTGGTTCTTGTGATTAGGATCGGATAGAGTAGCAAAGGAAAGGTTAAGGCTTGAAAGGCTTGACAGCGGATCATATGATGGGTTTGCAATCATTTGAGATAGCATTCTTTCAAAACTTACCCCGATCTAGGGTGAGAAAGAGATAAAATTTGCCCCAATTTAATTCTGACAGAATCTCTATTTTCTCTCTCTTTTTTTCTATTTTCTATTTTTTTCTATTTTTTTCTATTTTCTTCTTTTTTTCTCTTTTTTTTTTTTAAGAAACAATTGCCCAGTATGGGGTTAGTGATCTTAAGGGACAGCCAAGCGAAAAGAAAAATGGCTATGAAAAGTCAAAAGGAAAGAAGAAAAATTAGGGGTAGAATATCGAAATGGAAAAATGAGATGAAGTATGCCTGAAATCCGTCTCTTGCAGTATTTTTAAAAATTTTTTTTAATCAAATGAAAAACTTTTGCACATGTCCGCATTGATTGGTTGGGAAAAAACTTGACCGTCCATTTCCATAAGAATAAGCGCTCCTCCGGATAGCACTTTCTTAACAATGAATGGTCCTTGCCAATTGGGAGCAAACTTCCCTTTAGCCTCATCTTGCATTGGAAGAATCCGTTTCAAAACCTTATCTCCAACTTCAAATAAGCGGGGCTTGACTTTTTTGTTGTAAGCCTGAGCCATTCATTGCTGATAACATTGTCCATGACACACGGCATTCAACCTCTTTTCATCAATCAGAGACAACTGCTCTTGACGTTCTTTGATCCATTCAGCTTCTTCTATCTGAGCTTCCATCAGAATGCGTAAGGAAGGAATTTCAACTTCTGCAGGCAGGACTGCTTCCATTCCATACATAAGAGAGTAAGGAGTTGCACCAGTAGAAGTTCTGATGGTAGTTCTGTAGGCCATCAATGCGTAAGGCAGCTTCTCATGCCAATCCTGGTGTGTTTCAGTCCTCTTATGAATGATCTTTTTAAAATTTTTATTTGCGGCTTCAACGGCTCCATTCATCTGAGGCCTATAAATAGCAGAATTTCGATGTCTGATCTTGAACTGTTCACATAATGCATCCACCATATCATTGTTGAGGTTTTTGGCATTATCAGTGATCAACGTCTCCGGTACCCAAAAACGACAGATGATATTATTTCTCAAGAAATCCGACACCACTTTCTTAGTCACATGTTTATAGGACGCGGTCTCAACCCATTTGGTGAAATATTCAATCGCCACTAAAATGAATCGATACCCATTTGAAGCAGGAGGATCAATAGTTCCGATCACATCCATTCCCCAAATCGAACATGGCCATGGAGCAGTCATACTATGCAATTCTGTAGGAGGAGCACGTATAACATCACCATGCATTTGACACTTAACACACTTTCTAACAAAATCTACACAGTCATGCTCCATGGTAAGTCAAAAATACCCTGTTCTCATGATCTTCTTAGTCAGTAGATGCCCATTCATGTGTGGCCCACAAACCCCACTATGCACTTCTTTCATCATATAATCGGATTCCTCTTCATTGATACATCTCAGAAGGCCCATATCAGATGTTTTCTTGTATAGCACTTCTCCATTCAAGAAGAATCTTGATGACATTCTGCGTAAGAAATTTTTTGCAACAGAATCAGTATCAGGATGGTAGGATCCCATTTTCATGAATTCCTTAATATCCTTGTACCAGGAGCGACCATCAATGGCCCTTTCTGTAACCTGACAATGCGCTGGCCTATTCTGAAGTTGGATCTGTATAGATTCAATCACCAGCTCATCTGGATGTTGGATCATCGAAGACAAAGTAGCTAAAGCATCAGCAAAGGCATTACGAGTGCGGGAAATATGTCTGAATTCCAAATTCCTGAATTTGCTGGCCAAACTAAGCAAGTTACAATGATACAACATAATTTTTGAATCCCGAGTTACCCACTGTTTAAGCGTCTGGTGCACAAGTAAATCAGAATCGCTGAATGCTATCAGGTCCTTAATCTCCATGTCCAATGCCATTTTCAATCCAAAAATACAAGCTTCATACTCATCCATGTTGTTGGTACAAGGAAACTGTAATTTGGCGGTAGCAGGATAATGTTTCCCTTCAGGCGACACTAAAACTGCTCCAATTCCAGCTCGAAAAGAGTTTGACGCACCGTCGAAAAATAACCTCCATCCAGGATACTACTCACTCATGTCCTCAACTGCTTCAATGAACAGAATTTCTTCATCAGGAAAGTAGGTATGCAACGGCTGGTAATCATCATCTCTTGGATTTTCTGCCAAATGATCTGCTATGGCTTGACCCTTGACTGCCTTTTGTGTTGTGAAGACAATATCGAACTCGGAAAGGATCATTTGCCGCTTAGCCATACGTCCCATGGGCATCGACTTTTCCAACAGGTATTTTAGAGGATCAGAACGGGAAATCAAGTGGTATAACCGAGCAAATAATGTCTCAACTTCTGAGCTGCCCATGCTAAAGCACAACAACTTCTCTCGAGAAAAGAATAGTTGGCCTCATATGCTGTAAATTTCTTGCCCAGATAGTAGATGGCTTGCTCCTTTCTTCCAGAATCATCATGCTGTCCCAGAACACATCCGACAGCCTCATCAAGAACAGACAAATACATAATCAGAGGTCTCCCTGGCTGAGGTGGCACTAAGACCGGAGGATTTAACAAATAATTCTTGATCTTATCAAAAGCCTGCTGACAATTTTCATTCCAATCCATTGGCGCATTCTTTTTCAACAATTTGAACAAAGGCTCACAGGTAGAGGTTTACTGTGCAATGAATCGGCCAATGAAATTGATCTTTCCAAGAAAACTTTTCACATCTTTTTGACTTTTCGAAATGGGCATATCTCGAATTGCTTTTATTTTCGCAGGATCTATCTCTATACCCTTTTTGCTGACAATAAAACCCAATAACTTACCAGCCGGAGCTCCAAAAGCATATTTCGCAGGGTTCAACTTCAAATTATACTTCTTCAATCTTTCAAACAGTTTCTTTAAATCAACCAAATGGTTCTCAATCTTCTTGGATTTAATTATGATATCATCCACATAAACCTCCATTTCTTTGTGAATCATGTCATGGAACAGGGTAGTCATGGTCCTCTGATAGGTGACTCCAGCGTTCTTCAACCCGAAAGGAATCACTCTATAACAAAAGGTTCCCCATGGGGTGATAAAAGAGGTTTTCTCTCTGTCTTCTTCTGCCATCAAAATTTGATGATACCCAGCAAACAATCACCAAAAGATTCAATTTCGTGTCCAACAGTATTGTCCAAAAAAATATGAATGTTTGGCAAAGGAAAATCGTCTTTCGGACTGGCCTTATTCAGATCTCTGTAATCAACACATACTCGCACCTCCCCAGATTTCTTAGGCACTGGCACAGGATTCGATAACAAGATGGGATAATGAGACACCATGATTATCTTAGCATTAAGCTGCTTCACAATTTGTTCCTTTATTTTGAGACTCATTTCTGATTTGAATTTACGTGGCTTCTGCTTTACAGGTAAAAAATTTGGATCAGTTGGCAACCTGTGAACCACTATGTTTGTAGAGATCCCTGGCATATCATCGTATGACCATGCGAACACATCTTGAAAAAACATTAAGAATTCAATCATTTTCTCCTTTTGTTTCCTATTCAAATGAATGCTGACTTTAACTTCTTTAACCTCCGTCTTAGTGCCAATATTGATGATTTCTGTTTCTTCTAAGTTGGGTTTGAGTTTCTCTTCATACTGTTTTAAATCCCTTGGAATAGACTCAAATTCTTTCTCAGTATCGCTCTCGCTTTGAATTTCAGATTGCATGATTTCAAGTTCATGAGAGATATCGAGATTGCAGCCATCGAATTCCAAAATGGTGACATCCAAAGGGTCAAAGGATTTTATTTGTGGCCATCTGAAAATAAAATAGAACATAAGTAATAAATAAATAGCAAATACTGGAGAAGTCTTTCATTTCATTAAATTCAAAATGCATCGTGACTTTACAAAAAGATAAATATACAGACATGATTGCTATTTAAAGACATATTTAACCCAAACCTTTATTTTCGTTTCAGCAATTTTCTTGAACAAAACAAGTTATATTAACTGAAACAAGAATAAAGGTTTAAAAGATGAAAGCAATTTCTTTTAACAAAAGATCCAGACTACTGTCCTATCTGGATGTGATCTAGACAAAAGACAATCCCCTTAAATTTACCGAAATTCCCTTCGAGAGGGAAGATAATCAGCAGTCCAATTCTGAATAGCTCATTCGGTAATTGGCAAAAATTCTGCATTCTCTGATGGCCCCTCCTCACAAGTAGCCCCGACAAATAGCTGAGACAGGTCCACTTCAATCTCCTCCACAGGATTCTTCGTTTCAGGCATAATCACCTCCGATGGACGAGGAAAAGTGTGATATAGCGGAGGGATATATAAGGCAGTTTGCTTGCCCTTCTTTTCGGCTTATTTCCGAGCTTGCATTTCCTTTCTATCCTTAACAGTTGGATGAAATCCCAGTCCAAATGTATCCTTCTGCGTCGGGATCTCTATTGGCTCCAAAATTCCTAGCAATTCCCTCCCAAGACCTTTTCCTATTTCGTATCCGCCTCGGATCATCTCCCTAACCATCATAATACTGGCCTCTGGTAAATCTGATTGAATCAGCGATTTATCCCTGGATGCCCATCCCACAGAGACATGTCAGCAATGTGATGAGACGAGTTTGGAGTTCTTTTTCTGTTTTCACCATTAAACTTTGCATCAACGATCATGGTACAGTCATCCTCAGCAAACACAATAGATGATCATTCACAATAAACCTCAACATTTGATGCAGAGAAGATGGCACTGAATTGGAAGCATGTATCCAAGGTCTTCCAAGTAAAATGTTGTAGACACTGGAGAAGTCCATTATTTGGCAAGTAACTTGAAATTGAGCAGGGCATATCTCCAATATCAACTCTGTTTCACCCATGGATTCCCTTCTTGAACCATCGAACCCCCTAACTACGGTTGCAGACGGACGGAGTTTAACATCAAGAAATCCAAATTTAGTGAGAGTGTTCCATGGACAGATATTCAGCGCCGACCCATTATCCACCAAAACCCTCGGCAGCAGCTTTCCATTGCAGCGGACTGATATATATAAAGCTCTGTTATGTCAAATCCCTTCTGCAGTCAAATCATCATCGGAGAAGGTGATATGATTAGCGGCAAGTACATTACCCACAATGTTAGAAAACTTATCCACAGGAATATCTTTAGAGACATGGGCTTCGTTCAAGATTTTGAGCAATGCTTCTCTGTGTAATTCGGAAGTCAAGAGAAGATTCAAAAAAGAGATCTGAGCAAGCATCCCATCCAACTGCTCCACTGTTTTGTACTCGCTTCTCTTTAGCATCTTTAGAAAATTCACAGCTTCCTTTTCAGACACAAGAGATTTGGGCGTCAGGAATTTAATCTTGGCCTTGGTTTGAACATCGATTTCGGGGTTTCTCACAAATTTTTCAGGCCTAGTAACATTAGATACCTCCTCCTTCAAACAATATTTGTCTCCAGTTAACAGACTAGACTCCTCGTAGTTCCACGGTACCTCTTGCAAGTTATTGACAGGCATTTGTTCTGAAAATTCGAGAATGACAGGCTCTGATATATCCCATTCAAAAGAGGATAGATCCAAAATAAAAGGAATTTCAGAATTGTCAGCCTCGGAAGGCTCTCCTTCTATCATAAACAGCTCCTCTTTCTCAAACACAAAAGATTTTAACTTTTCCTCAGCATTATCCTTAGTTATGGACTCTTCAACAGACAGCATTTTCCTCATCTCTGCATGGTCAGTCTCTATCACGCCAAACACTTCAGTTTCATCTACAATGTACTGATTGGGGTCGACAAAATTTTCATCCGCGATGATAACCCCTACAGTGCTCCCATGCTCAGGTAAAGGATTCTTACTAACATTCGGTCCTTGCTCTCCCTTTCTTCTGAGAAGAATGTCTCCAGAGTCAATCATGTCCTGAATTTTATGTTTTAAAATCCAACAATTGCCAGTGGTATGACCTGGACTTCCAGAATGATAAGCACAGATTGCATGCGGATCATAACCGGCAGGAGGACCTCTGGGATAGATTTTGGGAGGAACAGTGCCAATTTTCCCAGCTGCTTTTAATTGCTCATACAACTGATCAATAGGTCGGCCCAAGTTGGTGAAGACTCGAAATTGCTTCTGAGTTTGAATTCCACTGATTTGCAAAGGATTTTGGGGAGGGTTATTGTTTTGCAGGGTTGGTCTGGAATGGTAAATGGGACGAGAGTGATTTTAAAAAACAGGTTGTGGAGTTGGAGGTAAGGGTGAGGTATTCAAATGATTTGGTCGGGAATGATGGAATTGGGTAGTGGTGTGGTAGACTGGTTGAGAATTGGTGTAATACGGGTAAGGAAAAGAATAGGTGGGATGGTTTTTGGGTCTGAAAGACGGGTCTTGATCCCATATAAAAGCAGTTTCTCCTTCTTTTTTCTTTAATGGGGGCTTTTTTCCATTGTTGTTTTGATTTTGTAGAGCATCCAATTGCAACTTTAATGCAGACACATTAACAATCTTCCCCGCCTTGACAAATTCATCATACTCCTCCAATTTGTTAATGATAGCAGCAAATGGACTTCCAGTCATGCGGAAGATCTCTTCAAAATAGGGTGGATCGTGAGCCTTAATGAAGTGCGAACAATCTCCTCCTCAGTCATAGGAGGCTCCACTTTGGCAGCTAACTTTCTCCACCGTTTTGCGTAGGTCTTGTGATCTTCCGATGGCTTTCTTTTCGTACCCTCTAGCGTGGTTCGTGTTGGTGCCAACTCACAGTTAAATTCAAACTGCTTCACAAAAGCAGTTGATAGATCCAACCAGGTCTTGATTTCTCCAGACTTCAAATTTGAATACCAATCTAGAGCATCTCCCTCCAAACTTTCCGAAAATAGACGCATAGGCAAATTCTCATCATCCACAGGTTTACCTAACTTGTTGGCAAACATCTTGAGGTGCGTTTTTGGATTTTCAGTTCCATCATACTTGCTGAATTTAGGGGTTTTGAATCCCAACGGTAGCTGAATATCCGGAAAAAGACACAATTCATCGTAATCTAACCCACCATGCCTGGTCAATCCTTGATTCTTTCTTATAAAATCATCGAATCGATCCAACCTTCTTAACAGATCTTTGTCAATGGGTATATGCTGTTCTTCTATCGCCGCCTTCCCTTGAGATGCAGTATCCAGTACAAAAGGCTCTGCAGTATGGTGGTGAGGTCCTTGAGGGTTGGGGGGATATTCAGATTGGTTTGTGGATGGATTTGAGGGATTTGACTACTGGTTGGGTTCACCAATACATAATTCGGATGCTTATAGGAAAAGTCTGAATTTAATCGGGCAAAGGTATTTTCAACAGGGTTAGCGAAAGGAGGAAAGAAAGGTGTTTGGGTATTGGATGTATGGGGTGGTTGATAGTCTTGTGCAGGTGGGTGATTATCGATAGGTTCTTGGTCGTTTGGGACACCACCACCATTGTTGCCTGCGACCAACTGATCAATTACACCCTTCTGTGCTGCCATTTCAGCATTTAACTCATTGAACTTGCCAAGTACCTCACTTAACTGAGCTCCCAATGCTGTGAAGTCCGGTGATGTAACCATAGCAGATCTTTCCGAAGCTTCAGGCACTGAACTCATGTTTACAGACTGTCTCAAGGCTCTACTTCGGGACCTGGTGATGATGGGGCTTCTTTGGGTAGCAATTGTGAAAAATACCTGATAGTGGGAAAAAGAAACTGATTTAGGAGTGAATTTTCTGTCAAATTGCTGTGATTTATTCAAGAAAAAGAAAAAAGAAAGAAAAGAAAAAGAAACATGAGTTAGTAGATATCTAAATAATTCGGATGCATGTCCTATGGGGGAGCCCTTTTTCTGCCAAGGGTAGGCCTAACATGATGCAACACCTTCGAAGTGAGACCTGTTTATCAAACCTGTGTTTCGAAAAATAACTTTGCAACAGATAAGGATATTTCATTGATGGATTTCAAAATATCATACATCATCTACATCATTTCTCGAAGTTGATTTCGTACAAGATCATTAAACTTTTTCAATCTATCTATCACAGCATCTTTTGGCTCTCTGGAATAGGGATTCTGCATGCGTTCAGTTTGATCATACAACTTGCCACACTTTCTCTTCAATTCCTGGTGTCTTTCTTGCATTTCTTCACACAGTCTTTTATTCATCTCTGCTAGACCCTTATTCACTTCCACAGATTGCCTTAATTGTGCATTTTCTCTGTCTTTCGCCTCAATGATTGCCATTAGTTTCTTGACTTCCTCGGACTGTTCCATCAATGGTCGCTCAGCACCAGATTCTCTGAGCCACTCCTCGTATTGAGGGGTAACCAAAGCCATCTGTTTAAGTTGCGGAACATAAGCGATATCCTCATCATCGGACAGCGTTTCCCAAGCTTCGACAATTGGTACTTTCATCGGAATTTTGTCTAGACAGATCCCCTTACCAAAACTGATGGTGAAATCGGTCAAGCCAGGTGTGAGTGGTATTCCTTGAATGCGTCCTAACTGTCTGAGAAACCTTTTCGGAGTGTATGCCATGATGCCTTGAGTTCCCAATAACGGTATCAAATCTGATGACTTGGCGCGCATAACAGGGTTAAAACAGTCGGTCCAGTCTAGTACCCATCTAATCTTTTGATCTGACAATACCCTCAAAAAGTCTAGCCATTCCGATGCACTTCTTGGCAAATTACTTTGGTCAACTCTCTTATGATGGGTAGAGATCCAATTATACCCAATCAATGGTAGACCATCAAGAGCAGGCAACTATCTTTGAAAATGTTCCATGGCCCATATATGCAAAACTCGATTTGATTCATAAAAGAACTTTGACCCCCTTTGGCAGTTGGTACACGCAACAAAAATGTCAGCTAACACAGTCGGTACTATAGAGGCTTGTCGATCCTTAATTCCAAAAACAAGTCAGACAGGAGTTTAGTGATTTTGAAACCAATTTTCTTATCTTTTCTAGAAAACAAATAAATCCCTGCCATCACAAGTCCATACACCAGCGGCCTCTTACATTCCCATGTTACCTTAGATGTAAATGAAAAATCCTTCGAATACTTATCAAACCAGTCTTTCATTGCGAATCTGTCAAATAAAAATTTTACATCTATGCTCTGATCTGATCCTTGCACTACAGACTCTTTTAATCCAGTAAAATGACAGAATTCAATCTTGCCAGAAGCAATCGGAAATATCACTACTGTACCCTTTACTGGCAAATTCAGAAGACCGGCTACCTCTTCAATGGTCGGAGTCAACTCCTTGTTTCCTATCCGAAATGTTGAACCATCCGGATCCCACAATTGAATTAAAGCTTCTACCAAATACCCATCTGATTCAATGTCTTTGAAATCCCCAATTGGTCCAAGGTAGGAGGCAACCTGATTGATCTCACTAAATGAAAGAAGCCCTGGCCATCTTCGAACCTTCATTGGAACTGTTAACAGCTGACTGGTTTGTTGAGGTCTGTCCATCTAAAGCATGTAATCTCGATTAAATACCTTACCTACAGGCCTCACTTCTCCAGTTTTACAAGAATTTAAACATGAATATCCCATAGAGGGTTAGTTACCTAGGGAAAACAAGGTTAGTATATTCCTAAAATGGGATCCCGTAAATGGCATTCCCTCTAGGGTTAATGCATGATGTCGGTTTATTAAACGCATAAATATGCAATATGATAATTGAAACATGGTCTAAGAGTACCCCATTTAGATGCCGGGGTAGGCCTAGAATGGCATGCATATATATATACATAGTATTAATGCGATAAACTAAAATTTAAACGTGCTATTTACAAAGGGTGGTCTGCCTTAACGAATATCACGTCAGGACTCTTATTTCTAAGGTTTGTGAATGCAGTGGAGACAAAAATCAAGAAAAGTTAGTTCAATCAGATAAATTCACATAACATATTGTAGCAAAGTAATACACAGAGATAAAACAATAAAAAGAAAAGAGGGATTAGATCCCTCCCCTCGTGAATAGTGTTCCTAATAAGGTAAGACAGACTCTACCTTAGGTAAACTATCATGGATGCACGAGGTATTGGCTTACTAATGCATCCAAACTCGATAGGTTTTAGGTCCCCGAGCCTTCAGACTTGGAAACCAAAGGTCATCAATCCCAAGATTCTTTGTCGGTGGCTCGAGCGATTCCCCAGACATTGCTACGTGCACGTCGTGCCACGGCCACATGTCCAAGTGAATCTATCAAAAATTCTCAATTTTCAACTAAAAGATAAAGGCTATCAACCCAAAGTTTAAAATGGAAGATTGAGTGACCCCTCAAATCATGCTACGCACACGTCGTGTCGCGATCACATGTCCAAGTGGGTCGCCTAATCCTAACAGGGAAGAGTGGCGTGACAAGCCACTAAAAGAAAAATAAATGAGGGATTAAAAATAAAACGTATGCACGTATGCCAGTGCTCGATTTGGAGGGGAGGGATCGAGAACCAATGCGAGGCTCTAGGGTAATATTCCCCACCCCAAATGCAAAGCGCGATACATATAAATAAATAAATAAGCCATTTATCATATACACGCAAGACGAGGAACGATTACAAGTGTGAAATGCAAAACATCCTAAAAAGAAAAATGCAACTTAAAACATCCAAATATGATAAATAAAAGGGCTACAAAGAGAAAATACAACTAAACCAAGTGCTTGGACTCTCTAGCGTCCCCAGTGGAGTCGCCAAGTTGTCGCACCCCATTTTTCGCGATGGAAAAGAAAGGATTTATAAAAAGAAGTGATTTATTAATAATAAATGAAAAAGGACCTAGAATGGGACTTAAAAAAATGCGACAATTTGGGTCCAAAATTTAGTCTAAAAGGGTTTTTTAGTAAAAATAGGAGTCGCCACTTGGTATGGAATTTTGGTGTACCAAGTCACCCAAAAAATAAAGTAAAATAAAATAAAACCCTTTTTGACAACCCCAGGTCTTTGAAAAACAAAAGAAAACGGATTCGGGAGTCACGGTTGAAGAAAGGGAAGGCAAAGGTTCGATTAACTCAAACCTAAGGCACCATTTCAACCTAGTCTAAGCTAGTTGCGAGATTTAGTCAAAATTTTCCTAATCTAACCCTTAATTTTATCATATTTGGATGTTACCTACATGGATGCAAATCTAAATTTATAAAATATCGAAAGGGTCAAAATATCCACTCAAGGGTTTAATCGAACCAATCGCATTAATTGCGAAGGCCACAATGATTCTTTGAAAGTGTCACGAGTATGCAAATGATGAAAAAAAGAAAGTTAAATTATATATATATATATATATATATATATATATATATATATATATATATATATATGTATAAGTGACCAAAGAATAGGAATATAACATAATGGGTACGGGATACGAAAACTCGTGATAAAATTTTCTTATACAAGAATTAATGGGGTATTTAAACTAAAAGTTATAATCACCCATATCCATGTTCAAAGAATAATCCTCCTAATATGAACAGGCAAATGAACTAATTTAAATGAGATGCAATTCTAAATGACGTGATTAACACATATAGAGAATAGGGGATAATATAATAGGGAATATTATACAATATGAGAAAAATCCTAAAAATAAAAATATGCATGAAAATGTAGTGAATAGCACACAAAAATGAATCTAGCGCAAGACGACCTAAAGGGTCTAGCGTTGGACTAGCCCATTTCTAAAAATCCTTACTAGCGTTGGACTAGTAAGTAAGCGGAGGGAGAAGCCACAACTAGCGTTGGACTAGTGTAGTGACGTCATGCATTAACAATTCATAGTGAAACAAATAAAGCATAAATTAAAACAAATAAACACATAAGAGCACGTAGCACATAACACGTAAACATAATATCTAGATGCGAAAATCCTAAGGAAAGCGGATAAAACACATAACACATAAGCCACATAAACACACAACCTATCTATTACATCGGGGAGCGCCTAACTACAATCTAGAAGGGAAAAATATAATAAAACAAATCTAATTATCCTATCTATTACATTTTTGAGGTATTTAAATGCCTTTCGAATCATTATAAAAATTAACTAAAACATATATAAGAAAATTTGAATGAATATTTAAATTAAATAAATAAAGCATATAAAAATATATAAACACATAGGAACAAATAGGAGCACATAAGAGCACGTAATTGACATTGAAATAATAAAATAAGGGTACCTCCCGTTTGAAGTGGTGACTAAATGGAGTCAAATTGTCCTATTTATACTCACAATGAACAAAAGGATCATGGCACCAATTTAATTGAAAAAGAAAATAATAATACAAGTACTAAATTCACACTAATATATCAGACGTAAAGAAATTTAAGTAAATCTAAAAATTCCAAATTAAGTATATTCAAAAGTAGCATAATTAGCTATTAAAGAAAAGAAACAATCATAATAAAGAGAGTCAAAATTCATCAGGGACCGAATTGCAAAAATTGAAAAACTTTCGGGGATAAAAATTATATTTCCCAAAGTTCAGAGGTCAAAATTAAATAAAAGATAGAATTCAGGGACCAAAGTGCAATTAATTTAAGGACCTAGATGAAAGGAATCTAAAATGTTCTGGGCCACAGTGAAATTACTCCAAAAATCAGGGGCTAAAGTGCAAGTTCATTTTTGATTTGGGCAAGAAAAGGGCATCAGGCCTCCCTTTTTATTTTACTTGGGCCGAACCTACCTAAGCCCAACTGAAAGCCCAGGCCAAAACACACAGGCCAGCCTGTCTTTTATCACTCAAACCCAGCCAAAAACACATGGGCTCCAACCTCCTAGCCCAACCGAAACCCAAAAGAAACATAAACCAAAGCCCAGCCCCAAAACCTAACAAAACTAGCTCTTGGCCCAACCGAAAAATAAACATTAGCCCAATCCCCTTTTTTTCTTTTCTTTTCTTTTTCTTCTTCTTCTACCCTTCCGGTTCTTCTTTTCCTTGCTTGGCCGGCCGAAGCTCCTCGCCACTGCCAACCATGGCTGACATGGCGGCTGCCGGCGCCGCCACCGCCGGTCGCCGGCCATTTTTTCGATCACAAAATTTCACCAAAATACACCCCCTCACTCGATTTTTCGCGTAAATTCCATTTTCGGAGTTAGTTTTTACAAAAGAAGAAAGAAAAGTGGCCAAATGGCCAAAAAACAGCTGCATTTTTTATTATTTTTAGACCTTTAAACCTCTACCAAAAATTCATAAAAATATATTACAATACTCCTTATAATCTTTACATTACAAATATAATCTTAGCTAACAAGAAAACAACAACAAAAGACTACATTAAGACAAAACAGTTTCTAAAATTCATTTTTTTTTTGTTTTGGCATTTCATCAAACATTTAGCATGCATGCACAAAAATCATCTTTCTTTTCCTCAGTCTAGTCTTGAACTTGCCCAACAACACCACAACAATAAAACCAGCAAGAGGAAGGGACAAATCATCAACTAAACATGCTTCAAATATAACTACTAAAATAGAAAGAAAAATAAAAGGAAATCGGAAAAACAAAAGGAAAATTACCCCAGCTGGAATTACGGTCCGTGGGCTAGAGTTTGGAGGAAATTCCAAGCTATGATTGTCCAATTGGTAGCTGCCCCTCTTTTTTGTTGTGTGTGAGTGTGTTGGGAAAAAACCGAGAGGGAGAGAGTGAGGTTTTGTATATTGTTCACCAAAATGAGAGGGAGAATTGAGAGAAGAGCCGAGAGTGTTTTTGGGAGGAGGAGAAATTGGAGAGCTTTGCTTTTTTTTTTGTGTGGCTTGTCCCATTTTTCCAGAGAGAGCCCCAGTGAAGAGTCAGAGTGGAGTTAGTTTTTTCTTTCTTTGCTTGTCTGATTTCCCTCGTGTGTGTGTCTCGAGAGAGTGAATTGAGGGAGTCATTTTTCTGTCTTTTTGAGCCCCCAAAAGCGCCGCTCCTTTTGTCTGTCCCCCGAGAATAAGGAGGGAACCAAGGGATCTTTGTCAAATGGGTTTAGTTGTGTGTGTGTGTGTGTGTGTGTTTTTTTAAGATAAATCTACAAAAATAAGACAAAAATACACTTAAAAAAATGCAAGAAAATATTTGAGAAAACACAAAATTTGACAAAAATTTGGTGTCTACAGACTAGTTATGGCGTAATTTTCTAATGTATGTGAAACCTACTCTCGTAGTGAATCAACTATACTTGTATCTAAACCATACCTATTCTCGTGGTTATGATATTAATTACAACCTCATTTGTTCTATGAAATTACATGAAACAAGTCACTAAAATCATATAGGTGCACCTCTACTCTCGTAAGTGTACTCCCTAGGCTTATCACTTCTTTGAACTAGTGTTAAATTTCAATTTTCACTACAAACTTAACACCTTAAAATTATCATAATTAATGGTCAGTTAATCATGATTAGATAACCAAAAGTGATAAATAACTTGTTCAAAATAATATCACCAAGTAGCCAAGTAAACATCACAAACAAAATATAGCAAGTTCAACCATAACTCTAGCTATAAACTTTAACTAAACATAATAAAAACACAAAACCAACTTGTATTATAATTAAACATGAAATCCAATACAAGAGAGAAAGTAGTAGAAGAGATATCACCCTTGTCACATGAGATCAATCTCTTCATCTTTGCTCCTCAATCTTCATCCAAATCTAACTACAAATACAAGATGAATAAACTACACTAACTGCTCTATGCTAATGAACTAAGAAAAACTAGTGAAGACTATATTTTTGTAGAGTTTCTCTAACCTTTCAAAGTTATCAAAATGATTCTCCAAGGCAGCTATTTATTGAGAAATTTCTTGGAAGAAACAAGGTGTTAAATCATGTCTTGAGCCCATAAACAAACTAGAATGAGTTGTAAAGCTTCTTTTGCAGCTGTTTTGGGCTGTTTCCATCGATATTCTTGCAAGAAAAATGGACCAAAAAGCTTGTGTGAATAAAACACAATTTTCTGAGCAAGTTGCAGCCGCAATTGAGGAATACGCGACTTGAGAAAACGCGGCTTCATGCCACGTTTTTACTGAGCCACGTTTTTGCTTCTGTGCATTTGACATTAATTCAACTGCTATTTGCTTGATGATGGAGGCTGAACTAGCTCTTGTATAAAACATAGAAGTTGTAGCTTTTTGAGTTAGCTTTCCAATGCCTAAAGAATCATCTTATTTGGAGCTCTCTAGACCGAGAAATGACCAAAATACTAAAGACTGATCAGAGCTCTGTTTTCAACTTTGGACAGCTGAGTTGAATTTCGGTATTTCAACTTTTGGACTATAAAAACGGCTGAATTGGATTTTGATATTTTCATACCAAATATAGATACGTCTCTTAGCTTCAAAATGATATAAAGATCATCTTAATCCAATGTATGTAGTCCAAGATATAGCCAAAATACCAGCAAATTTCAAAGCTGACTTTTGTTTGATTCTTTTGTCCTCAAATTGCATTTCTTCTTTTACACTTCATATTTTATTTTCATCACTCTAAATCATCATCAATCATCCAAATATCTTCTCAATGGTATCCATTTGATGATTGAATCATTAAACCTGTAAAATATGAAATTTTTACCATAAAAATTCATAGAAATGTAATTTTCACACTTTAACTACAAAATACATATTTTCACTAGAATCTTAGTTAATTATTTATAAAACTAAATAAAATACACCAAAACTAACCAATAAAGCACATTAAAAATACGTAAAATATACTCTTATCAATTTCCTCATACATGTGAAACCTACTTTCGTAGTAAATCAACTATACTTATAACTAATCCATACATACTCTCATGGTAATAAAATTAGTTACAAGTTAATTACGTCTATGAAATTACATGAAATAAATCACTAAAGCCACAAAGGTGTACCTCTGTTCTCATGAGTATACTCCCAAAGTTTAGCACTTTTTGAACTAGTGTTAAATCTCAATTTCATTATAAAAATACCACCTTTAGATAATCACAATTAATTGTACCAAGTTAATCATAATTTAGGAGAGCAAAAGTGCTAAATAACTTGCTCAAAATTAAAGCATCAAATAGCTAAGAAATTAACATAATACAATCATAGGAAGTTCAACCAAAACCCAAGGCATAAATTTAGAAAGACATGATAAATATAAAATCCAAACTTGCATAATAACTAAATAATAGAATCAAATACAAAAGTTAAACAGTTTGGAAAGAAATGTAACTCTTGTCACATGAGTTCATCTCCTCCATCTTCATCTTTGCCTAGCTAATAAACAAGAAAAATAAACTAACTAGTTAAACTATCCTATACCATACTAACCTAACACTAAGAAAATGTAAGAGCCACATTTTAGTAGTATTTCTTGCACTCTCCAAGCTCTCTTGATTCTTACATCTCCATGGCTATTTATAGAAAAATTTAGTCAAAAAATGAGGCTTCAAACATCACTTTTACAACTGCAAAATAGTTGTCACACATCCATCAATAGCTGTGAATTATTGGAGGAGAAAACAAGTTGTGCAAGTAGAGAGCCGTAATTTCAGACCAAAATCCGGCCAAATATCCATCCAAAAATTGGTTAGATTGTTAGCCGGATTGCTCCCCTACTTTGCTTCTCAATTTCTGTTCAATCTTCAATGTTGTTCGAATTTTGCATCAAATTCAACTGAAAGTTTCTTGATGATAAAGGCCGAATTAACTGTTGACCAAAACATAGCGCTTGTATCCCTTTGGGTTAGCTTTCCAATGCATTAAGAATCACCTCATTTGGATTTATGTAGGCTGCAAAATGACTGAAATACCCTTAACAGCTCAATGCCTTGTTGGCTACTGTAATTCAGATTTTTGTCCTAGAAAACCTTTAAATTGGATTTCGATGTCTTCATAGGAATTGTAGATCTATCTCTTATCTTCAAAGTGGTTCAATAGTTATTTCAATCCGATCATTGTAGCTCAAGTTATAGCCAAGATTCAAAAATGTGTCAAAGCTGTCAACTTTCCTTTTTCATCCAAATGAAGTCTATTTCTAACTCCTATAAAACATTACGGACAAAATGCAAGTGAAATGTGATATAAACCTCATTTAAACGCTTAAGAGCATTTTAAACTAATTATAGCCAAAATAATCCATTTCCTTCTTATAGCATTGCAAAAGTGACTGAAAATAACATAAAATGTCATTTTAATATAGTTCAAAATAGTCACTTATCACTCATGGTCTTATTTGATAAGAAAACATATTGCCATATATTAAAATTCCATAAAATAAAATAAAATGAAACAATGTAGTAGAGACTTCTAGACACCATTAGATTAGTAACTAGAAAACTTTAATAAAAAGATAAAAAGATTCTTTTCTAGATAAAAATGCATATTAGAATAGAGTTCTAGATCCTACAAATACTTATAATAAAAGCTTTTCTCAATAATTGGATTAGGTGGGATATGGTAATGGAGTAGACACTAGAGAGTCCTAGATAGGTCAAAACACTTTAATAGAAGAAGACAAATGCTCTTCATAGTTCACAATAATCGAAGGGAGTAAGTGGGGTAGGATAGCATTTACCTGATAGCAACAATCGTTAGAATCGGCAAGTGAGACATGTGCCCCTTCTTCCTTTCCTACTAGTAGGTCAAATCTAGAAGGTGAGATGTGGTTAAAGAGAAATGTAGGGATCAGTAAATTTGTTAGGGTTTTATGTTGTGAATAACTGTCCATTTTGGAGCTCAAACTTGGGTTGAAATTTCATTGGATGGCCGATAATATTTTATTATGGATTGATGGACAAGTTTTTGGGTATGATCAAATCTCGGATGGTTATTGTACACCATGGTCATCTCTGACCTCCTCCTTCAGCTTTTCAAATTGAGCAGAAAATTTCTTCTATGACTTTTTAGATTTAGTAGGGCCTTTCTCTATCAATAATATTGAGGACTTCTCAGGTTTGGTAGAGACTTCCCTCCGCGGCATTAGGCTTGGATATTTCCAGAAGACTCGCCATTAGTGTTGCTCGTCTTTTTTCCTATCTCCTCCTTGTCACATTTCTTGTTGTCTACAATGGAAGTTATGCATCTTTTGCAAGTAGACTTGAGAATGGGCATGCGGTTGCTCGAGCATAGGATCCTATTTGGTAAGAAAACATATTAAGATATATTAGAAACCTTTAAAATAAAATAAAATGAAACAATGGAGCAAAGACTTCTAGGCACATTTAGATCAAAAAGTAAAAAAAAAAACTTTGATAAAAATATTAAAAGCTTTCTTTCTTTCTTTTTGATAAAAAAACATATTAAAAGAGAGTTCTAGGTTCCCAAAAATACTATTAACCAAATCTCTTCTGATCGGAGTAGGTGGGATAAGAAAATGGAATAGAGACTAAAGAGTTCTAGATGGAATAAAACACTTTAATAAAAGAAGATAAATGTTTTCACAATTCACAATAATCAAAAGGAATAAGTGGGGTAGGATAGCATCTACCAGATATTGCGAGAGGGCAAGACATTGGTCCCTTTTTTTTTTCCTATCGGCTGGTCAAATCTAGAAGGTAATGTGTGGTTGAAGGGAAATGTGGTGATGAGGTAAATTTGTTAGGGTTTTGCATTGTGAACAACGTGTCTATTTTGGACCTCGGACCTCGGCATGGTGGCACGCCTAGGCGCTGACTAGCTATGCTTCAGTCTTTGAATTATCAATGACTGATGTTGATGGAGTTGTTTCATCGAAATAGCTTCTTTATTGATCACTCCTACGGTCCCACCAAACATGCCACTATATTTGTGCCGATTTTTACCGATCTACAAACTGTTGTTCATTAAGTGATGGTTGCTAGCATGTCACTTAATTTGTGCAAGGAAAACCTTATGAATAAATCAATTTGGTGGAAATAACATTGCATCGATTATGCTAACTTCTAGGACAATTGCCATTTGTCCCACCTTGAGCAACCTCAAGGACTTAAAAAATTCGTGCTAAGAGTAACCAATTAAGAAGGAAAGAATACATTGACAATGACCGATGGCTAAAGCTGATAAATTATAAAACATAAAATGTGCTAGAAAACTCATGAAGATTGCTTGGAAATGGAAAGAACTTTGAAACAGGCCTTGCTGATTTGTACAAAGACAAACATGAAACTGTTGGAAATATGAAATAAAAACAAAATGATTAGATGAAAATTTGGAAATCCTAGAAATTAACCTAATGCTTCTAAGAAAGTTTTGGAAATCCTAATTCTAGCCTATGATTTCTAAGAAAGCTGTTTAAAAGTAAAGAAACATCATATTTGTCATGTCTTTGTGAAGTGAAAAGATTGTTCCCGATCTGATATACATATTTTAGTGTTTATAGATGCGTAATTTCCTTTCAAAATCAGCAGTTTAACTCCGTTAATGCCCACATTATGCTCCATGCTAGCCATATTGGTCTTCAAACATGGGTAGTGGTAACTGTCCACTCTCATATGTTGGGATAACTACCTCATGCTTAATTTGTAGGGACATCGTTGCCTCTCCCTTTATCAATACATGATCTACTGTGTCAGCTCCTTTTGCATCGGCACTCACTCGCACCAATGAACATGGGCCAATATGCCTTTGCACGCATCGATTAGTATGTAAATATTGGTCTTCATTATCGATCTCTCATGGAACCTTTAATACTCACACCCGCCAGCTTTAAATTGGTGTCACTACCGATGCATTCCTAATTGTCGATTTTCGAAGATCAATTGCCAATCAAACCACTATGTGACCTTCATTTGCCGCAGTTGATTAACTCCTTGTGATATAGCAGATTATTTCCATGTTGATTATTGATGAATTGTCAGCCTTGAAGAGATTTGCTAGCATAATCGGCTTCGTTTCTTTCTTTTATATCTGAACAAATCAGCATATCTTTGTACATACTGATAGGTGCATTAATATCAGTCATCATGCCAATTATTGATCGGCTTCAAATGAATGCTGCCGATAAGTTGTAAATATTGCACCAATAATTACGACTAAAACCATAAAATTACATACCTTATATATAATATATATATACACACATATATATATATATAGTAACGCTAAGCTTAGATGATGATCCAACCTATTTCAGAAATAAACCAAGGGAACAGCCATTAAATTAAAGATTTTTTTAAAGAAAAGAATACCGCTGCAATACTATATCAAAAAAGAGACCACCTAGATAAAGCGATTGAAAGTCACAACATTTTTAAGCAATAAAGACAAACAAAGGAATCTCTAACATTAGGGAGATAGATTATCCTTTATTTTTTGTCATTTGGAGAAAATGTAATTTCAAAGGTACAAAAATCTTGATGTATACAAGTGGTAGTATACTTCAGTCGTGAAATTGCTTGATTTGTAATTGGATTATTCTTGAGCATTAACCGGCATTTCATACTTTGGTGTACACCAGTTCGTCTCACTCGATTTTATTATAAAAACTTATTGTTGCTAACTGAAACCCAAAAAGGAAAAGGAATCAAAATTCAAAATTTTCGATAAAGTCAAGCAGACATATAATTCCCGAAAAGACCCAGATAATGATTTTATTTTTTTTAGGCAAACTGTATATCTTTTTTGATAAAGCAAGAGAAAATACAAAAGCAGAAGGTTTGCATTACAAGAGCAATATGCACAGCAGCACAAAAGTCGAAATAATAAAATGAGTAAAACCCCAACTAAGATTATATTATTGCTTTAAAGCATAGATATAATCTTTGGATGCCAAAATTTGTTGCATCCGTACATTGGCACCGTGATCATTTTCTCCATCTCCTTCTGAAAGTTTTCCATGGCTGCAACAGGCAAGCACACTGGAACGACCAAACTATCATCTCCTTGGGTATTTCGAAGTCGCGAATAAACTGCCATATTAAAAGTTGGCCCTCCATCCATAATTCCGCCATAAATTGGCTTTCCCCAGCCAAAATCTACCTCGTCAATTCCAGTTCTTGATGCATCCGAAAGAATCCAATCCTTCAACAACGTAGAATACCCTGGTTTTCCATGCAAAACATTATAGTCAATGGCTGACTCGATGAAGTCCTCAGTTACTTGATGTTTTGCTTTCTTCACTAGCTCTAATGCATAGACAAATGAATTGTTGCACAACTGGTTGACCTTTGAGACTGCAGCGGAAGAGACAAATCCATTGCCATAATAACCACTAGGCAACTTTGGTTTATTTTTACCACAAACATTGACTGCATGGGTAAGAGTAACGATTTCTTCAGGATCCAATTGTAAGGCTATTGTTCTTGATCTCCATACAAGCGCAGTTACGAGATCAAATTTTGTTGCATAAGGAATGTTTGGTGGTAGGTATTTCTGGATGGCTTTTATCTCTTGTGCTCCAAAAAAGAAGCATTTGCGTACAAGGTTGAGAGGGGAGTCCAATATTGTAGGCTCAGTGCTACTATTACTGTTTTCTTCCACCTCGAACTCATTATGCACACATGTGACGTATGGTGGATTTCTTGCACTTAAGAGCCATCTTTGCCACACAGGTAATGGAGAAGGTGCTGATGATGGATCTTTGGATATTTGGCTTACTGCATTCAGAAACTGGGCTAAGCCAACTGCATCACTAATTGCATGGTTTATGCGAATAGCAAGGACAAGTCCACCACAGATCAAGCGAGTCACCTGAATTTTGACCCCAAAAGAAATGAAAATGATAATAAGAAAGTTTTCAAGTAAAGTTTGTAAATAAGTAGCAATTTTGGAAAGTATAATTGGATATTTCAAGTAAAGATTCTTGGATATTGTGAGAAACTTCATTTTAATGATAACTTTATCTACCTACCATTTTGCAGCTAATTCTATTAGGATTAACAGCAAACTACACAGAATAACCACTAGTATAGCGACTTTGTGCGTTCAGTGCCATTTTGAAATTAAAAAATAGTTGAATGACTAATGTATAAGATTTCAATAATACAATGGTCAGTGGAGTTTTTTGTCCTAATAAGAAGAAAAAATGTTATAGCTCCACGTATTTAGATTGTTTCCTTATATTTACTCAATTAATCTTCCGACAGATTCACATAGTCCTCCATAACTACTTAACTACCACTATTTTAGAGTTTAAATTACTAATAACCCCATAGTCTCTTATGCTATCATGTAACTCCTTTAAAGTTTCAAAATATCTATAAACTTCCTTGTGTTTTGATATAGAGTGAAAATTTGGCAGAAAAAAATCTTCTGTTATTAAAAGAAATGGTAGTATCGTCGGTGTTTAAATATTAAATGGAAAAAAGATCCATCCACCTATACAGTCATAGACGGATTTTTTAAATAGATACAAAATTATAAAGGGGTCAAGACTCAAGTGAACATTTATGTAAAAATACTAGAAGACATTATCCTCACACCTTTTTAGAGTATGTTTGGATATATATATCTCCGCAATTGGAAGTACTTTCCATCTATTTTCAACTTTACGTAGAACCACTTGTAAAGCGTAGATGGTCATATAGCAATTTGTAGATAACCAAACAAAGGCATACAGTTTGGCTGGAAGATGAAGAGGCCAGAGTTAGCCTGAATGTTTTGCCCACCTGAATCAACATCAATGGACTGTCCAAGATCTCTGTAGAGTCAGAAGCATCCACTAAGAACTCCTTTGAGTAAGGAAATGGTGGCTGCATGAAGTCACGAAGTTGATCGAGCCCAACCTCTGCAATGGCTTCTCTAAACACCACCCCTTCAGCTGTGCAGTTGACAAGAATCTTATCTGAAGGCCCTTCAATGAGCCTGCCGGCATAGGGATAGTAATAAACAAGTGCTTTAGCTACTGCATCCCTAATCACCCCAACAGGGTTCTTTTCGTCCAAGAATTGATTATAGCTAAAAAACATAATCATGGGTACATGAAATCTGAGGCCCTTTTGATCGTCTATATCAGAAAGTGGTCTTATTTCACGGGGAGTAGGTTTTGCAGGGACAATCAACTCTGCTTCCTTATGTCTCACTAAAAATTGCGTTGCCATTTCTTATTTTTCTTTCTTGTTGGGGGGAGGGGGGGGGGGACGGGGAAGTGTAGGGGCGCTACTACAAAATAATTGAAACTTTTAAAAGTTTGGTACCTACTAAGTCTCGCTATGTGTTCTCGTATTTATAGAATTTTTGAGCGCGTTACTACCTTTTTTAACCTAGTTCCTCACCTGAAAGAACGTTGCACGTGCATCGGTTATATTAGGCTTACCGGCCAACAAATATGATGAGAAAAAAAAAAAGAAAATATGATATCAAGCGAAACCAAAAATGTGATGGAGAATTGAAAACTAGAAAATGATACTTCCGGTGTTGGTCCTCATGCATGAGGACTTTAGGCTTTAGCCACCGACTCTTTTTTTTTTTTTTAGCCACCGACTTTCAACACGTACAACTATGGAAAAATCAACTTGCGGCTAGTATCACAGCATAACATCTTTTGGCGTTTTCAGGATGGAAAATTGACTGCACAACTCAAATGACAACGTTTCGCGTTTTAAGGGTAGAATACCAAATCAAAGTGGGCTTTAATTTCAGCCTCTAGCAAGGGATAAGGGAAGAGAACCCAAAAGTGATCATTCACCTTCACGATCACTCTCTGTTGATGTTGATGTTGATGTTGATGAGTTAGTCCTTCCATGTGAAACATTTATTTATTTGTAAAACACAAAACACCTAGAGTTTATGCACATGGAAAGAATTTGTGGGTTGCTGTCTGGAAAAGTACAGGAAAGAGTGAATATCGAAGAAAAATTCAATAATTCAACAATGTCTACGAACCGCTGATAAAACTGAATAAAGTTGTGCTGATTTATCGTATCAAGATAAAGACTAACTTGGCGGTGGAACTGCCCAGATTTTTGGGAATTCTCTGGGCAACAGGAACCAACTAGATTCCGTGAGTTGGTGTAGTAGATTTTAGTGATGAAGATTTTGG
Organism: Coffea arabica; assembly: GCF_036785885.1. NCBI lineage: Eukaryota > Viridiplantae > Streptophyta > Magnoliopsida > Gentianales > Rubiaceae > Coffea > Coffea arabica. The sequence continues at coordinate 6,969,298 of NC_092310.1, forward strand.
ATTTAGTAAAGGAAGAAAAGAAATGGAAAATGGAAGGGAAAAGCAAAATATAGAAAATGAAAAATGAAGGGGAACAAAAAAAAAAAAAGGAAGGAACGAGATTTGTCTTCTGCTCAACAATGGATGTTGGAGAGGATGACATGTTTTTATAATTTCAATTTAGACCCTCAATTTACTTTTTGTTTTCAAATAAATTAAGGAAGTTAGTAAAATTTCAATTAAACCATATATGAACTATTGGTACGGATCGAAAACAGGGTTAGTATAGGAATTTTAAACCTTTCCTTTCAATTGGATGATTTCCATCCATTTCCCAAAGAAATCCAAAGTATGGAGGAGTTATATGGGTATTTTTAAATAATAAGGGATTTCATGTACAATAGGCAAACCACCGAGGAGATTTAGTGTATTTTACCCCCAAAACAATTTCCTCTACCTTGCCAAATGAATATTCCTTGGAGATTGTGGTGATACTAGGGTAACAAATGGAATGTACTAACTTTATTATGGAAAGAACATTTTGTAACAACTAATAAATATTCTTCTAATTTGTTGTTAGATATGGCCATGATTTCAAAATTGCTAGTTCTGATGTAAAAATTGATGGTTTCAATTCTTCTAAAAGGTGAAACTTGAACCGACACTTATAAGGACAATTACGGTTATAGTTCTTGAACCTTTGGTACTAGTTTTATTCTAGTTATGATTTAAGTTTCTTCCGGATATGCTTCCGGTTCTTTTACTTACGTCTGAAAAATTATTATTATAAAATTGATTCTACGAAAATATGACAATGAATATAGAAAAAAAAAATAAGGACTTTATTGTATTATTGTGTGTAAGGAAAAAGAAAAAATGATGCAAATTTTATATTTAAAAAAAAACCTCATTATTGATTAGATTAAATTGGTTTTGGACTTAAATTATAGGGTCTAGGCTTACTAATGGGGATGGGACAATGGGTTGTTGGGTAAGGATTAGAGCTGCTTAGTATTGTGTGCTGACTATCGATATTGAATTCTAAACTAATCAAATAGATTTATATAGCAAATATCTTTTTTCTGCACGACTTGACCCGAGTCTAAATCGCCAATTTTGATTTCAGTTTAAGTTTTTGGTAAATTTGAATCTAATTCTTTAGTTACGATTATGGTTTTGATTTCGATTTTTAAAATTTGATTTTGGTTTCAATTCAACAAACTATTAATCTGGTTCTAATTCAAAGTAGAACCGTGACCACTCCAATTTGTTGCCATCACCATTCAAAACTAAATGAGGAACTAGAAACTTTATAAAGGAATACGGGACTCAGTCACTGAGTTCACAAAGAAAGACAACGCAAAATTATAATAGACGTACTCATGATGTTAAGGTATAGCAGTCTAATTTTATCTAACAACTTGTCATCTAAATATGCCAACAAATATGTTCGTTGTACAACTTCAAAATTCAGTGACGTTAGGGACATTTGCAAATATCAATTGTAAAGTGAACTTTCTACAAGCTCAATTTCAAGACATGTGGCACCAAACCAATGTAGAGATTGAAGACAAGACAAATCTAAGGTTGTTGATCTTCGCAAGGAGCATCTTTTTCTTTTCTTTTCTTATTTCAATGATTTGCTGCAACTGTCATCATTGTTTGCTTGTGCTTCTGTAAGTTTTCCATGTTTTCTTTTTCTCCTGTATGAAAAGATAAGAATATTATCATAGATACATAACAAGAGAGGTGAGAAAAGTAAATAAGTACATTATTTGTTGAAACTCTTTGTTGAAGTTTGCAACTCCTGTATCAGAATGACTTGCCGCACTCTGCATGTAATATAATTATATATTTTGTATGGTAGACTTTTCAAAATAAACAAAAAATTAATTACCTCCACCTCAATATCATTTTGGAATTGTAAAAAATCTTTCCAAATTTGCAATTGTAAAATATTAAATGGTGCAAGTGAATTTTCATTTTGGAATAGTAGAAATTCTTTCCGAATTTGCAATTGTAAAATATTGAATGATACAAGTGATAAAATTCAGGAAGCATTATAAATTTAAGTGAAAATGACCAAATTCTTGCCTAAAATATTTACTAAAGGTATTTTAGTTTTGGCCAATGTGATCCTTAAGCACAAGGGGTTTTTCTAACGGCTGCCCAATAGGCACTTGTTAATACACGTACATTCCATCCAATCTACCATATATATATGTATACTAACAATTATTGCTTCCACTTGCATTTATATATTTTTTCTATTTGATCATTTGGTATTTATATACTTTCTTTAATTAATCTTATATTTCTAAAATCTAGCACCTAAAATATATCTTAATAGGTGCTTCCGTTAAAGACCATAAACATAATTCTCTAATCCATCTAAGTTCCTCTAAGATGGCGCCATCACTTAAAGTCAACCGCACCTCTGTTTATCAATTAAACAAAAGTATTTTAAAAACTTCAAATATGGGGCTACAATAAATCAAGTAAATTAAAAAACAATGGATCCATATGAAATGAAGTATTTTACAAAATTTTTGGGCACTTTTAAAATTTCTTATTTTAGTTTTCACTCCTCCCCTACCTCAACCCTCCCTATCACCCCTCTTTTCCCGTCTCCACCACCTCTTCACCTCTGCACCTTCCCCAATTCCTACCACCAACCCGCTGCCCCCTCTCCCCACCAAACCCACCATCCTCTCCACTCCCCTCCAATCATGAAAAGCTGATAAATTCCGAACCCACACCACATCCCTTCCCCCAAAATATTTTTTGATTTACTTGAATTTGTTATATCCCCACGCCCAAAGTTTCCAAAACATGATTTTGGTGGTAGTGCTGCTGCAGAAGGATTTAATTGGACCGAAAATTAACTTTAAAAATCACATTGACCAAAACTAGAGTTTGGATATTAAATCAGCTTTAGTAAATATGTTTAGGGACAAATTTGACCATTTCTCATAATTTTAAAATGATCTAAGTATAGAAAAATTATGTTGATATCTTTTGAATTACTTTCTTCTTTTTTTTGGATGGATTTTTTGTCTACACTGCCAAGTATCATTTAATATGAAAAATATTTGTTAGATAGTAAAAAAATAAAAACAGTTTAATATTCATACCTTATATTGTGAACAACTTTGACGATGTTCATATTTAGTAAGTAATTGTTACAGTAACTGGTGTATCCTCGTCTTCCTCCATTCTTTGACGAACAAGTTTTCAATTTAATATAGGGTTTTGATTTTACTTGAACTTGAATTTAATTCTAGGGCTACAGAGAAAATTGTAATATAGAACTTGAACTTTGAATTTAATTCTTTGACGAACAAATTGATTTGGTTTTAACTTGAATTTACTCGTCCTCCTCCATCTTGTATGCTCAAAGGCTTTTTTTTTTTTTTTCTTTTTAAAGAGAAACGTAAGCCCAAAGTCTGATGAACTTGTAATTATTTAATTTAATTACACCAAAATCAATTTTAACTAAATAAATTATTTAAAGGTTCTGTTGTCTACAATGATCACAGGTCTAATAGTCGGAGACCCGGTGACAATAGTAGTGACCCTGTTGACACAAGAAACGATGTCGTACAAAACAAATCATGCACAAATCATTTCTAATGGCTTAGGTTGGTTGCCTCTATGGCATTTTGAAGGGGCAGCTCCTCGGAGAGTCAACGTCAAGGACTTGTGAAACGGCTTCCTTGTCCCAATCTTCAGTGCTAAGGCACTGGTAACAGAGGGTAGGACCGTCGTCCTTATTCCGTACATTATGGCAAGATTAATACTCCCTCCGTCCCAAAATAAGGGACGTTTTTGAGGATTCTAACTTATTATGCACAGTTCAATCAATTTGAATGTGAGATATTTTTTTCCAATCGCGCCCCTTTGACCGATATCAAATCTTAATTGTTGTCTATGGTGATATGAAAAGAATCTGTGGGTCCATGTAAAATGTAAGCCCTTTTTCATGCTGTTGCCAAGCACGCGCCTATTTATGGCCATCAAAATTTTTGGTGCTGTCCACGCACCTTTTTTTTGGATGTCTATTTATTGCTTTTGTGGGTTCCATCATACTTGTTTTTTATTTTATCAATGTCTCTTTTGAGACTACAAATGGAATGTTAGAGAAAAAAATTGTAATGTGACTCAAATTTTGGGACATGAAAAAAGGTGAACTATGACAATAACAATGGGACGGAGGGAGTACAAGCTATCTTTTGATTAAAAAAAAAAAAAAGAAACGGCTCATACCTAATTGCCTCTATGCTCAAATTTCGTTGCAGGCTTTTTTTTTTTGAAGATTCGAAATCTTACAAGCAAGAACGGAAACAAAAAAGAAAAAAAAAAAAAGAGAGAATTTGTACGTCAAACCACAGAACTTTTAGTCGCCTAACTACTATAACCTACTAGTTAAGGTGATTGCTGTGAATTAGTTATTTTAGACAGCTTAGTAATTCTTTGGCCGTATCCATCTTTCTTGCTAATATCGGCAACTATAAGATTTAATGGCCCAATTAAAATAGATTGAGTTAAGGGTTAAGTCAAAAATCACTGGTAAAAACTGTTAATCTAACCATTATTGACCCGTGATGACATATTATGAATAAGTAGTATGTTATTCGTATTAGTTTTAGATCGACCCGGAGGTTTCTTTCGTGCTTTGATGGCAATACTAGTTGAAAATTTCTGGTGTTAATGAGGAGGTTGAATCATGTAGAGATAAATTTAGCTACTTTATAGTCAAGCCTGTTATTTACATTTAATGAGTGCATGTCCACAGCAGTATTTGGTAAATTCTAAAAAGGCCTTTAAACTTGTACCATGTTTATCTAATAAATTCTGTTATTCACTAATTGCAGCATATCATCTTTGCCAAGTAATTTCAGGTGCTGAAGTTGTAGTAAAAATAGGTTTTTGGCGGGCCTTTTTCCGGGTAGGCCCGATCCGGATTCGGGACCGTCGGACATTTGGGTCGGGTCCGAAACTAATGCTGTGTAACGGGTCCGGGTCCGGATTTATTAATTTTGATCCGGACCCGGCCCTTTGACAGGCCTACCAGAGATTATTAATTGCATAAAATATGCGACATAGTTATGCTGCTTAGGATTAGGTTTTTTTTTTGTCAAAATGATCAGGATTTAGTTAATGGTAGGATTTTTTTTTTTTTAAGGGTGTCCCGCAGGAAGTGGACCCAGCAGACTATTCCCCACCCTCCACAACTTGCTAGCAGCAAGGTTCGAACCAAGGATCTAAAACTTCATCTTCAACAGCCTCAACCGCAAGACCAAACCCCGGAGGGCAGTTAATGGTAGGACTTAGATTACGACGTTCAAGCATTTCGTAATGCTTAGGGCTGCAAACGAGTCGAGTCGAGTCGAGCTTTGAGCTAATCGAGTCGAGTATCGACTAAATTTTACCAAGCTCAAGCTCGAGCTGGCAATTTTCGAGCTCGAGCTCGAAAAAAATTAAAAAAAATTATTTTATTTTTAAAAAAAAATAAATAAAATAATATTTTTTTCTAAATAAATATTAAAATATTAAGGATATATACGTAATTTTCACTATGAAAATAAAAAATATATATAATATACGTAATTTTATTATTAAATAAAAATAAAAATAAAATATATATATATATTCAAACTCGCGAGCCGGCTCGCCAGCTAACGAGCTTAATATTTTGAGCTCGAGTTTGACTCGACTCGAGCTCGACTCGAGCCGCTCGCGAGCGGCTCGATTCGTTTGCAGCCCTAGTAATGCTGTAAGGAACCTTGGTCCACTTTTTAATTACATCCCAGTGTATAAGCCTTACTATGGTGTTAATTGTAGTTATATCACGTGGATCAATGTTTATACAGTAATTCTCAAAAATATAGAAATCATACGTATCTCACTTGTGGAACCTATTGGTTTTATTTCAAAAATATAGAAGTCATATCTGAGATTATATATACACACGTTGATTAATTATTATTTCAAATAATTGGTATTGACAGTTGTTGAGGAGCTTAAAACTCAAAACAATAGCAATTTCAATTGGTATTGACACAGGCTATGAGTTTATTATTTTTTTTTTTGTCGAAAGGCTATGAGTTTATTAGCACAAGGTAATTTTACGCAAAGTTAGACAATTGACAATTGGCTGAGCGAAAGACAGCTACTTCTTTCTCCACAAATGCCAATTTCAAAGATACAGCTTCACTAATAACACAACAGTCTATTAGGTGATCAGGATCAGATAATTTCATCAAATCTTACTCTTGTACCAGAATACACCCTTGCTTCCCTCATCTGGCTCAACATAAAGACACTCTTTTGCCTCCCTCCACATCGCCTTGTAGAGAGGAGTGCCATCAAATCGGTAATACTCTCCCAGAATTGGCTTCATTGCTTCAGTTGCCTCCACTGCGTGATAATGTGGCATTTTTGAAAAGAGATGATGAGCCACATGTGTGTTTGTGATGTGATGGAAGACCTTGTTCAAGACACCATAATCTCTATCAACGGTTGCCAGCGCGCCCCTCAGCCAATCCCACTCTGATGAATCATAGTGCGGCAATGAAGGGTGAGTGTGGTGCAGATACGTGATGAAAACAATGATGCCATTTAGAACAAGCCACGGTAGCCCGTAGATGCATATAAGCCAGGCTAGCCCTTTTGCCAATGCTACCCGATAGAGCAGGTGAGTTGTTACAATGACACCAACATCGGAAATGTAGATTTGAAGCCTCTCACGAGCATTATAGATTGGACTATAAGGATCATAATGGCACGCAAAACGATCATATTGTCTGCCTGAAGCATTGACGGCCAGGTACAAGGGCCAGCCCAGCACAAGGGTGATCGCCAGAGTGATGACTCTGCCTGGAGGGTTGTTCAGGTACTTGTAGTACCACTCTATTTCGGACTTTGGCTTCGGCACAAAGACTTCGTCATGTTCGATTGATCCAATGTTGGAGTGGTGGCGGCGGTGGCTGTGTTTCCACGAGAAGTAGGGGACCATAAGCGCAGAATGGAAGATAAAACCAACGGTGTCATCCACCCATTGGTAGTCGCTGAATGCATGGTGACCGCATTCGTGGGCAATGACCCAAACTCCAAGGAAAACACAGCCCTGAAGAATCCAGTAAATAGGCCAGACAAGATAGTTGTATGGAGAAGGAAGGAGATGGAAATAAGTTGTAGCAGTGTAGTAGAACAGACCGACCAAGGTCAGGTCATGAACAAGATACGAGAATGAGCGAAGGAGTGATCTTTTAAAGCAGTGAGGTGGAATGACTTTCCTGATATCACCGATGGTGAAGGGAGGCTTCGAGTATGGGGCTCTATGGATGGGGCTTTTCTTTTGTTCATTCGTGGTTGTTAGAGCAGAAAAGCGGCCTCCGGCTTCCATTTCGGTAAAATGCTCTCTCTGTTTGACACAAGCAGATCGTATGGACACTGTGGCCTTGTGGGTGAATTTATAGCAGAAAAGGTTAGAGTTTACATTAGGCATTTCTAAAGGATAGTCTTTCCTAAAAGTGAAACTATTTCTGTTACACGTAATCAGATTCAAAGTCAATCTTACGGTGAGAAGGTCACTTCAATTATTTTTTTTTCTCTATACCATTTCTGGTTTCAATCTCTTTCTCATTCTCAATTTCTTGCCACATGTAAGGCTGCAATTGATCGAATGGAGTTGAGGTTTGGTTTAAACGGGACAAACAAAACTCAATTTTGTGAGATTCAAACTCGACGAGCTTGCCCTTTAAAACTTGAGTTTGAGTTTAAACTCCAATTCAACCTAGTTGAATTTGAGTTCGAGCCTATTTGAAGTCAAATCAATATTTCATTTTAATAAAATAATAAAAATATAAGGAACACACATGTAATTTCATCATTAAAAATATAAACTATAAAAAATATACAAATTCAATCCTGCTTGATGAGCTAAAGGATTGAATATCTATATATTTTGCTCGACTCAACTGGCTCACCAAGCCAACTTGATCTTGAGTCGAGCTTCATGAGTCAGCTCAATTTGTTTACAGCCCTAGTCACATCGTAATATACCCAAAAAGAGTTGCAATAAAAACTTGAGGGATAATTTTAGAAACCTCGCTTGAGGTTAATTTATGACAATTTCACATAGCACTTCTCTAATTTTGAAAATTACATTAGCCTACTCTGGCAGTTTGAGGGGCCAAAATGTCACAATTAGAAGGCCCAAATTGTCTATAATATACCATTAGTGAAATAGTTTTTTCAAATAAAAGTTATTTTGTAAATTGTTAGTACTTGTTTTGCAAAAGTAAAACTTGTGTACATTTTGTGAGACTTCCCTGTTCTTGTTTGCCTAGTCAGAGGATCAGACCAGTTTCTACTTTTTTGGAATGATGTTTTATTAAGAATTTCCTTTCAACTTTTTCGTTCATTTTTTTCTGACCAGGGTAAATTTGTAACAAAGAACATAAAGGGAGGTAATTTTAATTTTTGAAATCAGAGGGGTGCTTGGTGAAATTATCAGAAACCTCAAGGGAAGTTTCTGAAATTGTTTAAAAAATTAAAAATGATGAAAAAACTGAAAAAAAAAAGGATAAAGATTGAAAAAAGAAATAAAAAAAATAAAAAGTAGTGGAGCAAAAAATGTGATAAGAGGATTGAAAACTAGAAAATGACACCTACCGTGTTTGTAGTTATACATGAGGACTATTAGCCACAGACTTGAGAGACGTATAATTGAGCATGGAAAATTAACTTCACAAGTACATGCACCTGGCTGGTGTAACATGGCGTTTTAATAGTGGAAAATTAACTCCAGAGGCACATGCACATCGCTATTATAACAACATTTGGCGTTTCTCCAGAGGTACATGCCCATCGCTATTGTACATGCCAAACCAAAATGGGGCTCTAACATCAGCCTATAGCACGGGATAAGGGAAGATAATCCAACAGTGATAATTTACGATTACTTTATACATGTTGGTGTTGATGACTTAGGGCGCGTTTAATAAAACTTAAGTCTGAATACTGAAATTTGAAGTATGGATCCATTAAATTATTGAATTATTAAATATTGAATCAAATACATTTGAATGTATAACAAATTCAGTGATAAGTGAATAGTTTATCACTTATTTTTAGAAACAAATTTTACTTAGGAAATTCAATTTTATTTAATTAATTCAGATGTTTAATTTTTTATTATCAAATGCATTTAAACATATTAAAATTTAAATCCATTAAATTTAAGTGGTGAATTGGATTGTTAAACAAGACCTTAGTCTTACCAAACAAAGTAAAACATGTTGCCAAATTCCTGATGAAGGGAATATATGATGGTAAGACAAAAACCGAGTTGCTTGAAAACATGTGAAGCACGGGACCATGCTGTTGTTGATGAGTTTGGATGCGTTTGATAAAATTAAAGTCTAAAAACTGAAATTTAAAATCTGAAATATGAAGTGTGAATCCATTAAATTATTGAATTGTTAAGTATTAAATCTAATACATTTGAGTGCATATCACATTCAATAATAAGTGAATAACTTATCACTTTATTTTGGGAGCAAATTTTGCCTAGGAAATTCAGTACCACTTCATTAATTCATTAATTTAGATATTTAATCTTTGGTTATCAAACCGTCTAAATATGTTAAGATTTGAAACCATTAAATTTAAATGCTGAATTGAGTTATCAAACAAAGCCTTAGTTTTAGTAAGACTAAGGCCCTATTTGATAAAAGTAAAGTTTGAAATCTCAATTTTGGAATCTAAAAATTAAATAGTGAAAGTATTATGTTGCTAAATTGATAAAGATATATGTTTGATAACCAAGTGAATTATAGTACTAAATTGAAATTTCACATGAATATTATACTTTTATCCTTAACAAAATTGTTTTAATTTGTATATTTGAAGAGAAAGAAAAGTATTTTGCGTGAGAGAAAAAAATTTAACAATTGAGAGATAGTACTTAAGTGTGTGTATTTGTGTATATCTACACGTGTATATATGTGTGTCAAATAGAACGAGAGCAAATGTATACTTTGTGCAAGAGTGTGTCGACTAAGACCCTATTTGATAAAACTAAAGTTTGAAATTCAAAAATTAAATACTAAAAATATTAAGTTGCTAAATTGATAAAGATATGTGTTTGATAACTAACTGAATTATAGCACTAATTGAAATATCACACAAATATTATACTTTCATCCTCAAAAAAATTTCTTTATTTTTTATATTTGTTAAGAAGGAAAAATGTTTTGTGTGAGAAAAAATAATTAAATAATTGAGAGATATTACTTAAATGTGTGTATTTTTGTGTGTCTAACATTTATATACATGTATCGAGTAGAATGAGAGCAAATTTATACTTTGTGCGCGAGCTTATGTGAGTGTGTTACATGTGTGAGAAATGTACTATGTGTGATCAAATTAGAAAATGTAGTCAAAAAATTTTACTTAAAATTTTGTACACAAATTAAGTGATGTTTAATATATTAAGTTCATCATTTCAATTATCAAATATGCTGAATTCAAAAGTTTTGAATGAATTAATTTTCAACATTAAGTTGAATTATCAAACAAACCCGAACTCATCAACATCGTACAAAGTGAGAACATATTCCAGTGTGTGCAAATACCTTAGCGTAGACACTTGACATATCCCATTTCTAGTTTCAATCTCTATCTCACTCTCTATTTCTGCCATGTGTGAGTATATCAAGTGTAGGCCTGCAACAGAATCAAGAATCGAGTTTTGACCTAAACGAGTTGAACTTGACTCAATTTCATAAGACTTGATTTCAAGTTTGAACTCACGCAGCTTGCACTCTAAATCTAGGGCTCAAACAACGGTTTGAGTATAGTCGAGTTTGAATTCGAAATTTGAGTGCAAACCTACTTGAGCTCAAATAGAATAAAAATAATTTATATATTTTTTAAAATAAATAAAATAGGCATTTCACCCCTAATAAATAAAAAAATATATATAGGAGATATATATGTAATCTCACTCAAAAGCTAAGAACTAATTTGCACTTAATTTACTGGGAAATTGCATTTTAATTTATATTGCGTTACTACCTTTTTTAACCTAGTTCCTCACCTGAAAGAACGTTGCACGTGCATCGGTTATATTAGGCTTACCGGCCAACCAATATGATGAGAGTTCTTCATTCTTGTTTTTCTACTAAGAGGATTGGACCAATTTTTACTTTTTTCTTCTTTTACTATTCCTTTTTTTAAAGCACATTACATGTCATAATTTCTTGTGAGAGCCTTAAGGATAATTTCAGAATGATGTTTGTTTTTAGGATTTCCTTTCAACTTTTTTCATTCACTTTTTCTGACAGGGGGTAAATTTGTTACCAAGAAACATAAAAGTAAGGGATATCAATGAGTAATTTTTAAAATTAGAGGGGTGCTAGTTGAAATTATCATAAACCTCAAGGAAGGTTTCTAAAATTATCCCGAGAATTAAACATGATGAAAAAAAATAAAATATATATATGATAAGGATTGAAACAAAAATCGAAAAAAAAATAAGAAAATATGTGATGGAGAATTGAAAACTAGAAAATGATACTTCCGGTGTTGGTCCTCATGCATGAGGACTTTAGGCTTTAGCCACCGACCCTTTTTTTTTTTTTTTTTTTTTATTGTTTTAGCCACCGACTTTCAACACGTACAACTATGGAAAAATCAACTCGTGGCTAGCATAACATCTTTTGGCGCTTTCAGTATGGAAAATTGACTGCACAACTCACAAGCGCCACTGGCTAAAATGACAACGTTCGGCCGTTTTAAAGGGAGAATGGCAAGTCAGAGTGGGCTTTAATTTCAGCCTCTAGCAAAGGGAAGACAACCCAACAGTGATCTTTCACGGTCGCTCTCTGTTTTCTTGCTGATGATTAGTCTTGCCACCTGAAAAATATTTATTAGTCCCGAAGGGAATTTATACGTGCGATAAAAGCACCCCTCAAAAATTTTCCAACTTGTAAGGCCTATGATGCATTGCATTGCATGTACATGTCTGGCCGTAGAATGTCAAATTGTAAGTGGGCTTCAATTTCAGCCGCAAGCACTTGGCTCGCACGACGTGTTTACTGTGATAATTCACGATTACTCTTTGTTGACGTTGATGAGCTAATTTTATCATATGAAACATATGCTCTAGTCCCCAAGGGAGTGTGCGATGGTCAAACTAAAACACCAGACCATGTTGATGTTGATCGATCGGTGCAGATACCTTAGCTCTAGAGTTTAGACGCGTGGAAAGAATTTTGTCGATTGTTGTCTGGAAAAGTACGGGAAAGAGTGAATATTGAAGAAAAATTCAAAACTATCAGAATTGAGCTCTTTATGTCTTGAGCCCTAATCGGAAACTGTTGCCAAATCTTTGAAAACATCTCTAACTAATATCATGGACGAAGCGCAGCACTAATGAAGATTCTGAAGGTAGCTAAATCATCCGCCTTCTCATCCTGAACATGCTAAATATGTCATGTATTTACCTTTCTTTTTGGCTGTTTCAAAATTTGATTCATAAAGTTTTCCTTCAAAAAAAAAAAGAAGTAACTTTTCATACATCCCCAGCCACTCTTAATGAATTAATTTTTTTGAATTAATTGGTCACATTCGTCAATATATCCCAAGCCAACTCATCTAAATTATATGAGGGTTTTTTTTACTAATGGGTGCCCTAAGAGTATTTTTTAACACACCTAACATTCACCTGACGTAATATACACAAATACTAACAATTATTACCCTCCTTTGCATTTATATACTTTTCCTAATTAATTTTGCCTACCTTTCCTTATATTTGTTTACCTTTCTTAATTAATCTTATATTTTTAAAATTATGATGCTTGAAATATATTTTAGCATAGTTCACCAGTGAGACAGACCCATTATATGATTATACATCTCCATAAAAATTTAGATTCCACGAAACCACAATTATTTGGGGAAGAAGTGAGTACAAGACAAATGTCGCATATGCAATTGCAACACCCATTGGCCAATTTGGAAATATATGTTACACGGGATAATCATCACTTCAATTGCGCAAAAAATTATCACTTTATCTCCTAATAATTAAGTGTAGCCAATAATGTTCTTTTTCACAAAAATACCCATTTATTTCCTTGTATTTTATTTACTGATTTTTTGCCATTAGGACAAGAAGTTTGTGTAAAAGACCTAATGAGAAAATTGAAAATCTAGTCCCCAAAGTTGAGTTTATACATTTTTGTCCCTTACTTTTAAAATGAAACATTTTGGTTCCTTTATTTGAGGGTCTTGAATTTTTAGTCCCTCACATGAATGATGTATTCCATTTTCATCTTAAAAACCATTTTGAACCACAATTTCAGGGGAAATAGTTAAAACAAATATGCAATGACACACTTATAAAAGTTACGACTGATAGCATTTGAAGATAAATTGAAACTAGGAATTGCCTTAGTTTTAATGCTACCGACCAGGACAAAAAATTTTTTAATAATTTATGGGTGCCTCAAGGGCATTTTTTTTATATACCTAACATTCATCTAACTTATCGGGTTTGAATTTGAATTTTCTCAACTCAAAACTAAATTTCTACAAAACTTTTGATTATATCAAAATTATACAAATTAACATCAAATGTACTAATGATTATGTGAATCTAGACGGTGATAACAGGAAAAGAGTGCAAGTAAGAAATTTTAAATTCGGGATCTTTTGCTTGTATTAAAAAGAATTAAATGAATCGATTTGAATTGGACAATTTTCCAATTTGTAAGGCCTGTGATGGTAAGGGCCGTGATCCGTAACAAGTACGCTAGGCTACGACAACATGCTCTGGATACGATTAACAACGTTCGGCGCGCGTTTACAGGGTAGAATGTGAAATTTTAGTGGGCTTCAATTTCGGCCTACCAAACTGGATAAGGGAAGAGAACCCTTCACGATTACTCTTTGTTGATGTTGATTAGGACTGTCAATGGGGCTGGGACAGCCCGAGCTCGGTTCGTTCGGCCCGACAGAAAGCCCGATGAGCCCGATCATTTAGTGAGCCGGTCTGAGTTTGAGCCTAAAAATTAGGCCCGAATTAAATGTGAGCCGAGCTTGGGCCTTATTAGGCTCAAACCCGATATAGGCCCGGCCCTTTAATTACCTATATATATAATATTTATATTTTGATATTATGTATATTTATATATCCAAATATATTTTTACTAAATACTAAATATATATATAAATTACAAAACACAAAAATACATCTAAAGATTCTTTCATGAGATTTCTTGAGAGCCAATATTAGTAATGCATAACTAAATCTCTAATTTTTCTTATTGGTTGAGTAAATTTTTGTATTGGCATATTATTGGTTGATTTTTTTTTTGTCTACAAACACAAAAATCATCAAGCATATTTGGATTTAAATCACAAGATTATAAAAAAAGTTTCAACTTTTAAAGATGTATTGGCTTATGATCGCATGTTTTATTACTATTTTTCATGCATTTTAAATGGATTAAATATAAATATTGTTGAAAAAATTTTTGGTTTATATACTTTTTAAGAACTATTATTTGTTCATGTTTAGTTTTAATATTATAGTCTTGTAAATGTTAACTTAGTTTTACAACTTAATAGTTATAGTAATTATATTAAGAAAATTAAGGAGTAATAAGTGAGCTTGGGCTAAGCCCGATTAAGGCTCACAACCCGAATATTATGTGAGCTGAGTATGAGCTTCACATTTACGAATCCGAAACTCATAGCCCGAAGCCCGAAAATGTTTCAAATTAAATGAGCTGAACTTGAACTCATCAAAGCCCGGCTCATTAGGCCCGATTGACAGGCCTAATGTTGATGAATTAGTCTTACCATGTGAAACATATTTTCCAGTCCCCAAGGTACAATTGATGAGTTTAGACGCATGGAAAGAATTTGTCGATTGCGGTCTGGAAAAGTACAGGAAAGAGTGAATATTGTAGAAAAATTCAGAACTATCAGAATTAAGCTCTTTATGTCTTAACCTTAATCGGAAACTGTTGCCATATCTTTGAAAACATCTCTATCATGGACGAAATGCAGCAGTAATGAAGATTCTGAAGGCAGCTAAATCATCTGCCTTCTCATCCTGAACATGCTAAATGTGTCATGTTTTTACCTTTTTTTGGAGGTTTCAAAATTTGATTCCTAAATTTTTCCTTTAAAATAGAAAGTAACTCTTCATGCATCGCCAGCCACTTTAATGAATGAATTATTTTGAATTAATTGGTCACATTCATCAATTTATCCCAAGCCAACTCATCTAAATTATATGAGGGTTTTTTCAAATGGGTGTCCTAAGCGCATTTTTTAACATGCCTAACATTCACCTGACCTTTCATATATATACACACACATTAACAATTATTACCTTTCCTTACATTTATATACTTTCCCTAATTAATCTTGCCTACCTTCTCTTATATTTATTTACTTTTTCTAATTAATTTTATATTTTTAAAATTATGACACTTGAAATATATCTTAATGAGTGTCTATGCATAAGCACCTATTAGACAGACCCATTATATGATTATATATCTCCTTAAAAAGTTAGATTCCACTAAACCACAATTATTTCAGGAAGGAGTGAGTAGAAGACAAATGTCACGTATACAATTGCAACACCAATTGGTAAATTTGGAAATGTATGTTGCAAGGGATAATTATCACTTCAATTGCCTAAAAAAGTTATCACTGTATCTCCTACCAATTAAGTGTAGGCCAACAATGTTCATTTTCACGAAAATACCTATTTATTTCCTTGTAATTTATTTACTAATTTTTGCCACTGTGACAACAAGTTTGTGTAAAGACCTAATGAGCAAGTTGAAAATCTAGTCCCCAAAACTTCATCATTATACTTTTTTGTCCCTTAATTTTAAACTAAAACATTTTGGTTCCTTTATTTGAGGTTTTTGACCTTTTTAGTCCCTCACATGAACGACATATTCCAGTTTCATCCTAAAAACTCATTTTCAACCACAATTTCACGGGAAATAGCTAAAGCAAATATGCAATAACATACTTATAAAAGTTACAATTGATACCATTTGAAGATAAATTAAAACTAGGGATTGCCTTAGTTTTAATGCTACCAACTTGGACAAAATTTTTTTAACAATTTATGAATCTCCTAAAATTTGCCAAATATATGTTATAATGACAAAACAATATTTTGTAACCCCAAGACACCTCAAATCACATTTTGGACACAAAATTGTGTCTTTTAGCTTTACTTTTCTGTTGAGCTTGACAAATTCAATTTGACATAATACATTAGAACTCAAAGACTAAACTTAGGTATTTCACACACTGTTTTTCGAGCTTTTGTCTGAATTTATATCAATATTATAATTCAATGTCAAAATGTAACTGAAAAATGATTTTTGGGACGTAAATGGTCTATTTTCGATATTTGAGGTACCAAACTATACCATTTAAAATAAGACCTCATACCAAAATGGATCATTTTAGAAGTAAGAAGTGCAAATCTGAAATTTGATGACCTATTCTTTTGAATTTTCTCAAACTTAATTCATTTTCCAATGTCGACCTATTAAGTTGAGCATAATCACGTAACATCCACTTGCCATAATTACGTTATTTCATGATACAATGCCATAATTTGTTCAAATAAAATTATCCACTTGCTGCAGTCATGATTGATTCCATCAATGCAAAAGTTAGTTTCACATTCTTTCAAAAGTTACGTTTCGTATATCTATATAAAATTCTTTGATGTATTTTAGTTGCGTACAGAACTTTCTAGTGGAAAGAATAATTTTTTCACAAAAGGGAAAAAAATGCTACTCTACCCTGTCTATTTGAAGGACTAAGTTCTTTTGGGAGTTAAAATCACATATTGTGGTGGTACATGATGAATCAAAAACTTTAACAAAGGAAGATGGGATTCAGTCATTAGAATTTGTAAAGAAAGAGAATACAAAATTTACAGAGACGTACTTGTGATGTTGCGATTTTGAAAGAGATTTTTATTAGCTTGATATCTTCTCCAGGTGTTCGGATATAGAAGAAAAGTTACAAATCTGTTTTCTGGGAGCATCTAATAAATTAATGATTATTTTGGATCGTTCAAGTCATTTAAAACTAGTTCCAAATCCATGCGAGGCATAGAAATTTTGTTTAAATGTATAAATATACATGCATTCGTGTTGCAGATGCTTTGTATAATTATTGCTGGACTTGGTTACAATCGTCTAATTTTAGTGAGCTGTGAAAATTTCAAAACTCAACGACAATAGGGCCATATTTGCAGATATCAATATAAGACGATCAATAATTTGAAGTTGGCAACAGACATTCAAAATGAGAGAGTGTAAACTTTTTAGATGCTCAATTCTAATGTCAACTTTATAAAAGCTCAACTTTTAAGACTTGTGCACCAAATTAATGTAGAGATTGAAAGAAATTAAATCTAAGGTTCTTTATCTTTTAGAAAGCATCATCTTTTTTCTTTTCTTATTTGCATGATTGGCTGCAATTGTCATCATCGTTTGCACATGCTTCTTTAAATTTTGCATGTTTTCAATTCCTCCTCCATTAAAGGATATGAATATTATGACAGATAAATAAAAAGACAACTGAGAAAAGTAAGGGGAAGTGCATTATTACTTGAAACTCTTCCCTGTTGAATTTTGTAACTCCTTTATCACAAAGGTTTGCTGCATTCTACATGTAATGTAATAATACAATTTGAATGGTAGGCGTGTCGAAATAAACAAAAAATAATTAAGCCCACCTCAATATCATTTTGGAATTGTAGAAAATTCTTTTCAAAACAGCAATTGTGAAACTGTTAAATGATACAACTGTTAAAATCCAAAAACCATTAGAAAACTAAAATGATTGAAACGTAGGAGAATTATGTTGATACCTTGTGCATTACTTTCTTCGGTTTTTGACTGATTTTTCGTCTACATTGCCAAGTATTATGAAAAAGATTTGTTAGATAGTAAGATAAACATTTTTATTTTCATACCTATATTCAGAATTAATTTTAAGATAATATTCATGCTTGTGGTTGGCATATTTGGAAAATGCTTTTGGAGATATTGTTTTATATATCTTTCCTCTAATCAAATGCAAAAACATAAAATATACGTGGAATGAAACTAGTTCTCTGATAAATGCAGAACACATTTGATTGAAAGGGAATGCCAAAGAAAATAATTATTATAATGACTGTTGTGCTCTCGTCTTCCTCCATTCTTTGATGATTGAGTTTGCAAATATTGTTGTATTAATGCCTATTGAAAAACTCCAGGAGTTTGCAATAACTTGTATTTTTGTCATTTTGGACAATGGAAAATAAGTAGTTTTAGGAAAGAAATAATGTGAAATGATTAAGATGCATCTTAGACTTGTTTACTAATGGCCTCATTTCTTCGATGGTTACAATGTAAAATAAGTAGTTTTAGGAAAGAAATAATGTGAAATGATTAAGATGCATCTTAGACTTGTTTACTAATGGCCTCATTTCTTCGATGGTTACAATGTAAATTATTGAAATAATTATTAAGAAAAATTTATTTAGAATTAATAATGATCCATGTTATTCATTTGCTTCTTGTGTAAACTCATCTATACATCCATATGTTCAGCAGGACAAATTCAAAATTTTTGTTGATCATCTTTTCAATGCATCATGTATGTGTGTCTTCAGTTAGTAAAAAATAATGAACTTAATGTAGAGGTCAACTTTATTGTTGTTGGAGGTAGGTAGCTATTTAAATTAACCTTATTTTATTTTGATCTTTATACTTTTATATGGTTCAATTAGAAACAAGCAAACATTATGGATCATTGGGCCATCTATGGTATTTGATGGTGTCTCATTTTCTTTGCTTAAAAAAAACTGAAGTGCAATTCTGATAAGTTTTGCAAGGCTACCAGAGGAAGTATTATACAATAATTTATTTTTGCTTCGGCAATTTCCTTTTTTTTTTTGTCTTAATTTCTTTGTAGCTTTTCCTGTTGAGTGTTGTGCATGATTCAACTATTGTATATACACATATCGTTAGTATAGACATAAGTAGCCACGTAATATATACAGGATAAAAAATTAAAATATAAAGTAAATATTTTAAAGATAATGTCAAATGTGTTGAATATAGCCACATGTTACCATTACCAACATAGAGTTTTTCCTTTTTTTGTATCGTGGTAAAAAAAATTCACATTCCATTAGATTGAGACAACAAAAATCAATTTGTCTCTTTAAGTCTTTTAATTTCATTGCAATATTTCTCAATACACGAAACTTTTCGCATTGGGTCACATGTTTCATAGTTCATATAATTGGGATGGATTTGTTTCATCAACATATATTATAGCAACTGTGTTCTTTGTTATTTTTGCTATTGGGAAACCGATGAAATGTCCAATCACAAATCGATTGATTAAATTAATCAACCATAATTTGCGAAACGAATCTTTAGTCTGCTACTATCAGAATGTTGAATCTGTTGATGAGAGGTGTAGAAACTCAGAGCACGGGTCAGGACGATTACCAGACAACCGTTTCAGAAACTTTCGACAGACGAGATGAATTGAGATAAATCAATGGGAGAAGACACAACCACGTCGCAAGTGAAATGAGAAATTCCAGGATGGCGACGTATTATTTAATAGCAATAAAAAAATAAAAATTATGAAAACGGATGGAGCATCATCGTCAAACGGCGTTTGCACAGTAAAAATTTATCCCGCCCAAATTATTAATAAAAAGTTCTTTTTATCAATAATATCAAAATAAATTTCTCCAAGAAAACCTTTTCCCCATTGTTTGCTAATTCCCAAAATCACTCCAAAAGACCGACACTGCTTTGAACTAGTAGAGAGGACAACTCCCAAAAACCTCCTTCGATCTTAGCTAGACGCTTATCTCATTAAGGAATAACTGGCTGAATTCCTCCTAAAGAAGACCCATGGTGTTTTTTAGGCGGAGAAACTGCATAATCGACGGGTTTAGGGTCTTGCAATAGTTGGAGATTTTAGAGTTAATAGAGGTAAGAAACTCTATTTTCTTGAAATGATCGAACAAGTTTATCTTTTGTCAGATGTACCGGGCTATTAACTAAAAATATTTACACACTATTTAGACAATATACACATTATTTAATATGGAATTTTGAGAAAAAAAAAGAAAGAAAGAAAGATGGAATGCCCAATGAATTGGGCATGATTTGGACATAGGTTTAGTGAATGTCTCTTATTTGGAAAAAAATGAATAGTAGTTAGGGTTAAGTTACATGTGGTTTAATTAGATTTACAACTTATTGCTTTATTAGAGCAACAGAAATTTCAATGCATACAAAAGAAATTCTTGTGGTAAGCACAAGAGAATCATGTGAAAATTGAAAAAAGATTTTATTAGTTGCTTACTTCTTTTCTTTGCCTATTTTGAGAATACGATGACTGTCAATACTCACAGTTAAGCAAACATTCTTATTTGTGGGATATTCTTTCTTTTGTTGAAAATTTCATCCTACACAAGTTTCTCATTATCATATTTTGTTCAGATGGAAGTTAAAATCTTGTGATAGAATACTCAGTTAATTGGGCATGAATGGAATATAGGTGACCATGAATGTCTCTTATTTGAAATCACAAAAATGATTGATAGTTAGGGTTAAGTTATAACTAGTGCAATTGGATTTACAATTTGTTGATTTGTTTGGACAATAGAAATTTCAATGCATAGAAAAGAAATTCTTGTAGGTAGTATAAAAGCATCATGTGAAAGGTGGCAAAAGAGTTTATTAGTTGCTTGATTTTTTTTCTCTACCAATTTTGAGAATGCAATAACTGCTAATATTCACAGTTAAGTAGAAATTCTTCTTTGTTAGATGTTCCTTCTTCTGTTGAAAATTTCATCATGCACAAGTCTCTCATTATTATATATTGTTCACATGAAAGTTAAGGTTTTGTGAGTGTTACTAATCGTATGTTTACTGTATTGAAGAAGTATGGAAATAAGTTTTCGCTTTCAGTGGGTTTGAGTTTCCTTGAGCCAAAGCAGAGTATCACGATAGAAATTATAGGACATTATGGAAGGTTTATCATTAGTGCTAATTTTTTATGAGTGAATGGATACAATTAGGAAGAAGAAAGTGGCGAATCATGATGGCTACAAGCTAAGATCTAGTTATCAAGGGAGCCTTTGTCCTATGCATATGAAAAATCTGCTTAACAAAGATTTCATCTCTAAGATGCAGATTTAGAAAAATTATATAGTTGTGACAGATTGTTATGTTGTTTGAACCAATTACTATTTACGTTGTACACATTAGTTATTGTGGTTTACAAATTAATTCTAATAGAATTACGGTTTATACATAGGCTATCATGATTTACAAATTGTTATTGCTATTAATTTGTTATATGGTTTTGGATTGAGAGTTTAGGAAAATAAATTTGGCATGACATATTATTGTGTTGTTTGTATCAATTGATATTTTTCTTGTACATTATTGAATATATCTAGAAACGTGTGATATATTATACATCAATTATAGGGATTAGATAGCCTGATTTTTAGCCTGATTATCCTAGTTTAATTTTATAAGAAGTAGATAGCTAATTATTCTGGCTTGATTTTAGGATCTTGATAGCTTGATTTTAGGGTCTAGATTATTTCAATCTTGTATATATATGTCAGTTGTACTACTCACAAAAAGTGGAAAGGAATGTCATTCCAAAAATCTTCCTCTCTTGCTTCTTCTCTTTCATGGTATCAGAGCTAGTGAAAAAAAGAAATTCGTTTTCTAATCATCCCACCTGGTGATTTTACCTGGTGATTTTCTTTAATCCAATGTCATTATGTTTACATCCGATACATCTATAACATCTACATCTAAATCCACAACTCCTCTCATGGCCAATCCATCTATTACTGGTTCTACTATTATTACTACCGAAAAACTAAAAGGCAATAACTACTCTACTTGGGCTGCTGACGTTGAACTATGGTTTATGGGACAAGGATATAAAGATCATCTTACTACTAAACCTAATGATACTATGACTGATCCATCCAAGTGGGAGCGAATCGATGCTCAATTGTGTAGCATGCTTTGGCAGACCATTGATTCTTTACTAAAACAAATTTTCCGTCCACATAAGACTTGCTTTAGTGTTTGGGAGCAGGCCAAAACATTATACACTAATGATATATCTCGTGTTTATGTTGTTTGTTCTGATTTGATGAGTCTCATTGCACCTCAAAAACTTGATATGCCTATGAGTTCTTACTTAGGCAGAATTCAAGGAGTCCTTTCCGATTTCAATGAGTTGCTACCCCCTGTTGCAACTTAGCAGGAACAACTCTCTCAACGAGGTACATTTTTTATGCTTTTGGCTCTCTTTGGATTACCTGCAGAATATTCTACCATTCGTGATCAAATTCTTGCTAGCCCCATAATTCCTATTTTGTCTCAAGCTTTTTCACGGCTGTTACGGCTCCCGGATGAATCAAAATCATCTTCGGAGACTATCGTTGTTGATTCATCAGCTTTGGCATCTCAATCCAACCAAAGAGGAGGTCGTGGACGTGGCCGTGATCGAGGTGGGTATAATGATAACAAAAATTGACCCTACTGTGACTATTGCAAAAAGGTTGGCCACACAGAAGATCGGTGTTAGCTCTTGCATGGACGTCCTCCCCAACAAGTGGCGAATATTGTTCAATCCGAACCTTGTGCAAGTTCAGAACCAACTCTCAAGCCCGAGTATGAAGATTTTGTGAAATGGTTTACAGCCAAACAGTCTTCCACACCTACTGCCTCAGCTGTACACACTAGTAATGCTAGCGCATGTGTCTCTCAATCTCCATCTCTTGGCCCATGGGTTTTAGATTCTGCTGCCACAGATCATATTTCTAGTAATCCACAACTTTTCTCTTCACTCCATAGTTCTACTTCTCTACCCAATATTACTCTTGCTGATGGCTCACAAACCCAAGCTAAAGGGATTGACAAGGCTAACCCTCTACCTTCTGTGCCTCTCGATTCTGTTCCTTTTATACCCAATTGTCCTTTTAGTTTAGTATATGTTCGTCGTTTGTATCGTTCTCTTAATTGTTTAGTTACATTTGATGAGAAATCTGTAATTTTACAGGATCGAGATACGGGGCGGACGATTGGCACAGGGCGTGAGTCTCAGGGACTTTACCATCTGTTTTTACCAACGCCAGTATCTTGTTCTGCCCCAGATGATCCTCTACTAATCCATAGTCATTTGGGTCATCCAAGTTTAAATAAGTTTCGAAAGATGGTGCCATCTATTACTATGTCTTCCTTAGAGTATGCATCATGTCAGCTTGGAAAACACACTCGTAGTCATTTTCCGAAAAGGGCTAATAGTAGAGCTGAATCTCTATTTTCTTTGGTTCATACTGATATTTGGGGATCGAATCGTGTTATTTCTACTTTAGGTTTTCAGTATTTTGTCACTTTCATTGATGATTATTCTCGTTGTACTTGGGTGTTTCTTATGAAAAATATATCTGAAGTGTTTTCTATTTTTCAAAGCTTTGTCTCTAAAATTCAAACACAATTTAGTGTTTCCATAAAAGTCTTACGTAGTGATAATGCACATGAGTATTTCTCCGCCTCTTTCAAGTCCTTTATGAAGTCTAAAGGGATCATTCATCAATTATCATATTCTTCATGCAAATGTTCCATTACGTTTTTTGGGGGATGTCATTCTCACTGCATGTTATTTGATTAATCGCATGCCATCATCTGTCCTTAAGGATCAAGTTCCTTACTCTCTTATATATCCTAATGCTCTACTATTTTCTATTTCCCCTCGTACATTTGGCTATACATGCTTTGTACATGATTTCACTCCTGGAAAAGATAAGCTGTCTTCACGTGCTGTCAAATGTGTATTTTTGGGGTACTCTCGAACACAAAAAGGATACAAATATTTTTCTCCTGATCTTAGACGATACATCATCTCTGCAGATGTTACGTTTTTTGAATCTACTCCTTTCTTTCAGCTTAACAAGTCTGAGCATTCTAGAATCACGGAGGATATTCCTGTTTCTATTTATTTTGTTCCTCTTACTCATGACACTGACATTAAACAGCCTCTTAAAGAGTCTTTACCTTCACCCACATCACCACCATTGCTCACTTACCAGAGACGCAATGTAAGGAATAGTCCTACTACAGTTCCAGATAATGGTGTTGGAGAATCTGCTGATCTTCCTGATGCCTCACGAACTATTCCAAGTTCGTCACCTACCACGATCTCCCCTCCAACCAGCCCACCCATTGCTATCCACAAAGGTATTCGTTCCACTCGCAATCAATGTTCCAACTATACTTGTCTCAATTATCAGCACGTGTCTTCATCCTATTATGTCTTTTTGTCCTCTTTGTCGTCATGTCTGTTTCTAAAACTATAGGTGAGGTTATGTCCCACTCTGGATGGCGTCAGGCAATGATAGATGAAATGGCTGCTCTTCACTCCAATTTCACTTGGGAGCTGGTCTCACTCCCACCTGGTAAATTAACTGTTGGTTGTCATTGGATTTATACTGTTGAAGTTGGTTCGGATGGTCAAATTGATCGTCTTAAAGCTCGTCTAATAGTTAAGGGTTATACTCAAATTTTTGGTCTGGATTATACTGACATCTTTTCTCCAGTGGCCAAGATGTCTTCTGTACGTCTCATTTTATCTCTTTCTACTGTTCATCATTGGCCTTTGCACCAATTAGATATCAAGAATGCATTCCTTCATGGTGCATTGCAGGAGGAAGTTTATATGGATCAACCACCTGATTTCGTTATTCAGGGAAAGTCTAGTGGAATGGTTTGTCGACTAAAACGTGCATTCTATGGTCTCGAACAATCTCCTCGGGCTTGTTCTGGACGCTTTCGTGATGTTGTCCAAAAATATGGCATGATCCGTAGTGAGGCTGATCATTCAGTATTTTATCGTCATTCTCCGTCAAAAGGTAGCATTTATCTTGTCGTTTATGTCGATGATATTATTTCACTAGATAAGATCATGATGGAATTGCTCAATTAAAAAATCACCTTTTTGGCCATTTCCAGACGAAAGATTTGGGCAAGCTTCGTTATTTCTTGGGTATCGAAGTTGCCTAATCCAAAAAAGGTGTTGTTATTTGCCAACAAAAATATACATTGTACATTTTGGAGGAGGCAGGCATGTCAAATGCTAAGCCTGTTGAAACTCCAATGGATCCCAATATTAAATTATTTTCAGGACAGGGAGAGCCACTTAAGGATCCTGGAAAGTATCGTAGGCTTGTGAGACGATTGAACTATCTTACAGTAACACGTCCTGACATATCTTTTTCTGTCTCAGTGATCAGTCAGTTTTTAGATTCCCCGTGTGATACTCATTAGAATGCAGCTATCCGCATTCTCAAATATATCAAAGGAGCACCTAGACAAGGATTGTTGTATACTGATAAAGGAAACATGCAAGTAATTGGTTACACTGATGCAGATTGGGCAGGATCACTTATTGATCGTCGTTCTACCACAGGCTATTGTATTCTGGTTGGTGGCAACTTAATATCTTGGAAAAGTAAAAAACAAGATGTGATTGCTAGATCCAGTGCTGAGGCTGAGTATTGAGCCATGGCTATGGCTACATATAAGCTAATATGACTTAAACAATTGCTCAATGAGTTGAATTTGGGGACTAGTGACCCAATGAAGTTGATTTGTGATAATCAAGCTACACTCCACATTGCCTCCAATCCAGTCTTTCATGAGAGGACTAAGCACATTGAAGTTGATTGCCATTTTGTTAGAGAAAAATTGATCTCCAAAGTTATTGAGACGGGTTTCGTTAATTCAAGTGATCAACTTGCATATTTTCTTACCAAGTCCCTAAGAGGTCCTCGTATAAAATATATATGTGGCAAGCTTGGTGCATACGATTTGTATGCTCCAACTTGATGGGGAGTGTTGAATATATCTAGATACGTGTGATATATTATACATCAATTATAGGGATTAGATAGCCTGATTATCCTAATTTAATTATAGGAAGTAGATAGCTTATTATTCTAGCTTGATTTTAGGATCTTGATAGCTTGATTTTAGGATCTAAATTATTTCAATCTTGTATATATATGTCAGTTGTACTACTCACAAAAAGTGGAAAGGAATGTCATCCCAAAACATCTTCCTCTCTTGCTTCTTCTCTTTCATACATATTAGTTATTATAGTTTACAAACCCAAGGCATAGTAAAAAAATAGAGTGCTCTTTCACTTGTGTATAGTGTACATAATAAAGAACAAACTCTAAGTATGGTTATTCAATTGATAGCTTTCTGGTTATATGGGAGCTCCTTTCGTTAGGTAAGGTTTGTTGTGCTTGTTCATATTCTTCTAATTTGCATTTCCACTTGTGCCTGTGGAGAAATATACTACTCAATTTAGTATATAAAGTGTAGGGTTTGTTGAGTTATTATTTTTATAGACTTTATATGAGCTGTAATTTTAGTTCAATTAACTGGCAACTTGGTTCTCTTACACTTATAAGACAAACTTTACTTGAGCTTTGATTTGAAAAACTTGTTCATGTAGTGAATAGATCTCCTAATAAAGGCGGGATTTGGCAAATTTTACAGCATAACAGGTAAGAATCTTAATTTTTAGTATGTGTAAATGATCATCCAATAAGTAATAGGACACTATCAGGGTTGTCAGACAATTTGATGTTTCATTTACTATGGAGTATGATAATATCTATCATTTGGAGGGATACGAGGTAGGGAAGGTCGTCAGATCAATTATCCCTGAACAGTGTAACATTTTTTGAACATTTTATAATTTTATGTAAACTTCTTGTACGTCTTTACAACAGATTGCGTCTCTATTATTAAGTTTTACAAATAATTCACGTAGAGTTACACATTGTTTAAAAAATGTTACATTGATCCGAAAGGAGATAAAAAAATATGACTATGGATTCTCACAATGGCAGTAATAGTTTCAGTACGTGGTTCTAGCTGCGCAGAACTTGCTCGTCCATTTTGTCAAAATGAAGTAGTATAAATAGTTTTTTTGTGCATTCTAGTCGAATGAAGTTTGTAAGTTATTAATATTGCAATCCTTACAGTCTAGATTATTGCTTGTAGATGGTGTTTTGGAAAGATATGGATTGCAATACCCTGTTGTCAAGTAGAAATGGCTTGCTGATGCTATATGCTAATGAATTCCCATCATCTTTGAACTACTTTCATATTGTGTTTTTGTTTACTTAGGAATTGCAATATTGACAATGGCATAATATCTATTTTTGTTGTTAATATCTTTGGAAACTCCATGACTATTTAATATTAGGGGGTGGGGTAGGAACAGTTGTCAGATCAACCATCTCTAAATAGTGTAATATATTTTTTGAACTTTTTGTAACTCTATGTAAACTTCTTGTACATCCTTATAACAAAAGTGTGATAAGCTGTTACTGTACATGTGGGTCCAATATATAATAATTGTATTTCTATTGATAAGTTTTATAAATAGTTCAAGTAAAGTTACACTTTGTATAAATATTACATAGTTCAGAACGGTTATCAGCAATTTCTTAAAAGAATTTTCAGATTTTTTATCTTCTTTTGTTTGCATTTTCTTCCTAGTTTTTGTAGTGAAGTATTGGCCATTCAAATTTGGCTCTGATATAACATTACTTATCCGGATTTCTTTTGCCTCTCAATCTACTATGAAAAATGGTCCGTTGCTATTTTGAGTTAAGCTTGTTTGTGCCTTTTATTGTTGTTGCAATATTTGAACCAAGCATTGGCTTTAGTTCATTTTTTTTAGTTGTTGATTGCAACAACTCTTTTGTTAATCACACTTTTGCCCTCTTAATCTCAAATCATTTAATTTTTAGACCTTTTTCTTTTTCCTACTTTATTGATTGTTCATAATAGGATAGCCTAAGGGTATTAATGGTACAAAAATAATTCCTCTCCTCTAACTTGCAGCTTTCTAATATTATTTTTTAGCATAAGGGCTAAGGTTGTTAACCAAATATCAATTAAAATGGAGGTAACTGAGATTTTGTAAGCGTCGGGGGAGTTATATGATCTATGAAGAAACCTCAAGGGAGGTTTTTGAAATTATCCCTTATATTTTTGTCATGTCATTTATTTGGGTACAGTTTGAAATAATACATTATAGGACATTGAGGAACCAAGAAGATGAATCATACAAAAGATAAAGGCAAGCAGGTTGAGGAACGTTATGACAATAATCCAGTAAAATCGGTTAAATCATCAAGTGATTTCATTGCATACAGGTATATATGATTTTTTAGAAAGATTATTGTCTACATTTGGGGCTTTGAATTAGTTAAAAATCTCATGATAAAATCAAAAGTCTATGTGACAAATCTAATCATATTAAATCATGCTAGGATTGACTTCGCACGCAAGGAAAAAGCAAAGGAAAAGACATTAACAATGAAGGGGCTAAACATAGCTGCTAGAAATGAATGGAACAAACTAAGTGATCAGGAGAAACTTGTATGGAAGAATGAAGCAAATGTAAAGCAATATAACAAGTTGATGAAAATCTACAAGGAGTCTATAATGGACAAGGGAGAAAGCATAGAGAATGATGTAGTAAAACAAGTAAAGATGTAGCATCGAATTTTATTTTATATAAATTAAATGATTTAGAAGTTTCAAAGTGCAAATGCAATTATTTGGCTGTTGTTTGTTATTTTTTATCAATATTGTTACATATTTTTTTTGTAGGCATATAGGTTTAGGTGCACACCAACTAAATTCTTGAAGTTTGTGGGTCATATTGATGGGGGGAAATAACTGCAATAAAAGAAATAGGTTTTAGTGGATTACTAAAGATCCAATGCCACATCTTTCCAAAGGATATATGCACGTGGTTGGTGAATAATTTTAATCCAACTCACTTATGTATATAACTTGAAGGTGGACGTGTACTGCCTGAAACATCAAAGGATACAGCAAAGGCTCTTGAAATTTCTAATGAGGGGCCAATACCGGTTGAAGATACTAGAGATAATGAAATTGAGAGCGATCCACATTATTCTAGGAAGAAGAAGTATAATTGGCATGGTATAGTAGATGAGCTAATATCTATGGAGATCGGGGATGAATTCAAGAGGTTGTTTGTTATTTTTGCATGTGGGTGCTTGTTTGCTCCAACAACACAATTTGAAATTAAAGCCAATTTATAGGAGAGTTTACAATCAACTTCGAAAATAGATAAATTTAATTGGGTTGAGTTCGTTAGAGCTGATTTATGCAAAAACTTGTTGACTATGCAGAGCAATGCCCACAAAAATATTGGAGGTTGCATCCTATTTTTACTGGTAAGTTAAGAAATTTCAATTGTTGAATGATCTTACCTTAGATGTGTTCATTATATCTAACAAGGATAAGTTGCTATCATTTTGCAACTATATTATTATGATCGAATAAGTATACTTAATCATTGTGTTCGTAGGACCTGCCCTATAGTAAAAGTATGGACTGATGTCAATATAATGGAAAGAAAAATACTAGAGTTAGGTGGTCTTGGAAAATTTGGCAAAGGAAAGCTAGTAAGTATTATTGAAACAATGATATTTTTGAAATTTGAGTTAGTAAGAGAGTATATTATACTGTTAGCTACTTTGTCAAACTTACAATATACTTTTTCTTATACACAAAAAGAATCAAACAAATGGGACAGAGAAGAAGGTGAGAAAGAGGAAGCTACTGAGTTTGCACTGAATGTGATTAGCAAGATGGTGAAAAATGAACATGAAGAAATTGCTGTAAAATAACGAATTAAAACTAATACGAATGCAAATATATCCCAAGTTGTACCAATATGAGGATTAAATGCATTTATTTTTTATATTCAACCTCATTTAGCCACTTTATATGCAAAAGCAGCAAATGTCGAGCGGATAGCAATTGAGTGTCAGCAAAGCGTAATGAATATATCAAATATACTTTACTTGCAACGTAGTGCCATGCCATCATCTTCCCAGTCGGCCGTTAGATCCACAAAAAAACATGCAAAAAAATGAATGATCCATGACGAGAAGGCAAAAGTTATTATAAAGCCTGATACAAGCAAATTTGAATCTGAAAACAACTAAGACGAGACAAAAGATGGGGATAGGAATGCTGATTTGGTGAATATGAGGCAAATGAGAATGAAGATAAAGAAGGAAAAGATGATGCCAAGGCAGTTGTAGCAGCATTACATCAGTTGCAGCAGCCCAACTCCAACAAAGATATTGGGGATAGCAGAATTGTAGATGTTCATTGCTTGGATGCAGGCATAACTTCCTCATCAAGAACTATCGTAGAGAAACATTCGCTATGTGCTGCAACACAAAAGAATGGTTGGTCTAGATATAAAAAAAAAAAGAGTCCAAATGTAA
Source organism: Coffea arabica (assembly GCF_036785885.1). Taxonomy (NCBI): domain Eukaryota; kingdom Viridiplantae; phylum Streptophyta; class Magnoliopsida; order Gentianales; family Rubiaceae; genus Coffea; species Coffea arabica. The sequence goes on from NC_092310.1 coordinate 6,999,761, forward strand.
GTTATATATGGTGTAGTTGAAATTAATATTTCATATGTTATTAAATTTTGTAAATGATATGGACATTGATCATTACAAAAAGTATGCTATCCTTGACTTAATATAGTTGCGGAAGATAGCCGAATGCACAAGACATTGCGGACTACAAGGCACAATACCCTCATTAAGTCTATTGATTATCAACTCCAAATCCAAACTACTTTGACACGATGCCAAAGAAAGATTGCGAATTTCACATGACAAGACGAGGGAGATGAGAGGTAAAATTATTTTTGTGCGATAATATTCAGAGTTATATGCTATTTTTATTCATATTCATTGATAATTCAACTTAAAATTGTTGACTTAAATGTTCAATGTAGTGCGATCTTAATGTCTATGTTCGAATTTAGCCTTAACTTGAAAGATATGCAATCCTTGCGGGAGAAGCATTGGGTATCAGATAGGGTAAGTCACGAAAAAAGAAAAAATTTTTTATTTGACTAATTTACTTACTGTAGTTGTGGAAATAGTTTCATCTTTTGAAATGCTAAAAAAAGTTGTTGTTATAATTGATCCTATTTTAGGTCGTTGATATGTATGCAAGGTTATTGAATTTGGATATGAGTAAAAATTTGATGAAAGTTTTGTGGTATGTTGTTGAGCCATGTGTTGTTGTCAGTATAATGACCAACTATTTTGTCACCAACTAAGACCATGCATATACAGTGTCACTCATTGTTAGTTTGTTAGAAAATTTGGACCGATATTTAATAAATAGTGTGTATTACTCGTACAATTTCTAACTATCCTATCACTTTCGATCCAATTTCATTGATTTCTTGGGTAGGCTGCCACCAACCGGTAGACCAATTTGAGAAAATGTCTGATGATGACGTATATTCGCAATTGAACAAGTGGTTCAAAATAAAAACAGATAATGCCTCAAGTCTAGCAAATGTTGATATCGTGAGCAATCTTTTATAACTCGTCAAACAAATATCTTTACTTTATATCAAATATGTTGTATTTCTAAAGTCTAACACATTACATTTTCAGATACTGGTTCCTGTGATGAACAAAAGACATTGGTTTGTATACTCATTTGATATTGTATAAGGCATTGTTCATCTCCTTGACTCATGAGTTGATTTGTCACGGATTCAAGAGATTAACATTTTACGACGACTGGTGGAAACTAAATACTATTTATAGTTTACAAATTTAATGCATCTATCCCATGCCTTTACTAAATAACTATTTGTGAAAGTGCAATTTTTAAAACTATATTTTTATGTTGCAGAAGTGAACCTTGGAATTAATAATGACAAAACAATTTGATAAGTCGGTAGATTTCAAGAGATTTATATTGCAAGTCGCAGATGTGCTTCAACAGTCTCCACATAATAGGTATATGTGTAAATATGCGTTATTTATACTCTATTCTGGAATATAATTGTATACTAAGTTATAATATTAGGATAGTAAGGTAAAACTTGTATGTCCAATTACTTCAACACATCATAATGTACAAATCATGTTTCAACTATGATCGTGGTGTGTTTACAATAAAATTTCTTGAGCACTAAAATGAAGATTAGATATATGCATTATGGAGGTATATATATTATTTTGATTTATAGAAATTTTTTGATACACAGTATTTTTATTATGACTTATGTATATGTGCCACTTATTATTTTAATGTTTGGACAAGATAGCATGTGGAAATATCGAGTGCAATATGCTTCTATGTTGATTGCAAATGAGCATAACGAAGAGGCCAATTCTATCCTTCAGAAGTTAAATATTCCTCCCCGACAGCCAACCAATTGTAATTTATGATTGATAAATATCTTGTAATTTATAATTATGTGCAAATCTACATCGTAGATGCTCAGTAATTTTGTACTTATGTTATGTAGAATTATGTCCTGTTGGGTAGCTGCTGGGAACAAAGTTCATTAGAATCTAAGTTTTTACAACTAAGTGATCATAATTTTTTGTTTGTGGTAGATAAGATTGGCACACCATGATTAATATATAACTTGTTGTAATCAATTCAAGAGATGTAAATGGTCTACAACCATTCTATATTGCTTGCAATTCTTAGACTACTATCTAATATAAAAAGAAAACAATCATTTTAGTCTTACATTATTCCAATCCAGTTCTGAAGGGTCATAAGATACATCATCTTTATATAGATATTCCATAATCACTCTAATAGTGACTTTTGAAATAGGTAAATATTATTCTCTAGGTGAAGATTTTCATGAAAGGCAATTAACTTCTATCCATCTATATTGTAGATGGTTACACTTCTTCGTCGCTTATATATATGGGAGTATTGCTTTTTGACCTTTCCATAGAAGCTATAATGGGAATCTAGTAATCATTGAGATAATTATTAAATTATATATATCAAATATTTATTGTTCAAAATAGCATACCCTAAAATAGTCTTGTAACAAGGTTAGAATAATTCTAAATAATAACCTTAAATAAATTTTTTTGAAAAATTACTCACCATTAAGAATTCGATGAATGAACTATACTTTGACTTGCTCACAGGATCATTAGGAATAATTAGTGGAAGATTGTTATAACCTTGAATACGGATATTATCAGCACCTAATATTTGAGGAGTGATTACAGGTTCACCGGGCTAGATTTCAATATTGTACTGAATAAGATATTATAAATCTTAACAGAATCTTGACTGTCCACACAAGTACGATATCTCACTTACCATCCTACAAGACTGCATATCTGAGTGAATAACTGGAGATGATCCAAAATTTGATTTACTGAATGACTGTTATCACGAGTAGCACATTACATTAGGTGTAAAGTCATACTAATAATATGTAAAACACCAAAATAATAAGATTTTAAAATTAAATATATATTGTGTCCAAAATTTAAGATGCTATGATGTACGAAAACTAAGATGCTAATGTGTACATAATATATAATGACGTGTTCAACTGAATTAACAATATGTTAAAAAAAATCGAAGATAATCTATAAAAAAAAAATCAAAATTCAATACATGCAGGAGCATAAATGAATACATTGTAAAGTTATACTACAAACTTATAGATTACTATAAACATAATACATAACCAATGCATTAAATTCAAATAACTATGCATAAGATTTTAAAAGGTCTTTTTGTAGTATGTACAAGATAAAGTATACCATATACCATAACAATAACATGATGTCAAAAGTAAACAACCAGTGATAAACAATTGTAACTTATACTATTTCAAAAAATAAATTTATACAAATAAAATAATAATCTGTAAAAAAATTTTATCCAATAGTTTAACCATGTGTTCAAATGCAATAGCGATGTTTCAAAATAAAATAACCAGTAGTACATAGTATTAATCAATGCGTACAACATATATATATATATATATATATATATCAGTTTATACACATAATACAACAACATGTAAAAACTATTAAATCAAGATATCACCCTAATGCATAGCAACTAATATGTACAAAATATGGTACTACTATGTCAAAAATAAATAACATGTGGTGAACATCCTATCACTAATATGTATACCTTAATAATCAATATGTATAAGTAAAACACTAATTTGTAATAACTAAATAACTAACAGTGAACTATAATACATAATACGTAAAGTGTAAAAATAACTACTTACTAACATAGAATTATTCGATGACAAACATTTGCTTGATGCTTGGCTTTCAATAGATTGATAGGATTCCGATGACTAACAAAAGAAAAATATACAACAACTAAGTCGCCTTATGATAGTAAAGTCAACTGAAATGATATAATTATGTAAGTCTATATCAAAGATTTAGTGCTAACCATTTCAGGAATGCTTTATTTAGACAATCTAGAGTTCTTCTTTTACCTATGAAATCTATCCACCCAATTATGCAATAGTTTCTTAGTTTTTCTGCCATTTCGTTTGTTCATACCCGTTGGAATCACAAAGTGCCCAATCGCATTCTGCACTTGTATTTCCTCACATAAATCCATTGATGCCCTATTCTGTGTTATTTCATCTATTTCTCCACAAAATAGCAATTCGACTCTTTTTACAATTCAGACATGATGCTACTGACTAACTTTGTAGCGGCTTTTGACATGACAGCCCTTGTAGGAAGTCTTGCTATTTTGGGTGCTAATACCCTATATCAATAGGAAATAGAAAGAGACGAATCAGATGATATTTCTCTACCCTTGCAATCGACACTGCCTCCGGATCTTGCCTTCTTTGTCCACTTCTTTGTCACATATTGATCAGGAATAAACTTTGTTCTAACCATGTCGTACACCTTTAAAGTATGCGAGCAAAGGGTTCCTTCCTACTCAAAAAGATTACAACTACAAGTAATGTCTTTAGTTATTAGATTCAATGTGACTCTTCTTTCTCTTCCTCTATCATACCGACTGACACTGTATTCCACATGCATTGCAGTATGCTTTTGGTCCAAGATCATCGTTGTAGTGGATTCATCATATTCATTCTGGAATGTAACAAACATGCATAGGAAATATATAGAAACTGCCTATATCAGTACAAGAGTCTGTTGCAATCCCAACATTGGCAGTTTCTGTCGATTGTCATACTCAGCTTTTAGTTCATTATATTATTTTTCATCCACAACTCGATTAAAATGTTTGAACAATTGAACCAGATCATGATCAAATTTCAGATAATTTTTTATGGAAGCATTTAGACTCTCACTTAGTTGGGTGCTACGCATACCTGCAGTCCAACATCTTTCATGAAGCAATTTGCCCATTTCTTTCGATACGATTTTTTTTTTTTAAATAAGGCATACCACATTTGTACTAGAGTTAAATTAATACAGCAGTCGGTAATTGTAAACACTTTTTTCACACCATAATTAATTAATATAACAGGCAAAAGCTACATTTTTTTCATAGGCCTCTAATTCTTTTCTTGATACTCAGGGCAAGAGAGACTGTTTTGACCCTCCCACACTCTTATTCAATTGAGTTTTTCCACCACACTTGAAAACAAATCCATCTTCAAAGGATGGCCAAGCACGGAATGGTCGAATTGGGGAGTTAGAAGCAAAAGATGTGTTCTCAAAATATTGTGAAACCAACCTCTCCCCTAGTCTTGCTTTTCTTTTAACGTCATAGCCCCAGTCTCACTTGAATTTTTCAAGTATATTTGGTTTTGGGACATAAAATTGGTTATACCAATCTTGCTAGCTTTATGCTTCGCTTCCAAATCTGCTAATCTATTTTGAGCTCTATTTTTGTGTACTACATACAGTGTGGTACACTTGCCTTCAATCTTCAAGATACGCCCGCAATACTTATGAAAGGCTTTTGAGATTTCTCTTTCCCCACTTTTTCCTTCCATTTTCTTTTAGTGTCAGTAGTAGTAGGAGTCTAAAATCGCTTTTTGTAGTTCTCGTATGCTAATACAACATCTTTACAGTCACCTTCGAGAATAAGGTGTAATCATACAACCCCAATCGGGACTGCAGATAGTCATGAGCTTGTTCGATGAGATCAGCCATGGCAGCCATCTCTACTAGAGTGGTGTTATCAAGCGTACCCACATGTTTGGAGTAGAATATTGCGATCACATTCCCATATTCATCTCTCAGCACCCTTACTCCAAAACCAGCGTCTCTTGCTGGATTAAAGGATATGTCGGTATTCATCTTGAACAATCCTTTAGGAGGCTTCTCCCAACAGTTCTTACTAGATAGTTTGCTCTTATCAAGAAAAAAGAGACTTCTAATCCAGAGTGGCAGCCAGATATGGGTATCTTTATATGTAGGCTTGGTACCGCTACTGCTAAGTTGACTAGTTGTTTGTCTAGGTGATAAAATCCCAATAATAGTCCTTGGACTTTGGAAAGCAGCCGGCGGAGGGGATGTTCCAATTCCAAAGCAGGACCTAAATTGACGTTGGGAACCCTCTTCTTGGGCAAAATTTTATCCCATATTTCTTGGGCAAAAACTTACACCGGCAACGGCAGACAAGTGGATTTGATAAGAAGATGACTAGGGTCTGATAAGAAGATGATTAGGCAAGTTGGTGTTGGGGAGGCCTCCATATTTCTTGGGCAAAATATTACACCGACAGCGGCAGAGAAGTGGGTTTGGGCAAAATATTACATTAGCAGTAGGAGACAAGAGCGGCAGCAGACAAGTGGGTTTGATAAAAAGAAATAAGAAGATCACTAGGTAAGTTGGCGTTGGGGAACCCTCCACATTTCTTAGGCAAAATGTTATACCGATAGTGGCAGACAAAAGCGGCGGCAGGCAAGTGGGCCTGAAAAGAAGATAACTAGGGTCTGATAAGAAGAAGATATCTAGAGTCTGATAAGAAGAAGATGACTAGGGTCCGAAGGTAATGTACGAATCGCGGTCTATTCTGTTGGAGAGAGATTTTTCTTTTCTTTGTTTTTCTTGTCAATCCATCGAATGGAATGGAAATGCTTTTTTTTTTTTTTTGAAAAAATGGGAAAAAAATGCTTGAAAGTTTGCATTGGACATAACCATTCATTTGTTTCGAACTTGTGTTCTTTTAGCATTGAATCCCAAATCACGATAAACTCATTTTCATCTTCTATCTCATACATACATTCAACAAATCTATATAGGAGATTACTACCATCCTTGTAATAGTTTTCAAGGTGTTTCATGAAATTGACTCTAATATGAAAAGTGCATAGACCATGGTATGTCGAAAACATAATAACTGAAATTGCAAAGGCCATGGCTGCATCCTAATCTATGAATATGATTTTTGGGTGTGTTTTCACAAACTGCCTCTACAAATGTACCGAGCACCTATTTGAATGATTCAATGGTCTCATTATACAATATGCTTACTCCAAAAATAACCAATTATCTAAATTGATTGAATCTCATAAATACACCAAATGGTCTGTATTCCTTGTTAGTTTTATATGTGGTGTCAAATGAAACCACATCCCCAAAATAAGTGTAATCCATCAACATTGATGCATCAGCCCAAAATATATTCGTAATTTGTTCTTCACAATCAAGTTGCTCAGCGACAAATTCTCTAATTTTTTGAAAGATCGTAGTATTGCGCCAGATTCACCATACTTTAATCCCCTCTCTCTTTTTGTTCGTAGATAACAGTTTAAATCATCATGAGTGTAGCCAACATTACCTAATCCACTTGTCTCTTTTCCCTTGAGTTCATGGGATTGTTTCAAGGATCTTGCATCATTTGCAATTTCAGCTTGGACTCCTTGAGCAGTACTTACTTTTCTTTGCGAACACATCATATTAGTACATTCTGGAATGTGTATTGTGTGATTATGCTCTATTACCAGATCTCGAACCTGATACGTCATTGTTTCTCTGTTCAAAATTATCCCTATTTTAACTTCACATTCGATTTTTGTTTCAACCCGAGTTCTCTTTGATTTTACATCTCTTTCGTATCATCGTTTGAAACCTTCTTTACAACATATGTACCTTCTCGATGTAACAATACCGTCTTTATCCTTGTTCAAGTAGTCTTTCTGAATACTAAATCCAACAATTAATCTGTACCTATTGTAGAAGTTGCATGCCTCATCTTCTGACTAAAACTCCATACTGATCTTAAGACACAATGCTTCCTCTATTGTGCTGTATTCGACAAAAGCATTTTTTGCTATTCTTTTTCAGAACAAACTCAAGGTGAATTAGTAGCATATTGTTATACAGCAAATAATTAGCTTATAAGTCTTGATATTATTTGGTCTGATTCGTTACATGATTTATTACCTTATTATTTTTAATACCCATTTAAATGATTTCAAATAATTTTTCATATTCTCCATAAAAAATATGTCTATTACATTTAGTTTTTTATTTCATTATTCACATCATAACCACTTAATTATTTATATTCACATGTGTACATACTTTACAACAATGTATATACATTTTACAACATTTTGTAAAATAATTTTTATGGATATGTATCTTCTCTGTAATAGGTAATCACATAACTCTTATAATTTGCAAAGCATATTTCATTATATAATATATACATTTGAAACAAATAGTATAACTAGACCTGACAATTATACCCAAAACCCAACAACCCACCCAACCCACCCACTAATTTGAGAGGTTGGGTTGGGTAAGTTGGGTATTGAGTCAATTTTGGGTTGGGTAATAAAAGCTCACATATATTTTGGGCAGTTTGGGTATTTATGCTGGACACCTATTACCGAACTTTTGCTAATTGAATCAAATGAACAATCAACACAATCTTAAAAGGGTGAATAGATACTCAAAAGCATCAACTATAGACTTTTTTTTATTATTTTTTGCTGTAAATATCTTTTGTGATTATAACATAATTCGCCAAGCAAGTTAAAATTTTTTTACTTGGCATATTTTTAATTCTTTGGTTACATACTTAATAGGGTATTACCCTAAATATGGACAAGGCCAGATGTGTTAGAATAGTTGCCAAATTCATCGTGACAAAAAAATTAATTTGCATTTATGAGTTAGATATTTAGCTACAATGTTACTTTTTTCATTTATATTATCGTCATCAAAATGTTCAGTATGAAGAATTTGAACATTATTAAATTTGAAATTAATTTTGAGACATTAATATTAACTTACAACTACTGATGTCCTCGGTGCTTAATAACTACCACATAACTCATTCATGCTAAAAGATTTTTATTTTTGTAAACCGTATTTTCAATATTTAAAAACTACATAAATCCAAAATTACCATACTTTCTTTGTGAAAATATTAGTATAAAATCTTTTTTTAGGTGGTTTGGGTATTTGTGTTGGACACCCACTTAAATTTTTTTTTTTTTGTATGTGAAAATATATTTGAAAGAGTTTATATATCAAAATCTATTAATTAATATATTGGGTCATATTTGGATCATGGGTTTAAGATGACCCAATATGACCCAACCCAAAATTAACTCAATTTAAAATTGGACGGATTGGGTGTAACCTATTTAAATGAAAATCTAATATTAATCCACCCAAAATCCGCCCAACCCGCCCAATTGTCAGGTATAAGTAAAACCAATTTTTGTGTATAATATTAGCATTAATGACTATGTTATGCGTGGAAATTTGTTGAGAGAAGAGGAACATAAGGAGTTGCAACGACAATGTATGAGCACTAAATGGTTTTTTGTCTATGATTCTTTGACATTATATTTTGTTCAGAGAAAGCCCATTGCCACCAATTTCTTTTGCTAATCTATTTTGAGCTCTCTTTACGTGTACCACATACAATGTGTACACTTGCCTTCAATCTTCAGGATACGCCCGCAATACTTATGCAAGGCTTTTGGGGTTTCTCCTTCCCCACTTTTTCCTTCCCTTTCCTTTTAGTATCAGCAGTAGTAGGAGTCTGAAATCGCTTTTTGTAGTTCTCATATGCTAATACAGTATCTTTACAGTCACCTTCTAGAATAAGGTGTAATCACACAACCCCAATCGGGACTGCAGATAGTCATGAGCTTGTTCGATGAGATCAGCCATGGCAGCCATCTCTACTAGAGTGGTGTTATCAGGCGTACCCACATGTTTGGAGTAGAATATTGTGATCACATTCCCATATTCATCTCTCAGCACCCTCACTCCAAAACCAGCGTCTCTTGCTGGATTAAAGGATATGTATGTATTCATCTTGAAAAATCTTTTAGGAGGCTTCTCCCAATAGTCCTTACTAGATAGTTTGCTCTTATCAAGAAAAAAAGGCTTCTAATCTAGAGTGGCGGCCAGATATGGGTATATTTATATGTAGGCTTGGTACCGTTGCTGCTAAGTTGACTAGTTGTTGTCTAGGTGATAAAATCTCAATACTAATCCTTGGGCTTTGGAAAGCAGTCGGCGGAGGGGATGTTCCGATTCCAAAGCAGGACCTAAGTTGACGTTGGGGAGCCCTCTTCTTGGGCAAAATTTTACCCATATTTCTTAGGCAAAATGTTACATCGGCAGCGGCAGACAAGTAGGTTTGATAAGAAGATGACTAGGGTCTGATAAGAAGATGATTAGGTAAGTTGGCATTGGGGAGCCCTCCATATTTCTTGGGCAAAATATTACATCGACAGTGGCAGATAAGTGGGTTTGGGCAAAATGTTACACTAGCAGTAGCAGAAAAGTGCGGCAGCAAACAAGTGGGTTTGATAAGAAGAAATAAGAAGATCACTAGGTAAGTTGGCGTTGGGGAGCCCTCCACATTTCTTGGGCAAAATATTGCACCGGTAGTGGTAAACAAGAGTGGCGGCAGATAAGTGGGTCTGATAAGAAGATAACTAGGGTCTGATAAGAAGATGTCTAGAGTCTGTTAAGAAAAAGATGACTAGGGTCTGAAGGTAATGTACGAATCGTGGTCTATTCCGTTGGAGAGAGATTTTTCTTTTCTTTGTTTTTCTTGTCAATCCATCGAATGGAATGGAAATGCTTTTTTTTTTGGAAAAAATGGAAAAAAAATGCTTGAAAGTTTGCATTGGACATAACCATTCATTTGTTTCGAACTTGTGTTCTTTTAGTATTGAATCCCAAATCACGATAAATTCATTTTCATCTTCTATCTCATACATACATTCAACAAATCTATATAGGAGATTACTACCATTCTTGTAATAGTTTTCAAGGTGTTTCATGAAATTGACTCTAATATGAAAAGTGCATAGACCATGGTATGTCGAAAGCATAATAACTGAAATTGCAACGGCCATGGCTGCATCCTGATCTATGAATATGATTTTTGGGTGTGTTTTCACAAACTGCCTCTACAAATGTACCGAACACCTATTTGAATGATTCAATGGTCTCATTATACAATATGGCTGCTCCAAAAATAACCAATTATCTAAATTGATTGAATCTCATAAATACGCCCAATGGTCTGTACTCCTTGTTAGTTTTATATGTGGTGTCAAATGAAACCACATCCCCAAAATAAGTGTAATCTATCAACATTGATGCATCAGCCCAAAATATATTCATAATTTGTTCTTTACAATCAAACTGCTCAGCGACAAATTCTCCAATTTTTTGAAAAATCGTAGCATTGCGCCAGCTTCACCATACTTTAATCCCCCCTCTCTTTTTGTTCGTAGATAACGGTTTAAATCATCATGAGTGTAGCCAACATTACCTAATCCACTTGCCTCTTTTCCCTTGAGTTCATGGGATTGTTTCAAGGATCTTGCATCATTTGCAATCTCAGCTTGGGATCCTTGAGCAATACTTACTTTTCTTTGCGAACGCATCATATTAGTACATTCTGGAATATGTATTGTGTGATTATGCTCTATTACCAGATCTCGAACCTGATATGTCATTGTTTCTCTGTTCAAAATTGTCCCTATTTTAGCTTCACATTCGATTTTTGTTTCAGCCCGAGTTCTCTTTGATTTTACATCTCCTTCGTATCATCGTTTGAAACCTTCTTTGCAACATATGTACCTTCTCGATGTAACAATACCGTCTTTATCCTTGTTCAAGTAGTCTTTCTGAATACTAAATCCAACAATTAATCCGTACCTATTATAGAAGTTGTATGCCTCATCTTCTGACTGAAACTCCATACCGATCTTAAGATACAATGCTTCCTCTATTGTGCTGTATTCGACAAAAGCATTTTTTACTATTCTTTTTCAGGACAAACTCAAGGTGAGTTAGTAGCATATTGTTATACAGCAAATAATTAGCTTATAAATCTTGATATTATTTGGTCTGATTCGTTACATGATTTATTACCTTATTATTTTTAAATACCCATTTAAATGATTTCAAGTAATTATTCATAGTCTCCATAAAAAATATGTCTATTACATTTAGTTTTTTATTTCATTATTCACATCATAACCACTTAATTATTTATATTCACGTGTGTACATACTTTATAACAACGTGTATACACTTTACAACATTTTGTAAAATAATTTTTATGGATATGTATCTTCTCTGTAATAGGTAATCACATAACTCTTATAATTTGCAAAGCATATTTCACTATATAATATATACATTTGAAACAAATAGTATAACTAGACCTGGCAATTATACCCAAAATCCAACAACCCACCCAACCCACCCACTAATTTGAGAGGTTGGGTTGAGTAAGTTGGGTATTGAGTCAATTTTGGGTTGGGTAATAAAAGCTCACATGTATTTTGGGCAGTTTGGGTATTTATGTTGGACACCTATTACCGAACTTTTGCTAATTGAATCAAATGAACAATCAACACAATCTTAAAAGGGTGAATAAATACTCAAAAACATCAACTATAGACTTTTTTTTATTATTTTTGCTGTAAACATCTTTTGTGATTATAACATAATTCGCCAAGCAAGTTAAAATTTTTTTACTTGGCATATTTTTAATTCTTTGGTTACATACTTAATAGGGTATTACCCTAAATATGGACAAGACCAGATGTGTTAGAATAGTTGCCAAATTCATCGTGACAAAAAAATTAATTTGCATTTATGAGTTAGATATTTAGCTACAATGTGAATTTTTTCATTTATATTAACGTCATCAAAATGTTCAATATGAAAAATTTGAACATTATTAAATTCGAAATTAATTTTGAGACATTAATGTTAACTTACAACTACTCATGTCCTCGGTGCTTAATAACTACCACATAATTCATTCATGCTAAAAGATTTTTGTTTTTGTAAACCGTATTCTCAATATGTAAAAACTACATAAATCCAAAATTATCATACTTTCTTCGTGAAAATATTAGCATAAAATCTTTTTTTGGGTGGTTTGGAAATTTGTATTGGACACCCCCTTAAAATTTTTTTTTTTTTGTATGTGAAAATATGTTTGAAAGAGTTTATATATCAAAATCTATTAATTAATATATTTGGTCATATTTGGGTCATGGGTTTGAGATGACCCACTATGACCCAATCCAAAATTAACCCAATCTAAAGTTGGGCGGGTTTGGTGTAACCCATTTAAATGAAAACCTAATATTAACCCACCCAAAATCCGTCCAATCTGCCCGATTGTCAGGTATAAGTATAACCAATTTGTGTATAATATTAGCATTTACATATTCTACAATCATATGTACACACTTTATAATAATGTGTACAAACTATATCAACTTGTAAAATAATCATTGCATATATGTAAAATACACTTTTACACACTCTTTGATGCATATATAATTTGCATAAAGTTGGACAGAGTTCTCAAAATCTATGCATTGTCATTTATACCTTCTGTATAGTTATTTATGTCAGTCACATTGTTAAGTTGTTTCTACACTTTTGTTATTTTATTTATATACATACTCATTTAATTTTTGAAACTCTGTACGGGATCTTTATTGTACAAGTTAACCATTTATATGTATGTTCTCTGTAAAAGAATAATGACATACTTCTTGTAATTTTCAAATCACATTCCACTGGATAACACATTTACTACAATCAAATTACCTATAATATTAGCATTTACCTTTGACAGAGTTGTCCATGCAGTGGATTCCAGATGAGCCGCTCACAAGTCTCGACTATGCATTTGTTAGTCGATACTTATCTATCTCTGTCATCCACAACTTAAATCAGCATGTATGGTTGCTACAACGGATCTTCACAATTATCTTGTGCACACCTCAGACTAGATGCCCAGTTTGATAGGGTTTATTTAAGAGTTGGAAGAGAAGAAAATAAAGATTAATGACTATGTTATGCGAGGAAATTTATTGAGAGAAAAGGAACATAAGGAGTTGCAACGACAATGTATGAGCACTAAATGGTTTTTTGTCTATGATTCTTTGACATTATATTTTGTTAAGAGAAATCCCATTGCCACCAATTTCTTCCCACTTTAAGTTGAAAGAGTTTTAAAGGCTACCCTGATCCTACCAAATTTTGATCTTCAAATTTTGATTTTGAATTTTTCGATACACTTAACGGAAAATGGAACGAAGTTACAAGCCAAGTTTGATCCTCGATTTTATTTTCCATCTACATAATTGCTACCACGTCACACTAGCTACAATACTCTACGGTCGTCTCTATTTTGTTCCCCATATTTTTTGCCGTTGATGATGGGCACTCTCTTTTGATATTTTCCATTTTGTCTTCACCCAAAATATACATCTCAGCAGATTAGTACCATGCATAAATCATAGTTGGCGATGTCCAACTTAATGTCATTCTAAGCTAGAGAGGGATTATAGCTTGGTGTAGGCATTTGACGCCTAGTCACAACTTCTGTCATCTTTGCAGTTGAGCGTTTGAAAATTGAGTCAGTTTGACATCCACCACGTTGCATTCTTTCAATGACTCCACCATATTTTCTAATTCAAATTTTAGTCCATGCTGTGTTCCAGGTAGAAATTCTAGATCCCTGTGTTGTTACTACAAAAATAAATCATTCAAAACATCTATTATATTTTGTCAAATAAATTTTTTAATCCTTCATTTTTAAAATATTAATTTTACGTTTCCTACAAATTTAAGTTAGTAAAATTAAGTCTCAACCTAAGTTTTCAACTATTTTTTAACATAAAATCACCATGTGACACACATGTAGTTATTTTTAGTATACAAAGAAATCAAATCTCGCTTTTTTAGTAACAAAAAGTGAATATGGATTGGGTCCAGCCTCTTTTTTTAGGAAAAAAAATGAAATATGATTCGGATCAGATCCTTTTTTAAGAGATAAAAATAAATATAGATCAGGTCATTTATTTAACCCTTGAAAAAAAGAATGTGTGAGTCACGTGATGAATTCAAAGTAAAAATTGATTAAAAACCTAAGTTGGAATTAAAATTTATCGAATTGATTTTGTATGGGACGTAAAGTTACTATTTTAAAAGTGAAAGATAAAAAAATTTATTTGGCAGAATGTGACGGATGTTTTAAATGATTTTTCCATACCATAACAAAGAAAACATAAATGACTGAGTTGCTCAACACTTTATAATAATACAATGCCTATAATTATATGCATACAATGAAATAAGTTACAACAGATTTAGAATTTGCATGAACGTTGGATCAGTTGATTGGAAAACAAAGGGTTACAATCTCCAGATAAGCTCCTAATCAAGAAAGATATTCCTCAAATTCTTCTCTTTAAAAGAATATGATTGAAGGGCTAAGAGCTAAAAACCTTGTTCTTCGATTAAAAAGGCATCTTCTACAACCTAAGTGTGGAAAATGGTCAATTTGATGGCATTGTGTTGACCACTTGAATCTTTAGTCTTCAAGCTTTCAAATATATGGGGTTTTGATTTTACTTGAACTTGAATCCAGGAACAAAAGCCGCTTCTTAGATTAAATCTTAACTTGGATTTAATCATGCCAAATGCTTGTTTTTTTATTTGATTAAAACTTGAATTTGAAAGAGAAAACTCTTGAGAAAATCTATAGAGCTTCTCTAAAATTTGAAAATTTGAATGCACAAATCTTATCTCCATTTTGCCCAAAAAAAGGGCCTCAACTCCAGTTTGGAAAGAGAGACCCTTATTTATAGCCCAAAACATATGGGTTGAGGAGACAAAATCTGGAGTAGAATAGTTTTAAAAGAGACGGTTTAGGATATTGCATACAATTTGGGTAATATGTTCTTTTGGAAAGCCACTGAACTTCAATCAATGGACTGACCCACGTAGTTCATTGTGAACAAATATGCCATTAATCTATTCTTGTTTACATGAATATTGTAAAATCAATTTGGGCCCGATGTTGCATTGACCCTACTTGTACGCTCAAAGCCTAATGGACTTCTCACAATTTAATTTGCTTTTATCAAGATCAATTTAACTAAGATTAGAATTCTTGTATTCTGTACCCTAAGGGTCCGTTTGGTTTACAGATTGAGATGGGATGAGAAGCGATAACTCATTTTTGGATTATATATCAAGGGTTTTGATAAATAAAAATTCGCATTCACTCAAATTTAGCCCATTCGGTCCTTAAAAGTAAATTTTTACCAAGTTTTTGAATCTAAAATTTGAAATTCAATTAAATAATGGGCCGAATTTTGGCTACATTAGAATTAAATCGATTAAAATTTAACTCATTTAAGAGCTTTAAATGAGTCAAACTCAAGCTAATATAGTAGATTTTTCTTTCGACTGAATTTAAAATTATTGAAATCTTCATTCACAAAGCCCAGTTAATAAGATTATGTATTTATATAAAATTTGGTTTAGAAAATGAGATTAGTAAGGGTAATTTAGTCCAAGGGCAATATTGTCCTTCTATTATGATGTTAGTATGGCAAATTAGTCAAAAAATTTAAATTAATTAGTAGAGGTAAGTCAACATTTTTAAAATAATGGATAAGGGCAAATTAGTAAAAACTTTTAATATAATTAGTAGGGGCTAATTAGTTCATTTATTATCATATTACTATGTGAGAGTATGGTTACAGTTAGTATGAATTTGAATAGTTCAAATATAGTTAGGTTGGTAGTAGGGGCAAATTAATCAAAAAGCTTTAAAATTAATTAGTAAGGGAAAATTAGTCCATTCATATTATATTATCATGTGGGAGTAGGTTTTATAATTATAAGAGTAGAAATTTATATCTTTTGTTAGGATAAATTAGTCTAAAATTTTATCATCATATTTATTAGTCATCTTGCGATGACTAATACCACCTTTCCTATGGGATTATATTGATCCCATGATTAAGAGATTAATTTAGTTAAATAGGATGTGTCATCCCATATATAAAATGTAACTGAACATAGGATGACACAGAATAATTAATCCATCTTGTGTCATTCCATGGAAACGGACCCTAAATGCATACGATAAGATTTGGATCTAGTGTTTAAATTATCTGCAAAAGTTCGAATTTCCTTTGCTAAAGCTTTCTTAATTCAGTGGGTGGATGATAATATTGAAATTTATAATAGATATACCCTTCCATTTTATGTGCTTATCCTTTATTCTATTGGCAAAGAATAGAGAAAACTTACAAGTAAATAACTTAGAATAAGTTTTCTATACACTGTTGGTGTACAATTTTTTTTTTTTTACATTAACAATTCTAGATCATGCCATATAATATGGATTCAAATATGAAATTCGAATCATGTATATATGACATACATTCATAACTATTAGTGTAAAAAAATCACTACACGTGCATAAAAAGTTAATCCAATAACTTTAGGTCCTGAACACAAAATAAGAGATATATCCCGTATTTAGCTGTTTGTAAAGCTTTAAATTTTTTTTGGGAGATAGATGATAGTGTTTGATATTTATAGTGGGTCCATCCCTTAAATTTTGTGTATTTATCTTATACTTTAAGAACACACACTAAGAATATCATAAATCAATTGAAGGTTTTATTGTCTATAATGATCACAAGTCTAATAATAGAGGCCCTGTTGACACATTGTTACATGACTGCGTCAGAGGGCGATCAACAAAGCTTCATTGCATTTTCAAAGGGCGCCCATGTAGGGGTGTAAATCATCCAAGTTCGAACCTCAAAGTGTAGTAAGCATGATGGCTAAATGGTTTGGTGGAAGGAGTTTCAGTAGAATCAAACTATTATAATTAACAAGATGGTTTGTGCGCTATGGCAAACTACTAAGAATTTTTAACAACATTCTTAACTTAGATGGTTTGCATGCTACGGCAACTATCGCTCTTTCTAAATAATTTTCTTGTCTTATTCAAAATGCTAAGTTAAATTAACTTTGTTTTTTTATGAATTATTTTCCAAATTTTCTAGATTCTCTATGTAAAAAGTTCCTTACTGACTAACTTAAATGATTAAATTTTTTTTCACCCTGACTGGTTTTGTCATATTTTGTGAGAATCTAGTAAAAAGTAGAAGTCATTCCTACTCAAACAAAGAATTTCTCAGTCACCACTTTTTAGTAACCTTATCTTTGTTTATATTGAAATTATATCTCAATTCTTTCAAGTATGTTCAAATGCATAAAGTCACTTTTCGTCTAAATATCTATCACCTAAATGGGTACTTTAGACATAGAATAGACTCAGAGGCATTTCGGAATTAATTTATAATTTTAACATATAGACTGAGATAAAAACTCATTTACTGAAAAATAGAAGAATCTTTGAACAAGTTTTTGCTATTAGGTTTTCTTTTTAATGAACCATAAATAAACAAGATTAAATGCAGTTGAAATATGAAGCACTTATAATAAACTGTTCAAAGAGGAAAATACTAGATTCTAATAAATCTTTAGAAAGGCGTACAAAATTTCAGTTGATGGCAATATTGCTTGACTGCTAAATGCTGATTACTGGGTGAATGTTATTTTTTAAAAGAAGTTCTATCCACTACCGGACAAGTACTACTTCTAATTCAAAACAGGGATGCCTCGAGATTCGAATCATGAAACTTATGGTCACTTAATTAATTTTTTTTTTTTTTTGAAATACACCTAACTTTTTTTTTAAAACTTTTATTTTATTAGACCAAAGAAGGAATACAAGCGTGGGAATTCATTACATATGGGGAGAAGCCCCTGTTACCCTAAACCTGCAAAAGGAAGGAAAACCAAGCCTATCCAACTGGTATGCACCCGTAGCCAACTTAGGCAATTCATCAATCCCGTCATAGACAAACACCCCACACTGAGAATGAGCTGCCCCAGCATTTGCCAAAATGTCCGCGACCTTATTCGCTTCCCTGTAATAGTGTAGGACTTGAAAGCTCCCCCCGGTTAGGAGCCCAATCTTCCCCACCTCTACACTGATGGACCAAGGACACAAGCAGCGTTTCAGCAGAATCCGTTGCAACATCAGAGAGTCTGTCTCCACCACCACGTTACCACCGAAACCCTGTTGCTCACATATCCGCAACCCGAGTAATAATGCTTTGGCCTCAGCCTGTAAACTGGTACAACACCCAAAATAGCTGGAAAACGCAAATATCATACAACCCGAAGAATTTCGAAGGATCCCCCCTCCCCCACTCATCCCTAGGTTACCTTTTGAGCCCCCATCAATATTAAGCTTGACCGCGCCAAGCCACGGAGCCACCCACCGAATGTGACGCACGAGGAATGCCTCTGGCCTGCACTCCACCGACTCCAAAAACGTATGCCAGTCGGTCGCCCGATGTATCTCCCCGAATCTGAACCAAAACACATCCTTTAACTCTCGAAAGACTGCCTGACACACCTGTGCAGGTCTCTGCATGGATCCCTGGGACACCGCTGTACACCTTACCTTCCAAATATGCCAACAGACGAGAGAAGGTAATACCCGGAACACAAACCGAAGCTTTCTCGACTTCACCGGCTTAAGCCACCAACCCATCAAAGAAATAAACCTAACTAATGTTACAATCAAGTTAATTGTTACGGATGAGGCATTTTAGATAGGTTTTTCCTTTTTTTTTTTTTAATCTAAGTAAGAGATTTTGAATCTAAAACTTCTCATTTTTACTCCCTCCCCCGATACAAACCAACTCATCCCTCCCAGGTCTTTTAGATAGGTTAAATATTCTTTCACCAAATCCATATGTCTTGTGAATATTAGGGACTCTAAGGTTTAATTAGCCCAATTAAAATGGATTGGGCCAAGGTTTATTTAGATCAACTTATTTATCTTTAATTTATTTATATTTAAAATCAGTGATCACTGATCACTAATAGTAGCATTCATTAATTAACCTCTCGGGTTGAATTGTGAGGCCTCATATTCCCTCCTCTGGTTTTGCAAGAATTAGAGTCACCGTTACAGTGAAATTTTAGTGGTTAGTCATCACCACCAATTACTGGCTGAAATGATTGCATGGTGTAGACATAATATTTCTCTCTCAAACCCTCTCCTTGAGAATTAAGAATTCCAGTCACCATTGAAGTGAAAAGAAATTTGTTATTGAATGTTGCCAGAAATTAGTCATTGATCGAAATTTGCGACATAATCATACTATTTACAATTAGGATTTAGGCTCTGTTAAAATTTTCAAATAATATAAAATTTTTTTAAAAATACTCTAAAAGGTAGTCTAAATTTTTTTAATATTTAAAAAAATATCCCAAAATATATTTTAAAAACTCTACTACTCTTAAATATTCCAAAATATTTTCTAAAAATATCCCAAAATATACTCTAAAAACTTTGCTACAGTAAAATTTTTCAAAAACACATCCAAAAACTATGAAATATCATGATTCATTAAAATCTACACTAATATCTGAAATTACATCATTAAACACATATAGTTATCAAAAAAATGAAAAATAGAAACTCCAAATCTCAAGAATTAAAATAATATACACGGCAAAGCTCCAAAAATACCCAAAAGTAGCTAAAACATTTATAGGCCCACAAACATAAGTGCATGCCTCTAATTGTCAATATGTTAGTTGTCAATATGTTAATTAACTGTTTCAATTCTATATACTATGGTGAAATCCATCAAATAAATTTAAAGAATTCCGAATATGGAAAAATATCTTATAAAAGAAATTTTAAGAAAAACTATATAAAATTTGCTAAAAAATTTTCAAAGTTTAAATTACTGAATAATGTGATAAGAGTTTATTGGATTACATGTGATACCAAAAGCAATGGTAGAATTCCCCATGATTATATAATAATTAATTTTCAAGTATATAAAAATCATTTGTGGGGTTATACATACACAAAGTAATCACGTCATGTCATTGGGATTGGCATTTGGGCCCAAATTAGTCCAGGGAAGTCTTTGGGCCAGGAAGAGCAATAGAAACAGCTGAGAAATTAAACTGAAGAGTTGCATCTTAGTAGCCCAACTTTCTTCTTGTTTGTCAAACCGAAGAGTTGCGCCTTAGTAGCCCAACTTCACTAATAGAAATTAACCAGCACAGCAACCCAAAATAATTTTAGCTCAATGGATCAACCCACCTTTGTGGAACCTATTAATCAATAACCAATATGAACATGAGACTTGGTGGTATTTGAGATGGACTAGCTTTAAATCTTTTCCCACACTGTAGAAGATAAACAAAAACAGGTTTATTGGCACAAAGGTGGTTTTACACTAACTTAGACATGCATTTGATGAGAGCAAAAGAAAGCTACTTCTTTTATATTTCTAATAATAGCACAGCCTACTAGCTTTTGATCAGGATCGGATGATCTCATCAAAGCTTATTCTTGTACCAAAAAACACCCTTGCCTCCTTCATCTGGCTCAACATAAATGCACTCTTTAGCCTCCCTCCACATTGCCTTGTAAAATGGAGTGCCATCAAGTTGGTAGTATTCTCCAAGAAGTGGCTTGATTGCTTTGGTTGCCTCCATTGCATGATAATGTGGCATTGTTGAGAAGAGATGGTGAGCGACATGTGTGTCGGTGATGTTATGGAAAACCTTGTTCAGGACGCCGTAGTCTCTGTCAACAGTTGCCAATGCGCCCCTCAGCCAATCCCACTCCGATGAATCATAGTGTGGCAATGAAGGGTGAGTGTGCTGCAGGTACGTGATCAAAACAAGGAAGCCATTGACAATAAGCAATGGTACCCCATAGATGCATATCAGCCAGGCTAGCCCTTTAGCCATTGCGACACGGTAAAGCAGATAAGATGTTGCAATGACACCGACATCAGAAATGTAGATTTGAAGCCTCTCGCGATCATTGTAGATTGGGCCATAAGGATCATAATGGCATGCGAAACGGTCGTATGGTCTGCCTGAGACATTGAAAGCCAAGTACAAGGGCCAACCCAGAGTAAGCGTGATTGTGAGGGTAATGACTCTGCCTGGAGGATTGTTCAAGTACTTGGAATACCATGCCATCTTGGATTTTGGCTTTGGTACAAAGACTTCATCACGTTCGAGCGATCCGGTGTTGGAGTGGTGGCGACGGTGGCTGTACTTCCACGAGAAGTAGGGGACCAGAAGCGCAGAGTGGAGGATAAGACCGACTGTGTCATCCACCCATTGGTAGTCACTGAATGCATGGTGACCGCACTCGTGGGCGATGACCCAAACTCCAGTGCAAACGCATCCCTGGAAAATCCAATACACAGGCCAGGCAAGGTAGTTGTATGGAGAAGGAAGGAGATGAAAGTAAGTTGTGGCAATGTAGTAGAACAGAGTGACCAAGGTCAGGTCATAAACAACATAGGAGAATGAGCGAAGGAGCGATCTCTTGAAGCAGTGAGGTGGGATGGCTTTCTTGATATCACCAACGGTAAACGGAGGCTTTGAGTATGGGACTCTTTTGAGGGGGTTTTTCTTGTCTTCAGTCTTGGTTGTTGCAGAAGACATGCGGCCTCCGGCTCCCATTGCTGATACAAAGCCCTATCTGCTTAATAGCCACACCTGAAAATGGACAATGTGGATGATCATATAGCAGAGAAGCTTGAAGGAATGATTACATACTTTTTACAAACATTCTTTGCTTGAAATTGTTACAGTTTATTGCAAGCAAATCACTTCAATTATCTCCGTGCTAAATAGAACATCAAGACGATTAGTCATTAGACAGGTTCGTGGGGATATGGTCAAGGAAAAATAGTAACCACAGATTATTGAAAGGTCTGGGAAATTTCCATGTGACTAAAGAATTGAAAGAATGGAACTTTGCTTATCTTTGTAACTTCTCTTTTCCTTATCTGTGGAAAATTCATTGAATGGCTTATGGAGTGAAAAATTTTGCTATGTTGATCTATCCCTTGGGCAGAGAGATTCATACTGGTGGCCACTAAAATTTTCCTCAATCTTCTACCTTATAACTTCTTCTGGTGCAAAGACTGTCATCCATAAATAGCAGTTTTAAGGACCCTTCATCTATCAAAAACTAAGGGACCATACATACCAAAAGGCATCAGGGACCACCAATGTTAATGATGCTGTCAGATAATGTAGCAGCAATTCCACCAATCATGTTTTAATAGGATCTACGAAATCTATTGCCCATCAAGAAGATACACTACTAGGCCAGCCCTAAGTCCCTAACTGAACTTTTCTTTCCTGTGGGACACATCTTAGCACATCAGAGACTCAGCAGTGACCATACATTTCAACATCTCTTCATTTCAGCCTGGAGAAAGACATGCTCATTCTTTCCAGCTAATGACAGTGCAAATGAGAAGATTCTATTGTCTGGTCTAAAAATAATTGCGCAATTGAAGCACATTCTCTATAATGGCTGTGAGCTAAGGCAGCCAAGATGTCAAAATCAATCCAATAAGCAAAAAGTCAAGAATTTATACAAAAAGCTTTCTTCTATAATTACTGTCTATGAACAAAATACAGAACAAGCGAAACTGTCATTCGGGATGGGTATAAGCAATCTCTCAACACTTCTTTTCAGTAAAAAAACGTAACGTACCTAATCATAGGTAAATAATGATCTGATGTTTTCGATGAATTTAATTTCATGAGAACAAATGAACCTAAGGGTGTTCGTCAAATGTTAAAAAACCAAATTTAATACCAAATAGTGTTCATTAGAGTTAGGCACTTAATATAAATGCATGATAAACATGCAAGAACTCAATGAAAAGTTAAATAAATTGCAAAAATTTAACACAATGACTTATGATACGATCAATTCTAACATCAAATCAGATAGAAAAATGGTGCAGTCTGCCTGTAATACAGCATGAAAGTCAAAATCTTCAGCTTACAGATGGAACTTCACACTATTTAATCCAAAACAACTCAGTTCGCTTGAATGAATTTAATACAAGGATATTAACATATGAGTATTGACCTCCAATCTACCAAAAAAATCATAGTCCTGCATTATTATGCCTATAAGTTTTGAGTATAAAGTCTGTCCACGCAAAGGATCTGATGCCTTCACATAAGAAAGATCAAGACGGGCTGGATTTAGAATTTTCCTCACACATACCATGACTATTACACGCAAAAGATTTTCCTACACGGCCAATACAAATATTGCAAGAACTCCGTTCTTTATTAATTTCACTTAGAATTTGGACCATTTCATGTTTCAAAGCCGCCCAAGATTGATTTTTCTACCAACAAATGCCCAGCTCGATTTTTTTTTCTTCCCAAACATGGTTCATGTGTCAGAGATGACAAAGATGAATTATTTGGCCTGCACGAATCAGATTATGAATATATACAAGACAAGGTAGCCATAAGTGCCACGATTGACCCAAGAATGGACCCTTGTGACATAGGAACCACATCAGACTTCATCAAAGAATTGTTTAAAATTTAGTTCAATTCAATGTTTGCCTAAAGTATCGTAGTAAATCCCATAGACAAATCGTGTACGGTTGAAATTTTTGCCCCTTGAGACTACTCAAATCTCAAAAGGGGTGAAAGACTAATGAATGGTTTTTTCAAGCTACAGTTGAAAATGTGCTTTTCATTTTGTTAATGGTTTTTCCAAGCTACACTTGATTCAAACGTGCTTTTCATTTTTTTTTTTCTATGCATAGACAGTAACGAAATTCATCAAAACATTAAACGAGGGTTATCTTTTATCTTTTCAACGTAATAATAATTAATTGACCCCATCACCCAACTTTTTGGCTGCAATAATACAGATATTCCCCTGTATTAATAATTAATTTGGTCAATGAATCCTCCCTTTCTTCTGGAAAAGGGTAATTAGACTAGTGACAAATCCTAAAAGTTGATCAATTTCTTTTGTCTTTGCACGTAACAGGAGGGGGAAAAAAAAAGCTTATCAGAAAGAAGGGAAAATCTTGTGTAATAGCATAAATTGTAGGAGATTTTAATAAGGTTGATTATGGCATTGGAAAAATGTATACAAAGACTTAACATTTGGAATGATGAATGTCAAATTCATTTATAATTCCTCCATTCTCATATTTTTTTTCCTTCGCTGAAAAAATAAAAAGTGAAAAGCAATAATAGCTTGGAGCTAACAGCCAAAATGGGTGTTGAGATTTATGTAATATTATATGCATAAAAATCTAAAGCACAGCAAACTCTGTTCAATTGCAAAGACTTGCTTGGTAAACAAAAAAGCAAACTCAACCGCAATTTCTGCTTGTCATTAGAAAAGATAATAAAGAAAAAAGAATCCTTCTTTCCAAAGCAAAAGGACCCACATGCAACTTACACAAATCAAACAAAAAATCATTTACAATCCCAACATCCATTCATAAACAAGTAACACAACTTCCAAAGCACAAAAAAAATTAAAAAATAATAAGAAAAAAATCATAAAACCCCCGACAACCATAGACGTGTAATACTACAAATACTAAAGTATATTCCTGCCCCCCCCCCCCCCCCCCCCAAAAAAGATGGAAAATGATGACAATAATGTAGCCAGCAATTTTAACTTTTGTTTCACTTTTCTATCAGCCAGCTGCAAGAAAAACAGCCAGAAAACCGTCACAGTTTCATTTTCAAACATGTCGTTTTCCATTCCATTGTTTTGCCGTCCAACACTTCTGAATATTCAAATTCACATGCATTCATACAAACATATACTAAAAATCAGCCTACATGTTTCTGTTTGAGTTGAAATGTATTCATAAATATGAAAATTTCCAAAAAAGCTGAACAGAATCATAACCACTACAAAATATATGAGTGAAAAAGGGGGAAAGAATTAAAAAACAAAAAAAGAAGAAAGAAAGAAAGATTCTTGAATCAGATGAATTTTCTTCTTTAAACAAAAAAAAAGGAAATTATCTAAATTTAGAGATCCACCCATGAAGGAGGTAATGCAGATAAAAGTATTAATTATCTAATGAAAGAGTAATTATTTGACATGCATATTAAAAAAAAATCACTGCAAAAAATCAAGAAGGTGCATTTATTCATCAATAAATGAATATCTACACACATTATAGATAAGAAAACAAAAAAAAAGTACCTCAAAAGCGCTTCTTGAGAGAACGCTTTCGCTTGAAAACTTCTGCCCTCTTGCCTTCTCCTTCTTCCTGTGAAGAGAACAAAAGAAACAGAAAAGAGAAAGAAAGAGAGAGGCTTTTGTTTTTCTGAGTTTTTCTCGTTCACCTGAGGCTCTTAATATAGAGGTTGGAGGAGTGGGGCCCACTCCATGCATGCTTTGAACGCAACGGACAAGATTTGATTGCGTTGAGATACCACGCGGCTCAATGGACGGTTGAGATTTGGAAACGAGCATTATTGGAATTTGGTCTTTGGTGGGTGTGGTATAGAGGATTGAGATTTTGGGCTGAGTGTGAATTGACGAAAATGGGTTTGCATGGAATGAATGAGACCGAGAGATATTAGCCGTACATTCGTCGGGGCGAAATGGGCAAGTGGCGAAGCAATGGTTTTCACACGTGAACTGCTTAATTGCATGCCTTGGAACACGTGTGCCACCTCGTTAAGAGAGTAAAAAGAGCATTCGCCATATTTGGTAGAATATTTCCTTCCACACAAAGTATCTAATTACTAGTTTTTAACTTTTATTCTTTTATTCTCTTAATTATTCTTTAGTTTTCATAGCATCTTCTCTTTGGATTTGTAATCTTGTATCTTCCAAAATTGTATGAGTTAACTTTTATGTGATAGTGAATTTGGAAGGCCTTTTTTTTTTTTTTGGCTTTTTGGAAAGGAAATTACTAATGGCATTTTGAATTTTTATCATGTCAATCACACAATCTCATTTATTGTATAATATCAATCTAAAAAATTCTATGAGAAAGAGAATAATGAAAATGCTAAGAAAAGTGAAGTGTCATTAATTATTGTTACTTGGGGAAAATTAAAAATTTATGTATTTTGTAATATTTCTTCATTAAAGGTAAAGCTATGAGTTGCAATGAGTTAATGGAGTATGATTTAAATTACAAAAATAAATTAAAAATGGTCCACTTTTTTAATTTTTGAAATTTCATATTTGTGTTTATCGTTTAGAAATATCTCGATTTTAAATCCCTTTTTATACGTAAACTCTTTCAACAAATGAATTATATTGGAGAGAGAGAGAGAGGAAACACATAAAAGTTGGACTGCAATTTGGCCAAGAATTTTTTTTCTTTTTTGTTGAGAAATTTGCCGAGAAGATTTAATAGATCTATGTGGTGACGAGCTTTTCTGTTGTACTATACTGGATGCTCCATTTTTTCCACCGCAACTTGACTAATAAAACGACAATGGGGATTTTAGCAACAACCGCAGGTAGGAGATGGCCTCAGTGATGCCGACAGCAACAACCTCGTCTAGTGAAACGACAATACTTTTTTTTTTTTTTATTAAGGTACCAAAATTACCCTCCCTCGAATCAAATCAATTAACCTAAGTATTAGTGGTAATCTAGTCATGATTGATGTGCCATTGAAAAATTTTGTCTGTGGCATTATACGAGAAGAGTGCTCCGAGGGGATTTTTATGTTGGTGGGGGATAAGTTTTTTTGTCCTCCTCCGTTATTTACCAATGGATAATTTCTTTTTCGATAAAAAAATGATTGTGGTAGGATTGTTTCAACAAAAAAAAAAAAAAAAAAAAGTATGTGGTAGGATTCCACAAACTAAGTGTGTCCTTTTACATGGCACAACTAGAAAGTAGAATAATTCATTATGTAAGAAAGGTAATTAATCTCAAAATGTTGGAGCTCACAAAGCTATAATTGGTGGTTAAGTAACAAACATTTTAGTTTCTTTTTTATTTTCTATTTAAAGAGAGTTGGGACATTCAAATTTTATTTTCTTTTTTTTTTGTATTTAAAGAGAGTTGTGAATTAGCATTGTGGCTTGGGCTTCTTGCCTAAATAATCCGATGTTTATTAGAAATTTCAAAATTAGATGAAACTTTTGAATTCTTTCCAAAATAATGATTTTGTTAATTAAAATGATGACTTCAAAGTCACCTTTTCAGATGATGATTTTAAAGTCACCATTTAAGATAGCAGATGGCAACTTTAAGTGACTTTACAGCAATCAAAATAGGCGACTAAAAATTGTTCGATTTATTTTACATTTAGTTATGAAAGAGGCAAAGTATTTGAATTTGATTATAAATGTGAGATAAAGTCTCACACCTTGAGTTAACTTTTGGGATGGGACGGTCCAATAATCCACTACCAGTACCAGAGTTAGGTTATGACAACTCTTCCTAATAAACATGAATGAAAAATTGGTGATCCATCCTGATGTGTGAGGGAAAATCGGCATCTAAGATAATAACTTTGAATTCCCTCTTTTGAATGAAAAATGCTACATGCCTAGCCCCACTTTGCTTTTAATCCATCGCTGTCTATGGGACCCAAACTGCACCCTCGGTAAACACCTCCACCTCGACGCAGGCCTTGGGTGGGTTTGGTTCAACATAAACATGTTTGAGTAAGGGCGTGCAAAATCGAAAATTTTCAATTTATCAATCGAATTTGAATTGAATTCGAAATTTTGAATTTGATAATTTGGTAATTCGAAATGAAAATTGGAATATTCGATTTCGAATTGATCGAATTCGATAATGAGATTTTTCAAATCAGAAATTCTGATTTTAAATTCATAATTCGAAATCGAAATCGAAATTGAATTCGAAATTTCTATTTTAATTTCAAATATGTTTTTCATACATATATATATATATAATATATAATATAGCATTTATATTATAATAATAATTTTTATATTCATGAATTCGGTGAAATCGGAATTTCTATTTTGATTTCAATTTCATTTTCACACATATATAAAATATTTTTTATATATATGTAACATAATATTTATATATTAATAATAATTTTTTTATTCATGAATTTGGTGAAATCGAAATTTACCGAATTCCGAATTCAATTCGGAATTGGTGAATTCGAAATCGAAATCGATCGAAAATTCTGATACCAAAATTTCAAAAAATTCTGATTTCAAAGTTCTGAATTACCAATTTCGATTTTGATTTCGATTCACACCATAGGTTTGAGGTGCTCATAAAAAATATGGTGATGTTACCTAATTCAGCCTGATACATTAGAATAACAAGTAGCGCCGATTCACGGAATCCTACACACATCAGCCTAGGGGCACGCGCGCCAGCGATAAGTAATTCCTTCGCCTATTATAAGTGCTTCTCTCCTCCCATTATCCAGGTGACGGAACTCATCTCAATTCCCCTCAATCAAGCTTCTTAATACTTCAGAAGTTAATTTAGGCATCGAAATGACACTGAGGAAAACCTCATATTGCTTTGCCTTCGTTCTCGTTGTGCTGCAAGATTCGCGGTCGGCATTGCTTTGCTTGCACACTATCCGAACAATCAAACTTTTGAAGTAGGTCTTTTGAAGGGTTAATCACAAAAACTCCCCTAAGGTATAGCCACTTTTGCACTTCATTCTTTAAACATTATTTTTTATCATTTTATCCCCTAAATTATTAGTCAACACTAACATTGTGTAATGATGGCATTAAAAAGATATGGGTTAATCACACTTTATCCCCTTTAAATATAGGTCGTTTCTCACTTTACCCCCCAACGTTTGTTTTTCCTCAGTCTACCCCAAAAACTAACAGTCAACTCTAATGGACATAAACGAAATATTGAAAAGACAATAATATCCTTATGAAAACATTGAACAACCCAAAATACCCATGTACGCTGGTTTATGAAATGCAAGTTTCCAAAATTACCCTGAAATAATGGAGGGAAATTTCCCTCCATCTGGCATGGGACAGAAAAAGAAAAAGAAATTAGGGAACAGAACAGACAAAGGTCCCCTTTTGACTATGTCGGGTCACTTTCTCTTCCTTTTTTTCTTTGTCGGGTTACTTTCTCTTCACTGGTGCCCGAAGCCTTAGCAAAACGTCCACTAACAAAATTGAAAATTCTGGTGCAATCTTGAATGAAAAAATGGGTAATCGATGTCGGGTCACTTTCTCTTCCTTTTTTCCTTTGTCGGGTTACTTTCTCTTCACTGGTGCCCGAAGCCTTAGCAAAACGTCCACTAACAAAATTGAAAATTCTGGTGCAATCTTGAATGAAAAAATGGGTAATCGATGTGGTTGTTAACAGACGGCAGAATTGAATTTGAAGATTGTGAAAGGAGATTATGAGAGCTTGGGCAGATCTATGAGGTTCGATATTGCAATTTTTCTTGATTTTAGAAATTTCTAATTGTTAATCAATTTTATTGCACAGAAACAATGGTATGGGTTTTTTAATGACTGCATGGGCTTTAATATGTAGACAATTATTTGTTTGAAATCTGTTAGTGTGGTCCCTTAAAGTTCATAACAAGTCATTGTCGGGTTAGGATGGAAAACGATGGGTTTGTCTTTTTTAATTATTAATTTGCTGGATTTTTTGTTTATTTGGATGGTTATATGTTGGCTGTTAGATAGACAAACTAGGATTTTTTATTTTTGTGGGACAATAAAAGATACTTGCTCTGTATTACCTGTGCATGCACTAAAAACAATTACCTTTGTGTGATTACAGAAGAATGGACTTCAAAACCTATGTTTTAGAGGTTCACTACGGAGGCCATTTTGCCTATGTCCCAAAATTACAATATGTGGGGGGAGAAGTTGCTAATTTTGATGATGTTGACCCTGATTTGATGTCAATTTTTGAGTTAAGAGATGCTTTTAAAGATGCTGGAATATGACATGAAATAGAGGTGTACTATAGGGTTAGGAATCTTGACTTTAAGGTTGGTCTTAAACTGTTAAACAGTGACCAGATTGTTATAGAAATGTTTGAGGCAAATAGAACTCAAAACATCATACAACTTTATGTTGGTGAGATCCCTGAAGAAGATTTGCATGCTGATAGACCTGTTGCAGAGGATAATATTGAGGTTAATGGTAAACAAAATCTAAATCCTAATGCTGATCAACCCCCAAAATGATGAGGCCGAAAGTGATGCTTCAGATGCTTCACAGGAAGGTGATAGGGATGGTTGTAGGGAAGTTGAATATGACTCTGACTTTGATTTTTTCCTAGATGGGGATGATTTAAATGATGCATGTGACCCTATAGATAATGTAGAGAGGGATGGTGGTGAAGTAGATTGTCACCTAAAACAGACTGATTATGCTAAGTATGTGGCACTGATTAATGAAGAATATAATGCATACCTTAACTCCAAAGGTCATGGAAAACTGGTCGATGATGAAGATGTTAGTGATGATGAAATACTTAAACCAGTTTATGATTCAAATGATGAAGGCATGGAGCATGAATTTCCTGAGTTTAACATGGAAAGGGATCTAAAAAATCCTGAATTGACTGTAGGCAGAATTTTTAGCAATATTTATGATTTTAGAGCTGCAGTTAGAATGTATTCAATTTTGAATGGGTTTGAAGTTACCTTCACTAAGAATGACAAAGATAAAGCTGTGGTTATATGTTCAAATAAATGTGGATGGAGAATATATGCTAGTGGCTATAATGGAAGCAAAGTTACACTTCAAGTGAAGTCCATTAAAGGCGTACCTCATAGATGTCCATGGTCTTTCAAGAACAAGAGTGCAAATTCTAGGTGGCTGTCTAGGATGTTTATGGAGGAGATTGCTGACCATCCGGATATGAAAGTAAAAGGGTTCAAGAAGAGCATAAAAAGGAAGTATAACCTGAACTGTACAAACTCTCAAATGTATAGAGCAAGAGAGAAAGCAGAGGAAGCAGTGAAAGGGTCATGTGCAAAGCAGTATGCAAGATTAAGAGACTATTGTGCTACACTTTTACAAAGAAATCCAGGTTCAGTGGCATTTATTGTAACTGAAAAGTCCAATATTTGTAAAAGTCCAATCTTCATGAGAATGTTTGTGATGTTTACTGCACAAAAAGAAGGTTTTGTAAATGCATGTAGGCATGTAATAGGACTGGATGCATGTCACCTTAAGGGGATCATGGGAGGACAGCTTAT
The DNA here is from genome assembly GCF_036785885.1 of Coffea arabica. Lineage (NCBI taxonomy): Eukaryota > Viridiplantae > Streptophyta > Magnoliopsida > Gentianales > Rubiaceae > Coffea > Coffea arabica. The sequence goes on from NC_092310.1 coordinate 7,031,527, forward strand.
GTCTGCAATTGGTAGGGATGCTAATAACCAGATGTTCCCAATTGCTATGGCACTTGTTGAATCTGAATGCAAAGATAGTTGGGGGTGGTTTTTGGACAGACTTACTGATGCCATTGGCACTCCAATTGAAAGGGGTTGGGTGTTTCTATCAGATAGACAAAAGGTCAGCACCACTACAGTCTGATTTACTTTCCTTTATTCCTCACTCACTCCTTTCACTAGTTCTGTTATTTATGTTTTTATGTCAGGGATTAATTGATTGCATTGAGAATAAGTATCCTGGAGTGGAGCATCGATTCTGTGTTAGACACATGTATGCTAATTTCAAACTGAAATTCAAGGATAAGCACCTAAGAGATTTAATGTGGGGGGCAGCCAGGGCTTATTTACCCTGTCATTATGAAAGCAAAATGAGAGAGTTACATTTAGTAGCCCCAGAAGCACATGCATGGCTTAGTTCCATACCAGCTAATGTGAGAACCCGTAAAATTCTAATATTTTTCCTAGGGTTTATTTCCCCTTAATTGCATGTTTTCTGCATTTTCTGGCTTAGGAATATCTTCCTGGTGAATTTTATGAGTAATTATAGTTTTTAGATAATTTTTCTAGTATTGGAGAATTTTTAGAAAATTAAGAATATATATTGGACGTGGGACCCACTAGTGCGAAAAGTTCGAAAAAATTCGGCCAATAAGGTTAAGTTTCGGATACTGTGTAAAATTTATCGGGTGTTAAGAGATAAGTAGAGAGTGAGATTTGATTGATTTGAGAGGAAAAAGAAGTGATAAGATTGCATTAATGAGGTGACAAGTGTCACCCTCTTATTGGTTTTACTTTAAGATTTACTATTCTAATTTTTGACTTTTTTTGACCAAAGGTTAAATATCTTAAAAATTGCACAAAAATCACCATTTTCTTTCACCTTGTGGCCGGCCCTCTCTCTTGCAAGAAGGAAGGGAATTCTTCAACATTTCAAGCTTCCAACTAGTCCAAATTCACCAAACCAAGTGTTTAAATTGGTTTTTACTCCATACAATCCTTCCTTTTAGTGATAGTGAGTGCTTTAGTGAAGCTTTTTGGAAGAGCTAAGGTATCCAACATCTTCCTCTCTCTTGTTTGCTTGGTAAGTGATGCTTGAACACCCTACTTCACTTAATGATGCTTAAATGGTGCCTAATGGGACCTAAAGTGATGGATTATGTGATTTATTTCTTGATTTGAAGTGATGTAGTGAAGTTTTTATTTTTTTGAGGAATTTTCTGATTTAATATGAATGTGATGTTGTGATCATTTATGATGGTTGATAATGAGGGGGAAAGACTCTAGTAGGTGTGAATTAGTGATAATAGCAACTAATTTTGGCTTTGGAGTGAATTGTGAAATGTTAGGGTTTCAAAACCCCTAATTCTGTCCGGTTTTGGATCATAGGGTTAGAGGCCGAATTGGACTTTGCTCAAAACATGAAAGTTGTAGGTATTGATGAGTTTGAAGTGCCTGCAAAATTTCAGGTCATTTGGATTAGTGTAGAATGAGATATGTTGATTTTACTGTTGCTGTTCTGGGTTGATCAGAATGCGAAAACTGCACTTGTAATTGGCCATTTTGACTGGAATTGCTTTGGATTTAGGTGTTAGTGTCTTCTGATGAAATGTAGCTGGATGTCTTAGCTACCATATTCCTTTGGAATTTCGGCATTTGGACCTGTATAGACTGAGTTATAGTAATTACAGCATTATGTGATTTGTAAACCTGTTTTGGTGGTTCCGGTTGAGTATTTGGCACATTTGACCTAGTTGTGCTAGGATTTGGACTGAGTGGCCTTCTACATTGTTGTAGCCCTGTTCCATAGCTTCGAAACGGTGGGTCTTACACCCCCATCCGATAATCATAGTGAAATTGACGCCATTACCGCAAAATAAGGGCAAAACAGTTTTTCTATTCGGGGCCAAGACTAATGCTATTTCTAATTTCTGGTTTGCTATCATGATTTTTTTGCATATGAGACCCTATTGGGGTTGTGTTCAGCATTGTTTTATGACTCGTTAGCGAGTCTCATTGTATTTGCTTGCTTGTTCTAGGAGGAAACGATGGTGCACGACGTTCGTTTAACGACGGTGCATGAAACATCATTTTCTCACTTGGTGAGTATACTACTCACTTAAATGTTCTAATGTGGCTTTGCTATATGTGGTTGTGTTGCCTTGAAGGCTTATTTGGATATTGTAATTGATTAAGGTGAGGGTGTACTTGACCGCTCTCACCCCTTTTGATAGTATCACTGATTGTCTACTGTTTCACTGTCTTACTGAACTTGATATATGAGTCATTGCATTCCATTTCATGGAAACTGATTTGGTGTTGTTTGGACGAATGTCCAACGACCTTACTGCATTACTGAGCTCAACCCCGTAGGTAGTCAATTGAATCGAACCGGCGAGGGGTTGGTCGTGAAAATTGACATGCCTCGGGGACTGTACTGCGGAAATGGGCTCCTGAGAGCCGTCCGTATCCTTTCATTGATTTGATTTTCTTCTTATTTGCATACTTGAACTGAACGGTTATGTTTATGTGATCTTAGCTGCTATGGTGGTTGTATTCTCACTGGGCATATAGCTCACCCCGTTTCTTTTGTTTTCCTTACAGGAATATGATTCTTTTGGAATGAATTTTGTTAAATGGTTGCCGAATGAACTAGATGAATGCCTCTTTTGTATTGTATATAAAATGGGACCCTAAATGTATCATTAGGGCCGTTTTCACTTTTGTTTTGACAACCCACATATGTAGTGACTTTTGTATCACTTTTAAATGCCATTGTGGCTCGTAAATGGTTAATGTTATGTTGTATATGTATTTCGATGTTTGGTTGGGTTTCGGACAGGTCGGTTACCATTCCTGGCCGACTCTGGATTTCATTTCTTTTATGTTGGGTTATTTTGCCCTTTTGCCTTGTTTGCGCGCATTATAAGTTTCAGAACGTGATAGATCGCTTTATACTGCACCGTTAGTCCTGGCGAGAGTTGGGCACGCAGTCCGCTAACCTCTTTGGTTCGCCTTAGGGGAAGGTGGGGCTGTCACAGGTGGTATCAGAGCCTAGGTTTGAATTAGCTTGGGTATAATAGAAGTGCTTGACTTGAGGATTCTATTGCTTATGCCTATTAAGTGTATTCATGTTATTCCTTCCTTTGCTATAGGATGGATGCGAGTGGTGACCCTAGTGCTAGTCCTTCGGGAGTGAGACCTCCCAGAGCACTCCCCGTGATCCCATATCAGATACGATCAGGAGGGGCCGTTATTCGTTGGAGCCCGTCTAACCGTCTCCGACGGTGCGCTTGTAAAGAGAAGTATGCCTATCCGAACGACCTAGTATTGGCGGTAGCAAAGGAGCGTAAGGAGCTTGCTAAGGATAACACTAAGTTGGAAGCTGTGGTTGCTACGTTGGAAGCTGAGGTGACTCAGGTTAGGGCAACCAACGAGAAGCAGGCGACACGTATCAAGGAACTAGAATATGACGTGCTCGAGGTCGAGGACAGAGTTGATGACCTATGCGACCAATTGAGGGATGCACGGGAGCGCGAGGTTAAGCGAGCTCGCAAAGTCAGGGGTCGTGCTGAGGCGATCCTTAATCTGTGTGACGACGGGCTCGAGGAGTCTAGCGATGAGGCCTCATATGCGGGGGCCGAGGCTGGGGAGGAGTCTACCCCGTCGCCTGGATCCCAGACCCCGGCGACCGACTAGGCCTTGATCTTTAGGAATCTTTTGGATAGTTGGTGGTTTTTGTATGTACATAGGGATAGGGATAGAGCCTTAGCTAACCGTTTTGGATGTAGGGTTAGCTACGTGTAAATCTCTTTTGATAGGCCAATCCTCGGGGGAATCGTTTGTGTTTGTACGTGCTTTGGCCGTACTTGACTTGACTGATTGTATATATGTGTTTGGCTTGTATGTATGTGTGTTTGTAATCATGTTTGCAATGTATAAATATGTGTTATTATGAAAGTTTTGCGTGTTACTTACATGCCTTATACTGCTTTGGTTTAGTACTTTTGCCTAGACCGAGTGAAACCCATGGAAGGTACACGGAGTGGCCGGGGACGCGGGCGCGGTGTTAGACAACCCGCACCGGTTAGAGAAACGGGGGAAACCTCTACTGGACCCAATCCTGAACCGCAGATAGACCCGAGTGTGCAAATAGCCGCTGCTATGCAGCAAATGACAAACCTACTCGCACAAGTAGTGCAACAACAGGGTCAGAACCCAAACCCTAACCCCGGAAACCCTGGCCATCATATTGAGAGCGAAGATAGAGCTCTAGAACGTTTTCAAAAGTTTTTCCCGCCAAAATTTGTTGGGGGACCCGACCCTGACGTTGCTGAGAAATGGCTCGAGAAGATGGTTGATATATTTGCAGCTCTATATTACCCAGACGAACGGCAGGTGACTTTTGCCGTGTTTCAACTCGAGGGGGCTGCCCGTTCCTGGTGGAACGTAATTAGGCAGAAATGGGAGCGGGAGCAGACGCCTAGGACTTGGGTGAACTTCATCCGAGAATTTAATGCAAAGTTTTTCCCTCCTCTAGTCCAGGAGAGGAAGGGGGACGAGTTTATCCGGCTCCGGCAAGGGGCTCAGACTGTGGCGGAATATGAGAGTCAGTTCACCCGCCTGTCTAAATTCGCGCCTGAGCTAATCATGACTGAGCAACGACGGGTTAGGCGCTTCATTCAGGGTTTGAACGTTGAGATCCAGAAAGACCTCGCGGCGGCTCAAATCACCACGTTTAGCGAGGCAATGGAAAAAGCCCAACTAGTTGAGAGTGCACGGCTGCAGGTCCGAAACTTCCAGGTTAAGAAGCGTGATTTTCCTGGGAGTACGTCTGGACAAGGTGAGAAGAGCACTCCTTCTAAGTTTGGACGAGGAACGGGTAGTGGTCGACACTCTGGTTCGGGTAGAGGGACTCCATTCAGGGATGGTCAAGTTGGGCGTGGACAAATGGGCAATGTTCAGAGTGGCTCGGTTTCGGCACCTCGCGGTCTCTGTGGGCACTGTGGGAAAGCAAACCACACCGAGGATAACTGCTGGAGGAAACAGGGTAAATGTCTGCGGTGTGGAAGCGCGGACCACCAACTGGCTACATACCCGGTCTTGAAACAAGACGGAAAAGGGAGCCAACCATCGTCGAGGACCAATACTGGACCAGCCAAGGGAGACGGATCCAAACCTAAAGTTCCAATTAGGGTGTATTCCTTAGAGCCCCATCAGGTTCCAGAATCTTCTGAGGTTGTAGAAGGTACGATCCCTATTTTCCACCGCTTTGCCAAAGTTTTAATTGATCCTAGTGCCACTCATTCGTTTGTTAACCCTGATTTCATGTGTGGCATCGATATAAAACCTGTTAGTTTACCATATGACCTAGAAGTTAGTACACCTACGGGAAATCAACGTTTGGTGACTAGTATGGTTTATAGGGATTGCGAGGTTTGGGTAGGTGAAAGGAGATTTTTAGGAGACCTAATTAGCTTGTCCATTAAGGGGTATGACGTGATTCTGGGTATGGATTGGCTAGCCAAATATAACGCCCAACTGGATTGTAAAATGAAGGTAGTAGAATTTCGCATTCCTGGCGAGGCAACCTTAAAGTTAGATATAAGGGGTAGGTTAGCCTCATCTGCTTTAATCTCGGGCATACGAGCTAAGAAACTGATAAGTCGAGGGGCGCAAGGATTTTTGGCCTTTTTAATTAATACCCCTACGGATAAGTTAAAAGTGGAAGACGTGGCTATAGTGAGGGAATTTTCGGATGTTTTTCCTGATGAGTTAGTAGCCTTACCGCCGGAAAGGGAGATAGAATTTCGAATAGACTTGTTACCTGGAACCTCACCTATCTCAAAAATCCCTTACCGAATGGCGCCTGCAGAACTTAAGGAGCTTAAGTTGCAGTTACAAGATCTGTTGGAGCGGGGATTCATTCACGAGAGTTGATCTCCTTGGAGGGCTCCTGTTCTATTTATAAAGGAAAAGGACGGGACCTTGAGAATGTGTATTGACTACCGGGGGCTGAACAATGTTACGATCAAGAATAAATATCCACTGCCCCACATCGACGAGCTGTTTGACCAGCTGCAAGGAGCGGTGGTGTTCTCCAAGTTGGACCTCCGGCAGGAATACTATCAGTTGTTGATTAGGAAGGAGGACATACCGAAAACTGCCTTCAACTCGAGATACGGGCATTACGAGTTCGCCGTTATGCCCTTTGGACTGACTAATGCTCCCGCCGCCTTTATGGACCTAATGCATAGGGTTTTTAAACCCTATCTAGACCGATTTGTTGTTGTGTTTATCGATGACATTTTGGTCTACTCTAAGAGACGCGAGGAGCATGAGGAGCATTTGAGAGTGGTGTTGCAGACATTAAGGGAACATCAACTGTATGCCAAGTTTAGTAAATGCGAGTTCTGGTTGGAGAAAGTAGCATTCCTAGGGCACGTGATCTCCCACGAAGGTATTTCGGTGGATCCGGCGAAGGTAGAGGCCGTGACCAATTGGAAGAGGCCAGAAAACCCCACGAAAATTCGCAGTTTTCTAGGGCTAGCTGGGTACTATCGAAGGTTCATTAAAGATTTTTCCAAACTGGCAGGACCTTTAGCTGACCTGACGAAGAAGCATGGCCAGTTTATCTGGAACGGCCGATGCAAAACAAGTTTTCAGAAATTAAAGAGAAGATTGATCATGGCTCCAGTACTGGTCTTGCCAAATGGAGTTGACGGGTTTGTGGTTTATGCGGACGCGTCACGAGAAGGCCTAGGATGCGTTTTGATGCAGAACCGGAATGTGATTTCTTTCGCTTCTAGGAAGTTAAAGCTTCACGAGCAGAACTATCCGACTCACGATCTGGAACTAGCTGCAGTTGTCTTTACACTGAAAAAGTGGAGGCATTATCTATATGGGGTGACCTTCGAAGTGTACTCGGATCACAAAAGTCTTAGGTACCTTTTCTCCCAGAAGGAACTGAACATGAGGCAACGAAAGTGGATGGAATTCCTGGAAGATTACGACTGTACAATCAATTACCATCCGGGAAAGGCAAATGTGGTAGCAGATGCCTTGAGTCGTAAGGTGCAAGTAGCAGGGTTAATGATTAAGGAGTGGGATTTATTAGAATCCGTGTTCGAGTGGAGACCCTGTCTTGGGAGCCATAAGGTGATATTTGGCAATATTAGGGTGACCTCCGCTTTATTGGAACGCATAAAAGGGGCACAAGGCGACGATTTGATGGTACAGAAATGGAGAGAGAAAGTGGATAAGGGAGAAACTACGGACTTCAATTTGAGTCCTGAAGGCATTTTGAAATATCGAAACCGAATAGTGGTACCGAAGGAAGAGTCGATGAGAATGGAGATTCTGGAGGAAGCTCATCGGTCCAAGTATACAATCCATCAGGGTAGCAGCAAGATATATCAAGACCTGAAAGGAACCTATTGGTGGGACAATATGAAGAGGGAAATCGCTCAGTACGTGCAGAAATGTCTCATTTGCCAACAAGTGAAAGCAGAGCATCAAAAACCGTCGGGTCTGTTACAACCCTTGGAAATACCCGAATGGAAGTGGGAAAACATTACAATGGATTTCGTTTCAGGTTTACCGAGGGCGCAAAGAGTACATGATGCCGTTTGGGTGATCGTGGATCGATTAACCAAATCGGCCCATTTCTTGCCGGTGAACATGAAGTATTCAATGGACAAGTTGGCCCGACTATACATGGACGAGATAGTAAGGCTACACGGTATTCCTGTGAGCATCGTCTCCGATCGGGATCCACGGTTTGTATCTCGATTTTGGCAAAAGTGTCAAGAAACCCTAGGGACTAAACTCAGTTTGAGCACGACCTATCATCCTCAAACGGATGGCCAGTCAGAACGGACAATTCAAACTCTCGAGAACATGCTACGAACGTGCATCCTGGACTTTGGAGGCAACTGGGGTCAACACATGACTTTAGTAGAGTTTGCGTACAACAATAGCTTCCATTCGTCGATCCAAATGGCTCCGTACGACGCTCTCTACGGACGCAAGTGCCGGTCACCGATTTATGGGACGAAGTTGGCGAAAAGAAAGCACTAGACCCGGCAACCATTCCATGGATGGAAGAGGCTCAAGAGAAGGTCAAATTGATAAGACAACGGCTTCAAACAGCCCAAAGTCGACAAAAGAGCTACGCGGATAATCGAAGAAAAGACTTGGAGTTTGAAGTTGGAGACTACGTATTTCTCAAGATCACACCCTTACGAAGTCTTACAGCGGGTAAAGGAAAGAAGCTTCAACCGCGGTACGTCGGACCCTACAAGATCCTGCAAAGGGTAGGAGCGGTCGTGTATCGACTGGAACTGCCATCCAGTCTCTCTTGAATCCACGATGTATTTCACGTCTCGATGCTAAAGAAGTACCATCCTGACCCATCCCATGTCTTACAACCGGAGGAAATTGAAGTGGACGAATCGCTTGCCTATGAAGAGAAACCAGTCCAAGTGCTTGATCGGAAAGTCAAAGAGCTCAGAAACAAGCGGATTCCGCTAGTGAAAGTATTATGGAGAAACCATGGGGTAGAGGAAGCTACCTGAGAAGCGGAAGAGGAAATGCGAAAGAAGTATTCAAACCTTTTCGGGAATTAAGGTGAGAAATTTCGAGGACGAAATTCTTTTAAGGGGGAGAGAGTGTGAGAACCCGTAAAACCCTAATATTTTTCCTAGGGTTTATTTCCCCTTAATTGCATGTTTTCTGCATTTTCTGGTTTAGGAATATTTTTCTGGTGAATTTTATGAGTAATTATAGTTTTTAGATAATTTTTCTAGTATTGGAGAATTTTTAGAAAATTAAGAATATATATTGGACGTGGGACCCACTAGTGCGAAAAGTTCGAAAAAATTCGGCCAATAAGGTTAAGTTTCGGATACTGTGTAAAATTTATCGGGTGTTAAGAGATAAGTAGAGAGTGAGATTTGATTGATGTGAGAGGAAAAAGAAGTGATAAGATTGCATTAATGAGGTGACAAGTGTCACCCTCTTATTGGTTTTATTTTAAGATTTACTATTCTAATTTTTGACTTTTTTTGACCAAAGGTTAAATATCTTAAAAATTGCACAAAAATCACCATTTTCTTTCACCTTGTGGCCGGCCCTCTCTCTTGCAAGAAGGAAGGGAATTCTTCAACATTTCAAGCTTCCAACTAGTCCAAATTCACCAAACCAAGTGTTTAAATTGGTTTTTACTCCATACAATCCTTCCTTTTAGTGATAGTGAGTGCTTTAGTGAAGCTTTTTGGAAGAGCTAAGGTATCCAACATCTTCCTCTCTCTTGTTTGCTTGGTAAGTGATGCTTGAACACCCTACTTCACTTAATGATGCTTAAATGGTGCCTAATGGGACCTAAAGTGATGGATTATGTGATTTATTTCTTGATTTGAAGTGATGTAGTGAAGTTTTTATTTTTTTGAGGAATTTTCTGATTTAATATGAATGTGATGTTGTGATCATTTATGATGGTTGATAATGAGGGGGAAAGACTCTAGTAGGTGTGAATTAGTGATAATAGCAACTAATTTTGGCTTTGGAGTGAATTGTGAAATGTTAGGGTTTCAAAACCCCTAATTCTGTCCGGTTTTGGATCATAGGGTTAGAGGCCGAATTGGACTTTGCTCAAAACATGAAAGTTGTAGGTATTGATGAGTTTGAAGTGCCTGCAAAATTTCAGGTCATTTGGATTAGTGTAGAATGAGATATGTTGATTTTACTGTTGCTGTTCTGGGTTGATCAGAATGCGAAAACTGCACTTGTAATTGGCCATTTTGACTGGAATTGCTTTGGATTTAGGTGTTAGTGTCTTCTGATGAAATGTAGCTGGATGTCTTAGCTACCATATTCCTTTGGAATTTCGGCATTTGGACCTGTATAGACTGAGTTATAGTAATTACAGCATTATGTGATTTGTAAACCTGTTTTGGTGGTTCCGGTTGAGTATTTGGCACATTTGACCTAGTTGTGCTAGGATTTGGACTGAGTGGCCTTCTACATTGTTGTAGCCCTGTTCCATAGCTTCGAAACGGTGGGTCTTACACCCCCATCCGATAATCATAGTGAAATTGACGCCATTACCGCAAAATAAGGGCAAAACAGTTTTTCTATTCGGGGCCAAGACTAATGCTATTTCTAATTTCTGGTTTGCTATCATGATTTTTTTGCATATGAGACCCTATTGGGGTTGTGTTCAGCATTGTTTTATGACTCGTTAGCGAGTCTCATTGTATTTGCTTGCTTGTTCTAGGAGGAAACGATGGTGCACGACGTTCGTTTAACGACGGTGCATGAAACATCATTTTCTCACTTGGTGAGTATACTACTCACTTAAATGTTCTAATGTGGCTTTGCTATATGTGGTTGTGTTGCCTTGAAGGCTTATTTGGATATTGTAATTGATTAAGGTGAGGGTGTACTTGACCGCTCTCACCCCTTTTGATAGTATCACTGATTGTCTACTGTTTCACTGTCTTACTGAACTTGATATATGAGTCATTGCATTCCATTTCATGGAAACTGATTTGGTGTTGTTTGGACGAATGTCCAACGACCTTACTGCATTACTGAGCTCAACCCCGTAGGTAGTCAATTGAATCGAACCGGCGAGGGGTTGGTCGTGAAAATTGACATGCCTCGGGGACTGTACTGCGGAAATGGGCTCCTGAGAGCCGTCCGTATCCTTTCATTGATTTGATTTTCTTCTTATTTGCATACTTGAACTGAACGGTTATGTTTATGTGATCTTAGCTGCTATGGTGGTTGTATTCTCACTGGGCATATAGCTCACCCCGTTTCTTTTGTTTTCCTTACAGGAATATGATTCTTTTGGAATGAATTTTGTTAAATGGTTGCCGAATGAACTAGATGAATGCCTCTTTTGTATTGTATATAAAATGGGACCCTAAATGTATCATTAGGGCCGTTTTCACTTTTGTTTTGACAACCCACATATGTAGTGACTTTTGTATCACTTTTAAATGCCATTGTGGCTCGTAAATGGTTAATGTTATGTTGTATATGTATTTCGATGTTTGGTTGGGTTTCGGACAGGTCGGTTACCATTCCTGGCCGACTCTGGATTTCATTTCTTTTATGTTGGGTTATTTTGCCCTTTTGCCTTGTTTGCGCGCATTATAAGTTTCAGAACGTGATAGATCGCTTTATACTGCACCGTTAGTCCTGGCGAGAGTTGGGCACGCAGTCCGCTAACCTCTTTGGTTCGCCTTAGGGGAAGGTGGGGCTGTCACAGGTGGTATCAGAGCCTAGGTTTGAATTAGCTTGGGTATAATAGAAGTGCTTGACTTGAGGATTCTATTGCTTATGCCTATTAAGTGTATTCATGTTATTCCTTCCTTTGCTATAGGATGGATGCGAGTGGTGACCCTAGTGCTAGTCCTTCGGGAGTGAGACCTCCCAGAGCACTCCCCGTGATCCCATATCAGATACGATCAGGAGGGGCCGTTATTCGTTGGAGCCCGTCTAACCGTCTCCGACGGTGCGCTTGTAAAGAGAAGTATGCCTATCCGAACGACCTAGTATTGGCGGTAGCAAAGGAGCGTAAGGAGCTTGCTAAGAATAACACTAAGTTGGAAGCTGTGGTTGCTACGTTGGAAGCTGAGGTGACTCAGGTTAGGGCAACCAACGAGAAGCAGGCGACACGTATCAAGGAACTAGAATATGACGTGCTCGAGGTCGAGGACAGAGTTGATGACCTATGCGACCAATTGAGGGATGCACGGGAGCGCGAGGTTAAGCGAGCTCGCAAAGTCAGGGGTCGTGCTGAGGCGATCCTTAATCTGTGTGACGACGGGCTCGAGGAGTCTAGCGATGAGGCCTCATATGCGGGGGCCGAGGCTGGGGAGGAGTCTACCCCGTCGCCTGGATCCCAGACCCCGGCGACCGACTAGGCCTTGATCTTTAGGAATCTTTTGGATAGTTGGTGGTTTTTGTATGTACATAGGGATAGGGATAGAGCCTTAGCTAACCGTTTTGGATGTAGGGTTAGCTACGTGTAAATCTCTTTTGATAGGCCAATCCTCGGGGGAATCGTTTTTGTTTGTACGTGCTTTGGCCGTACTTGACTTGACTGATTGTATATATGTGTTTGGCTTGTATGTATGTGTGTTTGTAATCATGTTTGCAATGTATAAATATGTGTTATTATGAAAGTTTTGCGTGTTACTTACATGCCTTATACTGCTTTGGTTTAGTACTTTTGCCTAGACCGAGTGAAACCCATGGAAGGTACACGGAGTGGCCGGGGACGCGGGCGCGGTGTTAGACAACCCGCACCGGTTAGAGAAACGGGGGAAACCTCTACTGGACCCAATCCTGAACCGCAGATAGACCCGAGTGTGCAAATAGCCGCTGCTATGCAGCAAATGACAAACCTACTCGCACAAGTAGTGCAACAACAGGGTCAGAACCCAAACCCTAACCCCGGAAACCCTGGCCATCATATTGAGAGCGAAGATAGAGCTCTAGAACGTTTTCAAAAGTTTTTCCCGCCAAAATTTGTTGGGGGACCCGACCCTGACGTTGCTGAGAAATGGCTCGAGAAGATGGTTGATATATTTGCAGCTCTATATTACCCAGACGAACGGCAGGTGACTTTTGCCGTGTTTCAACTCGAGGGGGCTGCCCGTTCCTGGTGGAACGTAATTAGGCAGAAATGGGAGCGGGAGCAGACGCCTAGGACTTGGGTGAACTTCATCCGAGAATTTAATGCAAAGTTTTTCCCTCCTCTAGTCCAGGAGAGGAAGGGGGACGAGTTTATCCGGCTCCGGCAAGGGGCTCAGACTGTGGCGGAATATGAGAGTCAGTTCACCCGCCTGTCTAAATTCGCGCCTGAGCTAATCATGACTGAGCAACGACGGGTTAGGCGCTTCATTCAGGGTTTGAACGTTGAGATCCAGAAAGACCTCGCGGCGGCTCAAATCACCACGTTTAGCGAGGCAATGGAAAAAGCCCAACTAGTTGAGAGTGCACGGCTGCAGGTCCGAAACTTCCAGGTTAAGAAGCGTGATTTTCCTGGGAGTACGTCTGGACAAGGTGAGAAGAGCACTCCTTCTAAGTTTGGACGAGGAACGGGTAGTGGTCGACACTCTGGTTCGGGTAGAGGGACTCCATTCAGGGATGGTCAAGTTGGGCGTGGACAAATGGGCAATGTTCAGAGTGGCTCGGTTTCGGCACCTCGCGGTCTCTGTGGGCACTGTGGGAAAGCAAACCACACCGAGGATAACTGCTGGAGGAAACAGGGTAAATGTCTGCGGTGTGGAAGCGCGGACCACCAACTGGCTACATACCCGGTCTTGAAACAAGACGGAAAAGGGAGCCAACCATCGTCGAGGACCAATACTGGACCAGCCAAGGGAGACGGATCCAAACCTAAAGTTCCAATTAGGGTGTATTCCTTAGAGCCCCATCAGGTTCCAGAATCTTCTGAGGTTGTAGAAGGTACGATCCCTATTTTCCACCGCTTTGCCAAAGTTTTAATTGATCCTAGTGCCACTCATTCGTTTGTTAACCCTGATTTCATGTGTGGCATCGATATAAAACCTGTTAGTTTACCATATGACCTAGAAGTTAGTACACCTACGGGAAATCAACGTTTGGTGACTAGTATGGTTTATAGGGATTGCGAGGTTTGGGTAGGTGAAAGGAGATTTTTAGGAGACCTAATTAGCTTGTCCATTAAGGGGTATGACGTGATTCTGGGTATGGATTGGCTAGCCAAATATAACGCCCAACTGGATTGTAAAATGAAGGTAGTAGAATTTCGCATTCCTGGCGAGGCAACCTTAAAGTTAGATATAAGGGGTAGGTTAGCCTCATCTGCTTTAATCTCGGGCATACGAGCTAAGAAACTGATAAGTCGAGGGGCGCAAGGATTTTTGGCCTTTTTAATTAATACCCCTACGGATAAGTTAAAAGTGGAAGACGTGGCTATAGTGAGGGAATTTTCGGATGTTTTTCCTGATGAGTTAGTAGCCTTACCGCCGGAAAGGGAGATAGAATTTCGAATAGACTTGTTACCTGGAACCTCACCTATCTCAAAAATCCCTTACCGAATGGCGCCTGCAGAACTTAAGGAGCTTAAGTTGCAGTTACAAGATCTGTTGGAGCGGGGATTCATTCACGAGAGTTGATCTCCTTGGAGGGCTCCTGTTCTATTTATAAAGGAAAAGGACGGGACCTTGAGAATGTGTATTGACTACCGGGGGCTGAACAATGTTACGATCAAGAATAAATATCCACTGCCCCACATCGACGAGCTGTTTGACCAGCTGCAAGGAGCGGTGGTCTTCTCCAAGTTGGACCTCCGGCAGGAATACTATCAGTTGTTGATTAGGAAGGAGGACATACCGAAAACTGCCTTCAACTCGAGATACGGGCATTACGAGTTCGCCGTTATGCCCTTTGGACTGACTAATGCTCCCGCCGCCTTTATGGACCTAATGCATAGGGTTTTTAAACCCTATCTAGACCGATTTGTTGTTGTGTTTATCGATGACATTTTGGTCTACTCTAAGAGACGCGAGGAGCATGAGGAGCATTTGAGAGTGGTGTTGCAGACATTAAGGGAACATCAACTGTATGCCAAGTTTAGTAAATGCGAGTTCTGGTTGGAGAAAGTAGCATTCCTAGGGCACGTGATCTCCCACGAAGGTATTTCGGTGGATCCAGCGAAGGTAGAGGCCGTGACCAATTGGAAGAGGCCAGAAAACCCCACGAAAATTCGCAGTTTTCTAGGGCTAGCTGGGTACTATCGAAGGTTCATTAAAGATTTTTCCAAACTGGCAGGACCTTTAGCTGACCTGACGAAGAAGCATGGCCAGTTTATCTGGAACGGCCGATGCAAAACAAGTTTTCAGAAATTAAAGAGAAGATTGATCATGGCTCCAGTACTGGTCTTGCCAAATGGAGTTGACGGGTTTGTGGTTTATGCGGACGCGTCACGAGAAGGCCTAGGGTGCGTTTTGATGCAGAACCGGAATGTGATTTCTTTCGCTTCTAGGAAGTTAAAGCTTCACGAGCAGAACTATCCGACTCACGATCTGGAACTAGCTGCAGTTGTCTTTACACTGAAAAAGTGGAGGCATTATCTATATGGGGTGACCTTCGAAGTGTACTCGGATCACAAAAGTCTTAGGTACCTTTTCTCCCAGAAGGAACTGAACATGAGGCAACGAAAGTGGATGGAATTCCTGGAAGATTACGACTGTACAATCAATTACCATCCGGGAAAGGCAAATGTGGTAGCAGATGCCTTGAGTCGTAAGGTGCAAGTAGCAGGGTTAATGATTAAGGAGTGGGATTTATTAGAATCCGTGTTCGAGTGGAGACCCTGTCTTGGGAGCCATAAGGTGATATTTGGCAATATTAGGGTGACCTCCGCTTTATTGGAACGCATAAAAGGGGCACAAGGCGACGATTTGATGGTACAGAAATGGAGAGAGAAAGTGGATAAGGGAGAAACTACGGACTTCAATTTGAGTCCTGAAGGCATTTTGAAATATCGAAACCGAATAGTGGTACCGAAGGAAGAGTCGATGAGAATGGAGATTCTGGAGGAAGCTCATCGGTCCAAGTATACAATCCATCAGGGTAGCAGCAAGATATATCAAGACCTGAAAGGAACCTATTGGTGGGACAATATGAAGAGGGAAATCGCTCAGTACGTGCAGAAATGTCTCATTTGCCAACAAGTGAAAGCAGAGCATCAAAAACCGTCGGGTCTGTTACAACCCTTGGAAATACCCGAATGGAAGTGGGAAAACATTACAATGGATTTCGTTTCAGGTTTACCGAGGGCGCAAAGAGTACATGATGCCGTTTGGGTGATCGTGGATCGATTAACCAAATCGGCCCATTTCTTGCCGGTGAACATGAAGTATTCAATGGACAAGTTGGCCCGACTATACATGGACGAGATAGTAAGGCTACACGGTATTCCTGTGAGCATCGTCTCCGATCGGGATCCACGGTTTGTATCTCGATTTTGGCAAAAGTGTCAAGAAACCCTAGGGACTAAACTCAGTTTGAGCACGACCTATCATCCTCAAACGGATGGCCAGTCAGAACGGACAATTCAAACTCTCGAGGACATGCTACGAACGTGCATCCTGGACTTTGGAGGCAACTGGGGTCAACACATGACTTTAGTAGAGTTTGCGTACAACAATAGCTTCCATTCGTCGATCCAAATGGCTCCGTACGACGCTCTCTACGGACGCAAGTGCCGGTCACCGATTTATGGGACGAAGTTGGCGAAAAGAAAGCACTAGACCCGGCAACCATTCCATGGATGGAAGAGGCTCAAGAGAAGGTCAAATTGATAAGACAACGGCTTCAAACAGCCCAAAGTCGACAAAAGAGCTACGCGGATAATCGAAGAAAAGACTTGGAGTTTGAAGTTGGAGACTACGTATTTCTCAAGATCACACCCTTACGAAGTCTTACAGCGGGTAAAGGAAAGAAGCTTCAACCGCGGTACGTCGGACCCTACAAGATCCTGCAAAGGGTAGGAGCGGTCGTGTATCGACTGGAACTGCCATCCAGTCTCTCTTGAATCCACGATGTATTTCACGTCTCGATGCTAAAGAAGTACCATCCTGACCCATCCCATGTCTTACAACCGGAGGAAATTGAAGTGGACGAATCGCTTGCCTATGAAGAGAAACCAGTCCAAGTGCTTGATCGGAAAGTCAAAGAGCTCAGAAACAAGCGGATTCCGCTAGTGAAAGTATTATGGAGAAACCATGGGGTAGAGGAAGCTACCTGAGAAGCGGAAGAGGAAATGCGAAAGAAGTATTCAAACCTTTTCGGGAATTAAGGTGAGAAATTTCGAGGACGAAATTCTTTTAAGGGGGAGAGAGTGTGAGAACCCGTAAAACCCTAATATTTTTCCTAGGGTTTATTTCCCCTTAATTGCATGTTTTCTGCATTTTCTGGTTTAGGAATATTTTTCTGGTGAATTTTATGAGTAATTATAGTTTTTAGATAATTTTTCTAGTATTGGAGAATTTTTAGAAAATTAAGAATATATATTGGACGTGGGACCCACTAGTGCGAAAAGTTCGAAAAAATTCGGCCAATAAGGTTAAGTTTCGGATACTGTGTAAAATTTATCGGGTGTTAAGAGATAAGTAGAGAGTGAGATTTGATTGATGTGAGAGGAAAAAGAAGTGATAAGATTGCATTAATGAGGTGACAAGTGTCACCCTCTTATTGGTTTTACTTTAAGATTTACTATTCTAATTTTTGACTTTTTTTGACCAAAGGTTAAATATCTTAAAAATTGCACAAAAATCACCATTTTCTTTCACCTTGTGGCCGGCCCTCTCTCTTGCAAGAAGGAAGGGAATTCTTCAACATTTCAAGCTTCCAACTAGTCCAAATTCACCAAACCAAGTGTTTAAATTGGTTTTTACTCCATACAATCCTTCCTTTTAGTGATAGTGAGTGCTTTAGTGAAGCTTTTTGGAAGAGCTAAGGTGTCCAACATCTTCCTCTCTTTTGTTTGCTTGGTAAGTGATGCTTGAACACCCTACTTCACTTAATGATGCTTAAATGGTGCCTAATGGGACCTAAAGTGATGGATTATGTGATTTATTTATTGATTTGAAATGATGTAGTGAAGTTTTTATTTTTTTGAGGAATTTTCTGATTTAATATGAATGTGATGTTGTGATCATCTATGATGGTTGATAATGAGGGGGAAAGACTCTAGTAGGTGTGAATTAGTGATAATAGCAACTAATTTTGGCTTTGGAGTGAATTGTGAAATGTTAGGGTTTCAAAACCCCTAATTCTGTCCGGTTTTGGATCATAGGGTTAGAGGCCGAATTGGACTTTGCTCAAAACATGAAAGTTGTAGGTATTGATGAGTTTGAAGTGCCTGCAAAATTTCAGGTCATTTGGATTGGTGTAGAGTGAGATATGTTAATTTTACTGTTGCTGTTCTGGGTTGATCAGAATGCGAAAACTGCACTTGTAATTGGCCATTTTGACTGGAATTGCTTTGGATTTAGGTGTTAGTGTCTTCTGATGAAATGTAGCTGGATGTCTTAGCTACCATATGCCTTTGGAATTTCGGCATTTGGACCTGTATAGACTGAGTTATAGTAATTACAGCATTATGTGATTTGTAAACCTGTTTTGGTGGTTCCGGTTGAGTATTTGGCACATTTGACCTAGTTGTGCTAGGATTTGGACTGAGTGGCCTTCTACATTGTTGTAGCCCTGTTCCATAGCTTCGAAACGGTGGGTCTTACACCCCCATCCGATAATCATAGTGAAATTGACGCCATTACCGCAAAATAAGGGCAAAACAGTTTTTCTATTCGGGGCCAAGACTAATGCTATTTCTAATTTCTGGTTTGCTATCATGCTTATTTATGCATATGAGACCCTATTGGGGTTGTGTTCAGCATTGTTTTATGACTCGTTATCGAGTCTCATTGTATTTGCTTGCTTGTTCTAGGAGGAAACGGTGGTGCACGACGTTCGTTTAACGACGGTGCATGAAACATCATTTTCTCACTTGGTGAGTATACTACTCACTTAAATGTTCTAATGTGGCTTTGCTATATGTGGTTGTGTTGCCTTGAAGGCTTATTTGGATATTGTAATTGATTAAGTTGAGGGTGTACTTGACCGCCCTCACCCCTTTTGATAGTATCACTGATTGTCTACTGTTTCACTGTCTTACTGAACTTGATATATGAGTCATTGCATTCCATTTCATGGAAACTGATTTGGTGTTGTTTGGACGAATGTCCAACGATCTTACTGCATTACTGAGCTCAACCCCGTAGGTAGTCAATTGAATCGAGCCGGCGAGAGCTTGGTCGTGAAAATTGACATGCCTCGAGGACTGTACTGCGGAATCTTGTGGTAATGAGACCTTTGGTTCCGGTATACTCGAGTATTACCAAAAGCTACTGAATTGGAGTGCGGGCCCGATTGGGGAATGTTAGGTGGAAAGAATGGAAGTAAAGAGTTGTCTACGGTTGGTTATTTTTTTAACATTGACGGAGGGTCAATGAGGTTGGATCAAGAATATAAGCGAGGAAATGGGCTCCTGAGAGCCGTTCGTATCCTTTCATTGATTTGATTTACTTCTTATTTGCAACTTGAACTGAACGGTTATGTTTATGTGATCTTAGCTGCTATGGTGGTTGTATTCTCACTGGGCATATAGCTCACCCCGTTTCTTTTGTTTTCCTTACAGGAATATGACTCTTTTGGAATGAATTTTGTTAAATGGTTGCCGAATGAACTAGATGAATGCCTCTTTTGTATTGTATATAAAATGGGATCCTAAATGTATCATTAGGGCCGTTTTCACTTTTGTTTTGGCAACCCACATATGTAGTGACTTTTGTATCACTTTTAAATGCCATTGTGGCTCGTAAATGGTTAATGTTATGTTGTATATGTATTTCGATGTTTGGTTGGGTTTCGGACAGGTCGGTTACCATTCCTGGCCGACTCTGGATTTCATTTCTTTTATGTTGGGTTATTTTGCCCTTTTGCCTTGTTTGCGCGCATTATAAGTTTCAGAACATGATAGATCGCTTTATACTGCACCGTTAGTTCTGGCGAGAGTTGGGCAGGCAGTCCGCTAATCTCTTTGGTTCGCCTTAGGGGAAGGTGGGGCTGTCACAGCTAACCTATGGGCCAGACACACCTTTTCTCCAAGGACAAAATGTGACCTTTTAAGTAATAATATATGTGAGAGCTTCAATCAATACATTAAGGATGCTAGGGAAGAGCCTATTTTGACTATGTTTGAGGCCATTCGAAGACAGATTATGTGCAGATTTCAAGAAAAAAGAGACTGGATTCAGAAGGTGAAGTCTCATATTTGTCCGAGGATCTGTCAGAAAATTGAAGAGAGGAAAAAACATGTAGCTCAGTTTGATGCACTTGTGTCTACAAGAGAGGTGTATGAGGTGACTGGTAAGTAGGAACTTTTGCTGTTAATGCAGTTCAAAGGTCTTGCACATGTAATGAGTGGGATATGACAGGAATTCCATGTGTCCATGCATGTGTTGGACTTGTGCAAGACAACAAAGATCCATATGCATATGTTGATAATTGCTACTCAGTAGAAACATATGTAAAGGCATATGCTGGTGTTATTATGCCTATGCCAGACCAAACAAATTGGGTGAATGCTAGCAGTGATACATTACTCCCACCTCGTAGGAAGATAGCTCCAGGCAGGCCTAAGAAAGTTAGAAAAAAGGCTCCATTGGAGAACTTACATGTTGGAAAACTATCTAAAGTAGGGCTGCCAATTCACTGCAGTCATTGTGGTCATACTGACCACAATGCCAGAAGTTGCAAGGTCACTGGTTGTTCATTTGTGAGGCAAAGAAAATCAGTGACTGCACAGGTAACTTCAATCAATATATGTTGCTTGGCTTTTTTCTATCTACATCTGACTATCATTTTTTGATGTATTGCAAGATGCAAGGGCCTACTAAACGAGGGAGAGGAGCTGGTAGAGGCCACTCTACAAATGCTGATGCTGATGTTGAGAGAAATGCTAATGCTGATGTTGTGCAAAATGCTGATGTGACTAAATCTACAACTGCAAAAGGCCCAACTAGAGCTAAAATGAGAGGTAGAGGTAGGGGCAGGGGTAAGGGTAGGGGTTCATACCATAACAATGGGCCACTATGTGGCATTGGACTTTGGAATGGTCAAGGGATATCAACAAGTAAAACATATATCCCATTTGAGTCTAGCATGGTGAGTTCCTTTTGTATTTGTATGTAACTAATTTAATTTTAGACACTTGCAATGATTAAAAACTACCTTTATTATGCAGATTCCAAGTACTTCAAAGACTGGCCAGCCCCCTCCAACCCAACTGGTAAGCCTACATTTTAAAACTCTGCATGCATGGCCATTTTATACGTGCTCACTTATTGTTTCCTATTGATGATACAGTGGACAAGAACACCTACATCTGGTGCCAATTTGAGTTCAACTACTGTTGTTGCTCCCACCAGCGTACCATGTACAAGTTCAAAAGCAACCACTTCAGTAACAACTAAAAGACCAAGAACCAAGTTGGGTGATGCTAAAACTGGAAGTTCTAAAACCAATTCAGGTGCTACTAAAACTGGAACGGTGAGTTCAAGTCTTTTGGCTATGTTTACATGCTACCACCCCTAGTAGTAGTTTGATGCACTAAGATGCCCCTCATCCATGTAGGTTCAAACCAAGAGTATTATATTTGGAGATGCTGTGTTTTCTACCCAAGGATCTTCAACTGCTGCAACTGGACGTTCAACAGTTATGCGCACACCTGAATGTGTTTTGATGTGAAATGGTGTTGCTGTTGCTATTTTTGTCATTACTAGTATTTGAAGTTACCTTTGCAGCAATGTTAGAAATGCTGATGTTGTTTTTCTTTTCCCATTATTTGGACATGTTCTAGAATCATGTTTTGGCTGGGTTCTACTAAAATGGCCTTTGTTTGGGTGGCCATGCAGACACATGCTAAGATGTAATCTGATGTGTATTATACTTTTAACTTAATATAATTTTCTTTCATACATATTTGCTTACAACTATGGTAGATAAAGCAGATTTTTGTTACTTTTTGGTTCTGAAATAGAGTACATATACAAAATGCTAGCAATCAGAAATGTAATGGCTAGTGTTTTTCTCCATGATGAAAATCGAGCAGCTTTGACCATCATGTATTGTTGCTGTAGCTGTTGGTTTTCAACTTGTAAGACGCAGACTTCTGTTTTTAAGGCTTCATATCTGCTTTTCAATTTCTCATGCTCATTTGCCAATTTTTCATGCTTCCTTTGCAAGTACATTAGTTTCTCCTTTTGCTCCAGCAATCTAGATTGCAGCACTGCACTTACTTCTTTTGTTTGGCTACAAACTTCAGGATCTACCCATTCAAAGTGCCCACATGCGTGTCGGTTCTAAATTAAAAAAATAATTAGTTGTTTAAACTCTTTCTAACTAATTCAGGTATAGAGCAAAATTAAAGACAATAGTAACAAATTATTAATGAAAAATTCTTACATTGTAATTTGAGCAGCCGTAAAATCTTCTTCCCGGATTTTCAAGTGTCCAAGACGTGCACAATGGTGCCTCTTTACCACATCTACACATTTTTTGGGGTGATCTTCCAACATCATTTGAAGCACTTTGTGACATTTTATGATACTTTTGGTTGACAAAGAGAAATTTTAGGAACTTTGGAACCTTTGAGAATGTATGAGAAAAATTGGGTGCAAAATACCTCCTTTTATAAAACCCAACCAACCGCTAAAACCAACCAACCAACGGCTCTTTGAGGGAAAAGGTAGGCTAAAAGCATCAGACACCATTGAGGGGCATTGTTGTCTGCTAAAACCAACGGCCCTTTTCGTACGGTAAATTCGAAATCTTAAAGTTTTTAACAGTGCAATTGTTGACGGAAGGGGTAAACTGAGGAAAAACAAACGTTGGGGGGTAAAGTGAGAAATGGCCTATACTTAAATGGGATAAAGTGCGATTAACCCAAAAGATATTTATACCCCTAAGAGTTAACTATGGTAAATCACCTCAAAGTATAGATTCTTGTGGACTTTATCCCCTAACATTATTTTTTTATGAATTTGTCTGTTTGTTACTAAAATCATTAGTGAACTCCAATATTTGATAACATCTAGGACAATTAATATCTAAAAAACAAATAATTCTAACCTAATAATAAAAAATAATATTATATATATATATATATATAGTCCTTTAAGTTTTATTCCATAATTGCACTTTTTTTTGGTTGAGGAGAATATCTTGCTAATTTGGCTTAATAATGGAAAACATAAAATGTTTATTAAAATTAAAATATGAAAATATTTTTAAATATCTAAAAATGATTGAGATATTGTCAGTTTCCTTTTAGGAATATGCATATGGCTAAGTTTTTCTTTTCGTAGTTAGATTTTTATATGGAAATACACATTTTTATTGGTAATATTAGAAAAGATAAACATGGTTGATTCAAAGTTCAAAGTTTCTTGAGTTGTTTATTTAATATACCATGCATAGATGCTATTAAAATTTATTTGGATTGTTAAATTTTTCTAAGAATTTTTTATTGCATCTTATTAGTTTCCCAATCATTTTTTTTATTTTTTAACCACCTTTTTATTTTACAAATATCAAATTATAAAAAGTGTTATTATTCTGAAAAAATTTTCCAATTAATCTCCAATCCAAAAAAAAAACCCATCTATAAACCTTTAATAATATTTCATAGTTTAGTTTTGCATTAATATTTTTTCTCCTATCATGTGAGATGAGCAAGATATTTTTCTTTATCAAAAAAATCAATAATTATGGGGATAAAATTTAACAAGACATATATCCGTATATATATAATAATTTTTATTATAATGTTAGCGACATTAATTTTTTTAAACATTATTGTCTTGAGTGCTACAAATTTGGAGTTGACTAATGGTTTTAAGGACAAACAAACAAATTAAAAGAAAAATGATATTAGAGAATTAAAAGCACAATCGCTATATCTGAAGGGAATTTACTGTAATTAACCTTAAGGGTATCAATATCTTTTTGATATTTCTATTACGCAATATTAAAGTTGACAAATAGTTTTGGAGGTAAAGTGAGAAAAAATAACGTTAGGAAATACAGTGCAAAATTGATTAAACCTTAGGCGGAGTTTTTATGATTAACCCTCTTTTGAATGGGAAATGCTACATGCCAAGTTATAAAAGCGTGTTGCTATCCTAACTATCAAGCTTTTTTATCAATCATTTAGTTCATATCTCAACTTGGGCCAAGGTTACACTTTGCTGCCCTTTTAAATTTGACAAATATACATGTTGGCCTTTGCCCATCACAAGGACTGGTCAACTGTTTGACATAATGTTCGGTTAAAAAACATTACTTAATGACGTTAATCCGCTCAAAAAATGGCTCTATGTCCATAATGGAAAGTAAATATCCAAAATACACAAAAACTATAGTTAAAGAAATTGAACACTTCCAAAAATCACACTTTTGATAACTATTTTATTCAAATGGTAGCAATTTGTTGTAAAAATTAGGATGAAAATCCACAATGAAAAGATCATCTTGAGAAATTTGCCTAGTGTAGCAAAATACTAGATTCTAAATTAAATATAACTTGTACCTAAAATTACCAAAAATATATAGACATATTTGAAAACTCACAAAATCAATTGAGAACTTGAAATTATTTGAGCGTGGATACTAGTTTAAAAAGGACAACATTTTTATGTATACAATTATGTATACTTAATTGTGTATGTTGCTTCTGCGCTTAACAATAATTCAAAATTAGCTTTAAGTCACATGCTATGGACGAGAACTACAAATGATTTAAACAAATTTAAATTTTAGAATAAAGTAGGGATTTGGACATTTAAACTCATATCCCATGCAATATAGGAATTTACACATTTGAATTTAACTAACTTATAACTATTGGATAATATGAATCAAATGTATTAAAGAATGAAAAATTAATTCAATAATCTTAAGAAATGACACATGTTAGAGTATCAGTTCCTTCTAGAATATTTCAATTGGTCAATAGATATATAGATAGAATTGAGCACTTGTTTAGCTACAACTTTCACTTTTGTCTTTTGGTTCCAAACTTGTCTCATTCTAATTTTATTTGTATTAATTTAGTAATTTAAAACTTTAGAAAATATTAAGGTAAATAATCTTAATCCAACAAATGACTTAATTTGAAGAGTTAGCTCTATCTCAAAAATTTGTACTACAAAAAAAACCAAAGAAACAGTTTGTGAAACTATAGAGATTAAGAACTACATGAATTTCTATAAAAAAAAATTAGAATGAAATCACTTTGGTTTTAGAATGTTACATAAATAAATTTCTAACTTTATGATAGGTTTCACACACACACATACATATATATATATATATATATATATATATATATATATATATATATATATATATATATATATATATATATATATCAAGTGTGATACTTTATATATACTTGTTATGAAATTTTAAATTGTTGAATACAAAACAAAAAATAGAGATAAGGAGTACATTTCCAGAAGATATTTTGGTCACAAAAAATGACACTAATTCTTTTTGTTAATAAGAGACTAATAAGCAGTAATTGGTGTTAATGATGGGGCAAAATATATAGCTAGAGTTTAGTAGGCAAAATGATATTGAGGCCCAAGTTTAAGGGAGCAAAGTGATGCAGAGCAAGTTGAGAATATTTTTGGAACAAGAATGATGGCATGAAGGGTTGCAAGAAGTTGATAAGCTAGTAGTTGAAACTGCTTTCCAGAAGACTTCCTTCATTATAGTGTGTCCACGCCTCATATCGAGAAGTCTATCCAATTAATCAGAAGACTGCCTTCGATGTAACGTGTCTACGCCTTACATTGAGGAGTCTTTTGACTGAAACGAGGTTTAGCATTCTTTTTTAATTTTTATCTTTTGCTTTAGGAAACCTTAGGGTTTCTTTAGCAGCCTTTTATCAAATTTATCAAACTTTGTTCTGTGTCATAAATAAAAGGGCTAATTCCACTTTGTCCCTCCAAACTTTAGACGATTACCCACTTCAATCCCTAAACTTCAAAATGGAACACCTAAGTCCCTAAACTTATAATACCTCCCATTTAAGAAAAATTGTTAACAAATCTTGAATGTCGTCGGTGGTCGAAGTGTCCCATTTTATAAAGGTGTAGGGATTTAAATGTCCCATTTTATAAGTTTAGGGAAAGGAAAATTGTTAACAAATCCTGAATGTCATCGGTGATCGAAGTATCCCATTTTATAAAGGTGTAGGGATTTAAATGTCCCATTTCATAAGTTTAGGGACTCAAATGGAAAGTATTTATAAGTTTAGGGACTTAAGTGTCCCATTTTGAAATTTAGAGACTAAATTGGGTAATCGTCCAAAGTTTAGGGGGACACAGTGAAATTAACCCTAAATAAAATTGAGAGTTTTCTCTTGTTCTTCCAATCTTTGATTTGGATTCATGAAATTGTTCGAGTTACTTCTTCATTTGGATTACGCTTCTCGTGTCACAAAGTGTACTTTACCTTTGTTTATAAGATTGCATACAATTCCAATTTATGGGATCAATTCAACAATTTACAAATTATCAACAATGAAACTAACTTACCTGGTGGTGTGAACGCTAACATAAAGTTAAATTAAATTCACAAATCCTGAGATTTGAATTCAAAATTTTTAATTCGTGAGTCTCAACCTTGGCATTTTTCCAACAATAAGATAAAATAAGTTCACTCAAATGGGTAAATTTAAAGATTTTGATTCCAAAAACCCTCATCGATGACCACTGCCAGATGACTTTAAGAAAGAGAAATTAAGAGACAAACTTTTTACCATGTAAGAGTGCTTGCCAATTTGCATACTCAATTCAGATTATTCTGTCAGTCAAATCAAATTCACCTTTTAGATTTTCAGACTAACCGTTGTAAATAATGTATCGTCCATGTCTAAAAAGTGATCCAATTCTTGGTATCCACATTGCACACAATGCATAGAAGACTATATTCCCTAGTGTATTATATAACTTCTATAGAATAGTATGCTTAATTCTGAGAGCCAAATGGGGGGAGAAAATATAAAACGAAAAAAATTAATACAACAGTTGTTCAAAGTTACCCAATGTTTTCCACATGTATGACATGTTTCTCAAGTTTTAACATGTAGCAGTACCAATTTGGATCTATGTGCAGCAAAAGCTTTCCCATATAGACATGATCACATTATCATAGTTCATAGTCGTAAAAGATTATATGTCATTTCCACAAAATAGACCAGTCATGATGTTGACAATCTAAAACTGTGATTATCATGAAATTAATGTTATGGTACAACGTTAATTTTAAGGTTAAAGTCATTATTTTGACTACATTCAATAATCAATGATGATTAACATTTGCTATCCTGATGACTCTCTTGATGAATCAGATTTTTTTCTTTTTCTTTTTTGGTTTAATATTTGCTCTCCGTGTTTAGCCTAAACACAGTGACTATGAGAAAAAATTAGTAATAATTGAGTTCTCCGAGACAATAGTATGATATCATAAAAAAGTTTGAATGCACAAATTTCGTTGCCTGAAATAAAAGACAATAAAACTTGCAAAAATATCAAATCTATTGAATTAAATAATGAGTGAGTTACAATCTCTGAAAGTTCTTGAATCGAAGAATTTAATCCCATGATTCTTTTCTTCGAATGGCTTCAATTGAAGGGCCGAAAAAGCTTGTTCTCCGATCAAAAGAGTATTTCCTACTGTCGCGCCCCTTTTTTCGCGATGAGAAAAATAAGAGGTGGTGTTTATAAAAGATGTGATTTTATTTAAAAATAAGTGAAAAAGGACCTAACATGGGACTTTAAAGAATGCGACAATTTGGGTCCAAAATTTAGTCTAAAAAGAGTTTTTAAGAAAAAATAAGAGTCGCCACTTGGTATTGAGTTTGGGCGTACCAAGTCACCCCAAAAATATTTTTTTGACAAAAATAAAATAAAATAAAACCCTTTTCGACAACTCCATGTCTTTGAAAAATAAGAGAAAATTGATTCGAGAGTCACGGTTGAAAAAAGGGAAGGCAAAGGTTCGATTAGTTCAAACCTAAGGCACCCTTTCAACCTAGTCTAAACTAGTTGCGTGGTTTAGTCAAAATTTCTTAATCTGACCCTTAAATTTATCACGTTTGGATGTTTCCTACATGAATGCAAATCTAAATTTATAAAATATTGAAAGGGACAAAATATCCATTCAAGGGTTTAATTGATACCAATCGCATTGATTGCGAAGGTCAAAATAATTTCTTGAAGGGATCACGGGTATGCAAATGATGAAATTAAAAGAAAATAAAATAAAATTAAATTAAATTATATACATAGGTATAAGTGATCAAAGAAAAAGGAAATGCAGCATAATGGGTACGGGAAACAAAAACTTGTGACATAATTCTCTTATACAAGGATTAATGAGATATTTAAACTAAAGAGTTATAATCACCCATTTTTCATGTTCAAAAAATAATTCTCCTAACATGAACAAGCAAATTAACTAGCTTAAATGAGATGCAATTCTAAATATTATGATTAACACATATAGATGGTAGGGGATAGAGGATAATACAATAGAAAATATCATGCAAATGAGAAAAAGATCCTAAAATAAAAATATGCATGAAATATGTAATGAATGTCCCACAAAATGAATCTAATGCACGAATAATCTAAGGTTCTAACATTGGACAAACCCATTTCTATAAGTTCCCACTAGCGTTGGACTAGTGAGAAATGGGAAAAGGGCCACAACTAGCGTTGGACTAGTGTGGTGACTCATGCATTAATAATACATAGTAAAACAAATAAGGCATAAATTAAAACAAATAACACATAAGAGCACGTACCACATAACACGTAGGCATAATATCTAGATGCAAAAATCCTAAGGAAAGCGGGTAAAACATATAACACACAAGCATGCAAACACACAAGCGAATAAAAGCAAATAGAGATCTAACTATTACATTCGAGAACCCTAATTACAATCTAAAGGGGTAAAGAATGAAATAAAATAATAACCTAACTATTACAATTTGGCATTTAAATGCCTCTCAAATAATCAAAATTTAAATTAAAGTAAATATGCAAAATTAAAAACAAATAAAGTGAACAACTAAATAAAATAAATAAAAACATTCAAAAACATGCAATTATACACATAAAATCACATATGAGCACATAGGAGGATTTAAAATGGCACAAAAAAATACCTCCATTGACGTAGTGACTAAATGGAGTCAAATTGTCCTATTTATACTCACAATGAACAAAAGAATTATGGCACCAATTTAATTGAAAAACAATAATAATAAAAGTACTAAATTCACACTAACATATCAAACGTAAAGAAATTTAAAAACATCCAAAAAATCACATGTTAAATATATTCAAAAGTAACATAATTAGCTATTAAAGAAAAAAAACAAACATAATAAAAAGAATCAAAATTCACTAGGGACTGAATTGCAAAAATTTTAAAAAAAACATTTGGGGGTAAAAATTCCTTTTTCTAAAGATTAGGGGTCAAAATTAAATGAAAGAAAAAGCTCAAGGACCAAAGCACAATTAATTGAAGGACTTAAGTGAAAGAAATTTAAAATATTCTTAGCTAGAGTGAAATGACTCCAAAGATTAGGGGCTGAAGTGCAATTTTGTAATCAGGTTCCCTGGCCAAACGAGCCATTGGGCTATTTTCAAGACTTCTTTGGGTCCGAATGCCTTAAGCCCACCGGAAAGCGTCAAGAATAAGGGACGGGCTAGCCTCTCATTTTTGTCAAACAACCCAACCAAAATGCATGGGCTTCAACTCCCAAGCCCATACGTAAAACCCAAAAAAAAAGTAACTAAAGCCCAAGTCAAAACCCAAAACAAATAAACCAAACCCAACCAAATATTATTACTCAAAAACCTAAACCATAATACTAAACCCAACAAGATAAACAAATCAACTAAAATTCTTAAACCACAATTATGATCTCAAATCCAGAATCAATCTACCAAAAACTACTTAAGAAAAATAAAAAAAACTATTAAAATTTAAAAGGGTGAAATGGAATCAATTGCAAAAGTGTTTGGGCTATAGTGAAATTAATTAAAAAATTTGAGGGGCAAAATGCAATTTTGGAACATGCAGCCTGTACGAAGAAGCTTTTTTCTTCTTCACAATCCGAAACTCTTCACTGCTGGTGGCCATGGCGGCTTCCCGCGACGCCACCGACGGCAAATTTTTCGGTCACAAAATTTCATCAAAATACACACCCCACTTGATTTTTCACATAGATTCCATTTTTGGAGTTATTTTTTACAAAAAATGAATCAAAAGTGACGAAATTGCCAAATTACAGCGGTGATTTTTATTTTTTAAAACACTCAAATCTTCACCAAAAATCATAAAATTTATACTACAACACTCCTTGTGATTTTCACAACATAACTATAAACTAAAATCAATAAAAGCAACAACAAATATGGCAAAATTAAATCAAAACAAGCCCCCTAAAAATGACAATAATAATAATAATAATGAAAAAAGCAACAGAAAAACACAAATTTTTAACTAAATATGCTTACAATGTAATTAATCAAAAAAACTGGAAAAAAGAAATTAAATAAAGGGAGATACCTCTATGATAGCATTAATCCCTTTTCCTAAGAATTTGATGAAATTCAGAGCCTTCAACCGTTTTTATTGGCCTTGCCCTTCTGCACCTGAGGCCTGAGAGAGGGAGCAAATGAGGGGGTCTCTTGTAATTTTATCTTCTTATGCTTCTTTTGCTCTCTGGAAGTCCAGAGAGGGAGAGAGTGAATTGAGGGAGACAAAGAGTAGAGGGAGAGGGAATTTTTTCGTCTGATTCTTTTCTATTCTAGCCGAGAGAGAGCGAGAGTGAGAAGTCCGAGAGTGAGTCAAGGAGAGAATTTTTCTTTCTTCCCCCTTTTCTGTCCGTTGAGAGCTAGGGGCCTAGAAGCAAAATTGGAGCCTTTCTTTTATTTGTTCCGTTGCTGCTCCAGTCAAAAGAAAAGGAATGCCATCAGGAGTCATCATGAAGGCTCATGATAACTTTTTTTATTATATTTTTTTATTTATTATTTTTTCTAAACAAACCTGCAAATATAAGAAAAATACATATTAAAATACAAGAAAATAAATAACTCATTAAATAAAAAATAATCAAGAAAATATTAAAATTTGACAAAAATTTGGTATCTACAGCTTGCCTCTCTTTGTCTAAGGTTTCGGAGAAATTTAAGACAAAGACGTAGATACCAAATTGTTTATCTATCTCTTCTAACTGCACCTGAGTTAAAATAAACAAGTCAACGCTTGGCTGAAATTATTGAACACAAGATGTAATGAAATTACAAAACACGTGACTGAACTCATGTAGAGTTGCCTACGTATCCCGCCATAGGAATCAGGTCAAACGTAGTTCAAATACAAGTGAATCACAATGAAACAAGTGCATTGATCATATGTGATCTTTGCAAAGTTAAAAAAGTTTGAGTTGTCAGAATTTTTAACATGAAATACAAAATGAATGATAAAACACAATTATTAATCAAAATAGTCAAGAAAAGTATATTGTCATAATTAGAAAACGGTACGCGGAGGGACGCGGTTACACTCCAAGCAGGGGGGCAGAAAGATACGTGGCGGACGCTGAGACTCGCCAACAAGAAATTAAATTTGATTGTTAAGAAGGGGGTAGTCAAGAAGGGAGGTAGAAGGGTGCGCGGTGGACGCTAAGACTCACCAGCGAAAATTAAATTTGATAGAAGGGAGATAGAAGAATACGCGGTGGACGCTGAGACTCACCAACAGAAATTTAAATTTGGTAGAAGAGAGATAGAAGGGTGCGAGGTGGACGCCGAGACTCACCAACAGGAATTTAAATTTTGTTAGAAAGGAAATAGAAGGGTGCGAGGTGGACACTGAGACTCACCAACAGGAATTTAAATTTTGTTAGAAAGGAGATAGAAGGGTGCGCGGTAGACGCTGAGGCTCACCAACAGAAATTTAAATTTGATCATCAAGAAATAACAGATTGGTGGGATATGATCCGAACCCAATTAATAGATTGATAGGATACGACCCAAACCGAATTGAATGATACATTGGTGGGATAAGACTCGAGCCCAATTGAAATGAAATATTTTCGAATGAAATTTGATTGTCAAGCAAGGGAATAGAGGGGTGGGCGGTGGACGCTGAAACTCACCAACAGGAAATTAAATTTTCAAGAACGGAAGATAGAAGGGTGCGTGGTGGATGCTGAGACTCACCAACAGAAAAATAAATTTGATTTTCGAGAAAAAGATGCGTGGAGGGAGGCGATTACGCTTCAACAGGGAATTAAATTGTCAAGAAGGGGAGATAGAAGGATACATGGTAGACGCTGAGACTCACCAACAGGAAATTAAATTTGATAGAAGGGTGGACGCTGAAACTCGCCAACAAGAATTTAAATTTGTCAAGAAATAATAGATTGGTGGGATAAGACCCAACCCCAACAAAATAAAAACGGTCAGCGGGATAAAACGTAAACCTGTCGAGATTGGTGGGATACAACCCAATCCCAACAAAGATTAAAATGATCAGTGGAATAAAATCCAAACCTGCTGTGATGATAAAAGATACGTTAGTCGGTTGAACTCCATGCTAATGGATATGAAGAAATAAAACACACGTTAGTGAGTTGTACTCGATGCTAACAATGATAAAAATCACGTTAGTGGGTTGGACCCGATGCTAACGAATATAAAAAAATAAAACACACGTTAGTGAGTTGTACTCGATGCTAACGGTGATAAAGATCACGTTAGTAGGTTGAACCCGATGCTAACGGATATGAAAAAACAAAGCACATGTTAGTGAGTTGTACTCGATGCTAACGGTGATAAAGATCACGTTAGTGGGTTGGACCTGACGCTAACGGATATGAAAAAATAAAACACACGTTAATGAGTTGTACTCGATGCTAACGGTGATAAAGATCACATCAGTGGGTTGGACCCGACGCTAACGAATATGAAAAAATAAAACACACGTTAGTGAATTGTACTCGATGCTAACGGTGAAAGAAAAACTCGCGTTATTGCATAAAAAAGTTCTTGAATACTTACCTAAAAAATCATTTCAAAAATTGACTCAGATTGAATCAATTTTGTACAACCAATCATCTGCTTTGCATTTTGACATTGTTGCTCAAGTTGGTGGATTTGTAATCTTTTTTTTTTTCAAACTTTAGAAGAAATGAAAGAAACACAAATTTTTTTTTTTTGAAAAAAATCAAAAGTGACGAATTCTAAAACTTGAAGAATACCAATGACAACTCCCCCTTCAAGAGATTTGAGAGGTACATACATATGTCACTGTCTTCTCGATTTTAAAAGACTTTTTTTTTTACAAAGTCGATTTAAAATGCATTACCAAAATTGGAGCTCTTTCCTTTTGATATTTGCCCCAGTGTAAATCATGTTTAACGAAGGCCACGTTTTTCATGTTTTCGAAAAAGCAAAAAGAGTGATCATATGATACCAATACCATGTGATTCCTTGTGCTCCTTTTGGCCCTGAGAACCATGCAAGCATGATCTTTCGATGTCAAAATTGCTCCTCAAGAGTTGTGCTGCAATTTGTTTTGAATCTTTTCAATTTTCTAGCATCAGTCAGCCATACCTCACTTTGTACCACAAATCAACTTTTCTAATGACCAGATTTGAATGAATGGCTAGTATTTCAAGTGTCGGCATCCCGCTTTTCGTTCATGATTCCCTTGTACTCCAAAATATCACCTTGATGACCTTAACCTTTCGGATTTTCACAAAGGTCACACCTTTTTATTTTATTTTGTTTTCATTTTCTATTGTTTTTTTTCTTTTTTTTTTTGTTTTGTCTTCCTTCTCTTTTTCTTTTTCTTTTTCTTTTTCTTTTTTTCTTTTTCTTTCCTTTTTTCTTTTTTTTTCTTCTCGTTTTTCTTTATTCTCTTTTTATTTTTTCTTTTTTTTTCTTTTCTTGAGAAGACACCCTTTCAAGTTTTCACCTAATGAACAAATCTTGTCAACAACCTTTATCAACTCAGAAATATATTTAAAGAAAAGATGGCATCAGCGCGACAACCCTTCCCATATAAAAATGGTGAAAGTGTATTGACATCATTTGTCATTTGATTAAGTGATTTTTATTAGAAATACCACTAAAGCGGAGGTCGAGACTTTATGATTTTTATGATGGGGTTATGTGGGGTGTAGAAGAAGTGTTAAGGTTTCAAAGCAAAATCTTCAAAGAGGTTTCAAAAACCCCTAAAACCGCATTCTACCAATATTTGCCCCAGTATGAGGGTATTAAAACAGAAAGAATTGTCCCAGTGTGGCTTTTGAATCTTTTTTTTATGACAAATAGGAGATAAAAATTTACTCCAGAGTGTGGTTTGCAATCTTTAGAGGGGCCTATCAAATGAATGATTAAATTATTTTGGAGGTTCAAAGGGAGAAACTAGGGACAAGATGTTTAAAAAGAAAAGAAGAAGGCCCACCTTTAATCCACCTTAGTTAGTATCTCGAAAAGAAAAATCACATAATCAGATAAAGAATTTCTTACACATATCTGAATTGATTGGTTAAGGAAAAACCTGTCAATCTATTTCTGTAAGAATGAGTGCTCCTTCGGGTAACTTTTTCTTGACAATGAAAGGCCCTTGCCAATTTGGAACAAATTTTCCTTTGGCTTTATCTTGAATGGAAAGAATTTGTTTCAAAACTGTATCTCCTTCCTCAAACAGGCGAGATTTCTCTTTTTTGTCATAAATAATGAACCATCCTTTGCTAACAGTATTGTCCATAACAGGTAACATTCAACTTTTTTTTTCATCCATCGGAGATAGCAACTCATCGTGCTCCTTGATCTATTTAATTTCTTCTACCTGAGCCTTCGTCCAAATGTGCAAGGACGGGATCTCAATTTTGGCAGGTATTATCACTTTCATTCGAAGCATAATGTATTGCCCCAACTTAGAAATGTAATCTCCAGGTGAAATACTCCCAAAGTTCAATAGAAAAAAAATTCTCTTTTTTCTGTTCACTCCCCTCCTTTTCTTTTCTTTTTTTTTCTTTTTTTTTTCTCTTTTTTTATTCTCCCTTTTCTTTTCACTTTCTTATTTTACCCCCCCCGTTTTCTCTTTTTTCTTCTTCTTATTTTTATTTTTTCTTTTCTCTTTTTCTTCCCCCTTTTTCTTTTCTCTTTTTTTTTTCAAGTTGGCTGCCGAAGTATGTACTTCTTTTGAGTAAATAGCCGATCCTCCACTTTGCAATGTAGCATTATTGCTCCATTTTTATTCGTGATTAATCTCCAAATTTGTAAGATTTTGATTTTCGTCTTTTTCTCGATATTAACCATAAACACCTGCACAAGGGGGATTTTTCAAAGCACCTGAATTTTTCAAAGTTCTTCTTTTTTTTTTAAGCAATGATATAATAATTAAGATTCATGCAAAGTGTTGACTTATCAAGATTTAAAAAAATATATATTTGATCTTGGACATATCCTACAAATGTATTATAAAATTTTTACCTCAATTTAAACTTATTTGCTGAAATCTCACAGATATATTACAAAAAATTTGCCCCGATTTGGGCTTTTTTTGGTTGCAAAATAATCACATGCAATGTGAATAGAAACAACATTTTTCCAATGAAAAATTTAAATGTCATATCCAAAATCATATAAAAGATTCCATGATAAATCTCTCAAAATAAGATCAAATTGTAAAAGATCTCTTCCTCATTTTGGGATCGGTGTTGAGGGAAAATGGGTCCCCTTCTTGTTAGCTCATTTTTGGGGACCAATCAAATATATATTATTCCTGATTTTGAGGCGACTCAAAGAGATGGTATATTAGGATCTGTCTTTTTTTTTTTCCCCTAAATTGTATCCAACACATTTAATATTACATTTTAGTGAAAGCAAATGGTTTATTGCTCTTATTTCTTGAGAAAATTTAGTCAACATATAAGCTCTATAGGCTTGTAATGTATGAATAGCAACGATAGTTAAATATATGAAAACAGGTTATAATCTTATGATCATGAGTGATTGGTAGATTCCTTATAAACATGATTCTTTCTTCAAATTGTCATGAAATATAAGTCAGCAATGGACTTTATGAACTTGTAATGTGGCTTGACAATAATAACTAAAAGAAATAAAATTTTCAAGGTCAATGCACTTAAGATCACATTCCTTCCAAAAATTGCTCCAGTTTTGGACTCAAAACCCGGAATCCCATTTTGACTCCCTTTTTCTTATCAATCCTCTTTTTTTTTCCAATCACTAAGGGGAATGCAGCATTGGATGTCTTCGCATTTTTCTTTTCATTTCATCATTTTTTTTCATTTTTCTCTCTCTCTCTCTCTCTTATTTTTACCAATACTGAGATCACAAACGTCAATGATAGAATTGAAAACTCCTTATTTTTTAGAGTATAGATGGCCCCTTTTTCTTTCCGATATTGAAGACCAAATATCAATAGTAGAGTCAAATTCTCCCAACTTGTAGCTTTTTCTCCTTTCTTGCTTCTTTTTTTTTTTCAAATCTTCTTCCCCAGTGTGGGGGTGCAATCATAAGTGCTTTTGAAATGAATCACCAATTTAAGCTCAAATAAGGATGTAAAGTATAAAAAGTATTTAGATAGTTGAAACGATGGTCAAAGTATCATTCTTATTTCTCATGACAACCAAAGTAAAGAATAGTCTGTTGGAAAAATCCATTTTCTTTTAACATTTGAAAATTTTTTCATGTAGGGTCATGATCATTTAGGCTTTTATTTGAAACGAAATTCTATTTTTTTTATTTTAAGTCTCAAATGGGAAAACAAATGATAAAATTTGTATAGATAGAGAAACTAAAGCTTAAAGTATCATTCCAAATTTTCAAAATAAATAAGAAGTAATGTACATTTTTGCTTTCACTCAGATGTGGATTGAATCTGATTACACACTGGACATTTTCACAGTAAAATTGTCTCACTTTGAAACTAGTCAATTAATGCGACTAACTTTGGAGGTTCAATAGAAGTGGACAAAAAATGAAAAAGAAAAGTGTCGGGATAGATATTTTATAACAAACTATCAAATTTGAATAACCTCTCTTTATTTTCGACTACTCTCATTGAGTAGTTTAGACTACAAATCCAGTATATACAAAGGATTTTGGGAATTGGACATACACTCATGAATTTTCGAACACGAGATCGAAAAATTTCAATTTAGCCTTATTTCTTAAAATCTATCATGAAATCTCCCAATCAACAAATAAAGAATGAATATATACAAAATAATAATTGTCTAAATAAAAACTTTATTGTTCAAATGTTTGAAATTTTTTTTTGCTCAAATATAATACATATGAAAAAATAAAAATCTCCAAAGAATATACTTTCAAATATATACACACTTTCTTTTTCTATCTTTTGAGACAAAATGTATTAGAAACAATGAATCAAGAGATTTTTGAGATGCTTTACACTGGCATTTTCAAAATAAATTTTTCATTTTTTTTTACATTGTAGGATCTGTCCAAGAATCAAATAACACTTGTAATTTTCAAGATTTATCAGACCAAAAATATTATCAGATATAGAAAAAATATTTTTAACTTGTTGAAACAACTTTTATAAATGCAGGGGAGGGAAAAAATAAAAGAAAATACCCAAAATTAGTAAGCAAAACTGCAAAATCGGTATGCATGTCTTATGGGAGAGTCCTTTTATGTTAAGAGTTGGCGTAGCATGAAAAATGCAATTCTTTAGGGTAGATACCATACAATACCTGATGGATCCGATCGACTTATTGAGATTCAATTGAAGAGCCTTTGAAAAAAATTGGACTAATTGGATTTTTTTCGGAAATGATAGATAACTTTGTCCTAGATTGATTGTTTTGATTGACACATAAAGTGATATTAAAAATCAATTTAGTGTAAAAAACTTATTTTTGAAAGGATTGAAATGTCTCGACTAGTTTATGAAGCTTGGCTCGAAACCTTAAAAGAAAATAACTAATCAAATGAATTGAATGGAATTGATGATTCGTTCAAAAATTGACCGAATTGTCTTAAAAATGAATGAATGAATTGGATAGAATTGAGGGTTTATTCAAAAATTGACTGAATTGCTACCCCATTTGTAGTTTCAAAAATTTGCATTAGTCTATGAGCCTTCTAAAATCAAGATTTGGCCTCTACATATTTATCATCTCAATAATGAGGAATTATTTGTGAATTTCTTCAATTTAATGTCCTTTATGCAAAGGATTTTTACCAATTCTGATAAAATGGCCAAAAAATGATTATTAAAGGCTCATATTCTAATGCGCAAAAACTGTTCCATCATTCTCAATATCGTCACATGGAAGGAATCGAATCCTACCTTACCTTGTGTACTACCCCTTTGGATGGTACAAAAAATATAAACGTGCAAGTCTCATTGGATTACATATTCGAGACACAGGGTGGCTTATTTCTAACCTGGGATTTCCTATGCGGCATTCCCTCTAAGGTTGCTGTATGATGTCAGTTTATTAAAGCGAGTAAATATGCGACGAAAT
Organism: Coffea arabica; assembly: GCF_036785885.1. Classification (NCBI taxonomy): domain Eukaryota; kingdom Viridiplantae; phylum Streptophyta; class Magnoliopsida; order Gentianales; family Rubiaceae; genus Coffea; species Coffea arabica. Next base: position 7,069,823 of record NC_092310.1, read on the forward strand.
AATTGAAGTATGACCTAAAAGTGTCCCATTCAAATGTCGGGGTAAGCCCAAAATGATGTGCAATACATATGTATATGCAATTAACTAAAATTTAAACGTGCTTGATATAAAAGGCGGTCTTGTCCTAAATGAGTACCATGCCAGAACTCTTATTTCTAAGGTTTATGAATGCAATAGAATAAGAAACAGAGAATGATTAGTTCAATTGATATATGACATATAACACATTCGAACAAACAAAAATAGTAGAAGGCAATTAAAGTAAGAAGAATGTAATCCCTCCCCTCGTGCCTAGTGTTCATAATTGGATAAGATTGACTCTAATTTAGGCAATTTTCTATCATGGATGCAGGAGGTTGGGCTCACTAATGCATCTAGATTCGATAAAATTCAGGTTCCCAAGACTTCAGACAAAAGGGCGAAGGATTATCAATTCCAAAATCCTTAGTCGGTGACTCGAGTAATCCCTCAGACATTGCTACATGCACGTCGTGCCAAGACCACATATCCAAGTGGATCGATTCTAATCCTAACAGGGAGGAGGGTATGACAACCACTAAAAAGAAAATAAGATGTAGGGTTGTAAATAAATAGAGTATGCTCATATGAAGTGCTCATTTGAGGGGAGGGATTAACATTAAATGCACGTGAAGGTTCTAAGGTAATATTCCCCACCATAAATGCAAAGCGTGATACGAATAAGTAAACAAACAAAAGTACATAAATAAACCATTCATCACATACATGAGGAACGATGAACGAATACGAGTGTGAAATGCAAAACATCCTAAAAAAGAAAAATACAACCTAAAACATCCAAATATGATAAATAAAAGGGTTAAAAAGAGAAAAGACAATTAAACCAAGTGCTTGGACTCTCTAGCCTCCCCAATGGAGTCGCCAAGCTGTCGCACCCCATTTTTCGCGATGGAAAAAATAAGAGATGGTGTTTATAAAAGATGTGATTTTATTTAAAAATAAGTGAAAAAGGACCTAACATGGGACTTTAAAGAATGCGACAATTTGGGTCCAAAATTTAGTCTAAAAAGAGTTTTTAAGAAAAAATAAGAGTCGTCACTTGGTATTGAGTTTGGGCGTACCAAGTCACCCCAAAAATATTTTTTTGACAAAAATAAAATAAAATAAAACCCTTTTCGACAACTCCATGTCTTTGAAAAATAAGAGAAAATGGATTCGAGAGTCACGGTTGAAAAAAGGGAAGGCAAAGGTTCGATTAGCTCAAACCTAAGGCACCCTTTCAACCTAGTCCAAACTAGTTGCGCAGTTTAGTCAAAATTTCTTAATCTAACCCTTAAATTTATCACATTTGGATGTTTCCTACATGAATGCAAATCTAAATTTATAAAATATCGGAAGAGACAAAATATCCATTCAAGGATTTAATTGATACCAATCGCATTGATTGTGAAGGCCAAAATAATTCCTTAAAGGGGTCACGAGTATGCAAATGATGAAATTAAAAGAAAATAAAATAAAAGAAAATTAAATTATATACATAGGTATAAGTTATCAAAGAAAAAGGAAATGCAGCATAATGGGTACGGGAAACAAAAACTCGTGACATAATTCTCTTATACAAGGAATAATAGGATATTTAAACTAAAGAGTTATAATCACCCATTTCTCATGTTCAAAGAATAATTCTCCTAACATGAACAAGCAAATGAACTGGCTTAAATGAGATGCAATTTTAAATGTTATGATTAACACATATAGATGGTAGGGGATAGAGGATAATATAATAGAAAATATCATGCAAATGAGAAAAAAATTCTAGAATAAAAATATGCATGAAATATGTAATGAATGTCCCACAAAATGAATCTAATGCACGAATAATCTAAGGATCTAACATTAGACTAGCCCATCTCTATAAGTTCCCACTAGTGTTGGACTAGTGAGAAATGGGAAAAGAGCCACAACTAGCGTTGGACTAATGTGGTGATGTCATGCATTAATAATACATAGTAAAAAAAATAAGGCATAAATTAAAACAAATAACACATAAGAGCACGTACCACATAACACGTAGGCATAATATCTAGATGCAAAAATTCTAAGGAAAGCGGGTAAAACATATAACATACAAGCATGCAAACACACAAGCGAATAAAAGTAAATAGAGATCTAACTATCGCATTCGGGAACCCTAATTTCAATCTAAAGGGGTAAAGAATGAAATAAAATAATAACCTAACTATTACAATTTGGCATTTAAATGTCTCTCAAATAATCAAAATTTAAATTAAAGTAAATATACAAAATTAAAAAAAAATAAAGTGAATAACTAAATAAAATAAATAAAAACGTTCAAAAACTTGCAATTATACACATAAAATCACATATGAGCACATAGGAGGATTTTAAAATGGCACAAGAAAATACCTCCATTGACGTAGTAACTAAATGAAGTCAAATTGTCATATTTATACTCACAATGAACAAAAGAATCATGGCACCAATTTAATTGAAAAACAATAATAATAAAAGTATTAAATTCACACTAACATGTCAAACGTAAAGAAATTTAAGAACATCTAAAAAAAATCACATGTTAAATATATTCAAAAGTAACATAATTAACTATTAAAGAAAAGAAACAAACATAATAAAAAGAATCAAAATTCACTAGGGGCTGAATTGCAAAAAATTTTAATAAAACTTTTGGGGTAAAAATTCCTTTTTCAAAGATTAGGGGTCAAAATTAAATGAAAGATAAAGCTCAAGGACCAAAGCACAATTAATTTAGGGAGCTAAGTGAAAGAAATTTAAAATATTCTAGGCTGTAGTGAAATTACTCCAAAGATTAGGGGCTAAAGTGAAATTTTGTAATCAGATTCCCTGGCCAAACGAGCCATTGGGCTATTTTCAAGACTTCTTTGGGCCCGGATGCCTTAAGCCCACCGGAAAGCTTCAAGAATAAGGGACGGGCTAGCCTATAGTTTTTGTCAAACAACCCAACCAAAATGCATGGGCTTCAACTCCCAAGCCCATACGTAAAACCCAAAAAACAAGTGACCAAAGCCCAATTAAAAACCCAAAACAAATAAACCAAACCTACTCTTACGAACCCAACCAATATTATTACCCAAAAACCTAAACCATAATACTAAACCCAACAAGATAAACAAATCAACTAAAATTCTTAAACCACAATTATGATCTAAAATCCCGAATCAATCTACCAAAAACTACTTAAGAAAAATTAAAAAATTATTAAAATTTAAAAGGGCGAAATGGAATCAATTGCAAAAGTGTTTGGGCTATAGTGAAATTAATTAAAAAATTTGAGTGCAAAATGCAATTTTGGAACATGCAGCCTGTACGAAAAAGCTTTCTTCTTCTTCACAATCCGAAACTCTTCACAGCTGGTGGCCATGGCGGCTTCCCGCAACGCTACCGCCGGCAAATTTTTCGGTTACAAAATTTCATCAAAATACACACTCCACTTGATTTTTCGTGTAGATTCCATTTTCGGAGTTATTTTTTACAAAAAATAAATCAAAAGTGGCGAAATTGCCAAATTACAGTGGCAATTTTTATTTTTTAAAACACTCAAATCTTCACCAAAAATCATAAAATTTATACTACAACACTCATTGTGATTTTCACAACATAACTATAAACTGAAATCAATAAAAGCAACAACAAATATGGCAAAATTAAATCAAAACAAGTCCCCTAAAAATGACAATAATAATAATAATAATGAAAAAAGCAATAGAAAAACACAAACTAGCAACTAAATATGCTTACAATGTAATTAATCAAAAAAACTGGAAAAAAGAAATTAAAATAAAGGGAGATACCTCTATGATAGCATTAATCCCTTTTCCTAAGAATTTGATGAAATTCCGAGCCTTCAACCGTTTTTATTGGCCTTGCCCTTCTGCACCCGAGGCCTGAGAGAGAGAGCAAATGAGGGTGTCTCTTGCAATTTTATCTTCTTATGCTTCTTTTGCTCTCTGGAAGTCCAGAGAGAGAGAGAGAGTGAATTGAGGGAGACAAAGAGCAGAAGGAGAGGGAATTTTTTCATCTGATTCTTTTCTGTTTTAGCCGAGAGAAAGAGGAGTGAGGGCCTCTCTTGCAAATTTCTTCTTCTGCTTCTTTTTGCTCTCTGGAAGTTCAGAGAGGGAGAGAGTGAATTGAGGGAGCCAAAGAGCACAGGGAGAGGGAATTTTTTCGTCTGCTTCTTTTCTGTTCTAGCCGAGAGAGGGTGAGAGTGAGGAGTCGAGAGTGAGTTAAGGAGAGAATTTTTCTTTCTTCCCCCTTTTCTGTCCGTTGAGAGCTAGGGGCCTAGAAGCAAAATTGGAGCCTTTCTTTTATTTGTTCCGTTGCTGCTCTGGTCAAAAGAAAAAGAATGCCATCATGAGTCATCATGAAGGCTTATGATGACTTTTTTTCATTTTTTTATTATATTTTTTTATTTATTATTTTTTCTAAATAAACCTGCAAATATAAGAAAAATACACCTTAAAATGCAAGAAAATAAATAACTAATTAAATAAAAAATAATCAAGAAAATATTAAAATTTGACAAAAATTTGGTGTCTACACCTACAACTTTGGTGTAAAAAAATGATTGGTTTGATGGTGGCGTCAAATACTTGGAACTTCAAATCTTCAACACTGATAGCAGGAGAATTTGTTTGACTTGATTTGGACTTGGATTTGAGGAAGAAAACTCTTGAGAGAATTTGATAGAGTTTCTCCGAAAATTAGGAATTTTTCTATCTCTTTGCCTTGAAGGAAGACCTTTATTTATAGTCAAAATATGTAGACTAGATCTTCAAGAAAACCCTCAGAACCTCCCTGCATTTTTTGATCACTTGTCCATCAAGAAATCCATTTAACTTGGGCTTAAATAATGGACCAATCTAAATAGTCCATTGTGAATTAATAAATCAATTAATTCACTCAATTTAAATGGACATTGCATATTTAATTTGACTTAATAGCCCATATAATATTGGCCCAATTTAACAGTCAAAAACATAATGGACTTATACAATTTAATTTAATTTAATCAAGATCAATTCAATTCATTTAATATTGACTAAATAAACTAAATAAATTTCATTTGTCTACAAAGTCCAGACCTTTGTCCTCGTTCCAAACATTGATCGTTTCACCATCTTATGAAAAGCCCAAAAAGTTTTGGGATCCAAGTCCTTACTGGGAGATCCATTTGGATTTGCTAACATTCAATAGCCTACTAACAAAACCCCAAAATAGCGGCTCTATGTGGATTAGTTATTTTTAGAGTAGTTTTTTAAAAGTTTTATTGGAACATTATTTCAAAAATTTTTCTACTATAGATGGTTCATTTCGACTAACTATTTTCGGGAATGTATTTTGAAATCTAAAATCTTATTAGGGTATTTTAAAAATTTGTCAAAAATTTTTCTACCGCAACCACCCCTTCCCTCTTCAATCTTTCGTTGTTGTCACCCTCTCCATCCTCTCTTCTCCTTTCTCCTTTCTCTTCCTGTCCTTCCTTCCTTCCATCTCTTCCTTTTTTCTCTTCCTCTCATCCCCTTGTTCCTCTCCTCCCATTCTTCCTCCTCCTCCGTTCTCCTCCTCTCTTTCCTACAACCCCTCTCATCTCATTCCTAACAACCCCCCTTCTTCCCCCCAATTTCCAAATTTGGTCATGGGTGATGGGAGATTATGGCAAAGGGAGAAGGGAAGGGAGGGGAAAGGATGGGAGGAGGAAAGTGGAGAGGGGAAGAGGGAGGAGGAACTTGGGGAGGGGAGGTGAAGATGGCATTTGGAGGAGAGAGAAGGGGAGGGGCAACAGCAGTAGGCTTGTTTTATTTATTTATTTATTTTTATTTTTTGTTAGATGTATTTAAAATTATGTGTATTTGAAGTGCTTTTGGAGGTGTTTTGGAATGTGTTAGTGTAAATTCCAAAAATAAAAATAAGTTTATAAAAAATCCCCCCTCCAAGCAGAGCCAGGGTTCTAGCTTCTGTGGATAAAAGAAGCAAATTTAACTCTATTCTTTTAAAAAAAATTTCCACTTTCATAATTTTTTTTTGGATTAATCTTTTTACATTAAAAGTAGATGCAGTGTCAGTTTCGGATGAATAACAAGTATCCAAAATTTGATTTTGAAATTCAACTTTTTTACGTGTATAATGGATCTAACGGTGATAATATATATACACTGTTAGTATATATAAGATTAGTATATATAAGATTTATTCAAAAATTTTTATTTTTTTTTCACTTTCATAAATTTTGTTTTGAAATTCGATGGAGGAGAAAAAGATGATGTAAGAACAACGTAAAGAAAAATGGCATTAAGCTTTTCTCATTTTTCTCTTTTTTATTAGTGATTCATATTTACCTTATGTATCTGCATTTATCTATGTAAAAGTACTTGGACTTTGGTTCGACATATTTAAAAAAAAAAAATCCTTATCCAAATCAAATCAAATGTATCAAAGCTAGGGATGACAATGGGGGGCGGGTGCTCGTGGAGTAAAAATGGGGCGGGACGGGGTAAAATATTTCCCCCCACCTTAAAGTGGGGCGGGGGTGGATCAACGTACACCCATCCCATTCCTCACCCTGTCCCCCGCATATATTTAAAAAAAAAAAAAAATATATATATATATATATATATATATATATATATATATAATACAATCATAACAACCTTAAATTTTTCAATCTTGCATCCTCGTTTCTTGGCCTAGTGCGAACAGGCCACCACCGAGACAAGCCAACAACTGAGCTTCTTTCCCTGCTTGTCTGCTGCTTTATCTGACTATTTGTTGGGTTTACGGGCTAGTTCATTTGTGGGCCAAACCACAAAACCAAACAATTTAGGTTTAAGTCATGGTTGGACTTAAAACAAAACAAAAAAAAAAAAGCAAAGTGAGCAGCCGCAGGTTGTAATTCTTTCTTCGGTCCTTCGGGTGTTAGAAAAAGTCAGCTGCCACTTTTGCTGATTAAGGGAAATACGAAGAGAGAGAAAGAGCTAGTGAGAAAGAAACTTCAAAGTCTTGATTGGAGAGTGATTCGGAACCTGATTGAGACGAAATTTTACCCACGTGATCCTTTCGTCAGGCTCTACTTATTTACCGATTCAGATTTTGGATTTTCTTCGTTTGTTAACACCTTTCCAAACCCACTTCTTTGACAGTTGTAGTTTTTGGGGGTGATTTTATAACAGATTTGCTTGGTTGATAGTGGTGATATTATTGTCGTTCGAATATTTCGGATAGACCTGTGTATTTCCATTATTGTGATAGTGGAGATTTTGACTGGATTAGGTTCCGTGGTTTTTCTCAATTGGGTTTTTCACATAAAAATCTTGGTGTCTTGTGCTTTCTATTTTTCTTGCATTTTATTATCATTGCTGGCATTATTACTTGGTGATTTGATTTGTTCCTATTTTAACTTGTATTTGGGGAAAGAGAAATTTGTTCTAGATTAAATATGATATTGCATACCTGTACTAGTACTCTTTTCCCAACAAGTGGTATCAGAGCAGTTAGGTTAGGTTGCTCAGTTGTACTAGTTAAAAATGGATGATTCGGATAGTGGTTGTATGATAGAATTAAATGCAACTAATTATTCGATTTGGAAGTCTAGAATGGAAGATTACTTGTATTGTAGAGATTTGTTTGAACTTGTTCTAGGGGATAAATATAGACCAAGTGATGTGAGTGATGAAAAATGGGTTAATATGTACAGAAAAACTGTTGGTAATATTAGAAAATGGATTGGTCAAAATATTTTTTAACATTTTGCTAATGACACCAGAGCTGATATATTATAGAAAAAACTTGAGAGTATGTACGAAAGAAAGACTGGTTTGACCAAGGCTAGTTGTCTGAAGTAGATTACTCGAATGAGTTATAAGGATGAGAAAAATATAACTAAACACTTGAGTAATTTTCAGGAATTGATAAACCAGGCAACTACATTAAATTTGAATCTGGATGATGAAGTGCAGACTTTATTATTATTCAGTTCACTACCGGATAGTTGGAAAATCATGGTGGTTTCCATTAGTAATTCAGTTCTGAATGGTGTGTTAACCATGGCTATTGCAAAAGAAGTCGTGATGAATGAAAAGTTTAGGAAAAAGGAACAAGAAATTGTCTATGAGACCCAAGCTCTGGTGACAGAAAAGAAAGAAAGAAGAGGGAGAAGTAAAAATAGAGGTCCCTACAATAGGAATGACAAATCCAGAGGCAGATCTGAGTCACAAAAAAATGTTGCATGCTATTATTGTAAAAAGAATGGGCATTATATAAAGGAATACAGAATCCTAAAACGGGATCAAGCTGAGAAAAAGGGTAAGGCGAATGAAAAAGATGATGAGAACACTACAGCAGTTATGACAGCTCATGATGATATGTTTGTTTTCTGTGACGATGGTCAGGTGAATATGATTCATTATGACAGTGATTGGATAGTTGATTCAGGTGCATCTTACCATGTTACTCCTCATAGACATTTTTTCTCAACCTACACCAAAGGAGATTTTGAATATGTTAGGATGGGAAATGAGGTCTCATGCAAAGTTGTTGGCATGAAAAACATATATTTGGATACAGATATCGGGTGTCAGCTGATATTAAGAAATGCTCGACATGTCCCTGATATTCGCCTTAATCTTATCTCTACAGGAAAACTTGACAATGAGAGTTACTATAGTTTGCAAGGTGGAGACAAATGGAAACTTAGCAAAGGAAATCTCGTTGTTATTAGAGAAAAGAAGCAGAGTACTCTCTACTTGATGCAAGCTAAGTTGGGGAAGGAAGAAATCAATGCAGTTCGTGATTCATTAATTGACCTGTGACATAGGCAACTTGGGCATATGAGTGAAAAAGGGATTCAGACACTTGTTCGCAAACAGCTCCTACCTAAAGTTAGAGGTAATGCATTTAAATCTTGTGTTGACTGCATTTATGGAAAATAACACATAATTGCATTTCAAAATTGTTCTTCATCTCAAAAATTGAATCCGTTAGAACTGGTATACACTGATGTTTGCTATATGAAAAATAAGTCTCTTGGTGGTGCTGTTTATTTTGTAACTTTTACTGATGACTTTGCTAGAAAGGTTTGGTGTTTTACTTTGAAATCCAAAAATCAGGTTTTGGATGTGTTTAAAGACTTTTATAGCAAAGTTGAAAGAGAAACTGGTAAGTAGTTAAAGTGTGTACGTGCTGACAATGGTGGTGAGTACAGAGGACCATTTGAAATCTATTGCAAGTCTCTTGGGATCAGATTGGAGAAGATTGTGCCAAAAACTCTACAAGAGAATGGAGTAGCAGAGAGAATGAATAGATCCATCATTAAACGGGTCAAATGTATGCTCCCCAATTCTAAGTTGTCAAAATCCTTTTGGGGTGAGGCAATGAGGACTGCGGTCGATTTAATTAATATTTCTCCATCAGTTCCTCTAAATGGTGACATCTCACAGAGAGTATGGACGGAAAAAGATATATCTTTTAAGCACTTGCGAATTTTTAATTACTGAGCATTTGTTCATATCCCCAAAGATGAAAGGTTAAAACTTGATGTAAAATCAAAGTAGTGCATTTTCTTGGGTTATGGACATAAAGATTTTGGTTATAGGTTGTATGATTCTATTGAGAAGAAGGTGATCCGGAACAGAGATGTTGTCTTCTTTGAAAATCAAACCATTGAAGACATTGATAAAGGTGACAACTCAAAATCCTCAGATGACATTCCTGCTAGCTCAAATTCAGATCCAGATCCAATTCCAGTACCTGTTAATTTTAATCAAGGGGGGTTGAGACAAATCAGAGAGAGGATATTGATGATGGTAATAATTCTACTGCTGATGAACCTGAACATGAGGAGCCACCTACTCCACCGCTGCCACCACAAGATGAGTTTAGGAGATCTATTAGAGAGAGAAGACCTTCTAATAGATATAATCCCCATGAATATTTGTTGCTAACAGATGGAGGAGAGCCAGAGTTCTACTGTGAGACTTTAGAGCATGAGAATAAAGAAGATTGGTTGCAAGCCATGCAAGAGGAGATGGTGTCCTTGCATGAGAATCATACTTATGAGCTAGTGAAATTGCCTAAAGGCAAGAAAGGTCTGAAGAATAAATGGGTTTACAGGTTGAAAACTCAGGAGCACAACTCACAACCAAAGTACAAAGCAAGATTGGTTGTGAAGGAATTAGTCAAAAGAAGAGTGTAGATATTGAAGAAATCTTTTCTCCTGTAGTAAAAATATCATCAATTCAAGTTCTTCTTGGTATTGCAGCCAGTTTGAATTTGGAGATCGAACAATTTGATGTGAAGACAGCCTTCCTGCATGGCGACTTGGAAGAGGAGATCTACATGGAGCAACCGGAGGGGTTCAAAGAAAGTGGTAAGAAAAATCTTGTATGCCGTCTCAAAAAGAGTTTGTATGAGTTGAAACAGGTACCGAAACAGTGGTATAAGAAGTTTGACTCCTTCATGATAGACCATGGGTACCATAGGACTACATCTGATCACTGTGTTTATGTGAAAAACTTTTCAGATGGTGATTTTGTTATTCTCTTGCTATATGTTAATGACATGTTAATTGTTGGTCGTGATACTGTAAAGATTGACAGATTGAAAAAGGAGTTAAGTAAATCCTTTGTAATGAAGGACTTGGGTCCAGTTAGATAGATACTGGGGATGAAAATCTCATGTGACAGGCAAAATGGGAAACTCTGGTTGTCTCAAGAAAAATACATTGAGAAAGTACTCAACAGGTTTAACATGAGCAAGGCTAAGGAAGTCTCAACTCCACTTGCAGGTCACTTTAAACTGAATATCAAGCAGTGTCCTACAAGTGAGAAAGGTAAAAAGACATGAAGAAGGTTCCTTATGCTTCGGCCGTTGGTAGCTTGATGTATGCTATAGTTTCCACCAGGCCAGATATTGCTCACGCAATTGGAGTAGTCAGTCGGTATCTCTCTAATCCTGATAAGGAGCATTGGAATGCTGTCAAATGGATTCTCAGGTATCTCAAGGGAACTTCTAGATTATGTCTATGTTTCGACAATGATAAAATTATGTTAGATGGATACACTGATGCAGATATGGCAGGTGATCTTGATAATAGGAAGTCCATATCTGGGTACTTGATGATTTTTGCAGGGGGAGCAGTGTCATGTCAAAGTAAGTTATAGAAATGTATTGCCCTTTCTAGTACGGAGGCAGAGTACATTGCAACCACTGAAGCATGCAAGGAGACTCTTTGGTTGCAAAAATTTCTTCAGGAGTTGGGTATGAAACAAGAGAAGTATAGTCTTTATTGTGACAGTCAGAGCGTTATTCATTTGTGTAAGAACTTTACATTTCACTCTCGATCCAAACACATTGATGTGAGGTATCATTGGATTCGGGAAGTATTGGATTCCAAGTTGTTGACACTTGAGAAAGTACATACAGATGATAATGGTGCTGACATATTTACTAAGACATTGTCTAAGGAGATACTCTTGTTTTGCAGATAAGAAACAGGTTTGGTGGAACCCCCCAAATGAGCTGAAGGGTAAGATTGTAGGGTTTATGAGCCAGCCCATTTATGGACCAAACCACAAAACCAAACAATTTAGGTTTAAGTCATGGTTGGACTTAAAACAAAAAAAAAAAAAAAAAGTGAGCAGTCGCAGGTTGTAATTCTTTCTTCGGTCCTTCGGGTGTTAGAAAAAGTCAGCCGCCACTTTTGCTGTTTGAGAGAAATACGAAGAGAGAGAAACTTCAAAATCTTGATTGGAGGGTGATTCGAAACCTGATTGAAACGAAATTTTACCCACGCGATCCTCTCGTCAGGCTCTACTTATCTACCGATTCAGATTTTGGATTTCCTTTTCGTTTGGTAACACCTTTCCAAACCTACTTCTTTGATAATTGTAATTTTTTGGGGTGATTTTATAGCAGATTTGCTTAGTTGATAGTGGTGATATTATTGTCGGTCGAATATTTCGGATAGACCTGTGTATTCGTATTATTGTAATAGTGGAGATTTTGACCGCATTAGGTCCCGTGATTTTTCCCAATTGGATTTTTCACGTAAAAATTTTGGTATCCTGTGTTTTCTATTTTTCTTGAATTTTATTATCACTACTGGCATTATTACTTGGTGATTTGATTTGTTCCTATTTTAACTGGTATTTGGGAAAAAAAAAATTTGTTCTGGGCTAAATCTGATATTGTGTGCCTGTACTGGTACCCCTATCCCAACACTATTAGACATATTCCTACTCTCTTTCCTCGGCCCGGAAAAGCACTGGCAACAACGGAAAGGAAGGGTTCCATGTAGCTGCTGCGCCCGCCCCGACTATAACAAAAACTATTCGTGATTGGGCCATTCGCTCCTCGAAGGAGATAGATCTTGTGTGGTTCAAGGTCATCTCGCTTCCCTCTCTTGTTGGTTATTTCGGATTTCGGCTTTCATTTTAATAAAGAGCTGCTCTGCAAGATTAAGCATAGAAGCAGTTAGTAAACACTGAAGAAGAAGCAGGGTCCCTTCAGGGCAGTGAAATTGTAGTCAACCTGGTATGCTACAGATATGCGGAAATGGTGTCACTGTTAATTTATTTGATTTTTCAGTGTCATATTTGTAAGCGTGATTTTTTTTTCCGAATTTGCTAAAGGAATTTGTGCTTAATGTGCTTTCATTGATGGAATCTACTATCTTCTTCCATGTTAAAAACTTGAAATCGGTCTTAATTTTAAGTGTTAAATAAATTATGATTTTCAGTGTCATTAGTAAGAGTGATTTGACATGTAGATTCTTCCCATTTCTACTTGTTCTGTCATAGATTTTACATTGATAAGCCTCCCTCTAACTACAAGGAGGCTAATTTTCCCGTCGTTCAATTAATCAGAAACAGCCACAAACAATATGAAACACCATCCTTAGTATAAATTTTGGAATAGGTGCCAATTTTGTGGTTGAACGAGCCATTTGTCTCTCAAAGTTATCATTGGTATTAGTATAATATATCTGATGTTTTGGCCCCATATTTTAAGATTTATTTGCTTTTCCAGTTGTGCAAAAATAGAAATGTCTTAAGGCACTTTGATAGACGAAGTCTTCCATATTTTCAACGATGCTTTGTTGTGAATTTACGATCACTGTAGTAATGCTATGTTGTGAATTTGCAGGGACCGCGGGAGACCGCCAGGGAAATGGGGCTGGGGCTGGGGCTGAGGGATGGGGCGGGGAATGGGGGGAATTATTTGACAACAGGGCGGGGGATGGGGGAAGGATCCCCCGCCCCGCCCCCGCGCCATTGCCACTCTCGCCCCACCCCTCCCATTGCCACCCCTAAATAGAACTTTATCCTCAAACCAAAAAAGATTATCTTCTTGCTTTTTAGTCTTAGGACTAGCAGTAGTCGAGAGTAGTAGGGTTTTCATGGGATAACACTACTTTCCTTGCTTTAATTCCTTGCCTCTCATTTATTTCATCGTTATTGTTCTACGTATAATGCATGGCCGAAATTCTCGTACGCACAATGAAAGATGCTCTATCCTCGGATAAGTGCATGTTAAGAGTGTAAACCTAGGTACGTATATTGACAAGTGCATGTAGGGGTAGGGCAAATATGTTTTAAAATTCCAAATCATTGAGTCAAAAACACCATTTTGTTGTTGAGTAAACAATTAAAACCTTTGTAAATGAAACAATTATATCACATTAGACCCGGAAAATACCATTTTACTAGTAGAAGTCTGCGAAAGACTAAATTATGGATAATTACTTGCGTGTCAAATATATTACTAATAGAAATGAGAAATTATTAATGCTTTAAGGGATACATGTAGGATCATCCTACTTTCACCCAAAAAAAAAAGAAAAATAGATAAAGAGATTTTTAGTTTGCTTGTGTTGCTATTATTGTAGATTTTTTTTATTTTTTTGACAATATTTTCTTGATATATTTTTGGGTCACTATTTATTTACACATATCAAATTGTAATAAAAGTACGATAGTGTTATTTTTCTATAAACTTGCAAACACTCTCAAAAAATATAATACAATTTCCAAACGAGCTAGATGACCTCAAAGATTAAAAGCGTTTCTGATGAAATCAAAATGCGTTGCTAACATGTAACATGACATTCACTGTCAATTATAAATAGAAAAAAAGTTTATTTAATCAGTCAATTATTTCATGCGTGAATAGCGTCAAATACACTAATAAGCTAATATTTATGTTGTTGAATATGTTTGTCATGCCCACCAAGCTTTTATGTATGTTACTTTTAATAATTCCTTCCGTGCATGATCACAACTCATTATATGCTTTGCAAATTTCAAAAAACTTATCCTCTGAATATAGTTAATCATAAGTTGAATAGTCATTATGTTTGAGATCATAATATTAGCACAAATTGTAAATTTCAATATTTCATGCTAAGAATTCCACGGAGAGAGATCATTCTGTTTCAAACGAAGGTGGAAGAACTATAAAAATTAAGGATTAATTTCACTTTGCACTTGTAAACTTGTACTCCTTCCCATTTTATTAGTCTTAATTTCCATTTTAATTTGTCCCTTGATATTTGTCCTGATCTAAAAAAGAAAGTGAAAAAAGATTAACCTCCATTTTACCTTCTTTCAATTTCCAAAAAGTGCATCAAAGTCATGTTTTGAAATTAATTGCTCCAACTATCCATTGTGTAATTCAAAAATTTAAAAGCAAATAACAAAATTTGAATTTAAATGAAGAGGTAGTCATGGAAAGAGTTATTTACTAGCTAATCAAATAATAAAACTCTTAAACTGTGTACAAAGTTGGCCATCACAAGTAAAATGGGATAGAGGAATACTAGGAATACTACGTTTCACTTTACATACTCAATTTGAATTTTGGACACTCTGCGCCTTAAATTCTCAATATTAGATGCTTGGGCATCCTAAACTCTCAAAGTTGTCCTATTTAAATCCAATCAGTAACAATATTAGAAAAAATTAATGAGATAAATGATAGTGCAAATTATTGATAACGTATGATTTTGTTCTAATAGTGATCTTGCAACTTCTTTTGATCACTTTTGGCACATTGTCATCGTTTTCTATGGTCCCAACACTAATTCTATTATCAAAATGAACAAAATAGAAGATAGTGCAAATTAATGATACTGTAGCATATTATTTTAACTGTGATCACTGAACTCCTTTGGATCACTTTTAACACAACGTCAATAATTTATAGAGTCTTCCATTCCATTAATTTTTCTAATATTGTCATTAATTGGACTTAAATAGGACAAATTTGAAAGTTTAGGATACAAAGTGTCCAAAATTGAGAGCATAGAGTACAAATTATTCAAAATTAAAATTTAAGGTGTAAAATAAAAAAGTAGTACAAATTTGGAGGTGCAAAGTAGAGTTGGTACAAAGATTAAATGACTTCAGGCGCAAGGGAAACTCTAAGAAAACATTTATCAAGTAAAAGAAAAAAAAACAATTTGACCATCTTACTAGAAACAAATTAAAACTATATGACGAAATTTCTATCAGGGGACAACAATGAGCGGAATGACTTTTCTTAAAGATCAAAAAGAAAAGCTCAAGGGGGATTTCGATCTAGTGGGATTTTGCATGAATCCCTAGTCATTTATTATTTTGCAGGAAAAGAAAGTGTACAGTTAGAAAAATGGTTACAATTAATTAAAAACTGACAACCATAAAAAAAGATTACAGAGTTGTATTGAAGAGACCATCTTTTTTTGGGTAGGTATGAAGAGAACATCTTTTCTAATATCTAGTGACTTAATTACAGATTAAAATGATAGGGTTTCTTGTTGAAAGCGATTCTTTTTCTCCCCCGAAAAGTTTAGAGTCTTTCTTGAACAAAAAAAAAGTAATATTTTCAAAAAATAAACAAATAACGAAATAAGTGAATGATGAAAAGTGCAAGAGGGAAAAAAAATCAAGATCTGTTTAATTTTTGGCTGCTATTCATTTGAAATTGGGCTATCGTTGTTTTAAGTCTTTAAGTTTATAGTTCTTGCCATTGGTTTCTCATTTGACTTGTAGCTGAAATATGGTGCATTGGCAATAACACGAGTGTAATTTTTTAAAATAATAGCGTGACATTGTTTGTGATGTAATGCATGTAAAATAGAATAGTTGAATGGAAAAAAAATAAAAAAATGGTTAGAAACCAAAACAGAAATTCCAAAAAATGAACTGTACAAGTTTACCAAAGTTTCAATTCGCCATACTTCTGTCCCTTGCAATTTCTGTGCGAAAATTTTGAAACTTACTTCATCTATGTTTTGCTGAAATCGCAAAAGGATAAAATGAGAACGTTGTCATCATTTTGGAAAATCTAAGAAAGTACATCAAATATTTCTCATGAGAAATTTCTAAAATTATGATGAATTTTAAAAAAATTCTACAAAGGGGGCATTTTGAGTATGAGATTCTGTCCAAAGAGTCTTCGCATTCAGTAAATGCGAGCTCCCTGAGCTCGCATTTGCTGAATGCGAAGTCTCCTTAAATTTTCGACCAACGAAATCCAAAAAAAAAAACAAAAAGAAAACCAGACCTCGCATTTCATAAATGCGAGGTCAGTTACCTCGCATCTCTTAAATGCGAGGTCACTGAGATGCGAGGTCAGTGAAAAGAAACAGAGCATAGCCATATCTTTTATGTTGTTTCTGAGCAATAGAGCATAGCCACGAATTTGAAAGCCATTTGCCAAGTGAAAAGAAAATGTGCAGTGCAAATGGGACACAAAACTAGTTGAGGAGTCCTGTTGAGGTAGTAAAAGTGGCAAATTGGGAGGGGGGGAGAGAGGCGCAGCTGGCAGAAACGGGTTCCAAACAGGGGTTGAAGCTCTACAATGGCGGAGAGCTTCCGACGAGAAAGATGTGAGGGATTCCATCTGCCGATCCAAGAAGCTTCAATTCTATTGTCTAGCTCAGCAAAAGAGAATAGAGAGTGAGCTGAATGGAGAGAGTGAGCTCCAATTTCTGTCGGTTAGGAAACAGATTTGAATGCCTATTGTTTAGGTCTCTACGTTGATTGGTGTTTGTATAGCGTTGGAAGTGAATTCTTGGGTCATTTTTGTAGAAAGGCCAAAGAAGAAACGTTGAGAAGAGAAGGATTCATCAGTGGAGGTTCTGACAGAGCAAGTGGTTCAAGCCGAGGTTAAATTGAATCACCGCTTTTGGGGACATTTCAGATTCAGTACCTCGCATTCGAGAAATGCGAGGTACCATCTGGCCAATGCCAGCTTGGTAAGTTCGCATTTGACAAATGCGAGCTTCGTTGCTTTTTTTTACTTTTTTTAAAAACTTCTCTCTTTTTTGATAAAACACTGACCTCGCATTTGTGAAATGCGAAGTCTTTGAACTCGCATTTCACAAATGCGAAGATCATACTCCTAGAACTAGCTTCAAAAATTACCCCCCTTGCAGAACAACTTTTATTTTTCATAACAATTTAAGAATTTACTCTATTTCTCATAGAGCTAAATGATGGAATTAACCAATACAAATATTGGCATATGTGTATCTAAGTAGGGGTGCAAACGAATCGAGTCGAATCGAATTTTATTCTAATCAAGTTGAGTCGAATTGAATTTTACCCTAATCAAGTCAAGTCTTAACTTAATTTTATGAAACTTGAACTCGATCTCAAACTCGACGAGTTCAAAATGTCAAGATTGAACTCGAGTTAGAGCTTAACAAAATAAAAAAATAATTATTTTATTTTTTAAAAATGAATAAAATAATAATTTTTCTTAACAAATAATAAAATATTAGGGATATATATGTAATTTTACTATTAAAATAAAAAATAAATAAATACACATATATATATATTATCGAGTTCGCGAGCCGCTTGCGAGCTAACGAACTTGATATTTTTTATTCAAGTTCGAGTTCGAGTTCAACTTCATCAGCTTGAACTCGACTCAAGCTGGATTTTTGAACTTTTTCTTATCATTTGTCGTTTTCTTGGAAAGAAGAGAAGGGAGAGTGCCAAGTAGTTGCAACTCAATTGGTGTGAACTTATTGATAAGGATGTGCAACTATTTCGAATTCGATAATTTGGAAGTCTGAATTCGGAATTTTTCAAAAATTTGGCAACAGAATTATTGACTGAATTTGATTTTGAATTCACCAGTTCCAAATTTGAATTCGATTCTGAATTCAATTCGGAATTCGGTAAATTCCGAATGGGTTAATACCACTTTGTCCCCCCAAACTTTGGACGATTACCCACTTCAGTCCCTAAACTTCAAAATGGGACACTTAAGTCCCCAAACTTATAAATACTTCCCACTTAAGGAAAATTGTTAACAAATCCTGAATGCTGTTGGTGGTCGAAGTGTCCCATTTTATAAGGGTTTAGGGATTTAAGTGTCCCATTTTATAAGTTTAGGGACTTAAGTGGAAGGTATTTATAAGTTTAGGGACTTAAGTGGAAGGTATTTATAAGTTTAGGGACTTAAGTGTCCCATTTTGAAATTTAGGAACTAAAATGGGTAATCGTCCAAAGTTTGGGGGGACAGAGTGGAATTAACCCATTCCGAATTCACCAAATTCGAAAACCTTTTTTTCCTTTTTTGTTAGATGTATTGTTATATAATATAAATTTTATGTTACATATATTATAAATAAATATTGTTATATATATAAATATATATTATAAAACGAAATCAAAATAAAAAATTTCGATTTCTATTTCCAATTTCGAATTATGAATTCAAAATCGAAAATTCCGATTTCAAAACTCCGTTACCGAATATAATTCGAAATCGAAAATTTCGATTTCAAAAACTCCGTTACCGAATATGAACCAAATTTGCATAATTCGAATTGGAAATTCCAAATTATCGATTTCGAAAATTTCAAATTCAATTTGAATTCGATTGGTATATTGGAACTTTTCGATTTTGCACACTCCTACTTATTGAGTTCTACTATCAACTAAAGTGCCGTTTAGGTGATTTGTACGAATCATTGTAGTTGGCTAATGCATTGTAATATGTTTTCACATTAGCATGGGATGAGTTTACATTGTCTTGGGCTAACAGTTAAGGTTGAAATCTTGGGATTTAGAAATTTTAGGATTCAAGTATCCCTTCCCCCGTGCCCTTCTCGAATCTTATTCCTTTCCTGTTAGACAAAAATTTAAAAAACAAAAAAAGGCTGAGCTTATTCTCTTTATAAATGTGACCTTCTAAATATCAAATATATACATACATACATACATACAAACCGGCAAATGTGATAGAACTTCATAATTTCTGTTTTTTGATTTTTTATTCACAAATCACATAATGTGATAGAACTTCATAATTTCTGTTTTTTGATTTTTTATTCACAAATCATATTTGTGATTTGTGAATAAAAAATCAAAAAACAGAAATTATGAAGTTCTATCACATTTACCCTATATTGTCAAAATCTCAAACGCCCTCCCTCCCCCCAAAACCCAAAAAAAATAACCCATAAAAAATAACCGACTCTTCCTCTTCCTCAATTTCCAATGCATGTATTTGAATCTGGGTACTATTTGAGATATTATTTGAAATAATTATTGTATCACTTTTTGTGATATGTTATGTGTAAAATAAAATGATAATTAGAAATATAAAAAATTGAATTAAAAAATATATTTATAATGCAAGAAAATATCATATTTGAATTATTATTTTTAGAAGTTTTTATAAAAAAAGTGATATAACGATTTAATATATATGAGATAAAAAATAATTAAAAAATATATTCATGAAAAATATAAAAAATTTTCTGTGAAAACTATCAATCCAAGGCTATCCAAACAGGCTTGCCAAAAAAAAATGAAAAATGAAAAATGAAAAATGAAAAATGAAAAATGAAAAATGAAAAATGAAAAGCATTGCAAGGCAGACGAACGCAGGCTTGAGTCCCTAGGTCCCTCTCTATCCTCTAGGAACGGTTGCACACCTGCCCGTGGTCCCTCTCTATCCTCTTCTGCTTCGAACCCTAGGCAAAAATAGGGCTTTTTCTGCTTGCGAATTTCAAGGGTTTTCCATTTGAGAATTCCTCGAAACAGTGAAATTCTTTGCTAAAAGGTTCGTTTTTGGAATATTATGGAGTTTGGAGGCGCTCGGAAAAGAGGAAGGCCCGACGGCGGCGCAGCCACCAACGGCAATGGCGGCATTAAGATATCGAAACAAGGTTTGGTTGTTTCCTTGTTCTGTCTTCCTTAAACTTGTACTTTGCTTTGTATATATTATTGATTGTCGAATCTAGGTTTTATTTTTGGTTTCTTTTACTCTCTAGATGCATGTGTATGCGTGTTATATTTTTAAGCATGTCATTGTTTTTTTTTGAGATTTTTGTGGAATTGCAACAAAATCTCTGCGGTGTAAACCCTTGAAGTCGGTTTTTGGGAGTACATTTATACCGTCTTTGTTCCTAGGTTTTTTTTTTTCCTTTTTTTCTTTTTTCTAACTTTTGTGTGGATTACCTATTCGAGTTTTAGACTGTAGTCCGCGTCTTGTTTTTTCTCTCTTTTACCTTTTTTCTTAAAAACATAAAGTTCCCCAATTAATGGTAAATTGGTTTGCTCTCCAAGAATAAGATTCTTTGCCATTTTGAAAGATTCAAGTCTTGGAATATTTGATAAGATGGATTGGGTTAATCTCTTTATTTCTGTTTCAGGTGTAAGAAAGCATGTAAAGTTTTATTCTTTTTACTATACGTTTTATTTTTTGGGGTTTTGTGTTGTCAGATACTTAGTATGAAAACAGGAAAGAGCTTATCTGCAATTTTTGATGAGTCCTGTTGTCGGAGTAGAGCAAATACCAAAAAGACTTGGTATACATAAAACTCAGCAAACGTAATGGAAGAATTTTGCTTCAAATTTCTGATTAAAGGAAAACAATACAAGTTTTTGTGCCTATATGCTACTTTGTAGTTGAAGGAAAATAATATCCTCCATTATTTTGTGTGAGTTCTTTAGGGTGTTTGTTACTTGCCATACATTGAAGTGAAAAAGCTAAGAAGAAAAAGAAATTCATGTTATATAGGAGAATATAGCTGTGTTTATGGCTGTACACTTCTCTCCCCCTTTAGTTAAGCTTATATAAGAAAATATTGAGTGTGCTTGGATTGGCATTATTTGCAATACATTATTTGCATGCATCACATATGCATTTTTCAATCAATATATTATTATTTTGATTACATTTCATGAAGAATTTGGAATGCAGAATACTAGTTTTTCTCTTTGCCTTCAAAATGAACATAGAAATGATGTTCAAGTAAACTTAATAATTTAAGTCTTAAGGTTCAAGTCGATGTGTAAAAGGATCCTTCAAGAATATTGAAAGGGCCTGTTTGAAACATAAGGAGCATAATCTAATTATCAATGGTTTTTTACATTAGCTAATTAATCATGTACATCTTTACTATGAATAATGCAAGTACGGTGTAGTTATGATGACCAGAAATGTTATTCAGAGTTTGAGATATATCTCAAAATTTTAAGATTAATAACTCATTGGAAGTTTAACTTTGAAAAACGATAATTTGCTGTAACAGAAACGGAGTCCTTTTCATCTGGTATAGGAAGCAAATCGAAGCCATGCACAAAGTTTTTCAGGTTCTAATCTTAACTCACTTAAACTAAATATTAAAATGCAGTATTATGTTTTGCTGATGTGTATAAGCTGCAAGCCCAAGAATTATGCATCCTGTCACTAAGTTAAATTTTGGTGTTTGACTAATGATTTGGGTATTTGAAGTTTTGATACAGGAATACTTGTTTAACCTATATCGATCTGTGAGTGGAATTGGCTGGGTAACGAGTAATTTGAACTAGCCACTTGCTCGGTTATATAACTTCAAAGTTGATCA
This sequence comes from Coffea arabica, assembly GCF_036785885.1. Lineage (NCBI taxonomy): Eukaryota > Viridiplantae > Streptophyta > Magnoliopsida > Gentianales > Rubiaceae > Coffea > Coffea arabica. The sequence goes on from NC_092310.1 coordinate 7,091,709, forward strand.
GTTGATGAACTCTGTCTGCCGTCTCCCATATAACTAAGTTGATTATTGTCAAAATCTCCTTGGAAAATTCAGAGTTTATGCAATGGAATTTGGCTAAGTGATTGACACTAAATATGGATATAGGTCACCGTTTTTATAACAAGTCAATAGCCATTAGTGAATGAGTATGGTGTTTGGTTGGTAAATGAATTACCAGCCATCTATTCAACTTGGTAACAGCTATTGAGTGTGACATCTTAATCTTTCTGATGCTGGAAAATGCAGAGTATGCAGTGGAATTTGGCTAAGCGATCAACACTAAATTTGGATACAGGTCACTGGTTTTATAATAAGGCAATAGCCATTAGTGAATGAGAATGGTGCTGGGTTTGTAAATGAATTACCAGCCATCTATTCAACTTGGTAACAGCTATCAAGTGTGACATATTAATCATTCTGATGCTGTCATTATTTTGCATTGTTTTCTTTGTTGTTGTTACTTTAGGGGTAGAGCTATTTGGCTAGGAATTTCTCTGGATTTTGCTGCTTTTTGTCATTTTTGTTTTAAGTTTTGAATAGGCTGGCTTCCTACATGCTTTGCTATAAATCTTGATTTAGATGTGCACAGATTGGTTGGTTTGCATGATGCAAATGCAACTTTTTTTATTTTATTTTATTGTAAGATAGGGTATGTACAGGCCTAGTTGGACCTTGCAATGGTTATGGCCTTTTTAAGCCTTAGAGCAGCGAGTGGTAACATATTGGACAATTATGTTCTGGTAGCTCACTTAAATTGGCTTATTATATATTGTTTTCCAACTAGTACTTTCATGTAGAATTGGGGCAAGTTGATTTACGTGTATTTTCTCTTTCTTCTCTTTTCCTTGTCCACCTCCTGCCCTCTTTTGTATCTGTTAAGCAGTTTTTTCTTTTTCCTGTTAAGATGATGATTTGGACTGATGCTTTACCTCTTTCTCTATATGGTACTTGTGATAAGAATGGGTTTTTGAGCACATACTGAGTAAAACATCATATCTTGCTTTGCTATCTGGAGAGATATTATATGTAAATTTGGGCAGACCTTTGATGTTTGACTGTCTTTGGAAGATTTACTTCAATGGAATTGTGTTGTTCGATCAAGTCAATATCTACATGCTGGATTTTGTGCTTACTTTGATGTGCTTACATCTGGATCAAGTCAATATCTACATGCTGGACTTGAGCTTGTCTTCCTTTAGTGGGAAACTTGAATGCTTTATGATGTCAAAGTTTTTATATCCCATTGTCTACTTATTCATTGAATCTTTGTGTACCTGGAATCATGACTTTGTAACTTACTCAGAAAGAAACTTTAGCTTGCTCTTTGACAAAATTAGCTTGTAGACATCTGAAGTTCGAATGTGGCTTTCTTATTAGCATGCATCGCATTAAACTCATCCCAGGCATTAAATTACGGGAAAATCATATGTGGTGTAGGACACATGGAGATTGGCCAATATCTCACTACTGTCTTAATTTTCTTCCAAATAATTGAAAGACTATGGGACTTCAATGCATTAATTTGCAACAACTGTTTTTTTTTTTGGCATGCTATATGTGGTTTGGTATGGCAGGTTGTCCTACAAGTCTGGTTCTTGATTGTATTTATGCTCATTTTAGAGGTACATACAGACTGACAGAGAAGACACAGGAAGATTTGGAGGGTTCAGGTTGGGGATTATAGACAGGAGATCAAAGCGAGTTTGTTGTGAAAAATCATTGCTGGTGTTGGTGTTACTGAATATGACTCAGTGGCAGCCGCTGAGCAGTTGGACTGAGAAATCATGTGGAGGTTGGGAGATTGACTGAGAGTAATTGAAGAGCGGATAGGATTCCCAGTCTTTTTTCCATTTTTTTCCTCTGGTTGGTTTGGTCACGGGGTGCTCTAAAGAGGTGAATGGGAAAATAGATTTAGGTTTTGGGTCTGATCACATGAAGATAATAGATGTCTCTGTGTTTAAAGGTGATGTATATTAGGTTAATAGTACCTTAAGTGCATATAATAACTCATTCATGATGTTTGATCAATTTTTACCAGGCAACTTTTATTTTCTTTTTGGCTGCCTCAACCCCTGGTTTTGTCTGGCATCCTGCTGCTTTTCAGCGGTTCGATAGTAGAACCAGGAAATTCTTTTCCTTGGACAAGAAGTGAATTAAAGAGCATATTATCCTAGATGAGGCCGTATCTGTGTTAGGGATCTGGAACAGGTTTTCAAACTGTAAACCGGATTATAGATCTGGGTCCTTTTGTTCTAGCTTTTCCACTCTCAAGTTGCTATTTACTCTTTGTCTGTCCAGATTTCTGTGTCATTGCTGAGAATTTGATTGCCTATTGTGCTTATTCATCTCATTTATTGGTTGCAACGAGAACATCATTTCAAACTTAATATGGGAGCTTTTATTCTCTTGGAAAGCAAATGGCCGCTTACTAGCTTGCATATGTTTTATGCTCGATTGTTCATTTCTTTTGCGATTAATATGTTATTTTTGGATGCATATTAACATGTATGCCGTTGGTAAATCATTCAATGACTTATCTTGTGATGAATGGGTCCTGTTACCAATCTAATGTTTAGCTTGACAAATGGAATTGTGATTTTCAGATTTTGTTATCCCTCACTGTAATCCAGTGTACTCGAAAGTTGTGTGTATTATCCTGCTACATAGTTTGTGTTTTCTTCTAATTGGCAATTGCCTAAACTTCTTTGCCCGTTAGTGGCATTTGATGTAATTTTGAGAGATTGATTGTTGGTAGCATTTGTAAGAGATCTCACTTTGCACGGTGTCTTATGAGAACTTTTGCCCTTGTAATTTTGAGGCCTCATTCATGTGTTTGGTCACCTTTTTTCTTTCTCAGGTCCTTTTGGCCAAAGTGTCTACACCATCAATTATGCTGTGGTTAAATTTGTTTTGCCATACTTGCTGTTATCATAGATTGCCTACGTGCTTTCACTATGTGCCAAGACATTAAGGAAGTTGTTGCACAGCTAGATGTCATGTATTGGCAATAGTTGCTCTCTTTTAACTTCAGGAGCCTAAAGGACGGTTGTTTGACCTACTTGTTACCTGGATTTTGTAGTTTGTTTACTTGTTTCCTTGATTTTGTATTTTGTTTACTTGTTTCCTCGATTTAGTATTTTGTTTTACTTGTGAAGATATAATACTGTATCTACACACACATTGTTGAGTTTGGAACCTCCTGTGGATTTCGGGTACAACAATTTGCCTTATCAATTATCCTGTACTGTAATTGAACTCTTTTGTAGTCTTGATATGGGAAAGTGCAGGAGCTGGTGTATAGTGGAAATAGCAAGATCATATATTATCCACCTATTTTCATCCCTAAGCTCACTTGCATTTATTTATATACAAATCCAGTTTATGGCTCTGGTTTGTTTTATCTGGGTTTCGATTAATTTGTGCTATAATTCAACTGGGGTTGTGGGTTTTGAATTTTGTTGTTCAAAACATTCCATTTTTTTTAATTGAAGTTTGATTTTGGAAATTTGAATTTTCTGGTGCAGCCAAGATATCCGAAAATGAGGCCCTCAGCAATGATGAAGAGCTAGAGAGGAAGACCATGTCAAAAAAGAAGATAGCTAATGAGCATATGCAGCAATTGCAGAGGCTCCAGGAAAAGGTCCTATTTTGTTTACGATTATATAAGCAACTGCGAATGTGTGGTGAATTGATCTTAGGATGACTTTATCTCATATGTTAAAGAATCCCAATTGGATACGTTGTCAATTATCTGAGTGGAAGTATTAAAACTGAAAAAAGGAGAAAGGAAATGGTTGAAAATATAAGAAAAATGGGATTTTCCTAGTATTATTGCAACATTTATTTTTCAGAATTCTAAGTGGTTGTCATTGAATCACTAAAGATGGAGAATTGGGTGGTAAGATGTTTATTTTAAGGTTTTCTTGTAAATGTGCTTGCTTGGAGCATAGAAAGATATGAAAACAACAAAACGAAAAACCTTTGGGGTTATTTTTTTTTTCCTATTTTTGTTTTTTTTACACAAGTCATATTGCTTTTTCTTTCTTTTTACATGAACACGACGGACATGCATGTAGGAGTCATATGCAGGGTTGATTCCAGCATCTGTATGTGATGCCAATTCCCTTGGTTGTTGCATATATTAAGCCAGAGACTATGGAATTGGAAATCCTTTCTTACTCTCTATTTAGATGATAAGATATCACATTCTATATCTTGGTGAAATGGGTGAGTTTACATTCATTATACCAGCTATTTGTAGCACATTTATTAGAAGGGTTTCGGAAATCTTATAGGGGATAGGATGCTTTACTTGCTAATATGGCAAAATAGTAGCTTCTGTAGGCCGTAAAGCATGACCTGGGGGTCAGGGGGAATAGAGTGAGGAGATGTCAGTGCTCTTGATTTAAATTTGTCAGGCTAATGGTTATTGGAAGTGGAGGATTGCAAAGAACAAGAGCTGCCTTCTAGGACCATAGAAGATGTAAAATATTGTCAAGTGGAAGAAGATAGGAAAACTAAAGAAGTGGAAGAACTCTATGGAGTATTCAGGTGGACAAGTGTTTGAAGCCAGAGTTCATTAGAAATGTTGAGGGGCTTGTAATGCGATCTTGGAAGGAACCTTGACGTTTTGAGGATCCTTGCGACTTGAACCCTGGGAGGACACACCTTAAAAGCTAAACAATTGTTGAGGGAGAGCGCATAATCCCATACTTCCAATCTGGGATCCAAGTCCCATACCTTAGAGTTGGCTTATTGCACCTTGTTGCATAAATCCAGTGGTTTATTCCATTTTAACTTGAAAAGAAACTTATGTATCAATCGCCTATTTGTCTACTGTGACCTGGAATCTGCCAGTTCGAAGAAATTTGCAGGGTTGGCAAGTGTTATCTGTCATTCACTCCAATGACAGTTGTATAGTTACCAAATTTGCTAAAATGAAGAGAAATGGAGCATTAATCTTAAGGTAATATTCTCATTAAAGGCTCTTTGTGAAAACTGGTTGGGAAGTGATGACATAGCTTTCACTTGGAAGGCCTACTTGGGGAGTTAATACTAATGAAACTTGGCCCTTTTCAGCTGACCCGAGCTTGGGAGGGTATATAACCAATGACATATTTAGGCGCAGAAATAAATGTTGTCACTTTCCCATACCTGTAAAATGTGGCAGGAGAGTGCATCAGTATCTTTTGTTAAATTGTGATATAGCCCATTAGAATTGGAGCTTCTTTTAGGTTTCTTCAATCTGCAAATGCTATATGAAATGTAGTGACAACTGTAGTGATCTTAACAAGATTAGATGCTATGGCAGAAAGGAGAATAAGGATGTTGTTTAAGTTGGCTTCTTTACTCTTCATGTCAGTGTTAAGGAGAGAAATGGATGTAAGTGCCTTTGAGGGTGTTGAAAAGTCATTCAATTGGAAATTTAGTTTTTATTATCATCTAAATTATGATATCCCTTTCATCCATAACAAACCTGATGAATATATTTCTATTGTTCATGGTAAAGGAGCATTTACATAGAGAAATGATTTTCACATTTCACTTATAGCTCCTCACACTGTGCCTCTCACTTATTCGTTAGCTTAACAGAATAAAAACCCACCATCTCAATCTGCTCATTTGCCCATACCAAAATGTTGATGGGAATTTTAAGCCTACTGGAACATGTGTAGGAAGGTGAAAAATGTCTGTTGAAATCATTCCCCTTTATGCACTTTCTTTATCAACAAATTTGCTTCCTTGTGTAGACAAGTTGGAGTTGGGGATTCTAAGTTATTGGAGCTAGAATTGCTGTTTGGACTAATCCATCATGCATCAATTGTTTTATTTGATATGTTTACAGTGCTTCTTTGCAGGATCCGGAGTTCTATGAGTTCTTGAAAGAACATGATAAGGAGCTTTTGGATTTTAATGATGAAGATGTGGATGTGAGCCTGAAGGTTTTCTATATTTGTATTTTTCTCTGTTAATTGAAATGAGATTATCACAATCTTCAACAATCCTTTGCAGGATGAGGCTGAAACTGATGTTGATAGTGAGGATATAGAAGAAGATGCAGAAACAGATGAATACCTTATGAAACATGTTCCTAGTGTAGCTGTAGAAGCTAAATCCTCTAAAAATGTCATTACCACTGCAATGGTTGATTCTTGGTGCAAATCCATTCAAGAGAACACAAGTTTAGGTGCAGTGCGTGCCCTTATGAAAGCATATCGCACTGCTTGCCACTATGGTGATGATAGTGGTGATGATAATGCGAATCAGCTAAGTATAATGTCTAGCAGTGTCTTCAACAAAATCATGCTATTTGTTTTAAGTGAAATGGATGGAATTCTTCGAGGATTGTTAAAATTACCCCCTTCTGGGGGAAAGAAGGAGACCTTATTGGATCTGATGAGTACTAGACTGTGGAAAAACTATAACCATTTGGTGAAATCATATCTTGGAAATTCTCTACATGTTTTGAACCAAATGACAGACACAAAAATGATATCCTTTACATTGCGAAGGCTAAGATATTCATCTATATTTTTGGCTGCATATCCTGCTCTTTTAAGGAAGTATGTAAAGGTATGTACTTAGTTGAAATACTTTTGCCTTTTTACTTTGCATTCAGTATCAAAATTTTGGTATGATATGTTGTAAGGTGAGATTTTGCGCGTTTGCTGGTAATATTTCGTCATATGGTTGGTTTCCTTGAGGTTTAGAAATATGACTTAGAGAAAGCAATAGAGCAATGCAAGCAAAATTCATAGAAACCTAAAAAATCACGCCTTTGGATCAGAAGGAATCACACCTAAAAATGTGGAATTATTCCTCCAGAAGACTAGTTTCACATGATATTGTGAATTAGAATGTCGATTCTGCATATTATTTCTCTTGTACAGTGAGCTCCATCATGTTTCATAGTGGATATATACATTTTTATTTGTCATTAGTTGCTTGCTTCCCTCAAAAAGTAAAGACATTAGATAATCCACTTAATTAGAATAAGTTCTGTTAATTACTTGTTTAGAGGAGCCCTTGTCATGCAAATTAACTGCTATTCTAAACAAGCTTGAGGTAGTCAAATTGCACAAGTAGCCAATATATGGTCCCCAAAAGGGTCAGAATTTCATAGGCTGACTAACTGTGTTGGGATCGTGAAATTTCCTAGTTGGGGCTATTTCTGCCTCATTGTATGATGATTGGTATTCTCTTCCTGCAAACTACTGAGTTGATAAGCATTTATCATAGTTCTTGAATTTTTACTAAGACAGGGCAACTCAAACTGTAAAGATATCCTGAGGACTTAAGATTTTGATTTATTTTAATGTATAGAGAACAAAAATAAATCAAAAGTCTTTAAGTCTGGATTTTACCCTCTTTGGTTGTATTAGGACTGTTGATATAGTTGGAGCAACTTTCTGTGGTTCATTTTGCACTCATATTCTGATGAAAGAGAAAAGAATTTATTAACACAAGTCCTTAGAATTTTGATACTTGAATTAATCTATTGTTTTCTTCTAGCTCAAATGCACAATATTAAACTATTGGAGGCCTATCTAATGTATACAGGTCATGAAGATTCCTTTAAGTGCATTTTGGTTGACATTCTTTCTATGTTTAGCTTGCAATAAACTGACTTGATGTTTCTTTTTTCATTTTTTTTTGTTTGGGGGGTGGTGGGTAGGTGGGTGGCGGAATTGTACTTTATAATGAATGATAAATTGATAAAAGAAAATAAGAAAAATCAGAAAGAGTAAAAGAAGGGGGTGGAGGGAAATTATTTTAATCTGTCTATTCTGCTAGTAGCTGATTCTTTTACATAGGTGATCACCATTACAAAGTTAGCTGTAAAATAAGGGATGGAGGGAAATTATTTTAAACTGTCTATTCTGCTAGCTGATTCTTTTACATAGGTGATCACCATTACAAAGTTAGGTGGTTATCAAATAACACATTCTGATGTTTTCAGGTGGTTCTTCACTTTTGGGGCAGCGGGGGAGGTGCACTGCCAGTTGTTTCTCTTTTATTTTTGAGAGATTTATGTCTACAGTTTGGTTCAGGTTGCATCGATGACTGCTTCAAAGGAATGTACAAAGCTTATGTTTTGAATTGTCAATCCTTTACAGCAACAAAGCTGCAGCATATTCAGTTTCTTGGTAATTGTTTCACTGAACTACTTAGAGTGGATCTTGGAGCTGCATATCAACATGCTTTCATTTTCATTCGTCAGTTAGCGATGATTTTGCGCGAAACTACTACTAGGACAAAGAAGGTAATGGTTCTTTCTCATATTATCTACAGATATCTCGTCGGAAGAAATTCTTAATTCCTTCAACCTTTTAAGGAAATGATGGTAATTATAAGAATAATAATAATGGTGATTCTGAGTTCCTGTAATGTAGGAATGTTTGCCTTTAACTTTGTCTTTACTCTATTTTATAGTTGCACAGAACATATGATAGCGATAAGTGGCAAAAGTCCACTAAGGTTTATAGGAGACGTGGGAAGGATATGTCAAATGCCCAAGCATTGATTTGGCATGCTTTTGATGACAAGGAATCAACTTGGGAGTTGGCCTGAATCCTATGGAGTTTAATTTCTGATTTCTGTCGGCAGGGGTATTTTAGTAATTTGAATTAGCTGCAGGAATTTTATGTTTACAGTAATTTTTGTTTAGTAGTTATTCTTGGTAATTAGTAAGTTGGTTGTTATAGGGAATAAGAAATCTTAGCCTTCTAGCTTTCTAGTTATAATTCTATTCTAGTTAGGAATCCTAATTAGGATTGAAAAGGGATTTGTCCTAGATAGGAATCCTAATTAGGATTGGAAAGGGATTTGTCCTAGTGTCTATAAATATCAACTTCTCCACAAAGAGAAGGCAGTTTTTGGTCATTAATAAAATATTCCTGCAGACTTAACGTCTCCCTTAGGGCTGTGTGATGCATCCCAACTTTAGGTGTGAGGCCTAAAGATTCCTAGGAGTGATTCCTAGAACTACCAACCAGTTTTACCTTCTTAAGCATAATCTGCCAGCCTATTTCAAGTTGCTATTTTACGTTCGGTGATACTCAATATATAAGCCCTTCTACAATGCTGTTGTGCCCACCAAGTGTTTGTGCTGCGTCAATTTTGGTAATCAGAGCAAGGCTTTCCCTTGACGACAAGAAGTGGGTTGAATTTTAGAGGTCGATACACAGACAAGGAACGGGATAACATCATTAATCTTCTCTTAGGGAGGGTTGCTGTGTTAGAAGACAAAATCTTTAATACCGAGCAACAGCAAATCCCTGAATCTGGAGGCAACGGTGAGCCCAGATCTGGGGACAAAAACAATGGAAAGTCAAATACTTACTCATTCAAGTTTAATGACCAGCAGATTGTCTTAAAGCCTATGAGTGCTGAAACTATGAAGAAGTTTCATGAGAAGAAACCAACCAAACAAGAGAAGCCAGGAGTTAATGAAGTGATCGAGACAAGGAAGAAACCTCTTCAGATTTTGAGCAAGAAGCAATTTGAAAGGGAGAGCAGGGAGCAAGGAGTTATTATGGTATTAGTCTTCAGAGAGGTGAAAATTTCTGCAGTTGTCAACTCTGAAGAAGTGCCTCCAGAAATTGTCAAATTGCTGTCTGATTTTTCTGATGTAGCTCCTGAAGATTTGCCTCATGGACTACCACCTATGCGTGATATCCAGCATGCAATAGATTTGATACCAGGCTCTCAACTTCCTAACTTGCCTGCCTATCGCATGAACCCGAGTGAGTCTGCTGAACTTAAGAGACAAGTAGAGGAGCTCTTGGACAAAGGACATATTCAAGTCAGCCTAAGTCCTTGTGCAGTGCCGGCTTTATTGACTCCAAAGAAAGACGGAACCTGGAGAATATGTGTAGATAGCCGTGCAATCAACAAGATAACAATCAAGTACAGGTTTCCCATACCCAGACTTGATGATATGATTGATATGATGGCTGGGTCAACTATCTACACTAAACTTGACTTGCGAAAGGGGTACTATCAAATCAGAATTCGTCCAGGTGATGAGTGGAAAACAGCCTTTAAGACGAAGGATGGTCTCTATGAGTGGCTAGTGATGCCATTTGGCCTCTCCAATGCTCCCAGCACCTTTATGAGATTCATGACGCGGGTATTTCAGCCCTTTATTGGCCGTTTTGTGGTTGTCTATTTCGATGATATCTTAATTTACAGCAAGAACAAAGAGGAGCACATTAACCATCTTCAACAAGTAATGAGAGTTCTTCGTCAAGAAAAACTCTACATCAACTTGAAGAAGTGCACCTTCATGGTTCCTAGTGTGGAATTTTTGGGTTTTGTCATTTCAAATGAAGGGATAGCTGCTGATCCAGGAAAAGTGAAGGCAATAGTAGATTGGCCAGTTCCTACTAATTTGAAGGAGGTTCGCAGTTTCCATGGGCTAGCTTCGTTCTATAGGAGATTTATAAGGGGGTTTAGCTCTATTATGGCTCCCATCACTGATTGCATGAAGCAGGGACAGTTTCAATGGACAAAAACTACGGCTAAGGCTTTTGAAGAATTAAAGAAGCGAATGACCGATGCTCCAGTGCTTAGGCTGCCAGATTTTTCTAAGGTGTTTGAGATCGCATGTGATGCTTCTCATGTCGGGATTGGTGGAGTTCTAAGTCAAGAAGGTCATCCTATAGCTTATTTTAGTGAAAAGCTGAATGAGGCAAAGCAGAAATACTCCACTTATGACAAGGAATTCTACGCTGTTATTCAATCTATTCGCCATTGGCATCATTATCTTATTTATAAGGAATTTGTCCTATATACTGATCATGAGGCCCTCAAATATATAAATTCTCAAAAGAAGTTGAGTCATCGGCATGGCAAATGGGTTTCTTTCCTGCAACAATACAATTTTGTTATCAAACACAAGGCAGGTGTTGAAAATAAGGTGGCTGATGCACTAAGCCGTGTGCATCTTATCCTCACTACTATGGCTGTTCAAGTAATTGGGTTTGATTCACTTAAGCAAGATTATCCTCATTGTAGAGATTTCAAGGTCATATATGAGGATTTAATGGCTGGTAAACAAGCAGAATATGCTGGTTTTTCCATCCATGATGGCTATCTTTTCAAGGGGACTCTACTTTGTGTTCCTAGTACTTCGCTAAGGGAGGAGTTAAATTGGGAATTACACGGTGGAGGTGCTGCTGGACACTTTGGACGTTACAAGACAATTGCCATGGTGCAAGATCGCTTCTATTGGCCAAGTATAAGACGGGATGTTGGCAAGACTGTTGGTAGATGCCGAATTTGTCAATTGGCCAAAGGGCGAAAGAAAAACACTGGTCTTTACATGCTACTACCCATCCACATGAACCGTGGCAGGATTTGAGCATGAATTTTGTACTTGGACTACCGAGAACATTGCGAGGTTATGATTCTATACTAGTAGTTGTGGACAGATTTTCAAAAATGGCTCACTTCCTCCCATGTGCTAAGACTTCGGATGCTGTCCATATCGCTAAGATTTTCATCAAAGAGATAGTTAGACTTCATGGACTGCCCATGACTATAGTTTCAGACAGGGATGTGAAGTTTATGAGTTACTTTTGGCGGACTTTGTGGAAGATGCTGCACACTAAAGTCAAATTTTCTTCTTCTTTCCACCCACAAACGGACGGTCAGACAGAAGTTGTTAACCGCAGCCTTGGTGATCTACTTCGATGTTTGGTTGGTGATCATGTTTCCAATTGGGATCAAATTCTACCAATGACAGAATTTGCTTACAATAGTTCAGTGAATCGATCAACTGGTTATAGTCCTTTTGAGGCTGTAACGGGAAATAATCCTCGCAAACCAATTGATTTGCTTCCATTACCAGTTAGTGCTCGTCCAAGTGCTGAAGCTGAGGCTTTTTCTAAGCATATTTTGGATATACATGATGAAGTTCGACGCCGAATTGCTACCAGCAATGAAAGGTACAAGGCACGTGCGGATTTGAAGAAGAGGTTCGCAGAATTTGAAGAAGGGGATGAAGTTATGGTTCGTATTCGGCCAGAGAGGTATCCTAAGGGCGTCTGCAAGAAGCTACATTCAAGAAGTGCAGGCCCCTTCAAGGTTCTCAAGAAAATCAGCTCAAATGCTTATGTTCTTGAGTTACCCGATGATATGGGGATTAGCAATGTGTTCAATATTGAAGATTTGACTGCTTATAATGGGCATTTAGACGATTCAGCAGGTGGGACTTCTAAGGCTGCGCTTCCACCTCCTACACGCTTACGTGAAGCAATTAAAAATGTTCTTGACCACCAAATTGTGTCCACTAGAGGGGGTGGTTACCAAAAGTTTCTTGTTCATTAGAGGGGACGCCCACGCACAGATTGTACATGGATTACCGAGTCTGAATTTCAGCAGTTGGATCCAGATTTCTATGAGAGGTATCAGGCCATTAACTCGTCGGGGTCGAGTCTTTTCAAGCCGGGGAGAGATGATAGCGATAAGTGGCAAAAGTCCACTAAGGTTTATAGGAGACGTGGGAAGGATATGTCAAATGCCCAAGCATTGATTTGGCATGCTTTTGATGACAAGGAATCAACTTGGGAGTTGGCCTGAATCCTATGGAGTTTAATTTCTGATTTCTGTCGGCAGGGGTATTTTAGTAATTTGAATTAGCTGCAGGAATTTTATGTTTACAGTAATTTTTGTTTAGTAGTTATTCTTGGTAATTAGTGAGTTGGTTGTTATAGGGAATAAGAAAGCTTAGACTTCTAGCTTTCTAGTTATAATTCTATTCTAGTTAGGAATCCTAATTAGGATTGAAAAGGGATTTGTCCTAGATAGGAATCCTAATTAGGATTGGAAAGGGATTTGTCCTAGTGTCTATATATATCAACTTCTCCACAAAGAGAAGGCAGTTTTTGGTCATTAATAAAATATTCCTGCAGACTTAACGTCTCCCTTAGGGCTGTGTGATGCATCCCAACTTTAGGTGTGAGGCCTAAAGATTCCTAGGAGTGATTCCTAGAACTACCAACCAGTTTTACCTTCTTAAGCATAATCTGCCAGCCTATTTCAAGTTGCTATTTTACATTCGGTGATAGTCAATATATAAGCCCTTCTACAACGCTGTTGTGCCCACCAAGTGTTTGTGCTGCGTCAACATACTTATTTTCAGGTCACATGCAAGGTATAACTGATTGTCTTGTAAAGGAATACTAGGTTATTTTAGTTTGGCATGTAAGTGATCTTGTACATTCAAATTATTCATACACAGGAGTTGAACATGTGTGTGGTTGGTCCCATGTATTGCATCTGTTAGCTTAGTAACACAAAAGATTTGGTAAATGATACATTTGCTTATAAAAATACCTCCAGATCGTTATGTGAAGACAGAAATGGAAAGACCATGCACACATATGGGTGAGTAATGAACATCTCTGTTATCAACAGAATGGCAATGTTATATGGTACTGGCATCTATTTTCAAATTGAGTGTCATAATCACTTGGGGCTTTTTACAGGAGAAATGTTTCTCCATGTGTTTCTAGTTTTATATCATCTAGAAACTTTGAAACTCAAAGCTGAGGTCAAGTATGATGTTTTTATATATAGGACATAAAGTTATAGGAATGGGACGGTTTTTGCACTTCAATATCAAGGTTTTGATAGGATACTCTTGACGTTCATTTATTATTGTTGTCACTGATGTTTTCTTTTCTCTTAACTCTCTTTTTTGCTTGGAATAAAGTGCCGTGGGTTCAAAGAAAATGGGGTTTACATGATTCTTTAGCTTCTTTTATATTGTATATTGTATATTCAAAGATGTGTTATGTTGCTTCTTTATGTTGCATATTGTTTTATGTTGACTGAAGTATCTTTCCAAGTGTGTGTTTTTTAGATTGTGTCACATTTTACTGAAACTGCTGTTTTCTTCATTGGATCTGCTGACAGCGGTTCTTGTCTGTTTTGCAGAATTCTAAGCTATCCTTCAAGGAGTTGTTTAGAAAGGTTTATGGATGGAAATTTATGAACTGTCTTGAGCTTTGGACTGGTGCAATCTGTGCATATAGCTCAGAAGCTGATCTTAAGCCCCTTGCTTACCCACTTACTCAAATTATAACTGCAACAGCTCGTTTAGTACCTACAGCTCAGTATTTTCCTCTCAGGTTGTGGTGTATAAAAATGCTAAATAGAATTGCTGCTTCAACTGGGACCTTTATTCCTGTTTCCCTCTTGCTATTAGAAATGCTAGAGATAAAGGAATTGCACAGACCACCTACTGGAGGAGTTGGTGAAGCTGTTGATTTCCGTACTATGCTGAGGGTAAATTTAGATTGCTTGTCTTTGCTTCTATTTCAAGTGCAAATTGGACATAACAATTTTGATATTCTGGAATTGTTTATGACAGGTAAAAAAGTCAGCCTTGAAAACGAGGGCATTTCAAGAGATGTGTGTTTTTTCTGTAATTGAAGAACTCACTGAGCATTTAGCACAATGGAGCTATTCTGCAGCCTTTTTTGAGCTGTCTTTTGTTCCCACTGTTCAGTTACGTGAGTTCTGCAAATCTACAAAAGTTGAGAGGTTCCGTCGAGAAATGAGGCAACTTATTCGTCAGGTACAGTTCTGTCAGAGTGGGCATTTTTTTTCTTCTGTTCCAGAGGGTATCAATTTTCAGTTATCATGCCAGTGTTTCATTTCTTATTTTGACATGCAAAGAGCCTATTCAAGGGGAAGCTAATGTTCATGCTGTTTACCATGCAGATTGAAGCCAACTGTGAATTTACTAATAAGAAGCGCATGTCAGTTGCGATTCTTCCCAATGATCCGGGAGCTGCATCTTTACTTGAGGTTTGATGTTTATCTTTGATTTTAATGATGAAAAGAACAATTGATTTCTGTTAGTTGTGCATATTTGCTCTTTTTAATTTTTCATCAGATGAGATTATAATAAATCTAATCTTTATGACTTTTTAGTAGGTTATTAGTATATTGTATCAGTTGTTGGCTACATAAATAAGTGGAGCAACCAAACCAGCAGATACACTTTATCCATGCTTGGGAAAGTCATTTCTTTTTCTGGAATCTACCATTAGAAGTTAGCAGCTGATTATGTCCTTCAGGACTTTTGTCTGTATTCAACCATGTCCATTAACCAATATTATTGGGTTGTTTCTCATAGACTGCTTAGGTGTCAAAAATGTGATTAAAAATTTGAGCTAGACAAAAATATTCATCCTTCATTGAGTTCACTATCACTCCCTTGCTATCAAACTGTGATTAAAATGAAATGTAGGGGTGTTTTTATATTTTACATGTAGAAAAGTCAAGTGGAGTGAACAATTCTGTAAAAGATGAATTTGATAATCTGGTGCAAGTTGATCTGCCGAATGAAAAAGCTGCTGACAATAACCTTTTGCTGCTTTTCATAATCAACATGATCATCCAAATTTGATGTATTTAGGGTTGGTATATGTGTATGGGATCAGGAATAATGCACTTTTTTCACGTTGAAGAGTTTTCTGCATATTTTTGTATCTTAACTGATTGTACACTTCCTCTTTGATGCATGTTTCGTAAGAACTTACTTGCCTGTACACTTGTTGTAGGATGAAAAAATGAAGGGTTCTAGCCCGTTATCTCAATATGCTACTGTTTTGCGAGAGAGAGCACAACAAAGAAATGACTCCATAACGCAGTCCAGGTTCCTAATGCTTATCATATTTAGGTGCCTAGTCTTTAAATTACATTCATGACTGAAATTGATTTTACGTTTTTCTTCTCCAGTGTAACTGTGGGTGAACGTGCATCAATCTTTGGGAGTAAGATCACTGATAATGATGAACAAGATCATTCTGTGAACGAGGAAGGTGTCACCGCCTTTAATTCAGGCTGGCTTCCAGGAAGTGATTCCACGTATTATCCTCTCTCTATCTGTCTCTGAATAGCTAATACTCATATTCATTGAATTCGTGCAAAGTTTTTGTTATCTGAGCCTTGGATTCTTGTGCTAGTAAATTTGTTTGTTTACCTACCTGAGTCGCTTCTTCCCAGGACTTCGCATGCCGAAAAGGTGAAAGAGAAAAGGAAGAGAAAGAGGCCCCAAGAGGAGGCAGCTTTTGATGAAGATGTTGTGGAGGAGCTGATACTTAGTTCTGATGAAGATGAAGATTCTATGATTAATGCCCAAGAACTCGAAGATACTGAAGAAGAGCCGGTGATTTCAAAGCGGCAGAAAATGAGCCAGCAACCATTGGCAAGTTTGTCTAATCTATCAAAGAAGAAAAGAAAGTATAAATCAAAGAAATCAAATAAAAAGAAGTGAAAGAATTAAGAAGCCGGTGGTCTAATCCTTCGTTTGACAGTTTGGATTCTCTTAGAGCAAAGGATTTTTTTTCCTTCTTCTTTTTGGAAATATGTATTGTTTACTCAGGCAAATTGTTGCTTTGTATTTACACAAGTGTAATTTCAGCAGTTCTGGAATTTATGGAAAAGGGCCACTTCGAGGACTAAAGATTAATGTGATGTATTTGATTTTTCCGTGAGAACCTAAAATTTCTATCAATCAAATAGCCTTTTCGAAAAAAGGGTAGATAATTAATATTGAATAGGGAGAAAATGCTTCTTTGAACTTGATCTTCAAAATTAAATTGAAGGTGGTCAAGTAATGTCATAAGAGGCTATTATGATATTGCCAACTTCGTAGTTAGAAAAATTACCTCGTGCATCCCTAGCATTTTATTTTTTCCTATTTTCTATATAATTATAGATAATTCTCAGTGGTGAGATTAATATATACAACAATAATGGAACAATATCACGATTGGTGATATTGGCAAAGCTATAATTCTCAGTCTATTCTCATTGATTTTGTTAGTCCGGTTATCCACCTAATTCGTTGAATAGCTTGCCCACTTCTTCTATCTCTTTAACTTATTTATCTTTTATTTTCATAACTCATTTATTTATCTCTTTAATTTATTTGTCTATTATTTTCATAACTCATTGATTTAGTTTTGAGTTATTTACCTTTGCCATATTTTTTCCGTGTAGTGTAATTCTTTTGCTTTAAAGTACTCTTATTTTTAATTTTTGAAATTGGATTTAAAATTTATTTCTTTTGCAAATACAATATGATTTAACTCAAACAACTGACAATCTAAAATAAAAGTAATCCAAAAAATGTAGACACACCTTTCCTTCAATATTCATGGGATATAAACATAATGCAATTTAAAATAAATTTAATCTAGTTATTGGAAAATATGGACACATCTTGGAGTCAAGATTTATATAATAATTAGAAATGCGGAAAAGATAGTGAAGTTTATAAGAAGATCAATTGCACACTAGTACAATAAACAAGCAAAGTTCAAAGAAATTAAGTATGTTGCATATATCACAGGATTGAGTCCAAATGACATAGTAGTTTTCCCATAGTCTTTAATAAAAAAATAAGAACTAAAAAAAAACATAGTAGACCCTCAAGATTCTAATTTTATAATATGAAAAAATGACTATGGTATGGAGGATTAGATATGGTCGAATGACCCCCTCCCCCTCTTCTCTTATTAATGAATACTAGGAGGTGATCACCGCGCGATGCGCGGTGCGCGAATGTAATGATGCCCAGTAATGCCCAGCTGAGTAATTAATTTTGTAATATTAATTAATACAAACAAGAAGTAATGTATTAAGGTTCACGGGCCAATAGCTGTATAGGGTAGCTAAGATGAAGCTGAAATTATCGGTAATGTATTTAATTTATAGGCAAATTACATTTAGTTAAATTCGTCAAGCATCTGAACAAATATTGAATGCGTGATACCAAGGAAAAATCTTTTCAACTCCGGTATCGTCGAAGATTAAAACTGTAAATATATTTTCAGATTCCGGAACAAAAACAAGGGTTTCATTGTGCTGCAGTTGATGTCCAAGAATGAAATCTCTCCAGTTTTTGTGAAGGCATTTATGCTTTACACCTATCCGAGCACTTTTGTTTCCAGTATTGAGAAGCAACATCGGAGTCTTGGTACCATTGATGAAGTGATCAATAAAGCGTGGAATTTTCTGTCATGACGAGGTGGAGATCAGAAGATTTACAGAAACAAAAGGAAATTGCTTGCAAGAAAGTTGGGATGATAAAGAGAATGCATGTAAACATGGAATAGCTGACCAAATTGTTTGGAGTTGCAGAGTTAAACATTTGATAAAAGCAAACCGAATCAGATACGAATCAACTGAAAATTGTTGTAGAAGTCTAAGACAGTGCAGCAACATTGACTCATCATCTTCTCTTATTTGAAACCTATAACAATAATACTCTCTCGCCGATACAGTGTCCTCTTCATTCTTTCCATGGTCAACAGCTATAAAGAACCAAGGGAAAAATGTCAAACTGATTCAGAAAAGTGTATGATGCTTACTCTTAATAGCGATAGACAGCAAGAAATCCACTTGCCTCTACGTTCCAAATCAAGTAAATGTGAAGGGTCGTCAACAGAGGAAGGATCGACATTGAAATCAGTCTCACAAGAATCTGCATTTCTCTTTCTTTTGTGAAGTTTTTTAACACCATGGTGCCATCCACATTCACCTTGAGGAAAGAGAATAGGGTACTGCAAAGGATCATAACAGCCATAGTAATGCTTAATTCTATGGCTGGTATTAGAGTGGGTATAAACTTGAATATTAACATTTTTATCCGTTGATTCATCGTCATCCTCAGTCCATATGGCAGCAACTTGAGAAGCCATAGGCAGATTATACACACGTTGGTCTAAACCAGGATAGCAATTCAAAACAATTTTATAGCTCTCAATGTTTGGGACATTTATGAGATTCTTAAAGAATCTAGCATAAGGATTGTTTGAGAGGATACGCATAAGTAATTTTAAAGTACTTTCACGTAGCTTATCAGAACTTCCAACCCTCCTTGCTAATTCTTCATCAGAATAAAAAAACTAAAACTGAATTCCTGAAGGTTTTTCGTTTGACTGGAGTAAACTATTAAGAAAATGGTAGACCTGACCTTGAACACGAAAAGGATAAACACCTTTCGTGTTCTTGGTCAGCTCTGGATCATATTTTGCAGCAAAGGACGTGAATCCTAAGTTGTTATTATAGGTCCTAACATTATTTCTGAAATGAGCGCTTTCCTCATCATTTTTGATAAATAAGCGCTTAAGATCGTAAGGCATAGATGGAGCCACTATAGAAATCTCTCCTCCAGAGCAGCAAAAGTTAGGAGATTCTAAATGGAACCTCTTGGCTCCACAGTGCTCACAATCAGGAGCATCTGGAAGAGCCAAAGCTTCATGCGGGATTTCATTGATTGGGAAAATTCGTCGGTGCCTCCTCTTTTTAGGTGTAGTTGCATTTATTCGCTGCCTCCTCTTTTTAGGCGCAGCTGCATTTATTTTGAAGCTATAGTTGAGAAGCGATCTAAGGTGGGCCTTTATTAGGTTATTTAGCAATGGCATCTAAATAGCTATTGAGAAATAAAATGCCAACCCGGAGTCTGCTTCGTCACACGGCGATGAGAACAGCGTTCTCGGGTAAAAGGCTGCTCTCTACATGGGAAACCAGAAGAGCGGGCAATGTTCGTTGCATTCATGACTGAATCATTTTTTTCAACAGTATCTGTAGAGCGGCTCATTTGAGCAGAGGTGGTTTCTGCAAGTGTATAAAGAAACAAGCTAAACAAAACAGGCTGATGTCATTTGAATGAATATAATTTGGATGCGGTGAGAAGTAAAGAATATTCAGAAGAGCTGTATTGAGAGTAGCCGCCGTTCAAAAAATATACCTTGAGATGTAGAAGCTGCTTCAAAAGGTTGGTTCTCAAAGGATGGTATATTTTTTTCAAAATGAAATAGTCGGTGCTTATCATTGAAAGGAGATTGCAGCTGACCAGGTTGCATATAAACCTTGGCCAAAGGAGAGTACGTAACAACATTTTCAAAAAGCTGATGAGCAAGTACAAGATCTTTATCTATGCTGGAAGGTTGCATAATGCTTCTAAAAAGATGAGAAGAACTGTTGGTCCTGTTAACTGATATCATAGGAACAGAGCAAGCAGATCTAGTTATAGAATTGTGCCTCTCAAAAGATTTGTCTTTTTGGTGCAGAAATGGGTCTGCATGAACAGCAGTTCCGAGGGGATAATGCTTTTCACAGTTCATAGAAGCATGGGCAGAAGAACAATATTCTACTGAATTCTGAAAAAGACAGCTCGTAAGCAAATCTTCTTTGCCAGAGCTAGGACCTGGGATGACACAATCTGAATGATCAAAGCAATCGCTCGGACGTTCATGCAGCGCTACAGGTATAGAGGTCCTAATTTTTCTCCTAGGCAGACAAAAATCAGGCTCAATAGTGGAAGAAGAGAGGTTCAAATTTTTTCTTTTTTCTGGAAGGAATTTTCCTTTGCAGCTCCTAAGATCAGCCTTAGCAGCAGGTGGAAGCTCTGCAGATTGTAAATGAAGATCTATCCATTTACATAGAATTGAAATGTAAAAACAGCAACCAGTAGGCAGGGGAGTGAATGTGGTCTAAAAACAACCCATTGGATAAGAAGGAAGAAGGACATTACTAACTATACCTGCAAGAAGAGTTGCATTTGGAATGTGGCTTGCTATTTCAGCAGTAGAAGGAAAACCAACATGAGGAACAAAAGAAGCAGAGTCGCGAGAGGACATATATTGCAATGCCTCAGTAATGACATCTGCACTGTCATGACCGCTCTTCAATACTTCACCTCCTAACACGTCACTATGCAGAGAAGGGTGATTCGAACTATCAAGGTTTTCATGGTGCGAATCAGGGAAAGAAACACCTGATTCTATATAACCAAGTGGAACCTTGCGAACACGCGAGAGTAAGTGTGTATCTTTTTTCTTGGCAGATCTATTTTCTCTTCGACGTTGAAGCAGTTCTTTTTTTTTCAACGGTGGCATTTCTGCATACTTTTTGCGGCGAACAGCATTTCTATCCATTCGAGATCGCTAAGAGTGCTAAAAAGCCGAAGGATTATATAAAGAAAGGAACATCTAACTCAGCAAAAAAAGAATGTAAACTAAAGACTGACAAAAAACAGAGCGAGTAAAAATCAAACAAATAGCAGAGAGGAAAGAACCTAATAGTTAACAGTTGAGAAAAAAGCAAATATTTAACAGGGGAAAAAAATCAGGCAGGTAGTGCAAGAAATAGACATTTTCTTACTGGCAATGGAATAGCATCAGGAACAATAGAATAACGTATACATGGAATGTATAAGGATCATAAAAGGTTAAAAAAGTCAGAAAGAGCCAAACAATAAAAGGTAAAACTGGAGCAGGATGAAACTAACGATGCATCAGAAAATGCACGTCAAAGAGGTACAAATTGAAGCATAGAACATAGAGAAAAGAGTAAAAGAAGAATAGAACAGAATGAGAAAAACTAACCTGCTTGTACGAAGAAGTTAAAGACCGTAGAACCGAATAACAGCAGAAGCTATCAAAGAAACCACGAGAATGTAAGGGTAACAAGAAAAGGTGGAAAAAAAATGAGAGACAAAAAAAAAGAAGTTGATTTGGTGATAAGAATTTAGTAGGGACAGGAAAAAATAAAAATGGTCGAATCAGTTCGCAAGAGAGCAGAGAAGCAAGGAATAAATAAAAAAACACAGCAGTATGGCAGCAATTCTGAAATATTTAAATGAGTAGAGTGAAAACAATAGAAAACAAACTGTAAAATCAAATGCTCACCAGGAAGCAGCAGCAACAACAGCAGTGCAAATTGAAACTAAACAAATAAAGCAGGGAAAAGCAAGGAAAAGGAAGGTTCAAAATAGCTAAAGAAAATGAAGAACAATGCTTATGAGGTAGTTCTTTCTGTTCAGCAAAGAAACAAGAGCAGTAGAATAGGGAAAATAATGCAGCAGATGCACAATTACCACTAATCATGATGATGGCCAGCAGAAAATCTGCTGCGGAAAACCAGAGGAACACCATAACCATTGTGCAAAGGTAAAGTAGAAAACAACATCAATCAACTGGAGCAAAAGAGCAATTAAATGCGATTTGTCTGGAAATTAAACAGTAAAATCAGAGCCTAATTTTTAAAAAGTGAATTGAAAAAAAGCTGATGAGCAAACCTCATTTGTCAAGCAAGACTAATAATAAATAAAAGAGGACATTTTTGTTTAAAAAAAGCTAGGAAAGAACGTAATAAAATGAGGTTTTTTTGGGGGAAAAAGTAGAGGAAAAACAAAAGAAAGCAAACTGTAAAAACCAACATGCTCACCAGGAAGTAGTGACAACAACTCCAGTGCAAATTAAAACCAAGGCAATATATCGGGAAAATGAAGGTTTAAAAGGGCAAAAGAA
This sequence comes from Coffea arabica, assembly GCF_036785885.1. Lineage (NCBI taxonomy): Eukaryota > Viridiplantae > Streptophyta > Magnoliopsida > Gentianales > Rubiaceae > Coffea > Coffea arabica. The sequence goes on from NC_092310.1 coordinate 7,114,067, forward strand.
AAACGAAGAACACTGCTTATGAGGTAGCTCTTTCTTCCGTGCAAAGAAAAAGAGCAATAGAACAGGAAAGAGAAACCAGTAGATGCACAATTACCACTATTCACGAGTCAATAGCCCAACAACTGAACAAACAACAAATATTTAACAAGAACAAAAAAGCCAGGCACGTAATTATAGTGCAGGAAACAGGCATTTTGTCACTGGTAACGGAACAGCATCAGCAAAAATAGAATAACATGTACATAGAATGTATAAGAATCACAAAAGTTTAAAGAAAGTAAAAAAAAGGCTAAATAATAAAGGCAAAATTGGAGAAGCATGTAGCTAACGATGCATCAGGAAATGCATATCAAAGAGGTACAAATTAAAGGATAAAAAACAGACAAAAGAGTAAAACAAGAAGAGAACAAAATGAGAATAGCTAACCTGTTCGTACAAAGAGGGCCAACCCCGCAGAAACGAATAACAGCAGAAGCTATCAAAGAAACCACAAGCAAGTAAGAGGCAATAAGAAAAGGTGGGAAAAGCGAGCGAAAAAAAAAAGTCGATTTGGTGATAAAAATTTAGCAGGGACAAGGGAAAAGGAAAAATAGGCAAACCAGCGCACAGCAAAGTAGAGAAGCAAGGAAGAAATTTAGAATACAGCAGTATGACAACAATGCCAAAGTGTTCGAACAATTAGAGGAAATAAAAAAGAAAGCAAACGGTAAAAAATGAACATGCTCACCAGGAAGCAACGTCAACAACACCAGTGCAAATCGGAGCCAAGGCAATAAATCAGGAAAAGGAAGGTTCAAAATAGCTAAAGAAAGCAAAGAACAATGTTTATGAGGTAGTTCCTTCTATCTAGCAAAGAAACAAGAGCAATAGAAAAGGGTAAAGAAAGGAGTAGATGCACAATTACCACTGGTCATGATGTTGAGCAGCAGAAAATCTGGTGGGGAAAAGCGGAGGAACTCTATAGCTGTTGTACAAATGCAAAGAAAAGCGGAGAAACGGTATAACCATTGTACAAATGCAAAGCAGAGAAAAATGTCAATCGACGGGAGCAAAAGAGGTGATGGGTGACAACGAGAAGAGGCGACGGCAGATTGCAGATTTACAGACATGACCCCAGAAAAGGACAAAAAAGACTACAAAGGCTCCCATGAGGAAGCGTAAATGGAAGCAGCAAGGATGGGTAATATAATAAAAATGAGCCAGGTATTATTCAACTCAGGTAAAATCAGCTGTCAACAAAAGGAGGCTGGAGGCTGATGACAGGAAATATGAGCAGTGGATGAGGAAATCGAGAACCGATGCAGCCAAACAAAACAAAAAAATTTGTCCGTTGCAAAGACCTGGTAATTAAGGGTGTTAGTTTATAAGATTAGTTAATTATGAAACAATTAACTATTAAGTCGGCCAAAAGCAAAGAAGACAAGAGTAATGAGAAGCGGTCTTCTCAAGACAGAGCAACGTAGACAGATTAAGTAACTAACACTTAATAACAAGGTAATTAATTGTGAATCCCCAGGCAAAAAAAAAAGTAACAATATTAATTAATTAGTTAGCAATCATCAATTGTTAAAAAGGGCAGCCAAATATGATTCGATCCGCAACCCCAAAAAAGAGGCTATTTTTTGCTTAATAACTACCCAGAGCTGGTAATTAAATGCTGCATATTGGGTAAGAAATTTCAATAACTATAAAATTCCGTAAGTAAAAAGGAAGTTGTCTGGAAATAAAATTGCAAAATTAGGGGCTAATTAAAAAAGAACAATTTTTAAAAGTCGATAATTAAACTTGATTTGTTGGGCAACACAAGATAAAGGTGAACATTTTCCTAATAAAATCTGGAAAAACAAAGGTAACTAAATGCGATTTTGTGAAGAGGGAAAAAATCGGTGGAGATGAGAGATGGTATACAAGGGTTGGGTTTGGGTTCAAATTATATTCTTGTATAGGGTTTTCCTCTCATAATAAAGAACAGATTTCTCTCCGTGGACGTAGGCTCAATGGTGGAGCCGAACCACGTTAAATATTGTGTGTCGTCTATCTTTCATGCTTGTGACTTGTTTCCTCATTAAATTGTTGTGCACTTGATATCTCAATAGTTGTTTATTCCGCATTTGGATCCCAACAAGTGGTATCAGAGCTTGGTTGCGAGACTGGGTTGCTCAAGGTTCGTAGTTGGATCCTAGTTAACTATTGAGATCAAGTGGATTGGTAGCTGTTACTAATTGAACAATTTAATGGGTGGTATCCTTGTTTCAATGGCTTGGCAAAAAGCATTGATGGTGAAGGATGAAAAGTCGAAAAGTATGGAGATGCTTGACGGTGAATCTAGGCAGGTGATTCAAGGGTCAAGGAAAAGGTGTAGTCCAATGTTGATTTTGGACGTGAATCGGTGGAGACTTTCTCACACCTCCAACGGTTGATACTTCATCCCGGTGGATTTTAGATTTTGGTTATGTTCTTTGGGTGGTGTGGCACGTGTCCCAAAGAAATAAGGAGATCTAATTTCTATGCGCCAGAAGACTCTGATAGGTACGAATTTTTCGTTTTAGGTGGAGTCTTGGAAACCACATGTGGCGAGACAGTCCTGAGGATGGGAAGAAGTATGGTGATTTTACCACTTGATTGCCTTAATGGTTAAGGTTAGAGCTCACAGAAGGGAATCCCAGATTACAAGTGGTAGTGAGAAGAAATCCTGCAAAGGAAGATGGTGAATTGAGTCACCTTCTCACGAGTCAACTGGAGGTTGGATTCGGGGTAACTACACATGTTCATTTGCCGATTGAATCAATTTGGTGTCAGGGCTGTATTGATTCGGGTGTGTAGTTTTGGTACCATATCATTTGGTAGTTGAAGGCAAATGGTTGCTAAAAGAAATTTTCGCCAATGTGGAGATTTGTTAGGAAATTGGCTTAAATTCTTTTAGGTAGATTTCTTATTTTGTGTGGAAGTAACTAGTTTTCTAATTGGTTTTAGTTACTTGAAGTAGTAGCCAAGAAATTCTATTTAGTTTAGGAAATAGTATTGGTTTCCAATTGTTATTTGATTTTTTGGCAGTAATGTTCCCTATAAATAGATGGGTTGGCATACCACACAAGTAGACAAAAGAGACACACAAGGAGACACAAGGGGCATCATGTAGCCTTATACATGGGGTGTGAGAGAGGGTTTTTTGGAGATGAGAGATGGTATACAAGGGTTGGGTTTGGGTTCAAATTATATTCTTGTATAGGGTTTTCCTCTCATAATAAAGAACAGATTTCTCTCCGTGGACGTAGGCTCAATGGTGGAGCCGAACCACGTTAAATATTGTGTGTCGTCTATCTTTCATGCTTGTGACTTGTTTCCTCATTAAATTGTTGTGCACTTGATATCTCAATAGTTGTTTATTCCGCATTTGGATCCCAACAAGTGGTATCAGAGCTTGGTTGCGAGACTGGGTTGCTCAAGGTTCGTAGTTGGATCCTAGTTAACTATTGAGATCAAGTGGATTGGTAGCTGTTACTAATTGAACAATTTAATGGGTGGTATCCTTGTTTCAATGGCTTGGCAAAAAGCATTGATGGTGAAGGATGAAAAGTCGAAAAGTATGGAGATGCTTGACGGTGAATCTAGGCAGGTGATTCAAGGGTCAAGGAAAAGGTGTAGTCCAATGTTGATTTTGGACGTGAATCGGTGGAGACTTTCTCACACCTCCAACGGTTGATACTTCATCCCGGTGGATTTTAGATTTTGGTTATGTTCTTTGGGTGGTGTGGCACGTGTCCCAAAGAAATAAGGAGATCTAATTTCTATGCGCCAGAAGACTCTGATAGGTACGAATTTTTCGTTTTAGGTGGAGTCTTGGAAACCACATGTGGCGAGACAGTCCTGAGGATGGGAAGAAGTATGGTGATTTTACCACTTGATTGCCTTAATGGTTAAGGTTAGAGCTCACAGAAGGGAATCCCAGATTACAAGTGGTAGTGAGAAGAAATCCTGCAAAGGAAGATGGTGAATTGAGTCACCTTCTCACGAGTCAACTGGAGGTTGGATTCGGGGTAACTACACATGTTCATTTGCCGATTGAATCAATTTGGTGTCAGGGCTGTATTGATTCGGGTGTGTAGTTTTGGTACCATATCATTTGGTAGTTGAAGGCAAATGGTTGCTAAAAGAAATTTTCGCCAATGTGGAGATTTGTTAGGAAATTGGCTTAAATTCTTTTAGGTAGATTTCTTATTTTGTGTGGAAGTAACTAGTTTTCTAATTGGTTTTAGTTACTTGAAGTAGTAGCCAAGAAATTCTATTTAGTTTAGGAAATAGTATTGGTTTCCAATTGTTATTTGATTTTTTGGCAGTAATGTTCCCTATAAATAGATGGGTTGGCATACCACACAAGTAGACAAAAGAGACACACAAGGAGACACAAGGGGCATCATGTAGCCTTATACATGGGGTGTGAGAGAGGGTTTTTTGGAGATGAGAGATGGTATACAAGGGTTGGGTTTGGGTTCAAATTATATTCTTGTATAGGGTTTTCCTCTCATAATAAAGAACAGATTTCTCTCCGTGGACGTAGGCTCAATGGTGGAGCCGAACCACGTTAAATATTGTGTGTCGTCTATCTTTCATGCTTGTGACTTGTTTCCTCATTAAATTGTTGTGCACTTGATATCTCAATAGTTGTTTATTCCGCATTTGGATCCCAACACCACAATCCGTGTAGTGGTAGGAAATGGTTTGCTGGCAAATTGAACGTTATTCAATTGCATTTCACTTGAATATTCTTGGTGCTGGGGTCTTCATCTTCTTTCATTGAATGCTGGGCACTGTTGCGTGGAAAAAAATCCAAATGATTGTGCGAATAGTTGGGTACAGTATCTAGCCAAGAGGGACAAAGAAACTGCTTTCACAACCAAATAATATTAATCTTTTTACACTATTAGTATATATATCGATCAATTTGGATGCATCCTATACTATCGCATTTTGAATTTAAAAATTAAATTTTTACTTATATGATATGTTTCTAAACCTGCTAGTGTATATAGCATCAGTGCATGAAAACTTTAAATCTCCCTATCCTTGTCCCACTTCTTAATCTTACACTTCTCTTGCTTGGAAAGAAAAAAAAAACCAAAAACTTTACCTAAAATGGAAATGGTTAATTACACTAAACCACAATAAAGTAAAGAGCTAACAAGATAAACTTCCACTCCACAAAGACAAGCTTCTACCCAAAAATGTTTCCTATGATATTGAATTGTTTATGTACTTCTTTTAGATCAAATAAGTCTAGTAATGTTCACGGTGCCGTAGGGATTAGATTTGTTAATTGCATAAGTGCTTTCCAAGTTTGTAATTGCAAAAATTGGCCAATAAAACTAAAGGTTTTTTTAACGAGTGTCCAATGAGTACTCATTAACACACCTAAATTTCACACAATCTATCATGTATATAAACATACTAATAATTATTACCCTCCCTTATATTTATATACCTTCCCTAATTAATCTTATCCTTCTAAAAATTTAATACATAAATTACATCTTTGGTTAGATAGACCCTAAAACTAATAATCAATTTGCAATAAAAAATATTAAACTGGTCATCTTAGTAATTAGATCATCTACGTCTACTCAAAATTTTAAATGTTTGAGGTTTATTACTGAATTTGTTGCCCACCTCATAGTCGAGTAATTAACTTTTGTATAACAAAGTCAGATTCTTCTGTTTCATTTCAAAATTAATCATAAGAGATATAACAAAAGAAATTTCCTAAATATTAATGTGAATCTCCATCACAATTAAAAACAGTTGTTTGATCTTTACATTTTTAGGTTTAAGGACTTGCCGCCAACATTTTATTGAAAACTGCAACTTAATTTTTGTTTATGTTACATAAGATTTATCATCAGAGTTAAAACTAAGGCTTTTTTTTTATTCACATTTGATGTAGAACTTTGCTAAGGCTCAATATTATGATTTAATTTTTTTCATTTTTATTTGGACTTAATACATATTAGTTGTTGTGTTTATCTCACATTAGTTGTGGAAGAGACGAGTGTTAGATTATAAGGGCGAGGGAAAGTACAAGTATAAGTGAAGGGAGTTGAGCACCGTGCTCCTTGAGTAGCAAATCAAGCTTGAGGTTGAAAATACTATGCTCGAGTACTCATCAAGCCTAATCAAATCTTACAAATTATTTAATTTTTTATTTTAAATATTTTACTTATTATTTAATATTTATTTTGAAATGCTCAAAATGATGGGTTACTGAAAATTTTTGGTTAGATTTTGGAAAAAAATAAGATCGCTGATATCAATGAGTTTGTTTGGATACATGATTTTATCTGTTATATTTGCCTTCAAAACAAGTTATCTTGAAGTAGTGTTTGGATGTGAATATATAATCTGTAATTAGTATCATGAGTTAAATTCCCACCTACTATTCATTTTCTAAGGATCTACCCACTTTATTCAGAGTCCTTATCTGTTCTACTAACAAATGCAATGGTTACTGTTAGCGTTTTATGAGAATGAAAAAGCAAAAACTGCTACCGGCCCCTTAATTGGTCTCTTTCATCTAATTTCCCCATTCTTCTATATATATATATGACACACACATATATTCCTAATTGCATGGAAATTCCTATAGTGTAAACTGAGATTTGTTTGAATACTCTTAGCAGAGCTTCAATTTGACAATGAAAATTAGAATCATATGCACTATGATCATCTTGATCCTTGTACCACAAAGGCACTCACAATGTCCTACAATGCGTGGGCTACCATTTCAGAAAGGTTAGTTGTTGGCCTTGGTGAATTATTGACCGGAATATAGTTTGATCTGATTACTAGCATGCAATTGGCTAATCATTTACTTTAATGAAGTGGCCAAAACTGATAAAAGTGAAGCCATTGAAGCAACGGTGATTTATTGATCGCAAATGTTGGCCACAAGAAAATGTATTTGCTCATCGAAGCAGTATTCATGAGCCGTCTGGTGGGTTCTAGCCTCCAATAATTTCTGGAAGATTGCAACACATGAATACTTTGAAAAGACAACACAATACGTTGAAACTATTCATAGTTTCCTGATGGAGCTTAATCAGGCTGTTTGTTGTTTAAGGCTCTGATTTTGCATCTATAATGAATGCAAGAACTAGTAGGATGAAAATTATTCAGTTGTGATGTATAGGCTAGTTTTATTGGAATAAAAAATACATGGGATAAAAAAAAAAAGAAATTTGGAGTTCTCCTTTATGCTAGTTTTATTCATGTCGTTGGTGCTTTTACTGAGCATTTAAAAATCTTATTTGAAATCTTGAAACTATCATTGAGAGTTGAGACCTTAAACATTAATCAGGCTTTACTTGTCGGTTTGTTGTTTGAGACTTCAATTTCGTGTCTATAAATTAATCAACAACTGGCAAGAAGAAAATTATTTGGTTGTGATGTATTTGCTTTTTTTTTTTTAAATGAAAATGCATACGATAGGAAAAAAATTAGAATTGTCCTTTACATAGAGTTCATGTGCGGGATTCTGCAATTATGGTACAGAAGTTGACACAAAAATCTACAAAGCGGCTAATCCAGCATATGATTGCTATGAAACATTGCACAGTTGGATAATGTAACTGACATAGCAAATGAATTAATAGGAGCAAAAAAATAATAAAAAATAGCACCTAACTTAATAGGTCCAAAAAATAAAATAAAATAAGGAACCTAATTCTTGCAATAATTTGGCAGGTGTCAAAACTAATTGTAGTAATTGTGGATTCTAAGCAGATAATTTTACATTAAACCTTAATTCTTATGTAGATTCTAAGCAGATAATTTTACATTAAACCTTAATTCTTATGTAGATTCTATGCAGATAATTTTACATTACATCTTCACCCCTATTGAAAAACAAATTTTTAAAATCTACAATTTGGTTCATCAAATATTTCAGACTCTACAAAAAATATTTAGTTTTACATATAGTTGAAAAATAAACATAATAGCATTTGGTACTAATTCATAAAAAATGTCTGTGCAAACATTTATTTATAACACGTTATTTGTATAGTATTTGGAAATTTAAAAATGATATAAAGAAATTGATAGGAGGTAAAAAAAGAAAACCTTTCATCTAAAGAAATATATATTTTGTCCTTGAATTGCAAAATATGTTTATATTTCAAAGATACCTTATTAAACAACAAAGGGAATCCATGCAGTTCATTAGTCATAAAGAATTTATTCATGATCAAATGTATTGAATGAGAAATATACAGTGTTCATGTGGCATTTCAAAGCAATATAGGGAAATCATTGGCTAATTGTAAAGTTAAATAGTATATTGAGTAGGAAAGAGATAGTATAGAAGGGTACAATTGATAAAATTGCAGTTTGAAATCTAAAATCTGATATCTGAAATTTGAAATTTGAATTCATTAAGTTATTGAATTGTTAAGTACTAAATCTGATACATTTAAGTGTATATTATATTAAACAATAAATAAATAGCTCATCGCTTATTTTTAAGAACAAGTTATGCCTAAAAAATTTAGTACTACTTTATATATTCAGATGTTCAATTTTTTGGTTATCAAATGTGTCTGAACATGTTAATATATGAATCCATTAAATTTAAACACTGAATTGGATTATCAACCAAGTATGTAGTTTTAGACTATGAAATTGGGGTTGGGATAGATGTAGAACATTTAAACTAAGGTGTAGTGTGATATTTCCTAAAAATTTTATATAGGGTAAAACGTTTTAATTTATAAACAACATTAGTGAAAATGTTCAATGCTTTAAGGGGAAAAAAAAATCTAATAATCAATGTGTATCTGTATGAAAATGTCTGGGAGTCTGAGCATGTTTTGGTTGAATGTTATAATTCAACATTCAGCAAGTTAAGTGATATAATTTTCACTTGAAACTTTGTAAACGAGTTAAGTGGGTCTCAATGCATTCATATGTAAGAAAATTGTGGTATAAAACAAATTTAATAGAAAAAGCACAAAATGCATTAATTTGGGTATTTAATGGGATTATCAAACACCCCCTTGTGTTATAATGTGCATATTATGAATACGTGTATAACTTGAATGCAACTCTATCAGTCTGTTCCATGATGTGTTCTCGCACATTTAATACTTTTATTTTTCTTCTTAACTTTATCTTTTCAATCACTAATTTACATTATTTATATATATCTCCCACAATTTCGGACAAGCTCTCATTATTTTGTCCTTTCCAAATTTTCAGTTAAAAATTTTTTTTAATGCGTTGATTATAATGAACCCCTAGGATACAACTCCAGTAAATTGTCTCAATAGTTATCTTTCCTTAGTATCATGTATGATAAAAACAATTAAATCCTTCTACGATGAATAATTTATAAATTTTTCCATTTTCTTTTAACTTCGGATTCAAAAATTGCAAAATAGGTAAAGTTAGGACTAAAAATTTGATTTCCAACTTTACTATACCAAATTTTCTCAACTAAATTTAAAGGGACAGGTTGCAAAACTAGCTAACAAATTTTCTACATTTGTTCTTGAGTTTTGAATCTAGTCTTACTATTGGACTAAGATTGATTCAATTTCAATATAATCATTTCATTTTTATGTTTATGATGCTATCAATACAGACTGAATTGGAACTATAAAAGATCCTTTTCTTTTCTTCATAAACAATTTAAATAAATATTGCTCAATGTTACCAAAATTTTTTCTTTTGGCAACTTATTTCTGGAAAAATCATGGCAAAAATATGTATTTTGAATTGCTAGATGTATGCCTTTTCCTTCAAAAAAAATGATCCTTTATAATGTCCAAGTGATTTTACAAAGAAAAAACTTATTATCCCACAAAAGCTTTTTATTTTCTTATTCATTTCGCCTTTTTTTTAATACTTCACCCTCCCAACACCTCGCCACATCCTGCCTACCCCTTACAAAGAAAGGGACAAGCTCTTTTCATTTTCTCAAGCATCTGTTGCAATGCTCTTTCTCTCTGTAAGCCAAACAAGAGTAATACATGCATTCTAGCCAGCCATGTGTGCGACACTTTTAGTATAGTTAAACTGAAGTTTTGGGATACAGTACTATAGAGCAAAACTTTAGTATTAGTAACAAATAATGGAAATGTGAATTGAAGGACTTTTTCACGCCTACAATCCAACAACTAGCTTCCAATGCTCTTTCCTTCTCATTCTCTCACTTTCAATGCTTCCAATGATATGAGATCGATGTTCATGCGATTGACAAGTAGAGGAATCCAGAGAGCTTATAATGGAACCAAGATCAACCAAATTGGCTACTGGTCTCAGCAGCAAATTGGTTCCTTGATATGCTTTCCTCTGTCTGAAGCAAATCAAATTAGAAGAAACCTGCAAAATACATGAAAACTTCTCAGGCACTTCCATGTGTATGTGAAAGACATGCCAACTTCAAGAGAGCAAGCTTTTAATCATACACCTTGAAGAAGAGACTTGTGGCACAGTACCTCTATCATGTGGAATGAACCACCTTGAAGAACTTCCTTGTGTAACATTTACTATTGATTTACCACCTTCATAGGTCTTCACAAATCTCAGATATAGCCAAATCATTGCCTTCATTTCTGCATTCCAAATCATTGCAGCACCAAATCTTTTAACTGTTTCACCCAAATGAATGATTGACACTACAATCAGATGCTTCGTTTATGTCGTCCAAATGATCGTCAATGCTGTCTACAATGTCTAACTTCCTTCCATCAAATCTTCTCACCTCTGGAACTAAAGTATCAGTAAGTCCAGTTTTCTTCAAGCAAGTCTTGTACCTTGATAGCTCTCCAGTACCAGCTACCATTCTCCCCTCTAATTCTTCTCCATCCATACTACTTTCTAGAGGTCTGGCACAAGCCACTCTGTTTTCAACACACTACAAGGAGAAAAGGTTCAGTATTTGATTTATTTTGTTAAACACTTCCAGAAAACAGATAAAAAAAAAAAAAAGAAAAGCCATTGAAACAGCCCAAAATACATGCAGTCAACATTTCCACAGTCCGAGAAATATATGGCATTCTGGTGGGAAAAATCACAGATAACTACCTGACTGATAAGTGAAAATAACTTCTCCCCCTGACATTCTCATAAGAACAACACGGGAACCTTGGTGTTCTTTGTCCAAAAAGCATTGATTTCTGCTTCCTAAAAAAATTCTGGAAAAAAAATCACAATATTACATCACAGTGCTACTTCAGTTATGGCATTAAGTAGAAACATGAGCCACAGAAAGGTTTGGTCTGGTAACCAGTGCAACAATTTATCACTCAAAATCCTAAAGAGCAAAAATTAAGCTAAATTCCATTGATTAAGCCATAAAGAACACATACTAGTGCAAATATCACCCTGCATTTAGGCACAATTACATGACTCAAACATACTTGCAAACTTGGACCAATTCACTTGTACTTCTTGTAAGTTGGGTGGAGACTTTTCCAAACCACATGCCTCCACATCTTTCTTCAAAAAAGATTGGAAACCACAGCCTCATGTTGCTGTTGGAGAATGTGAACAGTGCAACAAGATGCTTTAGAGGTTCCAGGCTGACTCTGCCTTGAGCACACTTTTGAGCCTTCTGCAATGTTTCGGCACAATGACTGCTTTCTACATCACTGACACTTGTTGCCTGCAAGGCCATAATATCATCAATCCAATTCACAAAATAGAAAAGTAGGTAGATATAGTTTCTGAGCTTTAAAAATTTTGAAAGATGATAAACATTTGTAGTTTTAACAGCACCCTAGTTCCTGCGCAAACAATTTCAACTTGATCGACATTGAGCTAATTTTATGGCAATCATAACGTAAAGTCCCTACAGAGGAGATAACAGTGAAGATTGAGAAAATATCAGTGAAGATTGCTATTTTATTGGTTTTAATGTTGTTTGGAAAATATCCGTGTCAAAAAAAAAAGTGAATTTCGTGAACAAATAATCAGTACCAAGTTCATAGATAGTAGTGAATTTTACCATGCTTATCAATCTTTTCGATGGTTCAGAAAAGTAGATGAAATCGACAATTTTTATTGTCTTTCAATTTGCTCGTAACTCTATTTTGTCTTTGTTAATGACAAGAATTAGTTTATAAATTGAACGAGAAAGTTATCTTCACCGGTTTATAAATAGAGAAACAGAGAGTTACAGAGAAAAAGAGCAAGGGACAAATATGGATAGAATAAGATGCTGAGAAGCAATTAATTAAAATTTTGAGGTGAAATCTTACCGGATGGCTCAGAAAGATGGCTGGTAACGAATATCACATTGTGGAATATTAGAGATCTTGGGCCACTCGGAGCCGCTTTGAGGAGTGCATCTTCGGGCTAATAGACGACAATAATGAATTTCCAGACGTCTTAATTTGAGGCGATCCATGGCAGCCATGGAGGGTAAATATTCAAGCTTTTCGCATCTGAACAGAGTTAGTTTTTCAAGAGATGCAAGGTTTCCAAGCCAATCTGGTAAGGCTTCGATGGCTCCGAAGTATTGTAGATCTAGTGATGTGATGTTAGTCAAGTCTTGAAGTTGATGTGGCAGAGATTTTGTGCCAGGCATCCCACCTAAATGCACGTGCTGGAGTGTTGATGAAGATGCTAATCCAGCCCAATCAAATTCCATTACAGAGAAATCTGAGATGCCACCAATCAGCACTCGCCTTAAGTTGGTAAGATAGCCAAATCCACTAGGCATCTCGGTATTCAAGTTGGGACACCACGTTAACCAGAAGGTCTCGAGAGAAGGGGTTCGTCGCAAATCAAGGGGAAAGGAGACCAGATTGGGGCAAAAGCGCAAGTCCAGCTCTCGAAGAGACGTACACGACTCGAACATTTCCCCCGGTAATCTGGTTAATCCATTGCACTCACTAATACCAAATTCCTCAAGAGACTTAAGGAGGCTTTTCTGTCCTTTATTAGGATTTAATCCAAATGAATTAATTCTCGGGCACCGCAATATCTTCAAGTGCTCTAAAGCTTGAAATTGATAAAGATCTTCTGGCAACTCCCGTAAATTCTCGCAACCATCGACCACCAATCTCTTAAGACAAGCGGCGCAACTCATTCCTCTTAATGTTGTTATGTCAGGGCAATACCACAATTCTACACTTTGAAGACTTGGGAAAAGACAGAGCCGCTCGAGCATGTCAGTGGATAGACTGTCACAGCCTTTAATACTCAAACTGTTCTCCTGTCGTCGTATCACTAAATTTAGAGACACCATGCGTTGACGACCACCACTTAATTTAAGGGACGAGAGATTGGTTGTACTGCTCAAAACCTCTTCTACCAGCAAAACATTGCAATTCTCTCTGATTTCCAATACATCAAGATTCGGGAAACTACTTGGAGTTGGAATGGTGGTCAGCTGGGGGCAATCCCTAATATACAACTTTTCCAGCACGGGAAACACATCCATCGCTTCATGTGCGTCCTTCCACTCTTCCAAACTTTTCATGCTTTCAAGAGAGAGAATTTTAAGGGCTGGAAAGAATGTTTGTCTGCTCGTATTGCCTGAACCTGCTGATCTTCCGTCCTCCTCATCACTAATACCATAGAATGAAAGCCCAATGCATGTTGTGTTTTCCAATCCAGTCAGATAGAGGCGTTGGAGGGATGTCAGTTGTCCTAGTGTAGGGAGTTCTCTGCATCTTGTGCAATCCTGCACCTGCAACTCCACTAGTGATGTCAAATTCATGAACCATTGTGGAAACTGATCACCCATGAAATTCAAAATTTGTAACTCTTCTAAATTTGGGTGAGGTTGGAGACCTTCCAACACATCTCCATCGCATTTATCACTTTCTTGATCCCTGTTGCCCCACTCAAGTACCAACCGATGCAAGTTTGGCTTTCTAGATAAGTTCGCCAGTTCAGCATCATCTTTGCCATTTACTAATTCAAGATTTCTGAGCTCCAAGGAGCCTTTAAGATCTTGCAAGGTCCCAAGCTCCTGGATACCATGACCTTCCTCTTGACGACCTATGTTAAAGAACTCTAACGTTTGAAGACAAGTCCATCGTCCAATCCCGGATGGCATTTGGATTTCGCGTCTTGTAGCATCATCATCATAGTGAAGATGTCTCATACGAATCAAATTGCTCATCTTCTTTGGAAAACCTTCTTCAAGCTTGCCAATTCTCAGTGTTTGCAAATGATAAAGTTTGCAAAGAGATTCTGGCAAAGCGGTAATCATAGAATCTGAAATGTCAAGTAAGTGTAAATGTTTTAGTTTGCCAATGGAGGTCGGCAACTCTTTGACATCTGCTCCAAACAATTTTAGGACATGCAAGGATTTGAACTCTGATAACATATCATCAGCTATGCCACCCTTCCAAAATAATGTGCGAAGTGATGCTGTTTTGTTTTCATTGATTCTTTCGGAGGAGTATACTGCAAGGTAACGGTCCTGATTGCTGTTGTTACGATTCAAAATTGATTTTGCAAAATCATGCACAAGGTCATGCATTTTATACCATGTTCCCCGCCCGTCATATACTTCTTCCAATAAGGAAGTTTGCAGCAAAGTTCTCAGATACTCATGTCCTATTCCCTCCATCATTTGATTTTGGGAATCCGGTTGAAGAAAGCCTTCAGCCATCCAATGCTCAACTAGTAGATCTTGTTCCAATCTAGTATCTTGGTGAAAAACTGAGCAATATGCAAAACATTTCTTAACCGGCGCAGGCGACAGATGATCAAAACTCACCTTAACTATTTGCTCAATCCCAACCTGATCTCCATTCAAGAGACTCTCCTCCAAAATAGATTGCCAATTCTCTTCTCTCTTTCTAGATAACAAACCTCCAATTAACCTTGCTGCCAGAGGTAGACCGTCACATCTTCTTAAAACTTGCTCCTTTATGTCTTCTGGTACTTCTTCCCCTACATTTGCCCATTTTTTCATGATAGACCAGCAATCATCATTGCATAGCTTTCCTAGCTCATGGCGAGTAAAATTGATCTGCGGATGTCTAAAAAGAATATTTGCCACGCCTTGCAGACGAGTAGTAACAAGACACCAGCTACCTTTCTTCGCATTGAGTCCCGCCAAAGTGCTGAAAAGGTCCGTCAACAATAGTTCTTGATCATTCCACACGTCATCAAGAACAAGGAAATATCTTTTTTCCTTGAGTTCATTCTGAATTTTTTGAACTATTACCTCCCTACGATCTCCTTTAACCTCTTCTCCTGTTAACGATTCTAGAATCATTTTGAAGAACTCCTCGAGTTTATCTACTTTTTCAGCCACACAAACCCAAATTTTTTTATCAAAATGTCCAACAACTTGTTCATTTTTGTAAACGGCCCTAGCTAGAGTTGTTTTTCCTAAACCACCCATGCCAGTTATGGGAATGACTGAAATAACACTTTCAGATTCGGCCAACAACTTGTTGACTATTTCTGATTCATCCTCGTCTCTTCCTAGGACATCACTTCGAACAATAATAGAGTCGGTCTGTCGGCTTGTTGTGGCTCTAGATGCTTCTTCAGATTGGAGCTTGGGGACCAGTCCCAGATGTTCGGCATTCTGATGGATGCTTTCAAGGTTCGTGTTGATCTCCCTGATCGTTGAACCCAACCTCCAACGAAAAATAATTTTATTAAAGAATGAAAAGCAGAAGAGTACCTTCTTTTTCATGGGTTGATTTTGATACTTCACCTTCCGACGAAGAGTTTCATAGTTGAGCTCGCCCAGCACATTCTCAGCGTCGAAAACCTCATCTTCCAGCTGCTCGAGCCAATTTTGCACCCCAAGAAACTTCGGATCATTGCTATATTTTGCCTCGTCAGCACCGGCCAAGAAGCCTCGGATTATTTTAGCAGATTTTTTGAGTCTCTCCAGCTCCTTTGGGAATTCACGAACCAGATTAACATGATCAGCGGCAAGATCAGCGGCAAGGGAAACAACCGTCTGCAATGCAACCTGAATAGTAGCACTAACAGCAGCAGCATCAGCCATTATTTCTTGCTTGGGATTGGAATTAGGATGAAAGTGTTCTGATATCGATGATGGAGGTGGCGATGCTTTCTGCGATGAGACAATGAAGAATCGCCAAAAAACTCCAATGGCATGTCATGGACGGTAAAGTATAATACCTCCCATGGTATAAACTGCCACCCATGACACAAGGAAGGAATCAACAAAACGAATATTAGACTGCTTTTAAAAGCAACTCTAATACGTCTCATGGACAGGGAAGGAATCGCGAAAACGAATGGTAGACTGCTTTTAAGAGAAGACTTCGGTCTTCAGAGTGCTACTGACACGGTCAAGTTGTGGGGCCTTTGTTGTGGAAAAAATTAAACCATGGTAAAAAGGACACTCAAACATGGTTTTTTTTTTCCCTCGACTGGGAGATTTCCTGATCTGGCCAAAATCACCAGAGCAGGCCAGACTACTCCTCCCAATTTGTGAGAGCCCAATCCCAAGGATCACAGTATGGTAGCTCCCGACAGTCGAACCTGATATTTGCTCCTAAAGAGAAGACTATGGAAACCGTTTGAACTGCCGGGGGCATACACATGGTATTTGTAATCCTAGAAGATTGGCAAATTTTTTTTTCTGTAATAAAAATTTGTGATCTCAATTCTCAAATTATATCAATCATTTTTTTTGAAGGATCAAATAATCAATGAAATTTTGAAACTTCTATTTACTTTACACAGCCAAGGCTATTTAGTCCAATATCATGAATACTGAACATAGGCTAACAATGGCCAATTTCTTAGAATATACCCAAAAAAAAAAAGTTTCTTGAAATGTATGTCTGACCCATTGTACAAAATTATACCTGCCATGCTCAATCGGTACGACAGTAAATTTTTTTTAATCGCCGTGCCTGTGGCCAAATTTTTTTTTAAAATTGATCCTGCTACCGTGCACAGTCAGCACGGTAGCAGGCAGCATTTTTAAAAAAAAAATAGTGAATAGTCGTCATATACAGAGGCGGATCTACAATGCGGCACTAGAGGCACATGCGCCCAGTGCCCCCAAATAATTCTACCATGATCTAAGTAATTTTTTAGAATTTTTCAGTTGTGCCCCTATTATGACCCATGCAATTTTGAGAAATTTTTAATTATGCCCCATTATGTTGTTTAGCAGTAAATGTAAATATAATTAGTTAGTTTGTAACTTAATGGAATTGAAATGTTACAAAATTCAAAACAATGGCCCTTTTACATCAGTAACATAAATTTTAGGAATTTTTTTTAAACAAAAGTAAAAATATAGAGTAATTGTACATGTTGCTTAGTTAAAATAAATAAAGTAACTGTAATTTTTTCCAATAAAGTGGAGGTGACTTTTAATAAAATAAGAAATTTTATATCCTTGTGCCTTACAAATCTACAGGTCTATGGTTGCTTTAAAAGGTTTATTTTTATACTTTTTAAAGAAAATTATTGTGTTATTATGTGATTTTGTGTTATATTACTCATTAAATAAAAAAAAATTTATGTTGGTCCTAACAACTGCTTGGCAAGTCTAGTAGTTTCTCCAAGACTAATGAAAAAGTTCCACGTGAATATAAAGGTGCTGCAATAAATAAATATAATACATTTTATGTGAATATTGTTGTTATGTATTACTTTTAGGAAAGACAAAGAAGAAAATTTGATATTCATTTTGCCCCCACTAACAATTATATCTGACTCCGCCACAGGTCATATATAGCAATTAATGCCAACTCCTCCCAAGGGCTGGTTTATAGTAAGAAAAAAAACCCGCGACGTACTTCTCTAGACAATAATGTGTCGATAATTATTAGAGGTGGCAAATCAACCCACTTAACTAGATTTACCCATACCCGTCCATGAATAGATGGGTATGGGTATCTTAAATTTTTGTATATGAGTATAAATGGGTTACCCAATAATATCCATTTATTAAATGGGTATTATTGGGTAACCCATCAAACCCAATTAACCCATTTAAAATTCTCTTCCCCCTAAGTCTCTTCTTTTCCCCTACCTTTTTTTTTTCAATTTTTCATTTTGTCATGATGTTAACTTTATTATTATTATTATTATTATTATTATTTGTTGGTTTTATCTTATTATTTTATTTTTTCTTAGTTTGTTAACTTACTTATTTTTTAGCATTACCAATTTATGATAAATTTTAGCCTATTTTTTTATCTTTATAAAATGAAATTTTAAATTTATATATGAAAAAAATGTTAGGGGTTCAAAATTTTTGGATTAAGTTTTTATATTAATTTTTATAGTACTTAATTCAAATTTTTATATTCGTATTATTCAATTATTAAATAATAGGTAATTTTGTGACATAAAGTATAAATGAAAAAAATTGGTAATTAAGTTTATTGAACATTATAAGTAAATATTTAAAACTAATGATGTGTACAAAGAGTGGTATAAATTGATAACTTAGTTTGCAAAAATGAATTTAAATGAGTTTGCAAAAAGTTAAAATAAATAAGTTATAAATGGGTAATTGGGTTACCTAATTCATTTTTTGACTTACCCATTTATACCCATCTAATTAAATTGGTATAAATGAGTTGACTCACTTGTACCCATTATCCATTTTACCCAACCCAAACCCGCCCAAGTCACCCATTTTGACACCTCTAATAATTATCATCAAATCATAATTTGATGCCCCCCACTCTTTTCAGACTTCCTCACTCGATCAGTGAAGAGTTTTGCATTCAATAAAATGAACAGGAGGAGGATGTTCCAGCCGAAGTAGTTATGAGTAGTACCAAAGTAGCCTGCTGTTTTGAAACAGGAAATTAGGCGGATGCGTCTAGATAGGCTTTTGCTTGCATTGCATGTCATTATGAATAAGCTTTCTTCATTCCTGCAATGTTCAATCAAAAGTGATGAGCACTACCCTCACTTTCTCCGAGTAATAGTTGTAGTTCAGCAGCAGCCTTGTTTCAAGGAGGAGGAGAAGTTGGCTGGGGCCTGGGGAAGAGAGAAAAATGACAGGAAATTAACGTAGGAAGCTGCATGCAGAGAGAAGAAGAGGCGTGATCTTTTTCTTGTAGGATAAGAATACATTTTGCATTTTGGCTGCAACAACCAAAGGAGACTTTGCTGCAAAGGTTGGTAGCCTGCAATATAGACTTTTTTTTTTTTTTAAATGCTGCCTGCTACCGTGCTGACTGTGCACGGTAGCAGGCTCACTTTTTAAAAAGAAAATTGGCCGCAGGCTACCGTGTCTAGAAAAAAAAAAAAAATTTTGCTACCGTGCTAATTGGACACAACAGATACAATTTTGTACAATAAATCTATCAGACATATATTTGATGGACTTTTTCTTTTGAATATATTCTGAAAAATTAGCCGCGAACAATAACACGAATTATGCATTTTTGTACGCATTCTTTGTTTTTGTTAGCCCATGGATCACCCTGGCTTGCAGCATATGTTTATGTTCGGATATAACGATAATTATGTGACAGATTATGAGCCCACAATCCGTGTAGTGGCAGTGGTTTGTTGGCAATTTTTTTTTGTTTTTATTTTTTTTGCGTGGAAGTTGCTTGGCTTTTTCTGTTGAATTGTCTTCTCTCATTGCATGCTGGGGCCGTTGTGTGAAAAAAATCTGAATGATTGTATGTACGGTAAAGCAGTACCAACCAAGAGCGACAAGACAATTCACTTTAATCTAACTTTTATTTTTAATAAGGAGATAATAATAAACGAAATCTTGAAACTTCGAATAATTTAAAGAGCAGATTTTATGTACATTAATAATGTATATATTATCATCATTTGATTCATAATATATATAAAAATTAAATTTTAAATTCAAATTTTACATAATTATCATTTATCTAACATTGATAGAGTACGAAAGATTATTTCTAATTTAAATTGTTTAATTTATAATATCATTGAGAATCTCTTACACAACCAAAGAATGTTGAGTCCAATATCATGGGGGATCATGTGTAAAAACAATTGTGACGACTGAACGTCGGTTAAGAATAATTTGAACAATGCATTTTGTTTAATCTTATCACAAAAGGGGCATTAATACAAATTGATTGTTTCTGTTACATCGTTTGGCCAATGAAACTGAAAAAGAGCAACTTGAACGGATTTAAAAGCTCTCAATTATTATTAGGCTGAATTGCTTGAAAAAATTTATGGCGAAGATTAACCTTGACATTCATTACAACCCAAGCTCATATTGAAATTGTACATTGATTGTGTCAAAGGTGTACATAAATAAAGTAAGAATTAATCTTTCTTGTACTGTTAATGTATATATCACCAATTTGGATGCATCATATATTATCTCAATTTGAATTTGAAAATCGAATTTTTATCTATATGCTATGTATCTAAACCTAATAATGCATATACTTTAAATGCTCTTATTCTCTTCCCACTTCTTAAGTCTTACCATTCTTTTACTTGCAAAAAACCCAAAAACCTTGCCTAAAACGTAAAGGGTTAATTACACTAAACCAAAATAAAGTAAAAAGCCAATAAGATAAACTTCCACTCCACAAAGACAAGCTTCTACACAACAATGTTTCCTATAATACTGAATTGTCTATGCACCTTCTTTAAGATCAAATAAGCCTAGCAATGTCCAAGGTACCGTAGGGATTAGATTTGTTAATTGCATAAGTGATTTCCAAATTAGTAATTGCAAAAATTGCATAAGTGATTTCCAAATTAGTAATTGCAAAAAGGTCTTTCTAGTAATTGTTCAATAGGCATTCATTAACACACTTAAATTCCATCCAATCTACAATGTATATACACATACTAAAAATTATTGTCCTCCATTATATTTATATAATTTTTCTAATTAATCTTATCTTTCCAAAAATTTAATATCAGAATTATATCTTTGGCCACCCGTTAGACAGACCCTAAAACTAATAATCATTTGTAATACAAATATCAAAACTGGTCATCTTAGTAATTAGATCGTCTGTGTCTACTCAAAATTTTAAATGTTTGAGCTTTACCGAATTTGTTGCCCACCTCATAATTGAGTAATTAATTTTTGTATAAAAAAGTCAGATTCTTCTGTTTCATTTCAAAATTAATCATAAGAGATATAACAAAAGAAATTTCTAAAATATTAATACAAATCTCCATCACAATTAAAAATAGTTGTTTGATCTTTACATTTTTAGATTTATAGACTTACTGCCAATGTTTTATTGAAAACTTCAACTTAATTTTTGTTTATGTTACATAAGATTTATCATCAGAGTTAAAACTTAGGCTTTTTAATTTACATTTGATGTAGAAATATGTTAAGGCTCAATTTTGTGATTTTATTTTTTTCATTTCTATTTGGACTTAAAACATATTAGTTGTTGTGTTTATCCCTCATTAGTTGTGGAAGAGACAGGTGTTAGATTATAAGGGTGAGGGAAAGTACAGATACAAGTGAGTAGAGTTTAGCACCGTGCTACTTGAGTGGCAAATCAAGCTCAAGCTTGAAAATATTATCTATAGCTATATGTATTCAAGAAGGGATTTTTAGTAGAAACCCTCTCAATGGCTTCTAAACTTCTCGTTCTTTTTTCTAGATTTTTGTATTTATTTTAATACATAAAAAGTAGTGGGTTATAACCTACCTTATCACCAATCAAATTTAAATTTAAAATATTCCCACTATCTCTTAACTCATTCTACAACCACTCCTACAAATCCTCTAATCATCATCCCACGTTTTCTCCCTACATTTCCGCTCATGTTTCCCACTCCAATTAAAAGTTCACTCCAACTATCTCTTAACTCATCCTTCAACCACTCCTACAAATCCTCTAATCATCATCGCACGTTTCCCCTCATATTTTCTCCCACGTTTCCCACTCCAATTAAGAGTCCTCCAATTTGTTTGATTCATTACTATTTGTTTGATTCATAGATTTCTGATTTCGGGCTTGCAAAATGGCTTCCATCACAGTGGACTCACCATTCAATTGTTCCAATTGAAGGAACTTTTGGATAGATTACTTGTCTACATTTTTTTTTATTTCTTTCTTCCATAATCTACTACAAGTTGGGTTTTGTGCTGAATGTATTTCTTGCCGATTTTACAGGCACTTAGTGTGAGAACCCGTACTTTTCCCATTTTCTAGGGTTTTATTTATTTAATGGTTTGTTTTCTGCATTTTCTTTAGTAGGAAAATTTTCTAGATATTTTTAATGAGCAGATATAGTTTTTAGATGATTTTTCGAGTATTGGATAGTTTTTGAAAAATTAAGGATATATAACGGACGTGGGACCCGTTAGTGCGAAAAGTTCGGAAAAATTCGGCCAAGGAGGTTAAGTTCCGGATACTGAGTGAAATTTATCGGGTGCTAAGAGATAAGTAGAGGTTGAGATGTGATTGATGTGAGAAGGAACTAATGGATAGAGATGCTTTAAATGGAGTGACACTTGTCACCATAAGAGTGGTTACACTTGTATGACAACTATTCACATTTTTGACTTATTTGACCAATTGATTAAATATCTCAAAAATCACCAAAAATTCACTCTTGTCTTCTCCATTGTGGCCGGCCCTCTCTAGCAAAGGAAGGAAGAAAACTCTTCAAAATCTTGGCTACCATCTAGCTCAAATCTTCCAAAACAATTGCTTGATCTTGTTTCTACTCCACAAAATCTCTCCATTTGGTGCTAGTAAGTGATTTGGTGAAGTGTTTAAGGAAGCTAAGGTGTCCAACAACTCTTCCTGTCTTGTTTACTAGGTGAGTGGTGAATGAACTTCCTCCTACACTTAATGAAGCTTAAGTTGTGTTTAGTGGTAGCTAAAGTGCTGAAATTTGTGGTTTATTTCTTGGTTTTGGATGAATTGATGAAGTTTTCAATTTATTGATGATTTTTCTGGTTTAATGTGATCATGATGTTGTGGCTATCTATGATGGTTGGAAATGATGGTTAATGATTCTAGTAGGTGTACATGATTGGTATTTGCAACCAATTTCTGGTTTGGAAGAAATTTCAGAAACCTAGGGTTCTTGAGGGGGGCATTCTGTCCGAAATTTTACGTCCTAGATAGAGGCTGAATTGGCCTTAGCTTAAAACATGAAAGTTGTAGGGAATGACATTTTAGAAGTGCCTACAAAATTTCAGGTCAATCGCAGTAGTGTAGAATGAGATAAGTCAAAATTACTATTGCTGTTCTGGATTCATCCAAATGTAAGAACTGCGTTTGAAATTGATTGTTTTGGCTGGAATTGCTTTGGATTTGGTTGTTGAGGTCTTCTGATGAAATGTAGCTTGATGTCCTAGCTACCATATGCCTTTGGAATTTCTGAATTTGGACCTGTATAGACTGAGTTGTACTGATTACAGAAGAATGTAGTTTGTGAACCTGTTATTGTGGTTCTGGTTTAGTATCTCGCATATTTGACCTGGTTGTGCTAGGAATTGGATTGAGTGATCTTCTACATTACTGTATCCCTGTTTCTTAGCTTTCATCTGGTTTTGAAATTTCTGGATTTGGACTTGTAGAGCCTGAGTTATGATGTTTCCGCTAGAATGCGTTTTGGTGAATCTGTTTTACGTTTTTGATGTAGTATATTGCATTTTTTGACCTGTTTGCACTCAAAACTGGGTTGGGTGACCTTCTGTGATGTTGTAGCCCTGTCTTTTAGCTTCAAGATGGTGGGTCTTGCACCCTCATCCGATAATCGTAATGAAATTGGTACCATTACCGCAAAATGAGGACAAAAACTGTTTTTTCAGGGCTCAAGTTAGTTCCATTTCCGGATTTTCTAGTTTCTTATAATGCTTGTATATGCTTATGAAACCCTATTGGGGTTGTGATTGGCATTGCTTTATGACTCGTTATCGAGTCTCATTATACTTGTTTGCGTGTTCTAGGGCGTGACGGTGGTTTACGACGTACTTTTGACGACGGTGCATAAAACATCACCTACTTGATTGGTGAGTGTACGACTCACATGAATGTTTACAATGTGGCTTTGATATATGTGATTGTGATGCCGTGAAGGCTTACTTGGCCATTGGAAGTGGTTAAGGTGAGGGTGTACTTGACCGCCCTCACCCCTTTTGATACTGTTAATGACTGTTTACCGTTTCACTGTAATACTGAACTTGATATATGAGTTATTGAATTCCATTTCATGGAAACCTGATTTGGTGTCGTTTGGACGAATATCCAACGGCCTTACTGTATTACTGAGCTCAACCTCGTTGGTAGTCAATTGAATCGAGCCGGCGAGGGTTTGGTCGTGAAAATTGACATGCCTCGGGGACTGTACTGGGGAATTTTGTAGTAATGAGACTCTTGATTCCGGTAAATTCGAGTATTACCAAAAGCTACTGATTGGAGTACGGGCCCGGTTGGGGTATGTTGGGTGGAAGGAATGGAAGTGAAGTGAAGTCTACGGTCGGGTATTCTTAAACATTGACAGAGGGTCAATGAGGTTGGATCAAGAATGTAAGCGTGGAAATGGGCTCTTGAGAGCCGTCCGTATCCTTTTACCGACTTGTTTTACTTCTTAATTGTGTACTTGAAATGAAAAATTATGCTTATGTGATCTTTGTTGCTTATGTGATAGTCGCTCACTAGGCGTAAGCTCACTCCGTTCCATTTGTTTTCTTTACAGGAATGTAATTACTTTTGGGATTGGACTGGATAGTCGATTGCCAAGTTGAGCTAGTGTAAATGTCTTTTGTATAGCTCTTTAAATGAAACCCTAATGTGTATTGGGTTCATTTTCTTTTGATTGGCAAATCGAACATGTATATCCTTGATGAATAGTTTTTGGCATGCCACTTTGGTTGTAACTGTTGAATTTCAATGTATATATATGTTGGATTGATGTTTGGTTGAACTCCGGATTCTGACGTGACCGGTACTGTTCATCATCGGCTTCGATTTTCATTTTTTTTATTTTGTGATTTTGACTTGTTTGCGCGCATTGGTGTGTTCCGGAACGTATTAGATCGACGTCAACTGATCTGTAGTCCTGGCGAGAGCTGTGCAGGCAGTCCGCTAACTCCTTTGGTTCGCCTTAGGGGAAGGTGGGGCTGTTAGAAGTGGTATCAGAGCCACTTCGCGTGGTCTCTGCGCGGAGTGCGACTGGGCCAAGTGGTGTTGTGGTCCTAATTTCATGAATATGTCTAAGTGCTCGTTTGAGCATAAGTTATGAACCGGGCATGTGATAAGTGTACGAATCATTATCAGGGGACTCGAGGAAGGTAGGTATGTATGTCGGGTAGGAATCTTTAATAAGGATGGTTTACTCTTGGGACCGGCCGGCTCGAGTTGTGAATTATCTTAGATGGGATTCTTGCGCCCGGATACGAAAGATATGAGGGCCTAGGTTAGAAAGGATTTGGTGAAATAGAAAAGCCATTCCTCGGTGGATCGTCTATATTTGTACTTGACTTAACTGGCTGTATATATGTGTGTGGCTTAATTTTGACCGACTTGTATATATATGTTTTGATCTTGTTTGGAATGTATAAATGTGTGTTATCATAAAAGTTTTGAGTGTTACTTACATGCATCGTGCTTATTTTGGTTTAGAATTGTTGCCTAAATCAAGTAAAACTCATGGAAGGTACACGGAGTAGTCGGGGACGTGGGCGCGGAACTAGACAACCCACACCGGTTAGGGGTACGGGGGAAACCTCTACTGGACCCAATCTGGAACCGCAAGTAAACCATAATGTGCAAATAGCTGCTGCTATGCAGCAAATGACAGACTTGCTGCACAAGTGGTGTAGCAACAGGGCCAAAACCCAAGCCCTAACCCTGGTAACCATATCGAGAGCGAAGACAGAGCTCTCGAACGATTCCAAAAGTTCGCTCCGCCAAAGTTTGTTGGGGAACCCGACCCAGACGTTGCCGAAAGATGGCTTGAAAAGATGGTGGATATATTTGCAGCCCTACACTACCCTGACCAACGGCAGGTGACTTTTGCCGTGTTCCAGCTTGAGGGGGCAGCCCGTTCCTGGTGGAACGTAATTCGGCAGAAGTGGGAACGAGAACAGACACCTAGGATTTGGGTGAACTTCATCAGAGAGTTCAATGCGAAGTTTTTCCCTCCTCTAGTTCAGGAGAGGAAGGAAGACGAGTTCATTCGACTCCGCCAAGGAGTTGAAACTGTGGCGGAATATGAGAGCCAATTCATCCGCCTATCCAAATTTGCGCCCGAACTCATCATGACCGAGCAATGAAGAATACGGCGATTTGTCCAGGGTTTGAACGTAGAAATCCATAAGGATCTCGCGGCAGCCCAAATTAACACCTGCAGCGAAGCAGTGGAGAAGGCACAACGAGTAGAGAATGCTAGGCTCCAAGTGAAAAACTTCCAGGCGAAAAAGAGAGGATTTCCTGGAAGTAGCTCGGGGCTGGGGGATGAAAGTACCCCTCCCAAGTTTGGGCGAGGAACGGGAGGAGTAAGGATGCCGGGAGTGTCACAAGAGAGCCCGTCAAGAGGAGGCTCGGCTTCTGCAGCACGCGGACCCTGCGGGTATTGCGGAAAATTAAACCACTCGGAGGACAATTGCTGGAAGAAAGGAGGAAAATGCTTGCGCTGTGGAAGTGCCGAACATCAGATTGCTAACTGTCCAGCTCGCCTGCTTGAGCGGAGAGGGACTCTGCCACCAACCACGACCCACCCTGACCAGTCGAAGGGGGACAAGGATGGATCGAAAGTGTCCTCTCGGGTGTACTCCTTAGAACAACATCAAATCTTTGACCCATTAGAGGACGTGGAAGGTAAGAATTTAATGAACCTGACCAGTGAAGGGGTACAGATCTGTTAGCTAAGTATGATTCTCAATTTAATCAGGAGAAGGAAGTATTAAAATTTTTATATCCCGGAGTAGCCAATGATAAGGAATTTCGAGGACGAAATTCTTTTAAGGGAGAGAGAGTGTGAGAACCCGTACTTTTCCCATTTTCTAGGGTTTTATTTATTTAATGGTTTGTTTTCTGCATTTTCTTTAGTAGGAAAATTTTCTAAATATTTTTAATGAGCAGATATAGTTTTTAGATGATTTTTCTAATATTGGATAGTTTTTGAAAAATTAAGGATATATAACGGACGTGGGACCCGTTAGTACGAAAAGTTCGGAAAAATTCGGCCAAGGAGGTTAAGTTCCGGATACTGAGTGAAATTTATCGGGTGTTAAGAGATAAGTAGAGGTTGAGATGTGATTGATGTGAGAAGGAACTAATGGATAGAGATGCTTTAAATGGAGTGACACTTGTCACCATAAGAGTGGTTACACTTGTATGACAACTATTCACCTTTTTGATTTATTTGACCAATTGATTAAATATCTCAAAAATCACCAAAAATTCACTCTTGTCTTCTCCATTGTGGCCGGCCCTCTCTAGCAAAGGAAGGAAGAAAACTCTTCAAAATCTTGGCTACCATCTAGCTC
Organism: Coffea arabica; assembly: GCF_036785885.1. Taxonomy (NCBI): domain Eukaryota; kingdom Viridiplantae; phylum Streptophyta; class Magnoliopsida; order Gentianales; family Rubiaceae; genus Coffea; species Coffea arabica. Next base: position 7,141,473 of record NC_092310.1, read on the forward strand.
AAATCCTCCAAAACAATTGCTTGATCTTGTTTCTACTCCATAAAATCTCTCCATTTGGTGCTAGTAAGTGATTTGGTGAAGTGTTTAAGGAAGCTAAGGTGTCCAACAACTCTTCCTCTCTTGTTTACTAGGTGAGTGGTGAATGAACTTCCTCCTACACTTAATGAAGCTTAAGTTGTGCTTAGTGGTAGCTAAAGTGCTGAAATTTGTGGTTTATTTCTTGGTTTTGGATGAATTGATGAAGTTTTCAATTTATTGGTGATTTTTCTGGTTTAATGTGATCATGATGTTGTGGCTATCTATGATGGTTGGAAATGATGGTTAATGACTCTAGTAGGTGTACATGATTGGTATTTGCAACCAATTTCTGGTTTGGAAGAAATTTCAGAAACCTAGGGTTCTTGAGGGGGGCATTCTGTCCGAAATTTTAGGTTCTAGATAGAGGCCGAATTGGCCTTAGATTAAAACATGAAAGTTGTAGGGAATGACATTTTAGAGGTGTCTACAAAATTTCAGGTCAATCGGAGTAGTGTAGAATGAGATAAGTCAAAATTACTATTGCTGTTCTGGATTCATCCAAATGTAAGAACTGCGTTTGAAATTGATTGTTTTGGCTGGAATTGCTTTGGATTTGGTTGTTGAGGTCTTCTGATGAAATGTAGCTTGATGTCCTAGCTACCATATGCCTTTGGAATTTCTGAATTTGGACCTGTATAGACTGAGTTGTACTGATTACAGAAGAATGTAGTTTGTGAACCTGTTATTGTGGTTCTGGTTTAGTATCTCGCATATTTGACCTGGTTGTGCTAGGAATTGTACTGAGTGATCTTCTACATTATTGTAGCCCTGTTTCTTAGCTTTCATCTGGTTTTGAAATTTCTGGATTTGGACTTGTAGAGCCTGAGTTATGATGTTTCCGCTAGAATGCGTTTTGGTGAATCTGTTTTACGTTTTTGATGTAGTATATTGCATTTTTTGACCTGTTTGCACTCAAAACTGGGTTGAGTGACCTTCTGTGATGTTGTAGTCCTGTCTTTTAGTTTCGAGATGGTGGGTCTTGCACCCTCATCCGATAATCGTAGTGAAATTGGTACCATTACCGCAAAATGAGGACAAAAACTGTTTTTTCAGGGCTCAAGTTAGTTCCATTTCCGGATTTTCTGGTTTCTTATAATGCTTGTATATGCTTATGAAACCCTATTGGGGTTGTGATTGGCATTATTTTATGACTCGTTATCGAGTCTCATTGTACTTGTTTGCGTGTTGTAGGGCGTGACGGTGGTTCACGACGTACTTTTGACGACGGTGCATGAAACATCACCTACTTGATTGGTGAGTGTACGACTCACATGAATGTTTACAATGTGGCTTTAATATATGTGATTGTGATGCCGTGAAGGCTTACTTGGCCATTGGAAGTGGTTAAGGTGAGGGTGTACTTGACCGCCCTCACCCCTTTTGATACTGTTAATGACTGTTTACCGTTTCACTGTAATACTGAACTTGATATATGAGTTATTGAATTCCATTTCATGGAAACCTGATTTGGTGTCGTTTGGACGAATATCCAACGGCTTTACTGTATTACTGAGCTCAACCTCGTTGGTAGTCAATTGAATCGAGCCGGCGAGGGTTTGGTCGTGAAAATTGACATGCCTCGGGGGACTGTACTGGGGAATCTTGTAGTAATGAGACTCTTGATTCCGGTAAACTCGAGTATTATCAAAAGCTACTGATTGGAGTACGGGCCCGGTTGGGGTATGTTGGGTGGAAGGAATGGAAGTGAAGTGAAGTCTACGGTCGGGTATTCTTAAACATTGACGGAGGGTCAATGAGGTTGGATCAAGAATGTAAGCGTGGAAATGGGCTCTTGATAGCCGTCCGTATCCTTTTACCGACTTGTTTTACTTCTTAATTGTGTACTTGAAATGAAAGATTATGCTTATGTGATCTTTGTTGCTTATGTGATAGTCGCTCACTGGGCGTAAGCTCACTCCGTTCCATTTGTTTTCCTTACAGGAATGTAATTACTTTTGGGATTGGACTGGATAGTCGATTGCCAAGTTGAGCTAGTGTAAATGTCTTTTGTGTAGCTCTTTAAATGAAACCCTAATGTGTATTGGGTTCATTTTCTTTTGATTGGCAAATCGAACATGTATATCCTTGATGAATAGTTTTTGGCATGCCACTTTGGTTGTAACTGTTGAATTTCAATGTATATATATGTTGGATTGATGTTTGGTTGAACTCCGGATTCTGACGTGGCCGGTACTGTTCATCATCGGCTTCGATTTTCATTTTTTTTATTTTGTGATTTTGACTTGTTTGCGCGCATTGGTATGTTCCGGAACGTATTAGATCGACGTCAACTGATCTGTATTCCTGGCGAGAGTTGGGCAGGCAGTCCGCTAACCCCTTTGGTTCGCCTTAGGGGAAGGTGGGGCTGTTAGACTTAGCACCTGAATACTTCATGCGCCGCGTTGTCGATGAGAAGACAGATGTGTTTGCATTTGGAGTCTTTTTGCTGGAGCTTCTATCTGGCAAAAAACCAGTAGATGGTTCTCATCAAAGCTTACAAAGCTGGGTAATCAAAGGCAGCCAATTTTAGGATTCCTGTTTAACATATGATGGAAAAGTCAATTTTCTAAATCGTGGTAGTGAATTCAATAGGCCAAACCTATATTCAGCCGAGCGGAGATTGAAAAGGTGGTAGATCCAAGACTTGGAGGGTTTTATGATGTTAAACAACTTAACAGACTTGCCTTTGCTGCATCCCTCTGCATTCGCGGTTCTTCCATTTGGCGTCCCACAATGAGTGAGGTATTACTATTTCCATTCAATTACTACAATTACTGTATCATATCCCTCCGCATTTTCTTAATATATATTTATTTTTTATAGTACTATTTATTTATAAACTATGTAAAAAAATGCACTAAGTTCGTACGTTCTTAATTATCAGAAAAATGGTGATAGTTTGTTCAGCAAACAAATTAATTCATGCAAAGATCGTGCATTTTTATTTGTAGTACGCACTCCACAAAATTCAGCAGAGTTAATTAAATCACCAATTTTGGCTTTCGTACTAAAAGTGGATTGGTGTGAAGAGTGTTCGCACCTTTAAGTAAGATTATCAAATCGAATGCTTAGTATTTGCAAGTATTTCATTTTAACAATATTCAATTACATTCATTTGTAGAAATATATCATTTCCTTTTTTAATGTAAATTTTTATTTTTTATCAGGATCCATCTTCCGAAAAAAAGACAGTTCTTGAATGATAAACACATTCTATTATATTTCAAATTATTGTTAAACAGATATTACATTTTAATTTTGTTGATATAATTTTTTCACCTTTATTTGTTCACCATTTTATTTTTATTTTTTTCAATAATGTCAGCACCGTGCATAGCACGGGTATTCACACTAGTGCTCAAGTACTCATCAATCAAATCTTACAAATTATTTAATTTTTTATTTTAAATATTTTACTTATTTTTCAATTATTAGTTTTTAAATATTATACTTATTACTTAATATTTATTGTGAAATGCTCAAAATGACGAGTTACTGAAAATCTTTTGTTAGATTTCAGGTGAAAAAAAAAAGATCGCTAGTATCATTGGTTTTGTTTGGATACATGATTTTATCTATTATATTTGGCTTCAAAACAAGTTATCTTGGGATGGTATTTGGATGCGAACACATAATCAGTAATTAGTATCATGAGTTACATTCCTGCCTACTACTCATTTTCTAAGGGTCCATCCACTTTATTCAGATTCTTTACCTGTTCCACTAACAAAAGCAGTGGTAACAGCAAGCGTTTCATGAGTATGAAAAGCAAAAAGCGCTACCTGCCCTTTATTGCCCTCTTTCATCTAATTTCCCCATCCTTCTTTTTCGTTTCTTTTAATTGGAATCATAGATATATACACACACATACTTATACATACATGTATGGACTTATGTATATATAGACTTATATATATTTCTACATACTTATATATAAACATACATATATATACACACACAGGCGTCCATACATACATACATAACTGCACAGAATTTTATATGTGTACATGGAGTAAACTGAGATTTGTTTAAATACTCCTGGCAGAGCCACAGCTTGCAATGAAAATTGGAATCATAAACTATGATCAAATTGATCCTTGTGCTAGAAAAGCGCACACAATGACCTACAGTGCTTGAGACACCATTTCAAAAAGGTTAGTTGTTGGCCTAGGTGAATTATTGACCGAGATATAATTTGATCTACTTACTGCCATGCAATTGACTAATTATTCAACTGTTGCTATTGTTTCCCACTGCTTTAATAAAGTGGCCAAAATTGATAAAGAGTGAAACCATTGAAGCAGCGGTGGTTTATTGGTCACAAATATTGACCACAAAAAAATATATTTGCTTATTAAGATATTATTCATGAACCGTCTAATAGGTTCTAGCCTTCAATAATTACTGGAAGATTGTAACACATGAATGCTTTGAAAAGACAACATAATTGATCATTGAAACAATTGTGGTTTATTGATAGCAAATATTGAGCTCAAGAAAATGCATTTACTTATTGAGATACTATTCTTAATCCGTCTAATAGGTTCTAACCTTCAATAATTTCTGAAAGATTGCAACACATGAATGCTTTGAAAAGACAACATAATATGTTGAGACTATTCATCAATAGTTTACTGATGGAGCTTTTGTTTGAGAATGGAGACACAAAGTGGATGGTTTATAGCATTGTGTCTCAGTTACCAAACTTGTGGTCTCAAATTACTTGAATGTATATTTTCTGAAGAGAATAATCATCAGTAATTTGTTTTTGTTGTAAAACCATTTAAAATTGTTTAGACTCGATCCTTTTAAACTTTACAAACCAAGGATTTTGTGTCCACTTTCATGGGGAATTGGAGCAATCTAATTTTCCTTCCTTTGAAAAAAAAAAATTGGTCAATGAAGTCTGGGAATTAGTAACTTGAAAGATGCATTTGCTTCAATTTTGACATCCAAGAGGCATCAACAATTACATATTCCTTGTTTTCGTCAAACTGTTTCACTTATGAAATTTGATAAAGAGTAACGTTTGTGGTGCATTTGTCTCAGTCTCATTGAACGGGTAAAGAAAGCCTGAATAATTACTAGGCATAATTGCTCGAGATAATTAACCATAATGTGACTCTCATTTGCATATTGATTGTAGCACAAATTCATGCTTATAGTGTACGTACATATGTAATTTGCTGCATTCAATGTTTGCATTCACACTAACCAGTGAGATAATTGTGGGCACCAGAAAAAACGATAATTATGTGACAAATAATAAGCCCTCGATGCGTGTAGAGCAGGGCTTCGTTGGCAAAGTTGGATGCTTTAATTTCCAAAGCAATGAATAAGGTGCTTGGCTTGTTGCTGGGTCTTCACCTTTTTCCCTTTATGCTCCATTTCCGAATTAGTGCTTTAGAATCAACAGCTATGCGGGTTCTCATTCATGGGGGTCAGTGATTTCCTCACGTAATTGGTTCAACAAACGAATCGTAAGACTGCTATTAGTTTTAAGAGAAGACTTCGTCTTCAGACTGCTTTTAGTTTTAAGACAAAAATGGCCCCACGGTGCTCCCAAAACTAATGCAAAAAGGACACTCATGTCCGGTATATGTACTAAGCGTTGATCGACAAAATTTTATGACAGAGAATTTTCTTTTTCTTTGTGATCTCAATTCTCAAATCATATCAAACATTTTTTTGAAGGAATTGATAGCTTTGTTTGGAATTTTGAGGCTTCCATTTACTTTACTTAATATGTAATATCATTGAGAAATTGAGACTCTAAACTTTATACAACCAATGCTGTTGAGAAATTCTGAATGATTGTAGGCACAGCAATGTAACATCCACTATACAACAAAGAGTGACAAGAAACTGTATGCGGCTTATTGCATTCAAATTGAAACAATATAAAGGGTCAATTACACTAAAAACGAATGTAATTAGGGATAAGTGGCATTTTGCCCACTTGAGCTTATTTTATCATCACTAGACAAAAACACACGTCCTTTTTTCAGAATAGTTATTTTGCTTCTTGGTTCAAAATAGAGACACACAGTGATCTCAACTTAATTGAACTTTTATTTTTGGAAGGAGATAATAATCAATGAAATCTTGAAACTTCTATTAATTAACTTTATTTAATTTGTAATATCATTGAGAATTGAGACCTTAAACTTTAGGCAACCAAGAATGTTAAATTCAATATCCATATATATATATATATATATATATATATATATGTATTATCCATATATGTTTGGCAGGTTGTCGAGCCTATGTAATAATAAATACCTGCTCAAACAAAATATAATTGCTGTAGATAGTGATAAGCAGGGTTGAATGTACAGGGACTGGGGATATTTGTCTATCTTGAAGTTCAAACTAACAATGGGGGCTTTTTCTAGCAATGGTAATAATTAAATTGTTCGAATAAAAATAAATAGCCAATTAAAAATTAAATGACAAATTATTAAGACCAAATTAATAATAACTAAGCTCTAGCCAAGAAATAACTTCGGCAATGGTTCACTTAATTGATCATCGATACAGAGGTAATTCCAATTATTAACTAATAAATAAGTTATAACTGCTAAACAAGCGATGACAGTCAACTCCTCCTTACTGTGTCGGTGATTAAGGTACGCCCGTTAATCACTACTCTAATCGAGAAACAATCTTAGGTACGCCCGTAAGATTTAATTCTCCAACTGTCTTACGTATTAGAGGAGCCCTATTCTAACCAAATAACATGCTACCAAGGTTATTTTATATTAGTCAGCGTATTCCTCTGACACAAACCCAATCATGCCATTTGCCACTATTTTAGAGCAATTAAACAATTACGAATTTAACGCTCCAATTGATATTAGGTTGCCAAATTAATTCAACGTCCGGACCCAGGGTATTCAATTAACAAAACAACCATATGCTCTACAATAAGAGAATATGCAAATACCAGTAAATAAGAGGAATAAATAAAATTAGTTCGATCTCATAATTTTTAGATGAACTAAAACCTCCGTTGTTCTTTGACTAGAAAAAGAGATTTAGCTATGCATCCTCAAAGAAAATCCGCAAGACTCCATTTTTATTTGATTGCATATGGTTTTTTTCTCTCAAAACTAACGAAAGCCAGCCAAGTGGTTGTCCTTCCTTCATAACCAAGAAATATGGAAACAACTATAGAAAATGCTACTAACCAGACTCCTACTACTACTACTAAACTACTACTACCCAAATGAAAGCAAGTTCCAATCGGCCCCAGAATAGTCACGGCAATTGTTGCCTTTTCGGAAGTACTAATCACCCAAGAAACTAGCCAATCACTCCTATTTTGTAGATTCCTAAATAAAATAAACTTCCTATTAGATAAAAAGATTGTCTCAAAAAGTCAAGATAGCTAACTATACTAGTGTTCTAATAGGAATAGGAGACTAGTCTTGTAGGGCAAAGCCTGACTTCCGTAACTTCAAACCAACTCCAATTCAAGATCGAAAATTACGCGCCAAATCCTAAATTTTCGGACATGCGAAGTGGACCTTGACACGCCCACACCGAAATGGAGCTTGAAAACTGCTTTGTCGTAGGTTGACAAATATTTTTTCTCTGTAATAAAAATTTGTGATCTCAATTCTCAAATCATATCAAACATTTTTTTTTGAAGGATCAAATAATCAATGAAATTTTGAGACTTCTATTTACTTTACACAGCGAAGGCTGTTGAGTCCAATATCATGAATACTGAACATAGGCTAACAATAACACGAATTATGCATTTTTGTACACATTACTTGTTTTTGTTAACCCATGCATCACCCTGGCTTTCAGCATATGTTTATGTTCGGATACAATGATAATTATGTGACAGATTATGAGCCCACAGTCCATGTAGTGGCACTGGTTTGTTGGCTAATTACTTAGAATATTGTCAAAAAAAAAAATTCGGACACTTACGGCTCTGACAGGGTTGTGGTATCAAACTATTGGTGCCGGGCTGACATATCCCGGCACTTGACACAAAAAAATTTTTTTTTTAAAAGATCGCACAGCCTGGCAGCCAGTCAAAAGTTTTTCTTTGACTGTCAGCCCGGCAGCCACCTGCAAAAAGTAAAAAACAAAAAAGTCATTGAATGAATAAAGGACATTCTCAAGGTCTGTGAATTAATAAAATTTTCTCTTCGTTATAACCCAGCCGTGGTATAGAGATGGTTTTTTTTTCTTTCTTTCTTTCATTTTTTTAAAAGTCTGGCCATACCTATCACAAAGCCATGTAAAATTATACCAATTATTTTCAAATATTTATTTTGGAATTTCCTGAACTAATAATAGAAGTTTGTTGAGAAATACTCTCTCCGTCCCATTTTGATAGTTTTGATTTTTTCCGCAGCTATGTACAGTTATACCAATTATTTTTGAATATTTATTTTGAATTTTCCTAAACTAATAAAAGAAATTTACTGACTAATACTCCATCTATCCTACTTTGACAGTCTTGGTTTTTTTCTAGAATAATTTTAAAAAATTAGATAACTTTGATGAAAAAGTAAATATAGCTTAATATTTTTTCTAAAATACCTTTACATTAATATTTGAGGTGTCACTAATCACTATACCTTTACATTAATTATAATACCATTCAAGACATATATCAAAACAATTATTAGTAAAAAAGTTGACTGTATTAAATAAAGTAGGTTATATTTACTACTTTAATTGTAAGGAAATATTGTATTAAATAAGGGAATATTGTAAATATAACCTACTTTAAGGGAATATTTACTAAATTGTAAGGGAATATTGTATTAAATAAGGGAATATTGTATCAAAACAATTATTTTCAGAGCATCTTTGATCTTTTTTAGGTCAGATTCTGAGACCATCCCTTTTCTTTTCCTATGTTACAGAATGAGCCAATCAGTCTATTGACTCCCTTACTAAGCTTGAAGTAAAGTAAAGACTTTTCTCATTTGAAATATAACTAGTAAAGGAACCGGTAGGATTCTATTCTTACTTCCTTCCTAAGAAGGATTTGCTGTTTCCTCCTTTACCATTTCCGTTTGATTAGTGAAGATGGTCATTCCGGCTCAACTTAACCGAGGTCACGTCCTCACTTCGGAATACCAGTCCCGTCTATCAGGACTACCTCGGCAGTACCTTTTGTCTTGAAAACCGAGGTGCCCCCGCTATTCCGCGGTCACTTCGGTACCGTGTTATAGTCATGACTGGGGTTCTGATCAAGGACCTGACAACCGGACAATCGACATGACCCCTGACACTGACCACTGCTCTGACATCCTGCCCAGAGTGGACATGTCAAGGAGATGGGCTGTTTCAATCAGACGTCAAGAGAGTTGGACCCCACTGTCCTTCCCTCCAAATTATCCCCTATAAATAGCAGGAGATCCCACTAAGAAAAGGGATGAATCTCTGGTAACAGAATCCTACTCTCACACATAAACTTTATATCTTCTCCCGAGCTAACTTAATTTTCGAAGAAAAATCGGGGGACCTAGCCCCCACCTCTAACCATCTAAGCAGGTGATCCTGGTGTTACTGTCTCCTCAAGCAGGGGAACACTCTAGATATCCGAAATAGCTCATCTGCCCAAAAATTACCTCTTCAATTGGCGTCGTTTGTGGGAACCGAAGACATCCAAGAATGAGGGCCACGCGTTTTAGGAGCAGGAAGGTTCTGACCATTGGAGTTGAACCAAGTAGTGCAGCTCAACAAGGGGATATCCCTGAAGGGCAAGGATCCCGGGGTACTCAGCCCGCGAATGAAGAAGCCATTGCCCAGATGGGCGAGTTCGTGAGTGAGAACCCCAATATTTTTGAAAAGTTGGGGAGGTACTTTAAGAGACAAAGCAAGCAGAAAGCTGAGTCCTCCAAGAGAAAGTTGGATGAGTCTCCCAAACTCCCATCTGATGAGAAATCCGAAGGAAGGCCCTCCATCAGGAGTACCCCGAAACGCGTCTCCTCCAGGGCCACCTCTAGGATTGCCTCCATTTCAAAGGCATTTTCTAGGGACCTGCTGGGAAAACGATCTGAGAAAGAACCTCAGCACTTCGAAAGGCAGGAGTGGATTACATGAGAGATCCGCCTTTTACAGATGATATCAATGAGGAGAGGCTCCCCTCAAACTTCAAGTTGCCCACTATACTATCTTACGACGGCCGAGATGATTCGGAGGATCACATTCACTCCTTCATTTTGGCCTTCCGACTATATTGTATTCTCGACCCGGTTATCTGCAGGACTTTTCCAGTATTCTTGCAGAGAACACCTCGAAAATGGTTCTGGGGTTTGGAACCTAGAAACATCTCCACTTTGGGAGAGTTGGTGGACAAATTTCTCCACCGGTTTATCTCTTCCAAACCGACGACGAAGACTTCGGCTTATCTGTTAAAGATGCAGCAGAATCTGGGAGAGTCCCTCCTCGCCTATGTGTAGAGGTTTCAAGATGAAAGCGTGTAGATACCTGATCCCAACGAGCAGGTAACTATAACCGCATTCACCAATGGGCTTGTTGTTGAGGTGTTTAATACCGCGATATACAAGAAATATCCTTGAACACTTCGGGAGTTTTGGAAAAAGGTCGAAAAAGGCATACAGGCCGAAGACTTACACCGCATGAAAAAGGAAGCCCAGGTGACTCATTCGGAAACTGATTCCCGACGAAAGAAAGATTCAGGCCGAGGTGACACTGGCACCGGCGACGGATTCCCAAGCGTTAATCGGGATCAACGGAGCGTGTTTGACAGGATAGCCAAGGGGAAGTCATCTGTCCCTGATTCCGATCTTATTCTACTAAACACCAACCGATCTCATATCCTTGCTGTTATGGAGTAGAATCATCTCGGCCGTGCACCTCCACGGATGGCTAGAAGTAGAGAGAGAAGAAGCTCTAATCTCTATTGTGCCTACCACAGAGATATTGGCTACGAGACCGAAAATTGCAATGACCTGAAGAAGGACATTGAGAGTCTAATTAAGCAAGGATATCTGAAGCAGTTCGTCAATCGAGACGAAGAAAGAAACAGAAGTGATTCTCGTCGCGACCACCGAAGTGAACAGCGCCGAGATGAAAAACGGGGATCGAGAAGTAGCTGTCGACCCCCACAAGATCCTAGGGAGCCGAAGAGACCCTTCAGAGACGGGTCCCCTGGTGGTGGATTCGGCTACGGCCCAAACATGACTGGGGTCATAAACATCATAGCTGGAGACCCGACGGGAAGAAATAGCCAAAACTCCCTTAAGAGGACCTATGGGCAAGCTCATCTTGATCAGGTCGAGCCAAACTCTCGCCTGTCTGAAGTGATCACCTATGGACCTAGTGACCAGGTCCCTGCCGCTTCAAGCAGTCATGAGATCCTAGTGATAGAGGTGCTCACCAACAATTACTTTGTTAAAAAAGTGTACGTCGATCCAGGGAGTTCGGTTGACGTCATGTATTTCCGGACCTTCGAAAACCTGAAGTTGACCAAGGAGCAATTGACCCTAGTTCGAACCCCTCTTGTAGGGTTCGGGGGACACGTGGTGCATCTCGAAGGGATGATCACCCTGATGGTAACTGTAGGACGTCACCCCCGCTGCCGAACCATTCCCGTCAATTTCGTTGTAGTTAAAACTGACTCTCCTTACAACCTACTTATGGGTCGGCCTACACTCAATGCCTTACATGCGGTATATTCCACATATCATTTGAATTTCAAGTTTCCAACCTCGGCGGGCATCGCCGAAGTGAGTAGTGATGTTTGTGCTGCGCGAGAATGTTATATCGCTACCCTACAGGCTGCATCCACTTCGAGCTCTGAGCCAAGGGTTGAGAGGAGGTCGAATATTCTTTCAATTGATTGTATCAATCCTCAGCAGACCGAGAAGCCAAAAAGGCTGGAGACTAGAGATGAGGTAGAAGATATTACCCTGGAGCCAGCAAAACTTGAACAAACGGTCTATGTCGGCATCCACTTGCCCGATCCTTTTAAAGGCCAGATGATTAGCCTCTTAAAAGAGTATCGGGACATCTTCGCGTGGACTGCTGAAAAGGTTAGAGGGGTGCCACATCATCTCATGTTGTATGAGTTGAACGTTGACCCTCAGGCACGTCCAGTAAAACAAAAGAGACGGCACTTCGGCTCAGAGCGCCATCAAGTTGCGGATGAAGAGGTGGATAAACTCTTACCGGCGAAGATGATCAAGGAGGTGTAATATCCAACCTGATTATCTAACCCCGTCATGGTTAAAAAGCACACGGGGGCATGGAGGATATGCGTAGATTTCATCGACCTGAACAAGGCCTGTCCCAAAAATTGCTACCCACTGCCAAGAGTCGACGCCTTGGTGGACTCGGCGATGGGATATGAGGTCCTCTGTTTTCTTGATGCCTTTAAGGGCTCTCATCAGATTGGAATGAGCGAGGAGGATCAGGAAAAGACGGCTTTTTACACCGACCAAGGCGTATATTGTTGCACCACCATGCCCTTCGGGTTGAAGAATGTTGGGGCCGCTTACCAGCGTTTGGTCAATCGAATTTTCAAATATCAGATTGGCCGGACTGTTGAGGCATACGTAGACGACATTCTCCTGAAGAGTCGAAAGACCTCGGCCTTTTTGGCCGACCTGAAAGAAGTCTTGGAAATTCTCAGGGCTATTCGAATGATGTTGAACCCCAAGAAATGCGTATTCGGGGTTATCTCGAAAAAATTCTTAGGGTTTCTCGTGTCACGACGGGGTATAGAAGCGAATCCCGATAAGGTGAAGGCAATTCAAGAAATGTCTTCACCCCGGTGTACCCGAGATGTACAAAGGCTAACCGGGCGGTTGGCAGCTTTGAACCGATTTTTGTCGCAATTCGCTTCCAAAGCACTGCCCTTCTTTAAAGTGTTGAAGAAGGCTGACAAGTTCTCTTGGACAGATGAATGCCAACAAACCTCAGACCAGACGAAAGAATACTTGCACCATCTCCCGACCCTTATCTCACCTCGGCCGAGGGACAAGTTATATCTATACTTGTCCGCAGCCGATGAAGCGGTTAGCGCAGTACTGATACGGGAGGAAGGCGTCCGGATGCCAGTTTATTATGTTAGCCGGGTCCTCTAAGGGCCCGAAATCAGATATACTCAAGCTGAAAAGCTAGTGCTAGCCTTGATTCAGGCAGCCCGTAGGTTGAAACCTTATTTCTTGGAGCACCACGTCTGCTTAAGAACAGATCAGCCCCTCAAGCAGATCTTATCCCGTCCCGAAGCCTCTGGACGACTTACCAAATGGGCTATCGAATTGGGAGAATATGATCTATCCTTTGAGCCTCGCACGGCCATTAAACCTTAGGCTCTAGCTGACTTCTTGGCGGAGTTCACTTTTGATGAAGTAAAGAAATCCATCTCAGACAAGACCAAATCTCAGCGGTGGATCCTGCACGTGGACTAGGGTTGCAAACGAATCGAATCGCTCGCGAGTCAAGCTCGAGTCGAGTTCGATCAATATCGAGCTCGAGTCGAAATCAAACTCGAACTCGAGCTCAAAATATTAATCTCGTTAGCTCACGAGCCGGCTCGCGAGTTCGAGTATATATATATAATATTTTTTATTTTTTTTATTTTAAGTATATATATTTTTTATTTTAAGCATATATATATTTTTTATTTTCTTATTTTAATAGTAAAATTACAAATATATTCTTAATATTTTATTATTTATTAAGAAAAAAATATTATTTTATTTATTTTTTAAAAAATAAAAGAATTATTTTTTAAAAAATAAAAGAATTATTTTTTATTTTTTTCGAGCTCGAGCTTTAAATTGCTGGTTCGTCGAGCTCGAGTTCGAGTTCGTGTTTGGTAAAATTTAGTCGAGACTCGGCTCGATTAGCTGAAATCTTGACTCGATTCGACTCGTTTGCAAGCCTAACGTGGACAGCTCTTCTAACAGTGAGGGTAGTGGAGTAGGCTTGCTCCTCGAAGACCTGCACGGAGAGCTGTGCTCGTACGCCATTCGATTTGATTTCACCACTTCTAACAAAGAAGTTGAGTATGAAGAGGTCATAGCTGGCCTGCAGTTAGCTCACAAACTCGATGCTCGACGTATCCTGGTCAACAGTGACTCCCAACTCGTCATATGTCAGATACTTGGTGAGTACGAAACGAGAGAGGAGGTCATGCAACGTTACCTCTCCAAGGTTTACCAGTTAACTATACACTTCGAGTCTTTTGAGATTCAAAAGATATCTCGGTTACAAAACAAACGGGCCGACGCCCTGTCCTGCCTAGCCTCCACTTCCTTCTCGGCTTTGAACAAGACAATCCTCGTCAAAGTTCTTGTCAAGCCTGGCTACTCGGAAGAAATCGTGTACCCCGTTTATTCTGGGGACACCTAGATGAGTCCCCTAGTGTGATTTCTCGCTCGAGGAGAGCTATCGAAGGATCGAACCGAGACCAGAAAGATCTAGTGTAAGTCAGCTCGGTACGTTCTTCGGGACAATCTCTTGTACAAGAGATCATATCTCGGCCCATGGCTGCGATGTATCACACCCGAAGATGGAGAAAGAATCCTTCAAGATATACACGAGGGGTTCTGTGGTGCTCATGTTGGATACCGGATGCTAGTCAAAAAGGCTCTGCTGTTTGGGTACTTTTGGCCCACCATTCGGCGAGATTCTCAGCTCCTGGTTTTCAATTGTCCTTCTTGCCAGCATCATGCTTCAAAACACCATCAACCAACCAACCTGATGATCCCCATCACTTCGTCATGGCCATTCGAACAATGGAGAACAGATATCATCGGCCAGTTTCCTAGAGCCACTGGCAATTATGCCTACCTGGTGGTGGCAGTGGATTACTTCACAAAATGGGTTGAAGTTGAACCCCTAAGGAACATAACTGGCTTAGCAGTCCAGAAGTTCTTATGGAAGAGTATAATCTGTCGCTTCGGATTACCCCGAATTGTCATCTCGGATAATGAAAAGTAATTTGCCGACAACTCCTTCAAAGGATGGTGTGAGAATCTCGGGATCAACCAACACTTCACCTCGGTGGGGCATCCCCAAACTAATAGACAAGCTGAAAATTTCAACCGTACGCTACTCCATGGCCTAAAAATCAGGTTGCGTCAGGTCGGATCATTGTGGGTAGATGAGCTCCCAAGTGTACTGTGGTCCTATCGAACCACTCCAAGGTCTGCTACACAAGAAACTCCATTTTCTCTTACTTATGGGTCCAAAACGGTGGTTCCCACTAAATTCATCACCCCAATCCCTCGCATAGCTGTTTTTGCCACCGAGGTAAATGAAGACGAAAGAAAAATCGATCTCGACCTTACCGAGGAGAAAAAAGACATCGCAGTAGCTAAAGTGGCGCTATATAAGAACATCCTGGCTAGCTATTACAACGCACAAGTTAGGCATTTTCGGTTTAATCCTGGAGACTTAGTCTTGCGAAAAAACTCGATTAGTCGAACTAAACCCCAGGAAAAATTAGCTCCTAAATGGGAAAGACCATACCGTGTCACTGAATCTAGCCGAAATAACTATTGTAAACTGGCCTACCGAGATGGCTCTTTAGTGCCCCGAACTTAGCATGCGGAGAATCTCAAATTGTACCACCCATAAAAAGTATGTCTATCCAACAACTATTGAATTACTTGCTCTCAAGTTAGTTATTTTTTCCTTGGTATTATTCTTTCATAAGCAAAAAATAATGGGACAAGACAAGTACGGAGTAATAAAGGAACAGAGACTACAGAGACTAAGTGTAAAAAAAAGTCATTGGCATTAAAAAAAGGGTTACAAAAAGCCGAGGTCATTGCCTCGGCACTTGGTTACAAAATACCCAGGTAGGAATGCTTCTAAGCATTTCCTGCCTCGGTGCCCCCAACATCCTCTGTCTCTCGGCATCCCCACCGACCTCGCCTCCTCCAGCATCATTTCCTCCGAGCTTATCACTCTTCGGATTGAACTCGGAGAGCCACTGGTTGAATTCTTTCCGGACTTCGGCCAGGTCTCTGCCGGTCTGAATCCCTTCGGTCATACGGTCGCACAACTCCTTAGCATCCTTATTAAAGTTGGGCTTATCTTTGAGGGATTCTAATTGCTCGGCAGAGAGAAAGGCCGCCGCGTCATTGACCGCCGAGGTATATCTAAACATGAATCTTGGCAGCGTGAGCTCATCGAGATCACGTGTGAAGGCCTCGGATTTGCGAAATGCTTCCAGAGCCGAGGTGCCAGCCTTCTCTATTGCCTCCTTGGCTGACTGTTCTTCTTGGACCCTTTTGTCTTTTTCTTCGTCGAGAGCCGTCCTCAAAGAGTTGTTTGTGGCCTCGGTTTGTTCTTGCACAACAACAGCCTTGTCGCGTTCTTGCTCAGTGGCCTTGAGCTTTTCCTCTAGCTTGGCGACCCTTTGTTGAAGTTGGGATGATGGCTGGTAGTGTTCAAAGAGGTTGGTGTAGCGTTGCGTCATCTCGGATAGAAAGGCCGTAGTAGAAACCCAGGCTACCGAGGCGCTCTGCATCAGTTCGGGTGGGGTGAGCTTGCGAGCATAGACGTGGTCCCTTGGAAGGACTGAGTGCACCATGAGTTCTTGGGCAACCTTGGGATCTTTATATCGGTCGTTCACATTCAGATCCCACTCCGAGCACCACTGTGCACCGGAGTGCCTTTTATCCTCTTCGACTTCTTGAGGAGGCACGTGATGGAGGTTGAACAGAGATGATCCGGACACAGGAACCTCGGGAATTGGTGTCATGCCTCAGCTCGGAGGTAGAGAGGCTAGGGTTACACCTCGGGTTGCTAATTCCATCGGGATACCCGAGGTCCAGGAAGTCTCGCCCGTGATAACCACCGAAGTGGTACGGGCCGCGGCTATTGCCGTGGTCTTCTTTTTCGGCTGAACCGACGTTCCAGTGGTGGCCTTCCTCTTTGTTGGCCTCTTATTCACGACGGCGAATCTTAAAATGATGAGGTCGGATACCCTTGTTACTGCACAAGAAGAATGTGAGGTTACTTAGAAATAAACAAAAATACAAAACAAAGCAATGAATGGAAAAATACAAGGTTTTCGAAGCCTAGTATAGAAGAAGGGAGTGTGATCCGAGCTGATGAGAGCTCGGTTGATTCTGCCTTTGACAAGGACTGCCTCAGGGAACTCCCAGCAATTTGTCCTTAAACCCGATTCCATCAACTTTTGGAAGTTTTCTTCCTCTAAGTCCTCAGGAGAGTTATCCTTTACCCTCCACCAAAATCCCTTCGCGAAGTTCTCGGCCAGGACGAACACAAAATTGTGCTTCCATTCTTTTATGGAAGTGGGAGCATCAACTACCAACTTCGGGACTTTATTCCCGAAGTAAAACCACCCTTCTCACTGCCGTTGTTCTTGATGACATAACAGCGACGGAAGAGATTGATGGTAGGGATAATTTTTTTATGTCGACACAACATTTCAAAGTCGACCAGGACCCGGACTGCATTGGGGACGAGTTGAGTGATTCTCACCCCCCAATATCTGAGGCAGTCCCGAAAGAACCTGGTTCTTGGCATTCTGAGCCCGACCTCTAATTGATCTGCATATATTGCCACCCTACCCTTTGGGGCTCTGTTGTCTGGTTCGGCCCGGGTGGACAAATGCTATAGTCACCTCGAAAAGGGTATCTGAAAACCAGTTCAGCCGTCAGCGCTTCACCCATGACACTGTTGAACAAGGGGACCTGGCCGTAGTCAATGGTCGACAAATCCGGAGGGGTAGCTGGTTCAAGCACGCCCTCGTCGTGCGGTAACTCTGTCCCGAGCTCGTCATTGTAGAGCACTTCGGACTCCTCTGGGCTCAGTGCTTGTGATGTCCCGGCCTCATGGGCTACTTCAGTAGCCTCCACCCCGGGATTAGACGAGATCCCTTCCCTGGAATTGGACGAAGCTCCTTTTTCCTGGGTGGGATCAGGCCTCTCTGCCTCGGCAAAGCTTGGCCTCACCGTCTCCTTGTGTGTGTGTGCTGTTCTAGCCATAGTCAAAGGAAAAGGAAGATGGTAAACTTACTTTTGAGAAAGACCGGGAGTTTAGAAGTTGCCGAGGTGATAATACTACAATGGAATGCTCTGAGGTGATTTGAGATTTTTTGCAGTAAAAAGTGAAAGGTGGAATGGATCCCCTATTTATAGACCATGGGGGGGCGAAACCAAACGGGCGGCACGTTTGAGATTCCCTAGGAGAACATCCTCTCTCCTCATTAATGGGGCAGTGCGAATCTGACCGGTTGTCTCACGTCCTTTCGGGAAATCGTCCTTAAATCTGCTAGCCGTCTCATCATCTTCCCCCTATTTGCACGTATGTGACGTCATTATTACAAGTTTACGCATTGGAAATATTTGGAAGCCTCGGGAAGGGACGAACAAGTTCCTTCTTCCCGAGGCTTGGGGGGCTTAGTGAGGATGGTCATTCCGGCTCAGCTTCACCGAGGTCACGCCCTCATTTCGGAATACCAGTCTCGTCTATCAGGACTACCCCGGCAGTACCTTTTGCCTTGAAGATCGAGGTATCCCCGCTATTCCGCGGTCACCTCGGTACCGTGTTATAGTCATGACTGGGGTTCTTATCAAGGACCTAACAACCGGACAGTCGACACGACCCCTGACACTGACCACTACTCTGACATCCTGCCCAGAGTGGACATGTCAAGGGGATGGGCTGTCTCAATCAGACGTCAAGAGAGTTGGACCCCACTGTCCTTCTCTCCAAATTGTCCCCTATAAATAGCAGGAGATCCCACTGAGAAAAGGGATGAATCTCTGGTAATAGAATCCTACTCTCACACATAAACTTTATATCTTATCTCGAACTAACTTAATTTTCGGAAAAAAACTAGGGGACCTAGCCCCCACCTCTAACCATCTAAGCAGGTGATCCTGGTGTTACTGTCTCCTCAAGCAGGAGAACACTCCAGATATCTGAAGCAGCTCATTTGTCCAAAAATCACCTATTCAATTAGAAACCTGCTTCCCCACTTCATACCCGAAATAGAGGATTACTCTCTCCCTCCTCGTTTCAAGCTGCCAACTATAGATTCCTATCATCTTTCTACTCTGTCTTAAGTAGTAATTTACTGGCTGTCGGGCAAAAAAAAACTTTTGACTGGCCGCCGGACTGTGTCAGCCCGGCAGCCAGTGATCTTTTTTTAAAAAAAAATTGTGTCAGGTGCCGGGTCCTATCAGAGTCTTAAGTGTCCGATTTTTCTTTTTTTGATAATATTCTAAATAATTAGCCTGGTTTGTTGGCAATTTATTTATTCATTTATTTTGCATGGAAGTTGCTTGGCTTTTTCACCTGAATTGTCTTCTCTCATTGAATGCTGGGGCTGTTGTGTGAAAAAAAATATGAATGATTATATGTATGGTAATGCAGTACCCAGTCAAGAGCGACAAGACAATTCACTTTAATCTAGGGGTGTATAAAATCAAAAAATTTCGATTTATCGACCGAATTCGAATTAAATTCGAAATTTTTGAAATCGATAAATCCAAAATCGGAATTGAGTTCGGATTTTTCGAATTCATATATTTCAAATTTGGTTCGAATTCAGTAATAGAGTTTTTCAAATTAGATTTTTCGATTTCAAATTCACAATTTGAAATCAGAATTCAAATATCGATTTTGATTTCAAATTTATTTTTAATATATATATTTTTTTATACATGTAATATAAAATTTATAAAATATAAAATTATAAAATTTATATAAAATATTATAAATTTTATATTATATAATAATATATAAATTTTTCCGAATTCGGTGAAATTGTAATTTATCGAATTCCGAATTGAATTCGATATAAATTCGAATTCGAAATTGATGAATTCGAAATTGAATTCGGTCGGATTATCTGATACCAAAATTTCAAAAAATTTCGAATTCAAACTTCCAAATTACCAATTTTTTTATTCGATGCACACCCTACTTTAATCTAACTTTTATTTTGAAGGAGATAATAATCAACGAGATCTTGAAACTTGGAATAATTTAAAGAATAAATTTTATGTACACTGATTTATGGTATTTATGTAAAAATCAAATTTCAAATTTAAATTTTATATAATTATTATTCATCTAACATTGACAGTATAGAAAAAATTAATCCAATATCATGGGGAATCGATGTGTAAAAAAAATTGCGATGACTGAACGTCGGTTAAGAATAACTTGAACAATGCATTTTGTTTAATCCTATCACAAAAGGGGCATTAATACAAATTGATTGTTTATGTTACATCATTTGGGCAATGAAATTGAAAAGAGCAACTTGAACGGATTTAAGAGGTCGCAACTTGAATTATTAGGCCGAATTGCTTGAGATAATTGACAGATGTCGAGCCTGTGCAATAATAATTACTAAAAAGTTCTAATTACCACCACAATTAATTATAGAACAAATCCAAGTACTGGAGCAGGGACCCTAGGTGTAGGTGCGCAATGGATTACTTGATTCACCCTATTCCCGAAGAGTTTACTTGATCCGATATACCAGAATTGTCTATAAAAGTATTAAATTTGCATACAATGACAAGTAGGATCGATTCCACATGGAATGGATGGGAAGTTGTTTCTTTCCAAGTCAATAGAACAAAATTGGGGGGAATTTAATGGAATGAAAAATAAAATAAAATAGACAAAATTCAAAAGCTAACTCACCAAATACAATTTACTAAAAATAGCAATTAATAAAATTCTACTTAAAGGATCAACTTTTCAGGCACAGTCCAATTAAATAATCATCGATGTAAAGATATTTCATTCATTTGTCACTAGGTTGGTTATAGCTATCAACAACCTCTGACAGTCAGTTTTTCCTTATTTTTTCGGCAGCCAAGGTACGACCGTTGATTGCTTCTCTAATCAGAAAACAACCCTAGGTACGACCGTAGGAATTTAATTATCCAATTGCATTAAAATTAGAAAAACCCAACCCTAACCAATAAACACGCTAAGAGGGTTTATTTAAACTAAATCTTACGTTTCCCCAACATAAAGCCAATTATGGTGGTTGCCACTAGTTATCAACTAAACGAACAATTAAGGATTCAATTTAGTTAACGTGACAGTAGACTATTAAATTAAATTAAATATCCAGCCATTGATACTCAATTAATAAAATAATCGTGAACAATTAATCCAGGAAACGCACGAATAATAACCAATTGGAAGAAATAGTGAAAATTTAATTAAATCTTACAGAGGTTATGGACCGCGCCTTCACATCGACCTTTGGGTAGAGGAGAAATCTAGCCGCTTCTCATCATATCAATCTCGCATGATTTAATTGAAATCATTCAATTAATTACCAACAAGTTGGGAAAGAAGAAAGAACTAGGAGATAGACGAAAAGTCTTGCTTATCTCTGGGTTTCGTGTTCGTACTGGATCAAGAAAATGTAAAAGTAAAGGTCTGATGAAAGCTGTACAAAACCAAAGCAGAGAGCCAAATCGTCTACAGGGAAAAGAAACTAAAAGCTAATCTATCAATCCCATGTGAATCTAGCCCTTTTTATTCGCCGCTGATTGCTATCCCAACAAAAAACGTAAGAAAGCTCCAAGCCAATCTCCTTATCCCACGTGAATCTGGCTTTATAGCCAATTCACCCCAAAGTAGCCACCGAAAAGAAAGAAAGCATCAGAGCTTTACTTCCTCTAGGAGAAGAGTTTTAATCCTCTGCACTTTCACGGCCCACGAGCCCCTTTTGATTTCCTAATTTTCCACTTTTTTCTATCAATCCTGCAGGGTCCGTCTTTTAGGTGTGTCTCTTCAGTTTTTGGCGTGGGCACGCCATGAAATAAAGGGTTTTCTGGAAATTTGCCTCGAGAGATTACTTTTAACACCAATCACCTACAATTTACACAAATTATAAAATATGAGCAAAATCTCAATACTTAGCACCGTGAGTAGCCAAAATTAGGACAAAATAATAGCGCAAAAGGTGCCCAATAATCGCTCTATCAACAATTTATGGCGAGATTAACCTTGACATTCATTACAACCCAAGCTCATGCTGAAATCTTACATTGATTGTGTCGAAGGTGTACATAAATAAAGTAAGAATTAATCTTTCTTGCATTGTTAGTGTATATATCACCAATTTGGATGCATCCTATATTATCTCAATTTGAATTTGAAAATCAAATTTTTATATATATGCTAGGTATCTAAATCTAGTAGTGCTTATACTGTCTATGTATGAAAACTTTAAATGCCCTTATTCTCTCCTTACATCTTAAATCTTACTCGTCTTTACTTGAAAAAAACCCAAAAAGTTTGCCTAAAGCGTAAAGGGTTAATTACACTAAACCAGAATACAGTAAAAAGCCAATAAGATAAACTTCCACTCCACAAAGGCAAAGCTTCTACACAAAAATCTTTCCTGTAATACTGAATTGTCTATGTACCTTCTTTAACATCAAATAAGCCGAGCAATGTCCAAGGTACCGTAGGGATTAGATTTGTTAATTGCATAAGTGATTTCCAAATTAGTAATTGCAAAAATTGGCCAATAAAAATAATGGTCTTTCTAATAAGTGTCCAATGGGCATTCATTAACACACTTAAATTCCATCCAATCAACCATGTATATACACATAATAACAATTATTACCCTTGTGACGACCCCACTTTCCCCTAAGGCGAACCAGAGAGTTGGCGGGCCGTCTGCCTAACTCTCGCCAGGACTCACGCAAGCAAGCTAGCAAAAATCCTTCCGAAGTATAACCTAATCTATTACAATATCGTTTCCCTCCAAATAAGCCGGTTTCTAGAATCACATTAACTTCAGAGATAACAGTGCCTTAAGATAGCCAACGTCGATTCTTAAAATACCTTCCCGAATACAACCCAAGAAACAAAACATCAATTCAAATACATCCTTACAAGCCAAGTAACAAATTCATACAAGCCACATACAAATCCAGGGTTTACACTTTTCCAGTTTCAAGTGGCAACCTAAGGCAAAACTACAATGTTTAACTCGAATTACATTCATGAAAGTAAACAATCTAGTACTACTTCCGAGCACCTTTGGTCTCAAATCCTGTAAAAGAAAATCACAACGTGGAATGAGCTACACAGCCCAGTGAGGTTCCAAGACACTCTAACAGTTCAAACAAATCAAGAAAGTTGTGCATGTCATATGCATGGTGCGAGGTTACACAATGGCAGGTTATCATGAGGTGATAATCATTACTCGGGTAATTGCTACTTTGAAAACACATGTAGTAGTAGTACTTTTGCTGGTAACTTTACTATGAGTACAACTCATAAATTATCTAAAATCACTAACGTATTTTTGGAATGAATGACCATATAAATATATTTTCATGAATTTTTAGTCAAACAAATAGTGGCTCGTCTGACTAGAAGAACATTACAAGGATTGCTTCATCTCAGAGATTAATGCTCATGAGGAGTCTTACCCGAGAAAAGTCAACTAGGAGAGCAATAACATTAGTAATAGCAAAGCAAGCACAAAAGGATACAGTACTCGGTCCACTTCCCGTCCTTATAACTCCGATCGGTAACTCCTTCGATTGACTGGCCATCACCTTATCCCTCCAGTGGTAGTACTCGAGTATACCGAAACGGTTGTCCAGGGTTCCAACCTACCCGACCGAGCCCAGTCCTGACTCGAGTAGGTCAGTAACCGAGGCAGGGCCCAAGTTCAGCTTATAGCTTACAACATGCACAGGTAACCAAGTAATTCGACAAAAAGTAAAATTCATCATTTGAATAGGTCAAGTGAGGTAAAGTACACACTCGCCTAACAATGATGGACAACTTCATATAACATGTGATTCATGATAATCAAATAATCAAGTGGATACTTAGCACGTAAGCACGTAAGCAATACAAGTTGATTTCATGGGAGCATGTAATTCACGGATATTGAATAATCATATAGATTAGAAATCATGTCAGCAAATAGTCAGGTAATCAGGTAGTCATGTGGGTTGGTAAACGGTTCACAGTTAACGGTTAACGGTTGACGGTTGAGTAATGACGGTTATTTGGCAGGCATTTGCCATATTAATAGGTCATCATTGGCCGTTATCCCATTTTTACCATGTGAAAGTCGAGGAGATTCACTCCAACGACGTATGCAACCATAGCATACCAAGTCATGTTATTCGAGCATTTTCAAGCATAGGTATGGTAAATATTTAACACATAGTACTTAATACTTAGAAATCATGAAATGGGCATGTCCTGGACTTATTCCATTATGTATTCCTATATGGAACACTCACCTAGTCAAACAAGCGCAATAGGTCTCAAACAATCGTTTTAGGCGTCCGCTCCGAGTTCCTCTTGGAGATCTCCTCGATTGCCTGAGCAAACAATAATTCAAGTACCACTCAATATCGCTACGAATTCTCTAGTTTTCGATGAAGATTGTACGCTAGTGCAATCAAAGAAATTAACGCGGAGACGAGCCTAGAATTCGTGTAACTCGAGGTTCAAAAGTGGGGTTTTAAAACACAAGACAAATCTGATTTCCATCTTTGGATTCAAATGTAAAACAATCAAATGATATTGAAAGAAATGAAGAGTTCGAAACTCCTTAGTTTCCTTTAAGTTAGAAAATTCCAGATTTAACAAGTAATCTTTGAAAAATCATATCTTACTCTCTACAAGCCCAAAATTGGAAAACTTGGTACTATTGGAAACCTCTTTGAAAGTACTAAAAGTCCCTAGAATACACTTTTCCATGATTCTAAATGGAAGATAGTCAAAAATGGGCTCAAAGTTACTGTTTTGGTTCATAAGGCAGATTTAAGTTGGTTTTTGGCCAACTTTGGAATTTCGGCAAAATTCACTTGTTTGGAACTAGCTTTTGAAATTTTTAAATCTATTAGTTTTGTAATCCAAGAGTATAACAAAACAAACGGAACGAGAAACGGGGTTTTGAGCACCAAGATACGGTAGCTCAAAGTTACTAAAATTCCCTTGTGAAACATGGGTTTTTCAAACTCGAGTCATGAACTTTGGTAATTTATTTGACCCATGAAACGGCCTCAGAATAACACCATAATTAGCAGTATAATACTACCATATAAGGGTTGTTCCTCTACCAAATTTCATGGAAAAATAACTTCGGAAAGGTGGTCAATCAAACACCTAAAATTTCGCAAATACTAAGACAAAACTGCCTTGAACCTTTTGTTTTTCCATTTCAGACATTTGGTCAAAGAAAGATTCCTCCAAACCTGGTTCATTTGTTTAGGCAAAACTTAAAGAACGTTCATGGTATATTTGGTAAGTGTTTAGCATCAAAATATTCAGTTAGCAAGTCTTTGCCAAACCTTGCATCAAATCTGTCTAAAAATCAGGGTTTTCAAGGGCAGAGCAGGTTTCATATTTTGATCACAGATCACTCAAATTAACTCAGAATTTGGCATAGTTTAAGGCGTTGGAAAACACATTCATAGAGCTATAATTTCACAGAAGAAATCATTTTGAAATTCGGCACACAACTAGCTCGAATTCGAGTCACAAGTTGCAGCCTCAGCATTTTGTTCTTGTAAAACAGAGAAACAGATCAGTCATCTTTAAATGGTTGGTTCGGCTCACACACATGGAACCAGAACATACATTTTATACCGTTGGAAAGCTTGGGATGTCTCGTTTCAAATGCCACTGACGGCACTCGATTTCGACATCGGAGCACAGAGTTATGGCCGAAATACGAAAGCGGGTCAGAGCATTACGAAAACAGTTTTCCAGATTTACTAGCTTCACGAAATTGATCCCTTTGACCAACCAAACCTCAATATTTTTAAATGAAACTTTGTACACCGTATATTCAACATATAAACATGATATGTAAGTCATGAAACCCTCAAAATTTTGCAAAAAGGGTGCGATTAAAACAGGGCAAATCTGAACATTTTTGAACTACACATCCCTTGAAGTCGAGACTAGCTAGGTATCATTAAACTACCTATTTAAACACCAAACTAGCATTATATCCATCATAAATCCAAGGGTGGGAGTTCATAGAGCCCACCATCAAAATTTTCCGATACGAAATGAAACAAATAACATGTGATTTTGGCAAATAATTCCACCATAATAAATCTGTCATCGGCTAAACAGAATTTCCAGCAGCTAATTGGTCATAAAACCAACTTTTTACTCGGCTAATACATGATATTAAGTACTCAAATTTGTCATGCAAACACTTAACTAGTTAATTAAGATTTCCAGTTCAAAACCAGATTCAAACAACAGCCATAATCATCCAAGAAAACCAGAAATTCTGTTTGCTACCTTCGGATGAGCTTGCATGCGGCCAGATTGTTTTTCATTCTTATTTTTCTAGCATAACCGAACCAAGGGGCTGCATGCAGAGCTTAAATACCTTGTTCTTAATTAGTTAAACGCATCTATCAGCTCAAACTACTACAAAGAGACAGAATTAAATCTGCATTTTCCAAATCAGTCCCACGGCAAATTCCAATTTCTTCCTAATCAGATTTTCTCATGCTTTGGTTTCATCATCCGAGACACAAACACTTCATGCATGACCATAATTCACTGCATCTACCACTAATCAACTCCTTCTAACTCAGAAATTACCTCAGGTTGCAGCTTATACACGGGACAAGGTGCTGTCAATTTTTCCTTCTCTCGGATGGTTCGAAGTGCAGCCCGTTTCCTCTCCTACTCTTATACAGGCTGGCGGATGAGATGAGGGAAAGCAGCAGGTCTCTCACTTTTATTTCTAGCATGCGGTCAGGAGGTGATGAAGTAGAAGGCTCGGCTCTCTCTCCCTTTCTCACTTCACTCTCTCGGACAGAACAGGAATTGCAGCTCACACATCTCCCTTTCTTTTCTCTTGCTCACTGACAGAAACAGAAAAAATTTCAGCTCGCAGCTTCCTTTTCTTTCCTCTCGGATTGCAGAGTGCGGCTCAGTCTCTCCCTCTCTATCTCAGTCGATGTTAACGAGGTGAAGGTGGAGTGTGGTCTGAGGTGAATTGTTGCAGAGGAGGTGAAATGGAGTTGCGGTAGTGGTTTGCGATATAGAAATGAGGTAGAAATATGGTGCCGCGGTTTTGGAGAAGGAAGAAAGAATGGTTTACGGTTTTGGAGTGTATGAAATGGTTGCGTATAGAATTGGTGAAAATGTGATTGGTCGATTGGGGTGGTGATTGAAATGCTATCAGAGGGATTGTTTGGTTTTGCATGGAAACGTTGGGGTTGTAAGGGCATTTTAATCTTTTCACTCTGCTTCCTAACCTCTACTTAAATTCTCCATTCTAACTTAGCTCCAAAAATTATCCCCAAGCGTGATTGAAACTCCTAATAGTGTACTAATCTCGCGAGGGTTTCGATTATCGAAATTTATCGATTACAATTTAATATTAAGGTTCCTAGTAATTCCTAACATTATTACCTAATTATTTAAACTATAAAAATCAAGTTTGACCTTAATATATAAATTTAACATTCTTAATATTCGTTGATCCTTTTATATCAAAACTTATTAACTTAATCATTATTAACGCTTAAGATTAGCTATCGGAATTCAAAGAAATTTAATTGTTAAATCAATGAAATAATTTACCTTCGAAATATGAATTTAATGTAACAAAACTAGGAAATTTAACCACTTATTCGTTATATGTAATTTCTTGAATCGATTATTTACTCCAATCGCGTATTTACTATTTTCACTTAACGAGCTTACAGAAATTAAATTTCGAAACGAATTGCTTTAAAAATATAACTAAACTATGGATACGTTTAATTAAACCTAAAAAGCTTAGAAAATAATACTCAGAGAAATCGGGTGAGTAAATACTTATTTTAGCCAGTAAAATAAATAAAATAAGCAAAATTTTCGGGTCCTCACAACCCTCCCTTATATTTATACAATTTCCCTAATTAATCTTATCTTTTCAAAAATTTAATATCAGAATTATAACTTTGGCTACCCGTTAGACAGATCCTAAAACTAATAATCATTTGTAATAAAAAAATATTAAACTAGTCATCTTAGTAATTAGATTGTCTATGTCTACTCAAACTTTAAATGTTTGAGGTTTATTATCGAATTTGTTGCCCACTTGATAATTGAGCAATTAATTTTTGTGTAAAAAAGTCAGATTCTCCTGTTTCATTTCAAAATTAATCATAAGAGATATAACAAAAGAAATTTCCTAAATATCAATACAAATCTCCATCACAACTAAAAATAGTTGTTTGATCTTTACATTTTTAGATTTATAGACTTGCTGCCAATGTTTTATTGAAAACTTCAACTTAATTTTTGTTTATGTTGCATAAGATTTATCATCAGAGTTACAACTTAGGCTTTCTTATTTACATTTGATGTAGAAATTTGTTCAGGCTCAATTTTGTGATTTTATTTTTTTCCCATTTCTATTTGGGCTTAAAACATATTAGTTGTTATGTTTATCCCACATTAGTTGTGGAAGAGATAGGTATTAAATTATAAGGGTGAGGGAAAGTACATGTACAAGTGAATCGAGTTGAGCACGGTCCTACTTGAGTAGCAAATCAAGCTCGAGCTTGAAAATATTATGCTCGAGTACTCATCAAGTCTAATCAAATCTTACAAATTATTTAATTTTTTATTTTAAATATTTTACTTATTTGTCAATTTTTAGTTTTTAAATATTATACTTATTACTTAATATTTATTGTGAAATGCTCGAAATGACGGGTTACCGAAAATTTTTGGCTAGATTTTAGGGGGAAAAAAAAGATCGCTGGTATCATTTTGTTTGGATACATGATTTTATCTGTTATATTTGGCTTCAAAACAAGTTATCTTGGAATGGTATATGAATGTGAACACATAATCAATAATTAGTATCATGAGTTCAATTCCTATCTATTATTCATTTTCTAAGGATCCACCCACTTTATTCATATTCCATACCTATATTCCTTGCTTGTTCCACTGACAAAAGCATTGGTAACAATAAGCGTTTCATGAGAATGAAAAGCAAAAAGCGCTACCGGCCCTTTATTGCTTTCTTTCATCTAATTTCCCCATCCTTCTTTTTTGTTTCTTATAATTGGAATAGTAGACACACACATACTTATATATACATATATGTATTATCTGTATATATAATTTTATTTATAATATATATATACACACATACATACATATATTCATAACTTCACAGAGTTTTATATGTGTACATGGAGTAAATTGAGATTTGTTTAAATTCTCTTGGCAGAGCTACAAGCCGAAAATGAAAATTGGAATCATATACACCATCATCATCTTGATCCTTGTGCTAGAAAAGCACTCACAATGACCTACAATACTTGGAACACCATTTCAGAAAGGTTAGTTGTTTGTTTGGTGAATTTTTGACCGAAATACACTTTGATCTGTTTATTGGCATGCAACTGACTAATTGCTACTGCTCCACGTTGCTTCAATAAAGTGGCCAAAACGGATAAAGAGTGAAACCATTGAAGCAATGGTGATTTATTGGACACAAATATTGGCCACAAGAAAATACATTTGCTTATTGAGATACACTGTTTATGAACCGTTCAATGGATTCTAGCCTGTAATAATTTCTAGAAGATTGCAACACATGAATGCTTTGAAAAAATAACATAATATGTTGACACTATTCATCAATAGTTTCCTGATGGCTCTACTTGTCGATTTGTTGTTTGAGAATAGAGACATAAAGTTGATGGTTTATAACTTTGTGTCTCAGTCACCAAACTTGTGATCTCAATTAATTTGAACGTATATTTTCTGAAGAGAATAATCATCAAGGAATTGTAAAATAATCATCAGTAATTTGTTTTTATTATAAAACCGTTTAAAATTGTCCAGACTCGATCTTTTTAAACTTTGCAAAACCAAGGATTTTATGTCCACTTTCACGGAGAATTGGTGCAATCCAATTTTCTTTCCTTTGAAAAAAAAAATTGGTCAATGAAGTCTGGGAATTAGTAACTTGAAAGATGCATTTGCTTCAATTTTGACATCCAAGGGGCATCAACAATTACATATCCCTTGTTTTTGTCAAACTGTTTCCCTTATGAAATTTGATAAAGAGTAACCTTTGTGGTGCATTTGTTTGAATCTCATTGAACGGGAAAAGAAAGACTGAATAATTACTAGGCATAATTGCTGGAGATAATTAACCATAATGCGACTCTCATTTGCATATTGATTACAGCACAAATTCATGCTTATATTGTACATAAATAAGTAATTTGCTGCATTCAATGTTTGCATTCACACTAACCATTGAGATATTTATGGGTACCAGAAAAAATGATAATTATGTGAGAAATAATGAGCCCTCGATGCGTGTAGAGCAGGGCTTCGATGGCAAAGTTGGATGCTTTAATTTCCAAAGGAATGAATAAGTTGCTTGGCTTGTTGCTGGGGTCTTCACCTTTTTCCCTTTATTCTCCATTGCCGAATTAGTGCTTTAGAATCAACGGTTATGCTGGTTCTCATTCATGAGGGTTAGTGATTTCATCGCGTAATTGGTTCAACAAACGAATGGTAAGACTGCTTTTAGTTTTAAGAGAAGACTTCGGCCTTCAGAGTGCTAATGCAAAAAGGACACTCATGTGCGGTATTTGTGCTCCGAGTTGATTGACAAATTTTTATTACAGAGAAATTTTTTTTTTCTGTGATCTCAATTCTCAAATCATATCAAACATTTTTTTTTTTTAAGGAATTGATAGCTTTGTTTGGAATTTTGAGGCTTTCATTTACTTTACTTAATATGTAATATCATTGAGAAATTGAACTCTAAACTTTACACAACCTGAATGATTGTAGGCACAGTAATGTAATATCCACTATACAACAAAGAGTGACAAGAAACTGTACGCGGCTCATTGCATTCAAATTGAAACAAAATAAAGGGTTAATTACACTAAACCCGGATGTAATTAGGGATAATTGCATTTTGCCCACTTGAGCTTATTTTATCATCACTAAACAAAAACACACGTCCTTTTCTCGGAATAGTTATTTTTCTTCTTGGTTCAAAATAGAGACACACAGTGATCTCAACTTAATTGAACTTTTATTTTTGGTAGGAGATAATAATCAATGAAATCTTGAAACTTCTATTAATTAACTTTATTTAATTTGTAATATCATTGAGAATTGAGACCTTAAACTTTAGGCAACCAAGAATGTTGAATTCAATATCCATATATATACACACATATATTTGTGTGTGTATATATAATATATGTATATTCTAATCAGCAATTTGTCCTACAGGTCACTTTTTATCATGTTTAATTTGGAATTTTCAAAGAAGATAATAAATCTTTCCAATTATAACATCAATTACAACAAATATACATATACATATGTATATATATGTGTATATATATGTATTAAAATTTCAAAGTAGATGATAAATCTTTCCAATTATAACATCAATTACAACAAATATACATTCACATATGTATATTTATGTATATATATATATATATGTATTAAAATTTCAAAGAAGATGATAAATCTTTCCAATTATAACATCAATTACAACAAATATACATATACATATATATATATATATATATATATATATGTATATTTATGTATGTGTGTATCAAGAAGATGATAAATCTTTCCAGTTATAACATCAATTACAACAAATATACATTTACATATGTATATTTATGTATATATATATGTATTAAAATTTCAAAGAAGATGATAAATCTTTCCAATTATAACATCAATTACAACAAATATACATATACATATATATATATATATATATGTATATTTATGTATGTGTGTATCAAGAAGATGATAAATCTTTCCAGTTATAACATCAATTACAACAAATTAATGTTATGACTGGAAAGATTTATCATCTTCTTTATACACAAATACATAAATATACATATATATGTATATTTATGTATGTGTGTATATATATATACATATATGTATACTTATGATAAAAAGTGACCTGTAGGAAAAATTGATGATTAGAATTGCTTTTCTAAGCCAATTAATGGCAACTGCATCATTCCAATCATTGCAACACTGGTCAAATATTTTAGCTAGGGTGGATACTGTCTAGTATATCAATAGTATACACTATTCACCGGCTTATCTTACATATATATAAAGACCTAAGATTTCTACTCCCAGGTTCAGCCACGTGGCGGGATGAGGGGAGGGAGGAATTTTTTCTTCCGTTTATGCCCTGAGAATATTGATTAGTTCTACGAACAGTATACCACTGTTGAGGTCATTTTTGTCTTTTCACATGAAATTACTACCTTGCCCAGATAAAAATAACTAGCCCCAAAACAGTAACTTACTGTTGACGGCTATTTTTGAGTTCTCGCAAATAGCCTTTTGCTTTATTTCTCAGTTGTCATCTTTTCTTAGATGTAGTTGCCATCACCTCTGTTGTTCTTCACTTCTTTGTCTCCGTTATCAAAGACAAGAAGTCATAGGAGTCAAAAAGTCAAATAAAAATCTGGAAGTGCACCGATGTGGCAGGAAAGCAAAACACTCCCTTTCTACTTCATTTTTACAACTTTAGCCCATAGGAGTCAAAAAGTCAAGTAAAAATCTGGAAGTGCACCGATGGCAGGAAAGCAAAACACTCCCTTTCTATTTCATTTTACAACTTTAGCCCATCATCTTTTGTTTCCTTCTTCCTTTCTGTCTCTCTTTGTTTCCCATTAATTTTTCTTTCAGCTTTCTTTTCTCCCACAAAGAGTCAATTATGGCTGCCCATCCATATTCGAACTGTGGGATTGTTCCACAAAAGATGATAATCCTCCTTTCCTTTTCATTGTTCCCGTTTCTTGGACTATTCTTCTCTTCGGTGGAAAAAAAGAAGTACAGAAGCAGCTGAATAGCTTTTAGAAACAGTGGCCAAGAAATGGGTTGTCCGCCTGCTTCCTCCAACAATTTGTCAACAATTTCAGGATTGGCTTCGCTAAATTGCGGCTGCTCATCGGATTTTTTCGTTAGTCCTTATATATTCCTTTTTATTCCCCAGCCATTCTTTTCCTCTTGCTTTGTCTCTTTTTTTTTTTTTGTTTTCCGTTCTTTACTTTCCCCCTTCTGTTGTTTCCAGATCAGTCGATCAATAATTTCATGATTTTCTTCCCTAAATTATGGCTATCCATCCAAGTTTTTTTACATCTATACTCTTTATTATTATACCCAACCATGAGAATGTGGTTTGTCCTTTTGTATTCATTTTCATTTCTTGCCCAGTTGAGAAATTACCCAGACTCAAAAGAAAAATCTCTGACAACTTATCAAGTTTGCATCTTTATCTGCTCTATTCATGATGGCTAATACTATTGCTAGAGATATAGCTTTGTCCTTCTGTTTTCCTGATATTGTTGACCAATTGCCAAATTATCAAGAATGAAGGAAACCTTGTGCCTTTATATTAGAAATAGAAATACTAGTCACAAAAAAACTACACCTTTCTTCTACTTTGTTCTCTGCAACCTTTCGTGCTAAAGGTAACTACTTCTTTTCTTTGTCTAATTTGTTCCCCTACCAGTATTTAAGAGATTGGATAATCTGTCTACTTTTTATTTTGGGAAAATCGTCCAAAACATCCCTCACATTTTGTAAAATGACTTTTTTCGTCCCTCACTTTTAAAAGTGTAATTATATGTCCCTTACATATTCACATCGGTCAAATTTAGTCCCTAATTAGGCTTCCGATCATTTTTTGGCTAGAATCCATCACCTGCAAGGCACGTGATCATTTTTGAAGGGTAAATTTGTCAAATTATATTTTACATAATCCGATCTATAGTCCTCCACATTTTATAAAATAAATTTTTTCATCCCTCACATTTTATAAAATGATTTTTTTCATCCCTCATATTTGACAAAATGAATTTCTCCATCCCTTACATTTCAAAAAATGAATATTTCCATCCCTCACTAATGATGTATGTGAGGGAAATCCTAAAAAAAAATTGTGTGTGAATACATTTTGTTTAAACACATGTATATGTCTATTTGATTTTGCTTAATAATACGAATAGCATAAATATATGTATGTGTCTATTTGATTTCACTTAACAATACGAATGCCATATATTATACGTGATCATTTGATTTCATCTGGTATTAGTTAGTAAATAATCTTGCATTCATTGTCAAGTTGACCAATAAAGCTATTTTCGGTCAAAATACAATAAGAATATGCAAATTAAGGTTCTGTTGGTAAATATTAGTCATAATCATACAAAAAGAGAAGATAGCCCACAAGTTGGGCCCAATTACATACATGTGTTTATGCTATTATTATTAAGTAAAATCAAATAGACATATACATATATTTAAAAAAATGTATTCACACACATAATTAGTGAGAAATGAAAAATTCATTTTTTAAAATGTGAGGGATGGAGAAATTCATTTTGTGAAATGTGAGGGATGAAAAAAATTATTTTATAAAATGTGAGGGACGAAAAAATTTATTTTATAAAATGTGGAGGACTATAGATCAGATTATGTAAAATATAATTTGACAAATTTACCCTTCAAAAATGATCACATGCCTTGCACATGATGGATTCCGGCTAAAAAATGATCGGAAGCCTAGTTAGGGACTAAATTTGTCCGATGTGCATATGCAAGGGATATAAAATTGCACTTTTAAAAGTGAGGGACGAAAAAAGTTATTTTACAAAATGTGAGGGACGTTTTGGATGATTTTCCCTTTTATTTTAGTTACCAAATTTCTTCAAGAGTTTAATTGCAGTTTGAAACAATTGATGCAGAAAAACTTTTCATTTAGCATCCACGGATTTCTAGCAAGTAGTTGTTTCAATTTCAGGTCACTCTCTTTAGTCCTTCAATTTCTTGCTTTTTCTTTTCCTGTTAAGAATATAGTACAAGTCATTACCAATTAAGGGTTGTCACCGTTTATTGAATACAGATAACCAAGCTAAAACAAGTTAAATTCTCAACCTAAAGTTTAAACTAAAGTTCCAGCCTTATGTAAAAGCATTAGAACGAGTAGTGATGTGCATGTGTTACACATATGAGAAAAAAGTACCAAAATCCCACTGATGAAAATGAGAATAAAAGATAGTCTTATATATTAAGGTTTTACCCCACGTTAAAGGTATTATGCACAGAAATCAGGTAGACAATAGAAGAAACAAAACTTAAAATAGATAATCCTAATATTGAGTTTCTAGGATTTGTTGTACCTGGCTTACAAGTGTAGAATATTAATTCCTCAAAGCTATTTGTAAGGGCAACGTTCTTGGTTCCACAAAACTATCAAATGTTAAAACCACAACACGTTGGCTGTTTTATGCTTTCACATATTTTGAATGCAGTGAGTGATGCATAATCTCTTATATGAATACTATTACACCCAATTAAATATTACAGAATCTGTGACAGTTTCTCTAAATCTGAGTATCTATAAAGCTGGAACATTAAAAAAACGAGGTTTTCTTGATGAAATGTATTTGCTCACTAACTTTGAACCATACACCCTGATATTTGCACCAAAAAATGCACAAACCTAATGAAGTCAGATTGTTTGGTAAGAAACAATACTATGTTCTTTTGTAGCTTAAATGATTGTAGTTTTTAGGTTGTAAGTTCATTTGGTTTCACTTATTGACTGAATATGCCTGAAAATAATTGCACGTCTGCAATCTTCCTACTAAAACTAATTACACCTTTCTTTTTGTTTTATTTCTTCCTCTGTCAGTATTAATATTATTAGATAGTTTGCATAGTTTTATGCTGACTGATAGCATTCTTCTACATCCAATTTACATTACCAGCTCCGTTCACTAGTTCAGCATATTTGGGCTTGATGGATTCATACTAAGAAATTGCTTCACTTCAAGGTCATTTTCTTCTGTTCCTTGACTGTACCTTACAATTTTAGTGCCTAAATTTTGTTCTCCATCAATGCATCATCCAGAATATGATAACTAAATATATGTTTCATATGATCTTTTTTTTTTCCGCGCTTTGCCTTGTACTATTTAATGACTCTGATTGGATAAATATGGTAATTTCAAACAATTAGTCTGCACCTTTGTATCTCTTGCTCAATTGCTTCTATCTAGCAGTTTGCATTTCACACACATATATAACTTATTATTACTCTCTTGATTATCTAATATTACTCACATTTTCTTACTACTACTTTCATTAAGATGAAAAGAAAAAGGAATACAACTAAAAGCTTTAGTTTAGTAGATGAGTGGTTTGATGAACGCTACAATGCTGACGCTTCACAAGTGAACTCCAATAGCTCTCACAATACAGTAAAATCTCAAGAGCTATCAACAAATTTTCCACTTTCTCAGCCCCATCGTCCTAATGCAATTCATATCCATTCTAATGCTGGATATGCTGATACTGAGACCTCAATAAATAACAATCATGTAACTGGTCCTGTTGTCCACTCTATGACAGACCAAAACAATAACATCATCAGGAAGCATCATCAAAATTATAGTAGTGAGTTCTGCCTGTTTTGAACCATCTATCCACTCCTAATATCGCATGTATGCCTATCTTAGATGATTTTGATCTAAACGACTTACATCCATCTAATCATCACCCGCTCTTATTAACCTCTAATATTGATGAGGTTTATGCTCGCTCTCAATATTAATCTCCTATCAACTTTACATGCGTCCCTAAAATTCATACTTCTCAAATCAAGAACTCTTCGCAACCTAACAATACTGATCCTAGATGGACTTCAAATCCAACATCCTCCTGTCAAAACACCTTTAATGAAAACTATAATCTGACAGTCATACGACCTCAGGATATAAGTGAAACACAAAATGTTTCCACTTCTCAGCCAACTTCTTCCTTAGTACATTTTTCTGCTATATCTTCTCATCTTTCTCCATATTATCTTCAACATAAACACTTTGAGACAAAAAATTATAGAAGACAAGCATACATAAAGTGGAAATCTAAGAAATTACGCGCACATGTTAGCGCTAAAATGGCACATGTACCAGCCATCAGATTGGAAAGGGTTCAGAGTTTGGCAACTATTATCCACCTTGCATTAGAACCTGCTGTACAATCGCTAACATGAAAAGGTAATTAATGTTCTGTCTAACATATGCCTATTTCTACTTTCTTCTACAAATGTTTTCATGCGAGAAAAGGTTTTTTAAAAATCTCCAATAATAACCATTCAGTTTTATACTCGCTTCTATTCAATTTTTACCATAAAAAATCTCAACATTCGAGTAATACTAATCAACGAATGTGAATCACGTTATAGGTAAAATCTCTCCAACTGGAAGACAATTGCTAGGCTTCATACTTGATTGCCCTGATAGGTTACCATTAGAGCCACAATGCCAACACTGTGGAGCAACAAAATTCTATTCTGAGACAATAAATTTCTGCTGTTCCAACGGTGAAGTAGTCCTCTCCCAAAATAAACTCCCTGATGTTCTAAAAGAGCTCTTAACTTTATCCTCAAAAGAAGCAAAAATCTTTAGAGCTATGATTAGAACTTACAACAACCACTTTGGGTTCATTTCTTTTGGTGTTAAATATGACAAAAAACTTTGTAGAAGAAATAAAGGAGTCTATACATTTAGAATTCAAGGGCAGGTTTATCACTTTCTAAATGACTTAAATTCAACCAATGATCATGACGAAAACCTTCAATTATATTTCCATAATCCTGAAATTGAGTTAGCCAATCGGATAGCTTCTTGCCCGAGACTATCAAAAACTTTAGTCAGGAAACTGATGTGTTTGTTGGAAAACAATCCATACGCTAAATTTTTTAGAGCTTTAAGTGGAGTGCCTAACCTTGATAGTTATCACATCATCTTAAAGACCATTCTTGCTCTAGACCAAAGAGTCTATAATAAACCTACAACCTCACAAGTAGCAGCTTTGTGGGTTGAAGGTGAAGACAATTGTCAGACAGGAAAGTGAAACATTAGAGTGCACACTCATAGTGGGACCTCAAAAAATATTCAATATTATTACGGATGTTATGATCCACTTCAGTACCCACTAATGTTTCCTTTTGGTGATCTAGGATGGGACCAAGGTATTCCCAAAAATGGAATAAAAGCACAAACTAAGAGATTGAGGAAAAAAAAAACTTACAATTGAATCTATTTGCCCAATGAATGTCTCTAATGTAGATGAATTACTTGACAATGAAGAAGCCGGTAAGTAAAATATAATTTACTAATTAGCATTTTTTGATGTAAAATTTCACAAAAATAACAACTAATATAGAAATTTCTTCTCACTTCACACAGCAATGAGTAGTCTTCAGGAAGATCCAAATTTCATTTCCCTACGAGAGTATTATGCTTACAAGCTTCAAATAAGGAATAATGATGAATCATTCCTCCTTCACTTTGCAAGGCTACTCCAACAATACGTAGTAGATCAATACGTCAAATTAGAAAGTCAAAGACTTGACTTCTTTAGGAATCAACAAGAAGAAATACCAAAGGAATTTTTACAGGGAATCATTGATGCTGTGACTACAGGTGAAACGCAAGCATCAAAAGTCGGTCAACGAATCATATTACCACTCTCCTTCATTGGAGGACCAAGGAATATGAGACGTAAGTATATGGATGCAATGACTTTAGTCCAAAAATTTGGAAAGCCAGATATCTTTTTGACTATGATGTGTAATCCTAATTGGCCAGAAGTAAAAGAACATCTAATTCATAGAGAAGAAGCACAAAATAGACCAGATTTACTTGCTAGAGTATTCCACTCAAAACTAGAAGTCTTAAAAGATGAATTACTCAAAAAATCTGTTTTCGGTGAAGTGGCTGCTTATACCTATTTAATTGAATACCAAAAGAGAGTAATGCCACATGCTCATTTTTTATTAATATTAAAGTCCAAATGTAAACTCTATAGTCCAGAAGAATACGATAGAATTGTGTGTGCAGAAATTCCATGTAAAAAAACCCAACCTCATCTATATGAGATGATAATTAAACACATGCTCCATGGCCCCTATGGCCCTGTCAATACATCAAACGCTTGCATGACAAAGAATGGTCTCTATCGAAATAACTATCCAAAAGATTTCTGTCAAGAGACCATTCAAACAATAAACACATATCCTCAGTATAAAAGAGCAAACAATGGTGTGCAAGTAACAATTAGAGGTGCTACTTTGGACAATAGATGGGTTGTCCCACATAACCCATATCTACTAGCCAAATTTGACTGCCATTTAAATGTTGAAATATGTTCAACAATCAAAGCAGTCAAATATATATACAAATATATATATGTAAAGGTCATGATAAGACAAGCTTTTGCCTTTCAGCGTTTACTTTTAATGGTATAGTAGATGAAATCGAACAATATGTGTCAGCAAGATGGATTTCTCCACCTGAGGCTGTATGGAGAATTTTCATATTTCCCACAACTGAAATCAAATCTGCAATTATCCATTTACAACTACATCTTGAAAACTACCAACCAGTGGTTTTCAAGAAGCAAGCCAATTTGGAAAATCTCTCAAAAAATCCTCACTTTAAGAAAACAATGCTAACAGAATTTTTTCATATGAATAAGACTGATGAGGACGCACAAAGATTAAATTGTACATACTCAGAATTTCTAGACCACTTTGTTTGGAAACCAGGCCAAAGATATTGGAAACTTAGAGAAAGAGGAGACTCTATTGGGCGAATAATGACCACACATCCAACAGAAGGTGAGAGATACTACCTTAGGCTCCTCCTGTCAAAAGTTCGATGTCCCACTTCATTCAAAGACTTACGAACTCACAATAATGTTACAGTAGACACTTTTAGGGAAGCAGCATTAATTCGAGGCTTATTGCAAGATGACAATAGTCAAGAAATTTGTTTAGAAGAAGTGTCGCATTTTAAGATGCCTTATGAAATGAGAAGGCTTTTTGCTACACTCTTAGTTTACTCTTGCCCCAATAACCCAAAACAATTATGGGAAAAATTCAAAGTGTCAATGTTAGAGGATCTTGTCAAACGCTCAACATTAACATTCAAAAACATTGAACATGAAGCACTACAACAAATAGATGGTTTTCTACAAATAATGGGAAAGAGCATATGCTCTTACAATTTACTCCCACCTAACTTGCCATGTAAAAACGTAGAAGACCAAACTAGAGAATTGAGAGCAGAGAAAAGCATTATTGTTACACCTCATGATTTAATTGCAATTGACAAGCTTAAGGAAAAACAAAAACAAGCATTCAAAGTTATTACTGAGAGAATTTATTCAGGAAAAGCTGGTGCTTTCTTCATAGATGGTCCTGGAGAAACTGGGAAAACATTTCTTTATAGGACTTTATTGGTAGACGTGAGGAGCAAAGGCTTTCTTGCACTCGCAATTGCTACTTCAGGAATTGCAGCCTCTATTTTACTTGGTGGTAGGACTGCGCATTCTCGATTTAAGATCCCAATTGATATCTCTCAGGGTACAACATGTAGAATTAGCAAGCAAAGTTCTCTAGCCTTGATGATTAGACAAACAAAGTTAATAATTTGGGATGAAGCACCAATGTCCAAAAAAACAGCAATTGAAGCACTGAATGACTTATTAAAAGACCTTATGGATTCGGCCGAAATCTTCGGGGGAAAAGTTGTTGTGTTTGGAGGGGATTTTAGACAAACACTACCAATAGTTCGAAAAGGAACAAAAAGTGAAATGATAAGTACCTGTCTAATCAACTCTCCAATATGGGACAAACTTGAGAAACTACACTTAACAGAAAATATGAGAGCAAGATTAGATCCCACATTTACAGAATTTCTATTAAAGATTGGAGATGGGATGATTCACACAGAACCTAATAATTTAGTAAAAATTTCACCTTCTATCTTAGTTCCTTATACTAACGAATCTGATGCACTTCACAAACTGATCGAAATAGTATATCTTGAAATCGCTAATGGATCACAGATCTCACCTTCTTTCTTTAACAGAGCAATACTAACTGCAAAAAATTCATTTGTTGATGAGATAAATGATGATCTCATAAATAGATATCCAGGAGAAGCAGTTCAATATTTGAGCTATGACGAGACATTAAATGAGAATCACCAAGCTGAATATGTTGATTTGCTGAATACATTAACTCCCTGTGGTCTACCACCACACAGATTAGTTTTAAAACCAAACGCACCAATAATTCTCTTGACAAATCTTGATCCAACTGAGGGATTATGCAATGGCACAAGACTTGCTATCAAATCCCTCAGTAAAAATATCATTCATGCTACCTTATTATTTGGTGAATTCTCTAGAAAAGATGTCTTTATTCATAGAATTCCAATGCAACCACCAGTCGATGACCAATATCTAGTCCCATACAAAAGAATCCAATTTCCAATTCGTTTGTGCTTTGCAATGACTATTAACAAAGCACAAGGACGCACCTTAGACTTTGTGGGTATATACTTGAAAGAACCTGTTTTTTCTCACAGTCAATTATATGTTGCTCTTTCAAGAGCAAAAAAAGCCTCAACAGTTAGAATACTAATAAAACCAGCCTATTTTTCCCCTCATCTAACGGACAAAACGAAAAACATTGTCTACAAAGAAGTACTTCAGCATACAAAATAACTACAAATAAGTACATTCATCACTCATACCTCTTACTATTTTTATAGTCTTTTCCTACTTATCTAGCCTTTGACTTGTTATAATTATTGTTCTCCATTCAAACTAATAGAATTCTCACTATACTCCATCATAATGCAGTTCAAAATGCCTAGACATATCTCGGCTATTCTAGATATCGACAACGAGTCAGACAAATGGACAGTTCTTATTCAAGTAATTGAGAGGAATCATATCCAGTACACCCGGAA
The DNA here is from genome assembly GCF_036785885.1 of Coffea arabica. Lineage (NCBI taxonomy): Eukaryota > Viridiplantae > Streptophyta > Magnoliopsida > Gentianales > Rubiaceae > Coffea > Coffea arabica. Next base: position 7,183,412 of record NC_092310.1, read on the forward strand.
AGCACCACCTAGACGGATCCAGCGATTCATCCTCACTGATTCTCAGGTATTTCACTAACTACTATGTATATTTATCACTCAATATAAACAATCATAAATTATATCTATCTTATTGGCATATACCTACTGTTCAATTAGCTGGTTGTAATGAAACAGTTTTATCTGGCAATGTTGCATGCTAGAATCTGCACTGAATGTGAGACTTAGGTTAAGCCGCCAAAGTGTTGCTTAGCCACAATACCAAGAGACAGCTTTCTCTTTGTGAGGAGCAGCAGATCTTTGTCATTCTTTGTATTCCTTATTATAATTGGTGTCTGTCCTTAAAAGTGCTTTGCCGCTGAAGTGAGTAACAAAAATTCTTGATGTCTTTATAATTTTTTGTAACATTTTCACTTAATTCCAAGAATAATAATAACAAATAAGTAAAATTTTCCTAAGATATAGCATTTGCTAGATTTGATTGATCTCAATACGAGCTTCTACCTAGAAGAACACCAAATTCTCATAATGGATATAGCTTAGAAGTATTATTCATCACGTTCTTCCTGTTCATAGATGTTTTCACACAATTCCTTGGATTATAAGCATTGAGATACAACTATCTATATTACCTAGACTTAATAAATTTATATTTGCAACTTGTAAAAATTAGTAAGTCTTCAAACGGATACAAATGGGCCCAAATCAATGTCCACCACCTCCTGAAATAAGCATATTGTGAAATCTCAATCTCAATAACAATGATATAAAAATAAAACATAAACAATAGGTTTTCCCTATTTCCCTCCAACCTAAAAATTGAAAAAACCATACAAACTTATCATTCAAAGTTCAGTATGCAATACTATTCTTAAAAACTGAAGATTCCACTATACACAAACACTCAACATTTAAAATTAACTATGCACTGCTACTATCACAAACTAGACTTTCCTTCCATAATCCCATTATCTAGCAAAAAAATCTCTAAAAGTTCCTTCCTCCCACTACTTATTCTAATTCATGAAAGTCTTAAATACATTTACCCAACTTTACTCAGTTTTAGTCTCTTAAATACTCATTGAATATATTCAAAATGTTTTTGACCACCCCCACATTAAAAATTTGACTCAAAAAATTCATTAGTCATACAAAACTCTTTGCATTGCACATAACCTTACTTCATCGAACCACTTTATCTCATAACTCTAATTCATTTCAAGCTTCCACCCTACACCTTATCTCAACTGTTTATTATTTACTCTAAAAGAATAAGGACTCCTCCACTCCTATCATGTACATTTATATGCCTTCTTAAAGCATAGAATTAAAATCTACCCTCACAATTTATTTCCACTTGATTGCATAGCATTATGTCATTAAGTACTAATAAATTGTAGGACCTCTCTTCTTGTCAAGCTCAAATTTGTCTCTCTCTCTCTATATCTATGCTAGATAAATCACATAAGGATATCATGCTCAACCACTTAAAAGTTAAGACTACATAAGAATTTCGAAATCTATGCTTTTTCTTACTAGCATGTAAAAATAGGTTCAATCGATTTACAGTCATTATTCAATTTTAAACTCATGGCACTTTCTTTGGACAACTTGTCTCTCTTCTCTTTCAGACTACATTTAATTCAACTTTCATAAGTATTAGCTCATGGCCTAATGTTTTTATACTAATAAAAATTGCCTCTATTAGATGATTGTGCATATTGAACTAACTTTGTATGTCCAAAGAACGAAAAACATATTGAATTGCACTTAAGTTTCCAGTCCCAACATGATTGATAGCAATAATTAAATCCCAGAAAAAATGTCCCACTGGAAGCTAAACAAACACCATGAAGAACTCCCATTGCTTCATTTCCTTAAGAGGAAACCAAGAAAAAATAAAACTGACATATATGTGAATAAACTTCAGTGTCGTGTCTTTCAACTTTTGACCTCTGAAAATATGTTCTTCCCAATGTACTTTCACTCAGGTTTAATTTCCAGATTATTCAAGTTTGTTTGAAGGGCTTAAAAATTTTGGTTTATCCCTCCCCATAATTATTACCAATCTATAGGTACAAAACCTCAAATTGACAAAAATCACCCAGCGACCAATTTAATCTGAAAATCAGACTATGTACTTACCTCTGAAAGGAGCCGCTTGCACCAAAAGTTTACAAAGATTATAAACAACCTTGAGCCTCTATGATAATAAAGATTGGTCCTTGACTTCTACCTAATTGCATATTCATTCATGCAAATATCGATATGCAAAATAAACAATAATATTACCTTATAATATACTAACTCAACTAGCAACACTAAAAACAAGGAACTAAAGTTTTTACAGCAACCTATGAAAATTGCATCCGATTGTTCAGCAATTTGTTGGTTCCATACCAACGATATCACATCTCTGGTGCAACTGTTATCACTACTATTCCTACATACAAAGTCAGCGAATATCCCTGCTCTTGGGTCCTTCATTACTCAACTTTGATTGAGCACTACCTCGAACCAATTCCTCCGACGTTTCCATGTCCTTTCATCTTTGACAGCTTTTCTGATGCACATAAACATGCAGAATCTGACATTATTCTGATAAGTAAGTATTATAAAAAACAAACCACATATCTCTACACAATTCTATCCAGTATTACATTCTTAGATACTTTCATCTTTAACTAACTACTTCAAATTGTAGGTGTCAAGGCATTGGTCATATATGCTTTCTCTCAAAAAGAAACAACCCCGGACTCAATCACAAGAGATTTTGTGATTGTAATTGAAGAGTGAAAAATTTCAGTTCTGTCTATTACTTAGCATATAAATTATTACTTAACATCATCCTTTTTATTGAATCCTTTTTGTTCAAAGGAAAAAATTGATGCTTCTCACCCTATGGAATGAATTCCAAGAATATGAGGGCAACATCCTTGCAAACATCATTGCAACTATTCCTATGATCTTTGCTATGAGAGTGAAAGTCTCTACTTTCAACAATAAGTCCCTTACTCTAAAAATCCATTACACACTCATTGCATATCACTCATACTTCTTACACATAAAACATTTAATTCTTTGGTTAAACATCTCTGTCATTAACAACAATAGGATTGTCATCCATTCTCATCAACCCACCACTACATGATGAATTCCTACTTCGTGAATGGTATAGCATCCATAAAGATGAAGTTAAGACTTTATTCGAAACAAAAGCATATAAAGATCCAGAATTGCTGCTCCCACCACCAAATCAAGAGGACATTAAGAACATTCATGATGCATTGATCTCATTCGAAACTGTAAGAACAATACACTCTTTTTCCTAACCAATCAGCATTATCATTTTACACTTCAGCTTTGCAGAAAGTCGAATAATAATACACTAAAGTTTTAATTCATTTGCAGCAAAAAACAGCATGGATAACCGGTACAACACAATTATCATTTGGCCAAACTCGCTTTTGGTACACTACATGCTCAAATTGTTTGAAGACTGTTGAAACAGACACAGATTGGATCATAAAATGTTCATCATGCAAAGAAGAAGTTGAAGTGGAGCTAAGGTATTCTTTCCTATTTAATCTATCTAAAAACAAGTTTTTCATACTCTACATTTTACAATAAACTAAAACTCTCACATTTCACTAAAGGTGTCGCATTGAAATAACACTCACTGATTCAATTGCAAGCATTCAATGCTTAATATCTGGAAAACAAGCTGAAAGACTGATACAATTCACTGCTGCCGAACTGAAGGATGAAGAGGCACATGTTCAGTAGCACACTTACCTTTCAAATCTACCTTCAACATTTATATACAAAAATACTAATATATAAACACTCACATTCATTCTTGTCATCTCAGGGAATAACAATGAACCAAGAACTTTCTACCATCATGAAAAAGCATAGGCTGATTTGTTTCATCAAAACATATGAGACAACTTTTCAAGGACTGCCACAAAGAAGAAATGCAATCATCAAAGCCTACACAGCAGCTGAAGTTCCAAACATACCACTGCCTCTACAAGATTCACCAACAACTCTCCAAGCTTCACCGACTACAACACCATCAAACACCAAGCAAAAGCAGATTGCAGACGAACAAACGTTCACACAAAGGGCCAAATTGCTGCTTCAAGAAATAGCTGAATCCACTGCTACTAAAAGAAGCTCCATAACTGAATCAACAGCCACAAAAAGAGCCCTCACATTGACCGAACTGGAAGGTCACCAAATAGCTGCACCAACTGTTGGAACAAAAATGCGTAAAACACTTGAAGACACTACTACCTCAGCCTCACCAAATGCCACCTCAATCGACAAAACTGCTGCTAGCCCAACAAAGAAACCAAAACAGCAAGAAGGCAACTGACCTCCTCCCAACTCTTACTAAAACCTTTTGATATTGCTAGAGAAGAATTTAGTATTCGAGTGTGTAGGTCTATCATGGCTGAATTGTAGTCTTAGAATCTATTGCTCCAATATTTTTTGATAGAGCAATGCATTCTAAGACTTACACTTACTAGGACCTCCTTCACCTGCTAATGACTGCTATTAACAGAGCCATAAAGTTGTAAATCGTAGCTTCATGAGCTGAAAACACAGTATTAGAGTCCACTGCTCCAATATCTTTTGATAGATCAGTGCATTTTAATACTCATATGTGATATAAGTCTCTCTAGCAATGAATAATATGTACAGTAGTTCTTTACATTCCTTTTCTATATGCTGCAATTTTTGCGCCTGAGTTTTGTTGTATTTCACATGTTAATCATACTTTTCCAATTGTAAGTTTGTTTGCTTTCACTTATTAACTCAATGTATGCTTTATATGACTGTAATGGAGCTAACTAATCGATAGATTGCTATGTATTGGAAACAAAAGAGTAAGCATTTCTTTCTATACTCTACTTTTATTACCTTCGTCTAGGGAAATGAGTAAACAGGGACAATTTTTATTTGAAATTCTCCAATTGATGATTAATATTGTTCAATATTTATTGTACATGAATATTTGCCTTTCGATCTATTATTTTCTTCTGTTTGCATCCTCATATAGCTCACTATACCTGAAGATATTCAGCTTTGGTTCTTTCCTATTAAAAAAACACATTTCAATATTTTTTACACAATACCTTGGGCATTGGCACAGCCAGAAATACTCTAGTGTCTTTTAGAAGAGTTCTAATAATATGACACGTGTCATTTTCTAAAACATTTGGATTGGTTTGCTCTTTAATTAATTCTATTAATGTTATCTAATTATTATCAGTTTGTTTAGTTCAAATATTTAAATTACTATATATTTTAGGATGAATAATATTTTGCTGAGCTAATTTATTAAAAATCTTGTCTAAATAAATATTTTACTTTAAGATCTCCTTTAGGTTAAAAAAGTTTAATTAAACTAACTTATCAATAAGCCTCTCTAAGTAAAATTTATTACTTTAACTTTAACGTTTCCCTTAGTTGCAAATGATGAATAGCATATACATACTTTCACATGAGTTATTTCTTAAGGATTTTGAATTATTTTATTATTTAATTAATTCAAGTAATAATAGCTAATGGTTGTTAGTTTGTTTAATCCAAATGTTTAAATCCCTATATTTAAGGTAGAAAAATGTTTTGTTAAACTAACTTATCAAAAAACTTGCCTTTATTTTAACATTTCCTTCAGGTGAAAAAGTTTAGTTTAATTAACTTATCAATAAGCCTCTCCAAGTAAAATTTTCTACTTTAATCTTTCCTTTAGATACAAATTTGTTGTATTGTTATTTGTAAAATGTTTTTGTATATAGGATATTATAAATTTAAATAAATGGTTTAACAAGTTTATAACATCAATGCATGACTGCCATAAAAATGTCAAAGTAACAAATTTTCCCTCAATCCTGTTATACAAATAAAGACTTTTAGTTATTGTCTTATTACAAAGAGTTTAAGTAAGGATATAATGCTTTTAAACTATATAAAAATTGCCAGTTCCACTATCAAGAGAAGCTTTCTTCAGTAATTTTATTGAGTTTACAATTATTTTTAATTCCTCCTAAATTTAGTATACACCATACGAGTTATCTTTCCAAATTATTAAGAATTTTATAAAAATCTATCATAGTTTCAATTTTCAAAGAATTCTACAAATTCATTACTACCTTAAAATTAAAAAAAAAAAGTCAATCAATTTCTTCTCTATATATTACACTGCTCATGTTACAAATCCCTATGTGTACAAACTACAAAGAGTTCTAAAAAATACAATCACATTTAAATTGCATTCAAACTTAACAAACAAAAAATAATCACTGAGTTGCATGTAATTATAACAATTTTGAATAATTTTCTATAATAATAGAGTTGCTAAATACTTTAGGCTAAATTTTAAAGTGTTTTAAGAAATTATAGTTCCCGCGCATAGCATGGGGCATAATGCTAGTATTCTCTATACATATTTTTATTGAATAATCCATAGGTTATGTGGCCCAAATAGAGCCGTTGCACTTTGCTCCCCGATGCAGATGACTCATTAGATCACCACTGTGGACGCTGTGCATCCAAATTGTGGACTCTCCCTATTGTTGCTTTGGAATCGCCAAACGCTGTAATTCGTCAATGCTTGAATTTGGGTTTTACTTGCGTGTTTATGAAATACGCCAGCTCAACTTGAAAATCAATAAGCCCAGAGGCCCCAAACCAATTTACCCTTCAGCCATTTGTTTGGGGAAAAATGACACAAAATGGAACTTAAGGGTCCAAAGATTAATTACTTTCTCATAAAACTGGAACTCCCCCATGCTCGGGGTAAGTCTGATTATGCAGTTATGATATTTATTGTTTTCTCCATTCTATTTTTTATAATTTTTTTTTCAATGTAAGTAGAAGGCCATGAACTCCAAACCTCCCACTTACACTTTCTATTTCTGTACCACCCAACCCATTCTCCTCCCCTCCCTATTTTCACCATTCTATTATTGATGCTATATTTCTAATTTTCTGTAATGTTAAGAGTTATTATTTTGAAATCAACAATTATTTTCTAGTTTTGTTATTTAAAAAAGTAACTTTATGAATTCCAATGCACATCTACCAATTGAATAGTTTGAATTCTAGGGTTACACATGCAGATTGGGTTAATTTCATTTGCACCTCTCAACTATATTTCAATTCTCATTTTGGTTCCTAAACTATCAATTAGGCATTTTAGTCCATCAATTATAAAAATACATAAGGACAGTTGTTAATGAAATTTTCGAAACTAATAGAATACTAGTCAAGATAGCATAAGAAAAGATAAAACAATAACCTAAAAACATCCCAAATTAGACAAAATAAAGGACTTTAGTGACTAAATTGAGAATTGCAGTGCAATTTTGGGGCAAATATGCCTCAATTTAGAGTTTAGGGATCAAAAGTGTAAATCAAAGTATAGTTTAGAAACTAAAATGTCTCAATATAGAGTTTAAAAACCAAAATGAAAATTAGAGTTAGTTGGAGGATGCCAAATTGAAATTAACTACATGCAAATTCATCCAATGTCACATCATCAAAACATAATGACTATATGCCTCCATGCGAAGTTAATTTTTAGAAAACTACTATAATATATGTACAGAGGGAGTACATGATTAATTTAGTGTACACGTATAATCTTGTTTTTATGTGAATTTAGTTTGAGTGAACCAGGAACACGTCTATGCCTATATCTATCTATATACTATCTAAAAAGTATGATATGTCTTGGTAAGTAGCGTATAAGTATTTTGTGGACTTAATTTTTGCTATATCCAAACTACGCCCTTCTAAATGGACTTAAAAAATTCCAAAGTGCCCTTATTTTGTGGTCTTTAATTGTGGATTGTTTGATAGACTAATCAACGAACATTTCAAAACATAGCTTGCCTAAGAATATATTCTCGCTGGATGAATTAGAGTTGACCATAAGCATTCCAATTAGTGATGCAAATAATCAACTCAAGTTGATTTGGCATTTTAATAAAGAGAAAAATACAGTTTTGATACTCAAACTTTGACACATGAGCGGTTTTAGTCTCCAAATTTTGGACGAAAACAAATTTGGTACCCAAACTTTCAAATTTTGAGCACATTTAGTACCCTTGACGATTTTTACCCAAATTGCTACCGGAAAAAGTCATGTGACAATCACATGTCCGGCTACTATTGTATAAAAAATGTCAAATGTCATTCTAATACTATGTATTGTATAAAAAATGTCAAATGTCATCAAGCAACCAACTTCAAGTTGGCAAAACATACCTTCTAGGAGCAGTGACACTTCTAGTAACCATTGGAATTGCTAAACATTCCCAACAAGATCCAAGTTTTTGTTCGGAGGGCATACAAAGACATTCTACCGACAAATTCCAAGTTTAAAAGTTGTGGTTTCTCTGTTTATCCTGTGTGTTTATTTTGTGTAGCACCTAATCTAGGTTTGGACACTAAGTTTTCTATCTAGCAAAATTCCCGGTTAATTGTGATGAATATGACTCTTTGGAACAATTGAAATTGTGTGGTCTTTGAGAGTTCTTTTAAGGACCCTATTAGTCTTGCTTCCTATTCCTGTAAATTACTTAAACAATTTCAGGAAGCTTTCTCAATCTCTACAAACTTAGCACCTTCATCAACAAGATTGTCAAAGTCACCAACTTAGTGGCAAAAACCTTCCTAGAATTTCTATGAGGCAAAATTTGATGGGGCAATTTCCTTGCAAAATCATTGTTCTGGGATAGGTGTGGCACTTTGCAATGATCATGGTCAATTTATTGCTGGTTTTTCACAGAAGAATATTGGAGTTTTGACAACTGATGTTTTTGCACCGAGTTGTAATTGAAGGTGATGTGCTGAAGATAACCAACAGATTTGGAGTCTTAATTGATAATATTTTGACTCTTGAACGAGGTTTTATAATTGGAATGTTTGCTGGATTCCTAGACACCTTAATTTGGCTGCTCATCTCCTTGCTAAAAGTACTCAGTCACTTGAATATACATGGTTTAATGTACCCCCAAGTTTTATTCTGCTTACTCTCCAGACAGATTTATATTTACTTTAATAAATTCATTTAGTTTTTCTATTAAAAAAAGAAAAAAAAGTTCTTTTGTGTAATAATTGGAGTTATTGCATCCCAGTTGTGATATTAATTAAATAAATGATTCATTTCCCATTAATTCAATAATGTCAGTAATCAAATGAAAAACTCCCACATTTAAGGCTACCGCATTTAAATTCGATATATCTGTAACGAATATGCCATTCATAAGATTAATAGGAAGAAAATCCTTATTGATTGTGCTTTGCGTTGCATTATGTTCAATCAAAACATTAATAACAATAATAAATACTCCAAAGGAAAAACCAGATTATCTTCACAAATGAATTTTGAATTGTTGAAAATACATAGCTAGCCAGAAATAAAAAAAAAATGTGTTGGATCCTTAGAAGAAATAACACTCAAAAAGTGCAACAAGTTCATATACATTTAGACCTGTAAATGAGCCGAAATTTTGGTGTTCAATCTTGGCTCACTAAGTTATCAATCTGAGCTAGGTTTGACTTAGCTCGTATATGTAATGGGCCAAATTTTGTGTTCAAGCTCAATTCATTAAAATTATTCCGAATTCAAACTCGAGTCCGAGCTCAAACTCGACTTATATGACATAAATGAGGAAAGTTCAAACAAAAAAAAAATTAAATGTGTTTGTCTATCATATACAACTTTGCAATTCAAAAAATATAACCAATTTAATTTGCCTATTGAATGAAAAACTTTTCACCAAATATAAGAAGATTCCCAATATTTAAACAAAAAAATATTAAACAATCAAGACAAGGCAAATCTACATAATTACTAAGAAAAATTAGCAATACTAGCTTGAATAAATGTGCAAACGAGCCTAGACAAACTTAAACGACCTATTTACAAGCCAAGTTTGGTTTGGCTTATTCATAAAACGAGTCTAATTTGATGTTTGAATTCAACTCATTTAATTAAACAAACGAGCTAAACTCAAGCTTATATGATCTGAGTTGAGCTAAGCTCATGAGCCGCTCATTCATTTTACAGTTCTATATACATTGTATATATATTTATTCAAGCTAGAAATACATACAGCTCACTTCACATGGAACAACTGCATAAACACTAACAAATTCAATTCAAATAACATGAAAAATCATAGTGATCTACCATGCAAAGAAAATCTATTCAAAGTATTAGGTTTTTATTTGGGATGAAAGTTGAAGTCATCTAAGTGCAAAGAAAAAGCATGCTGTTCATATACTTTATTAGGAAATAGTCAACCCATTCTCATTGTACGATTACAACTTGTTTGTTGTAGTAAAAAGGGGAAAAAAATAGGGGTATCAATATTGTAATTACCCTACAAAATGTTGATATACGAAAGTGTTTAGTATTTTGCTCAAAATTTGTTGTTCAATTGCTAAAATTCAATGGTTTCACTGGGATCTATCATGAATATGACTTTCAATTTGAGGAAGGCACATTCGGACTCGTGGCTAATAATTCCGAGGCATAGAGGAGCATGGAGAATGCACCGAAAATAAGTCACCAAGAATGGAAGAAATAGAACAACTAGTTCTATTAGACAACTCATAGTAATTTTATTTCGAATAATTAGCTCTTTTATTAGTTAAATCTTCTTACTTATGACCATCATTAGTTGAAACTTGTAATTCACATTTCAATAACTTCCAAGACTTTATGAGCATAAATTGTGACACTAATTACAGAAGTGAATTATATAGCTTGAATTTCATCACATGTAAATTCTTTTTACCATTGTTTAGTTAGTAATTAATCCATGGTCATCACTTCTGGATTGTCTCTTAGCATTAGTTAAATCCTGCTGACTTTGTTACTCTACTAATAGACTTTAACTTCACTCAGCTAATTAAGTTTCCTTGGTGAGTTTTTCTTAACATTTCGCATACGTCTTAATTTATTGAACTTTCTTAATAACGTAACTTCCAAGCTTAATGATTATTAGGTACAAAACAGATTATTACCTTTTGATGTGCCACTTTCTACGGTTACAAATGAAAATGGATCACCCATCAATTTCCCATTTATTTTTTTTACTTTCATTTCCCGACTAACCAATATAAGTGTAGTTAATTAGTAGTTATTAGATTGGTATTCATTTCATGCTAAAAAATTCTTGGGTTTATTTCATTCTTATCACTTAATGTAAGAACCTTCTGAACGAATTAGCATATCACTTACAAAATAGGACTCTTTGAGAGCGTTGAAGCAGTGGGCATTAGTTAAAATTTGAGCCCATAAGGACTCGAAAATGAAAATAACAACAATTTTCTATTGAATAAAGATAAATGGAAATTTTAAATTGACTGACATAAAAAACGATAATCTTGTTAATGTGATGAGGGTAATAGCTAGAATCTCTGACTTTCTGGTGCCTTAGCTTTGACTTCATCCTTTAGGTTGATGTTAAGTGAACTAGCTTTCTGGTTCTATAATCTATGTTCATATGTACTGCAGGGAGGATTTTAGGATGGTTAAATCATAATGCATATAACTCCTCATTCCTTTTTTTTTATATAGAATTTTGAATTTTTTAAATTATTATATATCCTTTCATGTCTTTTGAATTTAAAAGTAAAAAGCGGCTCGCCTACATAGGAATTTGATTTGAAATCTATTAATGTGAGGTAAATAAAGAGAAAAATCACTAACCTTACTAAAAGTAAAAAAGTAAATAATAATATTTTACTCTTCAACTTAGTAATCCTAACTAAAATGGCAAATTATATAGAAAATAAAAAGAAAAATAATATTCATTGGTCACAGGTTTAAAATATCAATAATGGTACTGTTTGTGAATTCTAAATTATGAAATCACTAAATAGAAAGCAAAGTACTACTAGCCTAAAAAAAATTATGAATTTAAAGGGTATGAGAGAATGGTGAAGGGAAAAGAATAGGATTTGGGTGGCAAAGGCTAGCTATAGCAAGAGAAAGATAATAGTAAGGAGTTAAATAGTAGTGGAAAAAGTCAAAAAAGGAAGGTAAACTACTACAAGGTTGAATGAAGAGAGAGAAGAAGAAAGAATGGGATAATAGGATATGACAGCCCATAACCAGTTAACAGGTAAGAGAGAATGGAAAGGGTAATAGTTTTTAATAATTTTGAAAATTTTAAAAACACATCTTAAAAAGATTATTTTGAAAGTCATAGAAGGCACCGTGGTAAGAGATCTAAAAGTCATAGAAGGCAGTGGATTGTCAGTTAGCAGGAAAGAGAGGATGGAAAGGGTGATAATTTTTAATAATTTTTAAAATTTTAAAAACACATCTTACAAAGATTATTTTAAATTTATATTAAAATTTATGAAGAACATTATTCTATAAGCACTCAACAATTTTAGGATTACAATATGAGAAAAAAATTTTTCTAAAATTGAGGAAAATGAATTAGTTATACTTTATATTTTTAATGTTAAAAATTTTGATATATGGATATAACATGATATATTGATAAATAAGTTTACAATTTCTCTATCATGTAAATCATTATAAATTAAATAATTTTATTCAAATTTTTATAATATATTGATAGACAATAGGTTAACAAAATTTTGTTTCAATTTATTTAAGATATTAAAATTAAGAAAGTCTATTTTGTACTTATGAAATAACTTTTTTGTAATATGTTAATCATACACTTCTTTGATTTTTTTTTCCTTTTTCATGTACTTTACCATATACTGCAATATATAAGTATTGTTTTGAAATGTAATATAAAACTGTGCATAGCATAGATTAGAATACTGGTTTACTTAGTAACAGAACTCATAGTTTTAGTAACAGACTCATATTTTTCTATTCTTAATTTGCTTAGTAACAACTCATAGTTTTAGTACTTAATTTATACTCATCGTATTAGTAGCTAGTATTAGTTCTCCTTGCCAATTAATTCTTAAATCTTTTTTTAGCCTCCTTTATGACTAATTATGTTACGGTTACATTGCTTTTATTTTAAATTTTAGAAGACCTATCTTAAATAATGCACAAAAATTCTATGGTACGAATTACATAAATAAATTTGAAAAAGTACAAATAAAATATTTATTTTTGGATTGAGTATTAGTATCTAGCAAAGAAGAATTTGGTCTAGTGGTTAAGATTGAGGCATTTAAGAATTCAAATTCCTCCTTCCCCTCTCCACTTCTTGAATTCCACATCTCCTCTACCACAAATTTTAAGTTAAAATTATGAAGTGTCACAGTTGTTGTAGATGTGTTTTCTAAAAGGACATTTTAGAAAAATAGACCATCCAAAACGGAGCCAAAGCAGAGCATAGGTCAAAATACTTTTTATGTGCAAGCACTTGTAACTATGATGATCAATTTATTCTTCTTTCAGTTTTTGTCTCATAGGAAATATAGGCACTTGTTAAAATGTAAAAATGAATTCCTGATCATGGAATTTTTCTTTACATTCAAATTGTACTTCTTCAATTTTGAGGGCCAATATAGATTAAACTGTAGAACTTTTCCTCTAAAAGCTTTGAATTTGAACTTAATGTCGAAACAGTGAACTAAGTGCTCTACCTAATTTTTAAGTCGTATTTTTATGTAGGAATTTAGTTTCAAATTTCTATTTACATATGAAATTTACTTATTAATATTTTGATAATATATGTTTTTGTTTATACGAGATTCAGAATGCATAAGGCTACGATGTTCCTATTTTTACTAAAATTATTTTAGGGTAAATTACACTTTACCCCTTGTGGTTTAGCTTTTTTCCACACAATTCTCCTATGGTTTCAAAAATTTTACATAACCCCTTTGTTACTTGGATTATAGTGTCAAAGTGATGGAAATGATCCTCTACAATGGAATCCATGGAACCATCGAGATTATACTTGTCTAGAAATTAAAATGACTAAAGTGACCAAAATATATAAATATAATATGCATGATACTTTAATCCCTTATTATTTTAGTGCTTTATTACATAACTTGTTTATGGTTTTCAAAATATATACATAACTCCCCTATGGTTAATAATTAATTTTCAACTTTACATAAGAAGACTTTTGACATTTTAGTTAATTCCATTATGGAATGCAAATTTCGTCACTTTGACATTTTAGTTTGAATCACATGAGGATAATATATAACTTTTATAATCATAAGAGGGTTATGTAGAAAAATATTAGACCACAAAAGGGTAAAGTGCAATTTAAAAATTATTTTTATTTTTATTTTTATTTTATTGGTACGAAATGCTGATTGTATATGGGCATGTTTACAATTGAAACTTTTAATAATAGTAAAATTAATTAGATTCATCTTATGCTGGCAATGGTAAATTAATAAGATTCAATTTTGTTTTTAACATGTTCTTAATAAATTCTTGAACTTTTTACCTTTTGCTTTTCATGTAATTTTTTTTACTGTTTCCTTCACAATATAAACCAGTGGTATGCACAGGTCAAAAAAAAAATACTATACTATAAGAATTATCAAAACTCAATGAGTTTTGTTTCAAATTAAGAAGAAAGAAACGCTTTTGAGATTAGGGAAATCCTGATTAAAATTGAATTATATTGTCCTGGTAATCCTTGATGACGTTTAAGTGAGATTCCAAAATCCTCCATTTGTAGATAATAATGTTGCAAATGAACAAGTTTTAAGTTATACGGGAATGGTTGGGTTGGATGGTAATGTGGAGGGATTGCAAATGGAAGGTCCTGAATTCAAAATCTATCACTTACAAAAGAGAAAAAAATTATGAGTTATTATATTAGCATCAAATTTACATTATCACCTTCCTGCACAGTTAACCCTCCAAAAGTGGATGTGTTTTTGAAGCATTAAGACTAATTAAGGTCAAAACATCAGTCACTGGGAAAGTAATTAAGGTCACAATAGTGGAGTTAGGTATTAAAACATTAGTGATTGGCCACCTAATTAAGGTTACGACAGTGGGGTTATGTAATTTGTTAGGTGTTCAAGTGTCTCTGGCTCTTACCATAACCAAACATGAGGAAATAAAGGGCAGGAAATATGAATGCCACATAGGCGAAAAGAAAATTTTAATTTTAAATAATAGTTATATAATATGCATTCAAACTCGTTAATGTAATTTTATGTTAATAGTGCATGAAAAATTTATTCCTCAAATCATTTTGATGGTCAAGCATTACTTAGACATGATGTGGAAACAAATACTTTACATATTTTCTTTTACAGATGTTTCTAATGACCGATTAGGTACGGTTATTATATTGTTTTCCGCACAATGATATACGTTTACAGATATGGTTCTGTTTATGTACGGAATTGATTTATAGAAATAAAATTTAGGGAAAATGACCTGTTTCATTCCTCACATTTCGTAAAAATATTCTTTTCGTCCCTCACTTTTAAAATGAAGCAAATTAGTCTCTAATATTTAAAAATTAAAACTATTACATCCCTGAACCTAATTTTCAATATGAAACAAACTATCAAATAATCCTGTAATAAATTTCAAAGTTAGAATTGATGGATCATTCAGTCAACTCCATCATATTCACATGACATTTATTAAACCAAAAAAAATAAAAAAATTATAACATAAAAGGCCTTTCTTTGTTTTGGAATAGTAGGATTTCTTTTTTGGATAAATCTTTTCATACATCGTTAGTATATACACTTGCAAGTCTAGATGTATATCACAAATACAAAATTTGATGTTTAAATTTAAATTGAAATAATGTGGCAGGTACATAAACCTGTTAGTGTATTAAATGACAATATAGGAAAGATTAATCCTTCTTTTTTATGTTATAATTTTTTATTTTTTGTGGTTCATTAAATTTCAATTGAATATCAAGTTGAGTTAACCAATTGATCTACCAATTATACCCCCAAATTTGCAATCAAGTTGATAGGTAATTTGATTCAGATTGAAATTTGGGTTCAAGGATGTAATAACTTCAGTTTTTTAATGTTAAAGATGAAATTGTTTCGTTTTAAAAGTGAGAGACGAAAAGAATGTTTTTGTGAAATGTGAGGGATGAAACCGGTCATTGTTTCTAAAATTTATCAATATGACAAAGTTATGTAAATTGTATATCACATTATATAAAATGTACAGCAAATGGACAATTGCACAAATATACCAACCATGACTATCCTTGATTCATATTATGAGTAGTGTTTTCGGTTATCATCACTACTTCTTCTTCTTCTTCTTCTTCTTCTTCTTCTTTTTTTCCCCATTCACCGTCCTGGGTTTGAGACCGCCATAGTATTCCCTAGCCGCCCCTCTGTTCGGTATCTTCCCCGTATTCTCATGGTATTCTCATAGGATTCTCCTAATTCTCTACCTAATCGTGCTTAATCTCATCAAGTTGGCTTCTCTTGAATATGCAGGTTAAAGTAATGCTAACATCAGCGGAGTTCATTTCTAAATCAAACCATAATTGAATGTATAAATTATCAAATTGCTTCGTGTCGAAACCAAAATTGTTAAACTCCCAATCCTGTGGTTACGATCCTATGACTCTATGATATAAACTTACAAATTCAATTATGATACTACTATGATCTTGTCATTTGTAATTATATTGTTAAATCACTAGAATTTGTGGTTCTGAATATATATTAAACTAAGAGATATCTTAATAATTTGGAATTCAAAATTTTATTTTTCACGAATTTGGATCAATGATATTTATTTTCAAAATTTTAACCAAAAAATCAAATAAATTCTCGAGTGACTCAAACTTTTATCTATCAGCATATAATGCTAAAATTATACACTTTCGTTGAAAAATTTTACTTTTTTGGCTTACATTGTATGTTTTCACAAACATTTAATGTATACTAAATAAATAAAATTTTTAGCATTGTTTAGTAGGATCTAACAATCTTACGATCCTAACTAGCATTCGACCCTATGAATTCCAAAACGATCTAAGGTAGAATTCTGATTTTATAAACCTTGGTCGATACTAATATCACACTACAACTGTTTTCATGACTGTGGTGACATCTTATGTGATAGAGAAGAAACCCCAAATAAGTAGCACAGGACAAAAGAACTTTGATTGCTTACATAGCCTGTAACCAGTGGTCTTCCATCAGGTCTTAACTGCTCCAGTTACAATTGGTTCTATTTGATATGATGACATGAAGATTGTCTTGAGGTTGGGGAGTTAATTGTTTTGGTAGTGCATTGGGTATTTTATTGTACAAAGTGAAGGGACAGTCAATTATCTTAACATATGCTAGGTTTGGTGCTAGCTCTAAGCTAACTAATCAATATAATATGGCACTCTACAAGCATACTTAAAGGACTGGATTTGATACTGGCCTAGTGTGCATTTAAGAGAAATATATTTGCCATCTTCCTAGTTATCTCATAATCTCAAACACTGCAAGAAAAAATTAGGTTAGTAACTAATTATGGTTCAAAGTTGCGGTCGCAGTCACGGTCGCGGCCCGGAACGTTCCACATCAATCTCGGCATATCAGTCGCGGTCTCAATGAGACTCAAATTTTAAAGCATTTAATATTCTAAAAATTGTTAATAATATAAAAAAAAGTATGCTAAACAAAAATAATAAAAAAACAGCAAAAGAAAATTTGTAAAATGTCCTATTTTGATACATATTAAACACAATTAGTACTTTCAATTATTTTAAACAATGGCATCACAAATAAAATCAAAATAACATAGACCACAATTTTAAAACTAATAATTGCAAAAGTAATATCAACCATTAACAATACAAACTAAAGATTTATTTATAGCATAAAGTTGGAATATTTTGATCAATCTCCTGCCAAAAATAAAAAGAAATCATATTAGATAAAAGGCAAATTTGTAAAAAGATATACTAGTACTTTATATTTTCGTACCCGTTAATACCAAGTAGAATGACGATATAGTTCAAAATCATCCACATTTCTCGATGAATGGTAAAACAAATGTGGAAGTGGCATAGAACCTTGAGTAGGTCGTGTATACGAGTTATCTGGTGTATTTACTGGATGTGAGAATTGACTAGATGTTCCATAATCATTAGATGAAGGAACTTCTGGATTGGAGATGAATTGCTGAGTATGATGGTAGTATCCAAACCCTCGATAGTTAACACTATCGCTAGTACCATATGATGCAGTAGAATCATGGCCATAAAACCCAATGTTATTGGAATCAAAAGAAGAACCATCATGAGATTTATATAATTCTTTTTTATAGTATCCACTACCATGAATGCTAATAGACCTTTCGACCTGTCCAGATCCATCAAATGACCGATATCCACTGTAATAGTCAGGAGTGATTCCATATGATTGGTCATAATCATATCCCAATTGACTAGCACTGCAGTTTTGACTAGATTCATGCTCATAGGTTGGGTGTATACCCAAATTTTGCATCTAATCATTGACTCCTCTATATCTTTGTGACCCTGAATGGTGTGAGAAAGTTTCCTCACTTGAAAATTGAGTTAAATCATTGAGGAATTGACGTTGTGCTTCTATACCAGAACGATAGCCATGATCAGTATCTTGAGTGGCATGTTCTTGATATTCACTGCTTTCTGATTCAGTTTGATGAATACCCTTATCCAACCAATCCAGATTATCTTCAGGCAATGTGGGTTGTTCATTTTCTCTTATCCAATCATCCAATATATCATCTTGGTGAAAAATGTGATTCAAGTCAATTGGGTTGTAGAAATCATTAGTATCTCTTTGATGCATCAAAATTTTCACCTTTAATCGCATATTGTAATGCACAAAAACTAATTTATGCAATTTTTTAACAGCCAAACAGTTACGAAGTTTTGTATGAATTAATGACCATGTACTCCCATTTCGCTCGCAACTAGAGGATGTGCAGGTTTGACTCAATATTTTCACTGTAATATTCCTTAAATTTGGCGCATCTTCTACGTAGTTAAGCCACCATTCAGCTAAACAAACAAAGTGATAACAATAATAATAATTTATTGTTATTATTTTAAAATTATAAAAATATTAACTTCATTAATATGATTTAGATGTTTATATAAGTATGAATTAAGTTGAAACTTGGTAAAGATTTTGGTAACACTCTTGTTGCAATAGCACTTCCAAATCCTCCTTTTTTGTCTACAAAAATTTTGATCTACAAAAATAATATATACACAGGTGTTAAAATTTTAAAATTTTTTCATTAATATAAATAAATAAAAGAATCAAAAGAATACCTCATTTATTGAATCAACTTGTGCATCTAAATTTGGCTCCAACTTTGCAATGACTTTCTTCAACCCTTTTCGAACTTCATCCAAATTAAACTCACAAGTTCCAGAATATTGAAGGATCGGGTTCAAAAAATATGCTAAATACAATAAAACAACAAAATTAATAAATATATATATATATATACCATGTATTTAAATTGGATGTAATATTTTAAATTACCTGCTGCATGTAAATCATGATGAAGTTGATTGTACCATCTATTATCAATCACTTCGCAAATCGTTTTTTTCCAAGATTTCACCGACTTTTGAATAGCCATTTTTGCTCTATCCATTGCCTGGCAATGTTGGCTTATTATCTTGATCAATAGTTTTTAAAACTTTGACCAGAGGCTCCATTATTGCACACACATTTCTAACTTTTTTCCAATATTTCTCTAACAATATCAACTCAGCTACTTTAATAGCTTCTACTTTTCTCTTGGTAGTATTATTGAACTCTGCCCATTCATCTGAAGTGCACATTTTTTTTAGTTCTGTAAAATGCCGAAGAAGACTTTCCATAAAAATGAATTCAGTTGCAAATCTAGTGATACCTGGACGTAGTAGTTCCCTTTTTCTTGTATATGTCTTCATCAGATTCACTACTTTGTCGCTGTTATATATGAAACTTGTTATCTTCTTCCCCTGAGCAATAGTTTCTCTTACATTATCTATTTTGCCAATATCTTCCAACATCAAATCTATACAATGAGCAGCGCAAGGTGACCATAACAGATTTTTTCTTTTTTTCATCAATAGTTGTCCAGCTGCTTTCATACTAGATTCACTATCTGTCACAACTTGCACAACATTTATTTCTCCCACAACCTCTACTACCTCATCCATTAACTTGAAAATATATCAGCAGTTTTCTTGACATTGGTACAATCAACTGAACAATGGTATATCATGTGCTTATCACAGTATACCATAAAATTTATTATTAGATGTTTTGCACGAGTGCTCCACCCATCACACATAAGTGTACAACCAAAAGTTGAAAATTTATCATAAATATCTCCAAGATATTTCTCAAGCTCTTCAAATTTTTCGTCTAAATATTCATTTCCAATTTGATAGCCTGAAGGGCCTTTAATACCATAACTAGCTTTGGCAATTTCATCAATCATCGATTAATAATAAGAATTGTCAGCTACATGAAATGGTATAGCATTGAAATGGAAAAACTTTGAAACTGCCTTACCAACTCTTTTTATATTTTCCGCCGCAAACATTGATTTGACTGAATTTTGTTTCGAAGGAAACATATGTGAGTCAATTCCTCTACTTGTCATTTCATCCACCTGTCTGACACTGAAATTACGTGACAATCATCTTTTATTTTCAGAAGTCGTTGGTTTTGAAGTACCAACACCCATATTCCCTAAAATTCCCATTAATGTTTAACAACTAAAAAATGAATGAATAAATTACAACTTTATTTAATTATATTTAATAAAATGATATCAAATTTGTTATAATATTTTAGTTTACAAATGATACCTGACATAAACATAGAAGGTCGACTCCCAACTACTGAATGCCTTCATTGTTCGTCTAACAATTGCAAGTATTGGTTCTCTCTAATTGCTTGCTTCATCTATTTTTTTCCCAGTGCCATCCTACTTTCTTCATCAATTTCAGAAATGTCTTCGTCCTCCTCGTCGCCAACCATGTTGAAATTACTATACATATTTTCTTGTCGGAGAGAGTTCAACATTTCTTCTTTTTTCTATTTTATTGTAGCTCTTTGAATCTTACCAGCCTTTAGATGCATTTTCATTACATCTCTAACTTCTTTTGAGGCCCTTGGACAAAGTTCAACTTGTCCCGTGACATGACTAACATGTTCTTTGAACCTTGTAATGCCACCATGCATTACTTTTCCACAATAATTGCATCTCAGGACTTTTCTATTCTCACCCACGGGTTTATCATGTTCCCAACCAATATCTTTACTCGTCATTGTAACTATTACACGTATCAATATAAATGATTAATACATCACAAAATAATTAAAGATATATGAAAAAAATACAACAAGTAGCAAATTGACATTTTATAATAGTCATAATTTTTTTCTATTATATTAGTAAGTTAAACATCTAATCTATAATGTAAACCTGCAACAATGATAATTTTTTCATTTATTAAAAGAACTTTAAAATTTTAAATATTTATTACAATTACTACTGCATTTTAGAAAATTTTATATTAAAAGATCTAACAGTTATTTTAATATTTTCACTAAATATCAAATGAATTTGTACTAATTTATTATGTACTTTGAATTATATGTGAGCTAAGTGTTAAACTTATGTTTGGCCCAAAATAAATTTCAACACAAATTGGAGTGAATATTGTGGTCCAACAGTAGGACAGTAGCAAATTATGTTAAGACTGAAAAGAGTGGAATTGGATGACATGATGAATAACCTCCCATCTTATTTGAGTGACTAACTTCATCCAATTAGAATAAAGAGAAAAGCAAATAAAAATGGGGAAAAAAAAGACACGATGCCTATAACCACAAAAAAAGACATGTGAGAGAGAGAGTCTCTGGACAAGACATGTTTGCCTATGCCCATAAATTTCTTCGCAATATTATACACATGCCATAACCACACAAGAGCAAAAAGTATCCTTTAACATTTGAATCTAATTCAGCATCACTTTCAATACAAAACCTACCTATTTTTCATTAATTTGAGGAACTAAATTAGATGATAAACCACCAAGAAAAGAAAAATCTAAATTCTCAAACCCTCTCATCAAGCCAAAAGAAATAAAAAGAAAAAGAAAGAAAGAAAGATCTTCAAAAGCTACAATGGTACTAAGTACTAACAGTTTGCTTCCTAGAGATGAATAATCAGTTACTACATTATAGCTATTAAAGAAGGCTGTTAACTACCAGAAATTTGACGTACCATAAATTCCCAAATTGAACATCCGGACCTCTCCCGTCTACACATATACATCACCAGAACAAAACTAAAATTTACTATTCGGAATTTGAATCGGGTTACAATTTAGTTAGCGTGTATTGATTTACAAAGACAAATAAGATAGTAGCAACAAATAGGAAGAAAGATAGAGACATTACACAATTCATTTAAAGCGGAAGATATAAAGAAAGTAACATACTAACTTATTAAGGGTAAGACAGGTTGTGAGAAATAAAACCTGCATGGATGGTTCACAAGCACTGGTGGCCCAAATTGGAGTGAATTAGCTATATCAGATACACATATACCAATATATCAATGTTTTGCAAAAAGTCTGGAATCTTCGGAAGTATCCATTTAATATAGTGCAGCTAATTTAAGAGTAAGATCCAAATCACAGATATGAATGCAACTTTGCAAATTTCTCCCTCAAAAAATAGAGCGAAACTTGACCAAAAAAAGATGTTAAACTTAACAAATTGCAGCACATCTGATGAACAAAAAATATAGGAAAATGAACAAAACCAACAATAAAGACAAATGTCGTATACATTCGTGAACATGTACTTTAAAAGAGTGGAATCAACATAAAAGACCAATGAAATTAATTGCACAGAGATAACCGGTCATCCAACCAATCCCAAGTTCCTTGTAGCTACCCGGAGGATTTCCCGCAGTGCTTACTCCTGCCTGCTCATATATCTTCTTATTTAGAGCTAACAGATAAGAACCAAATCAACCTAAAAGTTTGAAAACAAAGCAAAAGAGCTTAGAGAATTAGATAGTACTAAGAAAAGAAAAGTAAAATGAAGGTACTGCGGGATGAGCTGGTTCCAATTAAAGTAAAGGTAATAGAATAGGGATCACTATGATTAATCTAAAGACGGTACCATGAACTCTTTTATAACGTGCCCATCACTCACATCTCTTTCCCTGTATGAAGGAGTATCAGTACTAGCATACTTGACATGAGATTGACACAGTCGGTAAAGAGGTCCCCGGATTTCCCTTTTTTAATCATTTTTTTCCTTTTTTTCTAAAGGTTTTTTGTTGAATTCAACTTGACTCGGGATAACTTGAAGTGACTCGGTGTGACTCGACCATTTTAACCCGTTGTAGTGACGTCTCGACCGATTTCTCGACGAGTCACGTATCTCGGTATCGTTTCGTCAAGATCTTGTCTCGGTGACGACTCGGCCGAGTTTTCGAAACATGTAACTGATGCTTCCTTCACGATCGAGTCATGAATCCGCATCTGTTTTGTTTCTTTATTCTGCTAAGAATATAGTATTATAATGCAATTATGGGCAGCAATAAACCTGCACCATGTTGTTCTGATCCACTTAGTTGTTTACCATCATTTTGCAAGTGTCAGATCCTATATATTTATACTCCATTCACAGAACTTCTGTTGATCATACAACAAAATGGCTGCCAATGATGTGCCATGTTGCGAATCCATGTTCTGGGTATATTAGTCATTTCCGCGGGACTTGTGGCATTTGCAGGCCTCATGTCAGGGCTCACCCTTGGACTCGTGTCACTTAGCCTTGTCGATCTTGAGGTCCTTGTTAAGGCAGGTCAGCCGAAGGGCAGGAAGAATGCAAGTTCGGTCTAAATATCTCAAGCACAATCTTACCTATTCTATAGTGAATGCTTCATTTCAGGAATGAACATCTTAGTTTGTTCTCTGCTTTTAATTTCTTTTGGCTCGATACAATTTTGCAGTGAAGATTCTGCCTATCGTCAAAAACCAACACTTGCTTTTGTGTACCCTCCTCATATGCAACTCCCTGACAATGGAGATATATGTATTGAACATCTGATAAGTAATTTTTGGCATTCAATTGTTCTTCATATAGAAACTAAAATGGATTAATTTTCTATACATTGGCAGTGTATATAAATTTAGAGTTGAATACGAGACAATTAATTTAAATTTGAAGTTGAATTTGAATTTGAAATCTAAATTTTACATGTGTGTTACAATCGATCCGTGATAATATACATTGTTAGTATATATAAGGTTAAATCAACTGAAATCATATCTTTTTGGATAAGGCTTACCAATCTTCCTTAAGGCTCTCCTCCCTGCCTGGGCCACTATATTAATATCAATCACCCTCATTCTTGCCTTTGGAGAGGTAAATCTTGTGCAGTATTTGAGACATCTAATAGGATTGGTTGGAGAATTGGCAGCTTTATGAGGAATGCTTACTTTTTTTTTGCAGATTATTCCCCACGCCGTGTGTTCTCGTTATGGACTGAGTATTAGTGCGAAATTGTCAATAGTTGTTCAGTTGCTTGTCATAGTTGTTTTCCCAATATCTTATCCTATTAATGAGGTACTTTCTCCTTCACAATCGCAAAGGGCCTCTCAGTTAATCTAATCTAATCTAATACTGTACAAAAATATGGATGGTCCATTGGAAAGGTATTTCTTCATTCAATGACATGCATTGTTGATTTTCTTCAAAGTATCATGTTTTAATTCTTCATCTACACAAGTAATAAAAGAGCCAAGAGTTTGGTTGTGAAAGCCAAGAGTTTGGTTGTTTTTCACGTGACTTTCGTCGTCCTCACGTGACTTTCATTGTTATCTGTTTAGTGCATCGCACGAGACGTAGGTCAGACTAAAACGCCACCTCTCTTCTTTCCTTTCTTTTCTCTTCTCATTTGTTTTCCGTTCCTTTCTCTCTCTCTCTCTCTCTCTCTCTCTCTCTCTCTCTCTCTCTATTTTTTCCTTAGACTCTCTCCGTTCTCTCCTTCTCTGCCACCACCTCGTCTCCCTCTCCTCTATCAGCTTCTTCTACACCTAACATCACAAGTCCCCCTTCTCCCACCAGCCCTGGGATTCTAAGACTTCGAATCCCATTGCAAGATCCTCGCCGTCATCGGCATTTGCCCTTCCTCACTAGATCTCCACCCCCTCGCCCTTTATCTCCTTAGGCTCTCTTTGTTGTCTCTTTCTTTGCCACTATATCATCTCCTTGTCCTCTATCAACTCCTTCTACACCTACCATCACAAGTTTCCCTTCTCCCACAGCCCTGGGATTCCCCCACCGCCTCTCTCAATTTCAAATTCATCGTCACCCCTCCCACGATCTCCACTCCCTCGCCTTCATTTTTATTTTTAAATTTTTTGCTCCTCTTTTTTTTTTTTTTTTTTGCAGGTGAAATATCAATATCAAGCAGTATTTCGATATTTTTGGCTTTTCGATTCTTTTTTTATATTTCGCTATCAACAAGGGAAGATGTTTTTGCTTTTTTTGTGATGTTCGATCTTGAAATTCTAGGGCTTAATAGCTGATCATTTAGTGATTTTTTTGTATCTTGGCTGGTTGTATTTTTTTTTAAATTTTTCAGGGGATTTTTCTTTTCTCTTCACTTCTTGTTTCTTTGTATCTGAATATGCCTTTGTTTTTTTGTGATGTTTTGGTTTGGTGTTTCAAAATATCTTTAAATTCTAGGGTTTGAAGAGTTGGCGATTTAGTGATTTTTCCCCCTTGGCTAGTTGTATTTTTTGGTTATTCAAAGGATTTTTTTGAAAAACTGGTGGTTTAGTGTTTCTTTTCCACCCCTTTTTGCTTCAAGTTTATTTCTCTTCTTCGTTTGCAAGGGACTATGTGTTTGAGTATTAATAAACATTTTAGTTTCCCTTACGTTATAACTCTACATGTGTGGTTTTTTTTTTTTTTTTTTTGCTGATTAGGACTGTACTAGCCATTTCTGAAAGTATGACATAGCGTGGTAATATTTTGGCTTCAATTGGATTTCTGTTATTTGCATGATTGTGAGTTCATTGTAAGAATATTTTGTTCGATTTAGATATCCTCTGCTCATGATATTGCATATTTGAATAAGAAAGTAGGGTGTCTTCATTGGGGTGCTCCTGTTAAATTACAACTTAGAATCTTTTATGGGTCTGTATATGATCTATCAGTGATGAAAACAGCATTGCCTGTGGCATGAGCCATAGAGTATGTACAAATTGCAAGTTTGTTGTCTCTAATAGTGATCACATTCAAATAGTTGAATGTTGCTATGGAGTTGGGAGTAGTTAGAAAGTCTTTTTAATAATGCTGTGCAATTGCACTAGTAAGACTGTGGAAGTTTATATACTCTTTAAGTATACGCCTTCAAAATGGTTAACGTGACCTATTTTCAGGATTAACAAAGATATGACCCATGAAACCTGAAGCCCTCAGAAGTCATTTAATTGAGGTTGGTTTTGTTTTGTTTTCTTCTCTTTTTTTTTTTTAAATCTTAGTTTCTTTGGACCTTCATTTCCCTACTTGTAAAGTATTTCAAGTTTTATTTGTTTTTTGGATGGATGCATGCTTAAGCTGTCACTTAGGATTCATTCCAATGGAGTTGTTTCAACTCTTTTTGCAGACTGATATGCATGTTAGAGACAAAATACTGGTGTTATTTGACTCTTGGCAAGTGGCCCTGGAGGAAAATATTCCCAGTATTATTGGGCATATGAGGACTTAAGGGTAAGTCAAATTTTGGATTACAGCTGACTATTTGCTTAGGAATCTATAGGCTTATATGTTGGTTTATAAAGCTGCTATTATTGCTTGATTCCATTAGTCTTTGAATGCTTTTATTATCTGAATTTTATTTTGGTGATAGCTATTTTATATGCTGAATTGTGCTGCTTCAGCTTTGTCATATTTCCTTCAGAATTTTTTCTGATGCACCCTCAACTCAATTTTTTCTGTTTATGATGCAAGCGAAATATTATTTGGGATACGTTTTGTATCCAAACACTCCCAGAATTTATTAAAGATAAACTGGATTCATGGAATAACAATTTATTAAATTAAGAAAGAGCAAGTTGTATAGTTTATGTATAACTAACAATTAAAAAAAAATAAAAATGAGAGAACAATGTAAGCGTGATGTTACATTGTAGACTATAGCAGGCCTTGAAGACGCTCTAATGAAGCTGACAAATGACTTCTTTTCTGCAATACCACATTAACTGCATAATGTTCTATGAATGCTGTTTATTGCCTAACTTGGCATAAGCCACTTTGCAGCCATGTTGATTATTACATGTTATCTGTGATTCTGCACGTATCAGTGTTCCAGTGTGGACTTTCCAAGCATTCATTAGATACCGCTCCTATATTTGCACCACCTATGATGCATCCAATACCATGACATCTACAGCCTGGTTATGGAATGCCAAGTAATTCCTCTACTAGGCTTGATGAAGCCATGGCTTCAGAAATGGAAAATTTAAGGTTAATATTGTTCGGAAATTGGTTTAATTTCTTTTAGGTAGGTTTCTTATTTTATATGGAAGTAACTAGTTTCCTAATTGATTTTAGTTACTTAAAGTAGTAGCCAAGGAGTTTTCTATTTTGTTTAGAATTAGAAGTCCTATTCTATACAAGTCTAGGAAATAGATTTGATTTTCTATTATTATTTGATATTTTGGCCAAATAATATTCTCTATAAATAGATGGGTTGACATACTACAAAGAGACACACAAGGGCACACAAGGGTGACATGTACCCTTATACATGGGATAGTGAGAAAGGCTTTTTTAGAGATGAGAGATGGTATACAAGAATTAGGATTGGGTTCAAGTTGTATTCTTATACAGGGTTTTCCTCTCATAATAAAGAACGAGTTTCTCTCCGTGGACGTAGTCTCAACGGTGGAACCGAACCACGTTAAATACTATGTGTCGTTTATCTTTCATATTTGTGACTTGTTTGTCATTCAATTGTTATGTACTTGATATTTCAATACTTGGCGGAAGACTCATTTGCTGTAAAATACTCAAAATTTTCATTCTGCCGGCCAAAACACTTACTCAAAATTTTCATTTTCCGACTCCACCATTTCCAGTCCCCCTCCCCCTCTCTCTGTCTCTCTGTTGTCAGATTCTGGCGTAGTTGGTGGGAAAAATGGGTAGCAGCCAGGTAGCAGTTTCATTCCTGGCCAACATAGCCCGTGCCGCCTTTGGTTTGGGTATTGGCACCACCGTCCTCAACTCCTCCCTCTACATTGTCGACGGAGGGCAGCGGGCTGTCCTCTTCGACCGGTTCCGTAGTGTCATCGATGACACCATTGGAGAGGGTACTCATTTCCTCATCCCCTGGCTCCAGAAGCCCTTCATCTTTGACATCCGTACCCGTCCCCACACTTTCTTCTCCATCTCCGACACCAAGGATATCCAGATGGTCAAACCCGAGGTCTCCCGCCTCCCTAACATCTTCAAAACCCTTGGTCTCGAGTACGACGAGAAAGTGCTTCCCTCTATCGGCAATGAGGTACTCAAGGCCGTTGTCGCCCAGTTAAACGCCGATCAGTTGCTCACAGAGAGGCCCCACGTCTCCACTCTGGTTCGAGACAGCTTGGTTCACCGCGCCAAGGACTTCAACATCGTGCTGGATGACGTCGCCATTACTCACTTGTCCTATGGGGCCGAGTTCTCCAAGGCCGTGGAGCAGAAGCAGGTGGCTCAACAGGAGGCTAAGCGCTCCAAGTTTGTCGTTATGAAGGCTGGTACTAGAAAGAAATTTTTTTTTTGAGGCAATTCATCGAACACTAAAAGCATAAGTGTAACTAATTGGTCCAAGTAGTCCTCCGTGCTTTTGTGCATTAGCTTTATTCCTCTCGGTTGTCTACTTGTGGAATGTGACTATTTTGTTATGGATTTGTTGTCCATAACTTGTTCGATAAAATGTCAAGTAGAATGCAAACCTTTGGTGAGGTGCATAAAATGTTACGATTTCTTAGTAAATATCATCATAAATTGTTGTCTGGGTGTTAATGTTGCAGTATTCTAAATAATTTAGTGGAGAAATTCATGATCAACTAACCAGCTGTTTAAGCCTTGCCACGTTGTGAGTCCATCCTGCCTATGTTTTCTTTCATTTGAAGCACCTGCAGTTACTGATAAATCTCTTCCACAGGAATGTTTCTTATAACAATTTTGCTGGGGTTATTCCTGTAGGCAAAAACTTCTCAAGGTTTCCACTTGATAGGTATGTGGCAAGCGGGGCTTCATATAGGTGATGTCTACTTCTTTTCTTACCAAGAAGGAATATAGGTGATCTTTTGACATTTATTCCTTTTTCTTCCCTTTCAAGTTTCATTGGAAATCCACTGTTAAGAGGGAACTGGATAGGTTCAGTAAGCAGTCTTGGTACTTCAAAATTCAAAGGTATGTTCCACGGTTTTAAAGCCAATTCAGAATAACTTTTCTGTAGTGAAAAAGATGCCGGAGACAAGGTACTCTGGTTGTAATATTGGTGCTTTTGGAGTGCAGCAATATTCTCCAGGACTGCTGTCGTTTGCTTAATACTAGGCTTCATGACGCTACTGTCCATGGCCCCCCTGGAACTGGGAAAACTCTTCTTGCAAAAGCTATGGTGAAGCAGGTCTTCCATTTTTTGCAGCTAATGGGACTGACTTTGTGGAGGTAAAGGATGTTCTATTTCTATTTCTTTTTCTCTTGTGCTCTAAAATCTTCTTTCGCCAACTATAGGTAAAACAATTCAAGTAAGTTTGGACAAGAAATTGCAATTTGATATGTAAGTTGTAGTAATTTTGACAGGGTGTTAATTTGGAAATTGTATCGACAATATGAGACGGATATTCTTTTGATATTACCCTTGAAAGTTCTATATCTATTAATTCTCATATCAACAGAATAAGCTATATAATCTGATACATGGTACGGATGGTAATTTAATGATTTCCTCCACTTTGGTTTCTTACATGCATTTTATATGTGTGTCAAACTTTTGATGTGATAAATGTGCTTCTGAACATTGAGCTTTATATTGCTAATAATAAAACTTTTATGGAGTCAGAATATGGTGATTTGTGACTAAATTCCACATTAAGGGCGGTATTTAAAGGCATAATATGAGGACGGGACATGGTTCTTCTTGTGTTATTTTTGCACGTTTAGAGTTAAATGCCCATGTTAATAGAGCAACCACTCAATTCTGTGTTTTAATCAAGTGAGGATTAGCTCAATTATGTGGTTAAGAAAGTACATTGTGATGGACAAAGTGCAATTTCAAATTTTCTCCGATTATTGTAACTGGTGTATATGTTTTTAAAGCTAAATGTAAGTCTTACTATGATGCCTATTGATGTTATGCCTTATGCATGATAGGAAATATATAGGTGAGCATACGTCTATATGAGAACGCAACGATGGGCTGATAATATGTTCTCTTATTTCAGATTTGTCTGCTTATGACTGGATTGGCTGCAGTCGTGGTAGTTGTGGAGCATATATAGGTAGGCTAGATACTTTCAAGTTTGTGCACATGAGAATCTTTCAAGTTTGTACTTGTTAGGGATTTGCTACGTTAGTTGTCACTAACTTTTAGTTCAACAAATTATATTTGAGCATTGACTTTTGCTTTTAGAATACTATATGCATTCTGCTCTTTGGGATAATTTTACAAGTCCCTTGGGTTTCTGATTGACGGAATGTATACCAGGAATCACTACCTGTAGGTTGCTTCTATATCAAAAAATAAAAATAAAAATAAAAACTTCTGGCAGTTAAAAGTGTCAGCATAACTCAACTTCTAAAGCAATATGTAATGACACTTTCGATTATCAAAAAAAGGGATTTTTGTTGGCAGATGGGATACTATAACAGTATAGTTTTCCTGACACTTTTGAATGTTACGAGCCTATCCCCACATTAGAAGGAACGATACTCGTCCGAGGTGTGAGAGAAGGTAAAGTGTCAAGTTAGATTATTTACATTGACATCTTTAAATACCGTTAAAGGTCATTTTTGTTGTAGTGATACCAGATTGAAGATGCCTAGATTTGGGGGCTGAATAATAAAATTATATATTAAAAAAAAAAGATGGAGATTGGAATGACATTGGACGAGTTACATTGGAATGATATTGGCCATTACATAAATTTTATGGATTTTTTGGTTATCTTATTGATATCCAAATGTAGTATGAAGAAATAGAGAGAGAGAGAGAGAGAGAGAGAGAGAGAGAGAGAGAGAGAGATGAGTACAAGTTCTGTGATTTGTGAATGAGATTATTTTCTAGTACTGTGATAGAAAAAGCTCTGAAATTTAACAATATTTTTTAAACAAGGGACAAATTCATGTATAAGTTTACAAGCAAACCTCTCAAGTTCAAACTGATATTGTTGGTCCATGTAATTCATCAAAAGCGTTTTACTCTCAGCCCTGGTCAGCTTAATTATAAGTTTAGAATGTTTACTGCAGTAGGGTACAGACCATTACTTGGGAACATTTTCTCTGAAAAATGGGAGCTTTTGCAACAGTATAAGAGATAGACTGATCAGGATAGAAAGAAACTTACAATTATACTTTGTTTGGTTCAAAGAAAAAGTGCAATGCAACTATAATTGATTGATACATATTTGTATATAACACAATACTAGCTTTTAGCAATTGAAATTCTGGTATTCAAGTTATCAGTATTGCTATGGTCAATAGAATCCAAACAGATAAATAAAAAGGAGTTTGATCCATAGATTCAAAGCTCTGCAGTTATAAGGCATTCAAAAAGAGCTGGAAACAAATGTAGCTTCAACTGATCAAGGCATCATTACTTTAAAACTAAAGTAGGTCTTGAGAAATACAAATTCAAATGTTCAGATGAGGAAAGAAATACAAGAAAGGAGAAATAAAGAAAGGAGACAAAAATAAAAGCTGAACATAATCTGGTATCCGTAAAGGAATTAAATTGATCTTGAACTAGTTTTGCACGAAATGTTCTGGCAATCCAGTGAACCTTCAAGATTATTCGCCTACACAGATTAGCAGATAAAAGTGATTTAGAGATATTAGTGTTCACATTTGTGAAAAAGAAATAACAGGATATTTTTTCTAGGTAATACCATTTTAATGAACTCTTCAACTCCTTGCTTTCTTGCTCAGGCCTTTCACTAACTCAGCCCAATCTGCAGATCCTTCAATCAAATTTTCCAAAGGAATGGCATGATTTTCCTGAAGCATTGCTCTTTCCTCCTCAGGCACATTCTCAAAGTTTAGATCATCCATTAGCTGCTTCTTCAGCAACGAATAATCTGCAATGGCGAGATCAGGAAATCGTACATTTTTCCTTTTTTTTTTGAGTCAGAGTGCTCAAGTCAATATTTGACAGTGCCTTTTCCATACCTGATTCTGCCCTTGGAGACTTTCCCGAGCTCCAACGTGATGTTTCACCTTCATACAAGTGCCCTTACAAGCTCTCAGTGCATTTTGTCCATCTGATCCTTGTTCCTTTATAGCATCAGTGCTCAGTAGGCCGTTTTTGGCCATAATAACTTCTTTGAACATATACTTTTGCGCTTTTTGTTGCTTGAACATAATGCTCTGAGCATGTTTCTGAAGGACTAGCATTTCACTCTCTAAAGTTTCTTGCATCTCTTTCAAATTCATCATTTCCACCTTCAATGCATCATGTTCGTGCATTAAATTTTTCAATTTCTTCTGCTTTTCACACAAATTCAAATCCTCTACATGAATTAAATTCTGTTGTCCTAGGATGATACATGTTTTGAGCTCCTTGATATCTTCTTATAATCTTCTTTAACCAACTCTCTTCCCTTTTTGGAACCATTCATTCTGGTACTCCAACCTATCGTAATTGATCTTTTTGAACCCCAAGAATGTTAAAACGGAACCAATAAGCTATTTCTTAATCTTTCTAATATCAGAAACTCAATTCCAAGAATACTGTGTTATTGTCTCATATCACTAAGCAAAAACAAACTGAAAAAGAAAGAACCGAGATACTAGACCATTTAGTGAGAGCAGATTGCACAGAAGATGCAAAAAATGATGCCTCCAAAACATTACATTAATATTTGTAGGCAATTCATTTGGTATTCTAGACTTGTTGCTTCAACTAGGCAACTTTGAAGTGCATACAAGGAGCGAGAACTCTTAACATAACACTACAAATTGCTACTTCAGAAAAGATTGGTCCAGAAAATCACTTACACAAGGCAAAAGATTATTAACTCGTTAAAGAAGAGTAAACGAAAATGAGAAAACGAAAGGGAACAGTTCAGTTCAAGGATACTCACGTATGTGTTGAGTTGACAAATGAAGCTTGAGAAGTTGTTGTTCCTGAAATATTTTCCAAGAATGTCAGCAGCAAATTTGTAGCAATCCCATACAATGAAAATGTTGCCAGTGGAATTCCAAGATATGATGGAATCAGTTTCAGGTTTCCTTACCATATCATAAACCTTCTCCAAAAATGGAGGTGTTGCTCTCCTTCTTGTGGATGCAGAAGGTGAACCAACAGGATTGCTCCTACTATCACTAACATCAATTTCCGTCCGTGTTGTTGGATTGAGTCTACTGTTTGTCACCTCACTTCTCTCTTGGTTTGCTTCCATGGTTCAAATTTCAAAACAAATGTCTTTGCTCTTTTGAACTCAGAAATACAGTATCTTTTTTGAACTGAGCAACTTCTCACATTTGGTGAATGATAACGAACAATTTTACTTGATTAACATGATTTTGCCATCATGATAAATCAGATTCAGCTTCTACAAACTTCTAAAACAAAAAAAAAAAAGACAAATAGTAGTTATCATATCCTTTTGTCAATTGTCACTCACCATTTATTATACTGCTTAATGTATCAAATTCAAAGGCAGTAAATCACTCCATATTGTTAACACCAAACTATCTTTTACTTGTTCCCTTGGCTGGCAAATAGTAGTATTATTTGTCCTTCGTATTCCTTTTTTTTTTTTTATCACCTTAAAAATTCCAAATGCCAAAGTGTACATAGAAAATCAGTTCATTGGTAGGTTGTAAAAGTTACACTTTGTCTTATTATTGCATGGTAGTGGAACTCTAGTGCTCCCATGAGATCTACACCGTTAATGAGCCCCCAACATAGTTGCACTGTATAGTCTGTATTTGAAGTAGGTGGTCAAGATTGCATGGAAGCAATAAAGCTCTCTTCCGATAGACTTGTCAATTTGGCCATCCCAGTCAAGTTTTAATAAGCTCAGACTCAATTCATATGATTAGTATCATTTTTGAGTTTTAGACTATGAGTTTTGAGTTGATAAATATGAAATTCTTATTTGATTCACAGGATATTTGAGCTGTGAGCCTAATTCGGGTTAATTCAAATTCACTTATTGTTTATTAATTTCCTTAATATATTTACTATAACCATTAAGTTCTAAAACTAATTTAACATCAATAACCCTTTTGAGTTCCTAATTGTCCTCTACAGTTCTCTATATGACTATTCTTGTCAATTAATCCTATCACTTTCGCAAAGAACATAGAACGTGGAATTCAGTTTTTATGGGAAGTGGGGCGAAATATCAATATCAATGGCCGAGCTAAGCAACTCTGGTGAATAAGAGATTTTCCATATTCCACTAAGAGATTTTTCGCCCATATTTACTTCTTATTCTCCACGTCTACCGACTACGAGATTTCACTCTATAGTTCTAAGGATTGTTAATTAATACATGCACTAACAAATATAATTCTTTAGGTGATAAAGCAGCAGTTGTCGGTGACGGTGAGGAGAGAAAGAGAGAGAGAAGCCAGAGTGGACATGTGAAAAATTAAAGATTTTGGATCGTTGCTTCTGTTCCGAATCTTTTGACATAATTTTTTATATTTAATATTTCTTATATAGATTAATATATTTTGACAAATAACTCATAAATATAAAGTATTGATATTATATATTTAGATGTATAATTATATATACCAAAATATAAATATATTATATATAATTATATATATATATATAGATACAAATTAAAGTGCCAGGCATATATCGAATTTGAGCCTAATAAGGTCCAACTTGGCTCACATTTAATTCGATTTTAATATTTAAATCCAAACTCAACTTGACTCAATAAAATGTTAGGCTCATTGGGCTTTTTCTCCAGTCGAGTAGGATGAGTTCGAATAGATTCAACCCTATTGATAGTCTTATCTTCCGGCCATAACCCAATAGGCGAATATAATTAAATGAATAAAATCAATTTTTTTCTTTTCATTTTCTTTTTTTGGAACTAAATTCTTGACAATTAAATTTACCCACATATTTAAAATATAGCTCAATACTATCAATCACTTTAAAATAAGGGTAATCACAAGAAGTCCCCTAATATTTGTGTGTTTTGCAATTTATCCCCTAACATTTTATTTTTCTCACTTTATTCCCTTCAATAGTCCACCTCAGCAAATGACCAATTAAAACATTGCAATTAACAAAAATATCCCCCACTTTAATCGTTAAAATTTTTGATGAAAATGCCACTCTTCATGTTCTATAAAGAACATTATAACTAAAAAAAAATGTCTCAAATTTCTTCAAAATTATTTCGTTGCTCTTCCTCCAGATGTTGTTCATGTTACCATATGAAAGAACCAATCCAAAAAACCCGTGAATGTGATAAAATAGCACCCTAGATGTGACTTTGGACACCGCAAAGTCCTTGAAGGAGATTTCTTGGATATTCAAATTATAAGGTTTGATTTTTCGATACACTAATTATTTTTTTGTATTTTTTAGAAAAATAATTTGAATTATGAAAAAAATTATCTAGAATCGTCATGCATGTGATTATTTCAAATGAATAAACTCAGAACTTTAATGCAAAGGAAGAGAAATTATGTACTATATTCGACTCAAACTTGTCGATGTTCATATCTGTTCATTATTTTTTAGAGATAGTATTGTCCTTTTAATGTCAACTATCAGCATACTAAATATTTGCTTTGACTACGAGCCAAGGAATAAAGTGAGAAAAATAAAATGTTAGAGGATAAATTGCAAAGTACACCAAACCTTAGGGGGACATCTTGTGATTAATCCATAAAATAATTGCTCGTAGAATACACATGTAATGGTATAGCGGTTGATAATCATTTTCCTGGGCAATAATTATAAAGACAGAATTATCCTCCCCTTTAAAAAAGTTGTATTTGTCAACTGCATATTGAACTAAGGGGTAAATATAACAATACACAAACACAATAGATGAGGTTTGCTCCAGAGGTCGCAGTGCAAATATTATAAGAAGGGGTAAAAAAAAACCTACATAAGACGAGGTAGTATTTAGTGAATTAATAACTTTTCGTGGGATAGAAAGGGGATAGTTGGAATTATCTTGCAATAAAAAGGGCAATAAAGAATGATAAAAGGATAATGAAGCAAGTTTAATAATAAAAAAAAAAACCAAACAAAAAAAAAAAAAGAAAGGAGGAGGAAAACAAACCACAGGTCACCAGGAAGATAAAAACCGGAGAATTTAACAGGTGAATTGCTCCATAATATGCACTACTAAAGGTTCAGAAACCATGATAATGTGCAACCATGAAACCAGACAAAAAGTTACGAAAAATGTCTAAACTAGAAGTCAAAAAAGCCAGAGTAACTCTCATATCATCTAAATCTGAATACACAAAACTCAAAGCTAGGAAGCAACATCTTCGTCCCCATGATAGCAAGATTGCCCCCAAAGGCTGGCAGGGGGGGAATTACAGAATTTATATTCATATCCCAGATGACCGCAATTCTTCTTCTCCATGTGCAAAGTGACACCTATCCCCAAAAGTACAAGATCCCTTGGCAAAGTTCTCACAGAGTTTGGTTTTGAAGTTGCTAGCAGGAGCTGAGCCTTTAGGGCCCCCATGGTTTTTCAGAGGAGGCCGTGCAGCTGAACTTACATTGGCAATAAGCTCGCGCACCATCTGAGTTGCCAGCTTTATCTGATCGAATGTACCCTCAAGCTCAATGTTCTTCGAGTTAGGGTCTGAATCATGGTCCCTTATGGCAAGTTTTGCTCCCGTAGTGCGACAAATGTGTTTTGAATTCACACCACCTTTCCCAATAATTGCTCCAGCAAGAGAAGCATCCACACTTATCTTAGCTGTAGCAGAGGCTCCAAAGCTCCCTGCAGCTCCAAAGTCCGGAGGGGTTGACTCCATTCTGCCACCAAACCTACCAGGGAGTGGTCCTGTAGCACGAGGATCTTCATGTACAGGAGCAGTAGGCTTGCCGAGCTCCCACGCACCATGAGCAAAATGGCATTTATCTCCAAATTTACACCCTTCAGCTGTGTTGTATTTGTTGCAGAGACGAGTTTTAACAGCTGGAGGAGATGATCCATCTGGAAATGATGGTGGGACCACAGGATTTCTGGAAGCTGCTGGAAGAGCCGGATTGCTGCCAAGGATTTGTGTCACAGCTTTAATGCCACCAGGTACGTAATGCAAGAAGTGGCATCCTTCACCAAATTGACACCCCGAGGTGCTGCATACGATTTCAAAGGAAAGAATTAGAGAAATGATATATACTTTCCATCTAGCAAAAGTGATACTTGGACAGTCACGTGATGCCAGAGCCATAAACTGGATTTGTATATAAATAAATGCAAGTGAGCTTAGGGATGAAAATAGGTGGATGAAATATATGATCTTGCTATTTCCACTATACACAGCCAGCTCCTGCACTTTCCCATATCAAGACTACAAAAGAGTTCAATTACAGTACAGGATAATTGATAAGGCAAATTGTTGTACCCGAAATCCACAGGAGGTTCCAAACTCAACAATGTGTGTGTAGATGCAATATTATATCTTCACAAGTAAAACAAAATACAAAATCGAGGAAACAAGTAAACAAAATACAAAATCGAGGTAACAAGTCGGTCAAACAGCCGTCCTTTAGGCTCCTGAAGTTAAAAGAGAGCAACTATTGCCAATACATGACATCTAGCTGTGCAACAACTTCCTTAATGTCTTGGCACATAGTGAAAGCAAGTAGGCAATCTATGATAACAGCATGGCAAAACAAATTTAACCACAGCATAATTGATGGTGTAGACACTTTGGCCAAAAGGACCTAAGAAAGAAAAAAGTGACATGAGGCCTCAAAATTACAAGGGCAAAAGTTCTCATAAGACACCGTGCAAAGTGAGATCTCTTACAAATGCTACCCAACAGGCAATCTCTCAAAATTACATCAAATGCCACTAACGAGCAAAGAAGTTTAGGCAATTGCCAATTAGAAGAAAACACAAACTACCTAGCAGGATAATATACACAACTTTCGAGTACACTGGATTACAATGAGGGATAACAAAATCTGAAAATCACAATTCCATTTGTCAAACTAAACATTAGATTGGTAACAGGACCCATTCACCACAAGATAAGTCATTGAATGATTTACCAACAGCATACACGTTAATATGCATCCAAAAATAACATATTAATCACAAAAGAAATGAACAATCGAGCATAAAATATATGCAAGCTAGTAAGAGGCCATTTGCTTTCCAAGCGAATAAAAGCTCCCATATTAAGTTTGAACTGACGTTCTCATTGCAACCAATAAATGAGATAAATAAGCACGATAGGCAATCAAATTCTCAGCAATGACACAGAAATCTGGACAGACAAAGAATAAATAGCAACTTGAGAGTGGAAAAGCTAGAACAAAAGGACCCAGATCTATAATCCGCTTTACAGTTTGAAAACCTGTTCCAGATCCCTAACACAGATATGGCCTCATCTAGGATAATATGCTCTTTAATTCACTTCTTGTCCAAGGAAAAGAATTTCCTGGTTCTAGTATCGAACTGCTGAAAAGCAGCAGGATGCAGACAAAACCAGGGGTTGAGGGAGCCAAAAAGAAAATAAAAGTTGCCTGGTAAAAATTGATCAAACATCATGACTGAGTTATTATATGCACTTAAGGTACTATTAACCTAATATACATAATCTTTAATCACATAGACATCTATTATCTTCATGCGATCAGACCCAAAACCTAAATCTATTTTCTCATTCACCTCTTTAGAGCACCCCCGGACCCAACCAACCAGAGAAAAAAAAAGGGAAAAAGACTGGGAATCCTATCCGCTCTTCAATTACTCTCAGTCAATCTCCCAACCTCCACATGATTTCTCAGTCCAACTGCTCAGCGGCTGCCACTGAGTCATATTCAGTAACACCAACACCAGCAAATGATTTTTCACAAGAAGGTCTCTTTGATCTCCTGTCTATAATCCCCAACCTGAACCCTCCAAATCTTCCTGTGTCTTCTCTGTCAGTCTGTACCTCTAAAATGAGCATAAATACAATCAAGAACCAGAACTTGTAGGACAACCTGCCATACCAAACCAAATTTAGCATGCCAAAAGGAGAAAAAAAAAGCAGTTGTTGCAAATTAATCCATTGAAGTCCCATAGTCTTTCAATTATTTGGAAGAAAATTAAGACTGTAGTGAGATATTGGCCAATCTCCATGTGTCCTACACCACATATGATTTTCCCATAATGTAATGCCTGGGATGAGTTTAATGCGATGCATGCTAATGAGAAAGCCATATTCAAACTTCAGATTTCTACAAGCTAATTTTGTCAAAGAGCAAGCTAAAGTTTCTTTGTGAGTAAATTACAGAGTCATGATTCCAGGTATACAAAGATTCAATGAATATGTAGACAATGGGATATAAACACTTTGACATCATAAAGCATTCAAGTTTCCCACTAAAGGAAGACAAGCTCGAGTCTCAGCACATCAAAGTAAGCACAAAATCCAGCCTGTAAATATTGACTTGATCAAACAACACAGTTCCATTGAAGTAAATCTTCCAAAGACAGTCAAACATCAAAGGTCTGCCCAAATTTACATATGATATCTCTCCAAATAGCAAAGCAAGATATGATGTTTTACTCAGTATGTGCTCAAAAATTCATTCTTATCACAAGTACCATATAGAGAAAGAGGTAAAGCATCAGTCCAAATCATCATCTTGACAGGAAAAAGAAAAAACTTACTAACAGAAACAAAAGAGGGCAGGAGGTGGACAAGGAAAAAGAGGAGAAAGAGAAAATATATGTAGATCAACTTGTGCCAAATCTACATGAAAGTACTAGTTGGAGAACAATATATAATAAGCCAATTTAAGTGAGCTACCAGAACATAATTGTCCAATAAGTTACCACTCACTGCTCTAAGGCTTAAAAAGGCCATAACCATTGCAAGGTCCAACTAGGCCTATACATACCCTATCTTACATTTAAAAAAAAAGGTAGCATTTGCATCATGCAAACCAACCAATCTGTGCACATCTGAATCAAGATTTATAGCAAAGCATGTAGGAAGCCGGCCTATTCGAAACTTAAAACGAAAATGACAAAAAGCAGCAAAATCCACAGAAATTCCTAGCCAAATAGCTCTACCCCTAAGGTAGCAACAACAAAGAAAACAATGCAAAATAATGACAGCATCAGAATGATTAATATGTCACACTCGATAGCTGTTACCAAGTTGAATAGATGGCTGGTTATTCATTTACAAACCCAGCACCATTCTCATTCACTAATGGCAATTGGCCTATTATAAAACCAGTGACCTGTATCCAAATTTAGTGTCGATCGCTTAGCCAAATTCCACTGCATACTCTGCATTTTCCAGCATCAGAATGATTAAGATGTCACACTCAATAGCTGTTACCAAGTTGAATAGATGGCTGGTAATTCATTTACCAACCAAACACCATACTCATTCACTAATGGCTATTGACTTGTTATAAAAATGGTGACCTGTATCCATATTTAGTGTCAATCGCTTAGCCAAATTCCATTGCATAAACTCTGCATTTTCCAAGGAGAGTTCGACAATAATCAACTTAGTTATGTGGGAGACGGCAGACAGAGTTCATCAACTGATCAACTTTTGAGTTATATAACCGAGCAAGTGGCTAGTTCAAATTACTCGCTACCCAGCCAATTCCACTCACAGATCAATATTGGTTAAACAAGTATTCCTGTATCAAAACTTCAAATACCCAATTCATTAGTCAAACACCAAAATTTAAATTAGTGACAGTATGCATAATTCTTGGGCTTGCAGCTTATACACACCAGCAAACATAATACTGCATTTTAATATTTAGTTTAAGTGAGTTAAGATTAGAACCTGAAAAACTTTGTGCATGGCTTCGATTTGCTTCCTATACCGGATGAAAAGGACTCCGTTTCTGTTACAGCAAATTATCGTTTTTCAAAGTTAAACTTCCAATGAGTTATTAATCTTAAAATTTTGCGATATAGCTCAAACTCTGAATAACATTTCTTGTCATCATAACTACACCGTACTTGCATTATTCATAGTAAAGATGTACATAATTAATTAAATAATGTAAAAAACCATTGATAATTAGATTATGCTCCTTATGCTTCAAACAGGCCCTTTCAATATTCTTGAACGATCCTTTTACACATCGACTTGAACCTCAAGACTTAAAGTATTAAGTTTACTTCAACATCGTTTCCATGTTCACTTTGAAGGCAAAGAGAAAAACTAGTATTCTGCATTCCAAAATCTTAATGAAATGTAATCAAAATAATAATATATTGATTGAAAAATGCGCATGTGATGCATGCAAATAATGTGTTGCAAATAATGCCAATCCAAGCACACTCAATATTTTCTTATATAAGCTTAACTAAAGTGGGAGAGAAGTGTACAGCCATAAACACATCTATATTCTCCTATTTAACATGAATTTCTTTTTCTTCTTAGCTTTTTCACTTCAATGTATAGCAAGTAACAAACACCCTAAAGAACTCACACAAAATAATGGAGGATATTATTTTCCTTCAACTAAAAAGTAGCATATAGGCACAAAAACTTGTATTGTTTTCCTTTAATCAGAAATTTGAAGCAAAATTCTTCCATTATGCTTGCTGAGTTTTATGTATGCCAAGTTTATTTGGTATTTGCTTTACTCTGACAACAGTACTCATCAAAAATTGCAGATAAATTCTTTCCTGTTTTCATACTAAGTATCTGAAAACACAAAACCCCAAAAAATAAAACGTATAGTAAAAAGAATAAAACTTTACATGCTTTCTTACTCCTGAAACAGAAATAAAGAGATTAACCCAATCAATCTTATCAAATATTCCAAGACTTGAACCTTTCAAAATGGCAAAGATTCTTATTCTTGGAGAGCAAAACCAATTTACCATTAATTGGGGAACTTTATTTTTTTAAGAAAAAAGGTAAAGGAGAGAAAAAAACAAAGACGCGGACTACAGGCTAAAACTCGAATAGGCAATACACACAAAAGTTAGAAAAAATGAAAAAAAAAAAAAGAAAAAAAAACCCTAGGAACAAAGACGATATAAATGTACTCCTAAAAACCGACATAAAGGATTTACACCGCAGAGATTTTGTTGCAATTCCACAAAAATCTCAAACAAACAATGACGCGCTTAAAAATATAACACACATACACATGCATGTAGATAGTAAAAGAAACCAAAAATAAAACCTAGATTCGACAATCAATAATATATACAAAGCAAAGTACAAGTTTAAGGAAGACAGAACAAGGAAGCAACCAAACCTTGTTTCGATTTCTTAATGCCGCCATTGCCGTTGGTGGCTGCGCCGCCGTCGGGCCTTCCTCTTTTCCGAGCGCCTCCAAACTCCATAATATTCCAAAAACGAACCTTTTAGCAAAGAATTTCACTGTTTCGAGGAATTCTCAAATGGAAAACCCTTGAAATTCGCAAGCAGAAAAAAGCCCTAATTTTTTGCCTAGGGTTCGAGAAGAGGATAGAGAGAGAGAGAGAGA
Organism: Coffea arabica; assembly: GCF_036785885.1. Lineage (NCBI taxonomy): Eukaryota > Viridiplantae > Streptophyta > Magnoliopsida > Gentianales > Rubiaceae > Coffea > Coffea arabica. Next base: position 7,226,286 of record NC_092310.1, read on the forward strand.
GAGAGGTAGAGAAAAAGCGGTGACGGAAAAGGAAGTGAAGGAGCAGTGGATTTTGGCAGTTATAGAGCTGTCTAGTGTGTGTTGTGCGTGAGAGAGAAGGACATCGAGAAAGCAAAGTAAAGTAAATTCTGGGTGACGTAATTGTAAGCGAGTGTTTTCACGTGCCGTAATAAATTGTTACCATAGGGCAGTCGAGTACCTTAATAATTACGTCAATGCTTTGGTTTGGGAACGTAGGGTCAAGGACTCAAGCCTGCGCTCGTCTGCCTCGCAATGCTTTTCATTTTTCATTTTTTTTGGCAAGCCTGTTTGGATAGCCTTGGATTGATAGTTTTCGCAAAATATTTTTTATGTTTTTCATGAATATATTTTTTTAATTTTTTTATCTCATATATATCAAATTGTTATGTCACATTTTCTATAAAAACTCCTAAAAATAAGAATCCAAATATAATATTTTCTTGCATCATAAATTCATTTTTTAATTCACATTTTTATATTTCTAATTATCATTTTATTTTACATATAATATATCACAAAAAGTGCTATAACAATTATTTCAAATACTACCTCGATCTAGGGGTGCTAGCAAGTCAAGCTGCTCGCGAGTAGCTCGCAAGCAGTTTAATCAAAAGCTTGACTCGAGCTCGAGCTACTCGTTAAATTTAACGAGTCGAGTTCGAACTCAAGAAATAAGTACTCGAGTGCTCGTCGAGCTTAATCGAGTTTTCATATTTTATTTATATTATATATTTTTAAAAAAATTATAGATTTATTTCAAAACTCGAGCTCGAGCTCGAGTAGCTCGGGCTTGATATTTACTCGAGCTTACTCGAGCTCAAACGAGTCGAGCTCGAGTTTAGTTTTATTTCATCGACTCGAGCTCGAGCCCAAATTTTTTTACTCGATCGAGCTCGAGTAGCACAAATTTTGATCGAGCTCGAGCTCAAATATGGTGCTACTCGAGCTCGACTCGGTTCGATAGCACCTCTACCTCGATCCAAATACACACATTGGAAATTGAGGAAGAGGAAAAGTGGGTTATTTTTTATGGTTTTTTTTTTTTTTGCAGGAGGGAGGGCGTTTGAGATTTTGACAATATAGGGTAAATGTAATAGAACTTCATAATTTCTGTTTTTTTTATTCACAAAATATATTTTCATGTGTATGTGTATTTGTGAATAAAAAATCAAAAACAGAAATCATGAAGTTCTATCACATTTGCCTGTTTGTATGTATGTATGTATGTATTTGATATTTAGAATGTATGTATGTATGTATTTGATATTTAGAAGGTGACATTTATAAAGAGAATAAGCTCAGCCTTTTTTTGTTTTTTAAATTTTTGTCTAGCAGGAAAGGAATAGGATTCGAGAAGGGCACAAGGGAAGGGAGACTTGAATCCTAAAATTTCTAAATCCCGAGATTTCAACCTTAACTATTAGCCTAAGACAATGTAAACTCATCCCATGCTAATGTGAAAACATATTACAACGCATTAGCCAACTATAGTGATTCGTACAAATCACCTAAACGGCACTTTAGTTGACAGTAGAACTCAATAAGTAGGAGTGTGCAAAATCAAAAAGTTCCGATTTATCAATCGAATTCAAATTGAATTCGAAATTTTCCAAATCGGTAATTTGGAATTTCCAATTTTGAATTGTGCAAATGTGGTTCATATTCGGTAACGGAGTTTTTGAAATCGAAATTTTCGATTTCGAATTATATTCGGTAACGGAGTTTTTGTAATCCAAATTTTCGATTTCGTATTCATAATTCGAAACTGGAAATAGAAATCGAAATTTTTTATTTTGATTTCATTTTATAATATATATTACTATATATTTATATATGTAATAATATTTTTTATAATATATGTAACATAAAATTTATATTATATAACAATACATCTAACAAAAAAAGGAAAAAAAAAGGAAAAAAGATTTTCAAATTTGGTGAATTCAGAATTTACCAAATTCATAATTGAATTCGAATTTGGAACTAGTGAATTCAAAATCAAATTCAGTCGGTAATTCTGCTGCCAAAATTTTGAAAAATTCTGAATTCAAAGTTCCAAATTATTGAATTCGAATTAGTTGCACATCCCTATTAATAAGTTCACGCGCAATTGAGCTGCAACTAGTTGGCACTCTCCCTTCTCTTCTTTCCAAGAAAACAACAAATGATAAGAAAAGTTCAAAAATCGAGCTTGATCAATATCGAGATCGAGTTGAGTTCAAGTTGATGAAGTTGAACTCGAACTCGAATTTGAGTAAAAATTATTAAACTCGTTAACTCGCAAGTAGCTCGTGAACTCGATTATATATATATTATTTTTCATTTTAATAGTAAAATTACATATATATTCCTAATATTTTATTATTTGTTAAGAAAAATTATTATTTTATTCATTTTTAAAAAATAAAATAATTTTTAAAATAAAATAATTATTATTTTTTTATTTTTTTAAGCTCTAACTCGAGCTCAATCTTGACATTTTAAACTCGTCGAGTTCGAGCTCGAATTCAAGTTTCATAAAATTAAGTTGAGACTCGACTCGATTAGTATAAAATTCGATTCGACTGGACTCGTTTGCACCCCTGCTTAGATACACTTGTGCCAATATTTGTATTGGTTAATTCCATCATTTAGTTCTGTGAGAAATATTTGATGTACTTTCTTAGATTTTCCAAAATGATGACAACGTTCTCATTTTATCCTTTTGCGATTTCAGCAAAACATAGATGAAGTAAGTTTCAAAATTTTCGCACAGAAATTGCAAGGGACAGAAGTATAGCGAATTGAAACTTTGGCAAACTTGTACAGTTCATTTTTTGGAATTTCTGTTTTGGTTTGTAACCATGTTTTTTAAAATTTGTTTCCATTCAACTATTTTGTTTTACATGCATTACATCACAAACAATGTCACACTATTATTCTTAAAAATTACACTCGTGTTATTGCCAATGCACCATGTTTGAACTACAAGTCAAACGAGAAACCAATGGCAAGAACTATGAACTTAAAGCCTTAAAACAACGATAGCCCAATTTCAAACGAATAGCAGCCAAAAATTAAACAGATCTTGATTTTTTCCCCTCTTGCACTTTTCATCATTCACTTATTTCGTTATTTATTTATTTTTTGAAAATATTGCTTTTTTTTTTTGGTTCAAAAAAGACTCTAAACTTTCCAGGGGAGAAAAAGAATCGCTTTCAACAAGAAACCCTATCGTTTTAATCTGTAATTAAGTCACTAGATATTAGAAAAGATGGCCTCTTCATACCTACCCAAAAAAAGACGGTCTCTTCAATACAACTCTGTAATCTTTTTTTATGGTTGTCAGTTTTTAATTAATTGTATCCATTTTTCTAATTGTACACTTTCTTTTCCTGCAAAATAATAAATAACTAGGGGTTCATGCAAAATCCCACTAGATCGAAGTCCCCCTTGAGCTTTTCTTTTGATCTTTAAGAAAAGTCATTCTGCTAATTGTTGTCCCCTGATAGAAATTTCGTCATATAGTTTTAATTTGTTTCTAGTAAGATGGTCAAATTGTTTGTTTTTTCTTTTACTTAATAAATGTTTTCTTAGAGTTTCCCTTGTGCCTGAAGTCATTTAATCTTTGGACCAACTCTACTTTGCACCTCCAAATTTGCACTACTTTTTTATTTTACACCTTAAATTTTAATTTTGAATAATTTGTACTCTATGCTCTCAATTTTGGACACTTTGTATCCTAAACTTTCAAATTTGTCCTATTTAAGTCCAATTAATGACAATATTAGAAAAATTAATGGAATAGAAGACTCTATAAATTAATGATGTTGTGTTGAAAGTGATCCAAAGGAGTCCAGTGATCACGGTTAAAATAATATGCTACAGTATCATTAATTTGCACTATCTTCTATTTTGTTAATTTTGATAATAGAATTAGTGATTGGGACCATAGAAAACAATGACAATGTGCCGAAAGTGATCGAAAGGAGTTGCAAGATCACCGTTAGAACAAAATCATACGTTATCAATAATTTGCACTATCATTTATCTCATTAATTTTGCCAATATTGTTATTGATTGGATTTAAATAGGACAACTTTGAGAGTTTAGGATGCTCAAGTATCTAATAGTGAGAATTTAAGGCGCAATGTGTCCAAAATTCAAATTTAGTGTGTAAAGTGAAACGTAGTATTCCTAGTATTCCTAGTATTCCTCCATCCCATTTTACTTGTGATGGCCAACTTTGTACACAGTTTAAGAGTTTTATTATTTGATTAGCTAGTAAATAGCTCTTTCCATGACTACCTCTTCATTTAAATTCAAATTTTGTTATTTGCTTTTAAATTTTTGAATTACACAATGGATAGTTGGAGCAATTAATTTCAAAACATGACTTTGATGCACGTTTTGGAAATTGAAAGAAGGGTAAAATGGAGAGGTTAATCTTTTTTCACTTTCTTTTTTAGATCAGGAGAAATATCAAGGGACAAATTAAAATGAAAATTAAGACTAATAAAATGGGAAGGAGTACAAGTTTACGAGTGCAAAGTGAAATTAATCCTTAATTTTTATAGTTCTTCCACCTTCGTTTGAAACAGAATGATCTCTCTCCGTGGAAGTCTTAGCATGAAATATTGAAATTTACAATTTGTGCTAATATTATGATCTCAAACATCATGACTATTCAACTTATGACTAACTATATTCAGAGGATAAGCTTATTGAAATCTGCAAAGCACGGAAGGAATTATTAAAAGTAACATACATAAAAGCTTGGTGGGCATGACAAACATATTCAACAACATAAATATTAGCTTATTAGTGTATTTGACGCTATTCACGCATGAAATAATTGACTGATAAAATAAACTTTTTTTCTATTTATAACAGTGAGTGTCATGTTACATGTTAGCAACGCATTTTGATTTCATCAGAAACGCTTTTAATCTTTGAGGTCATCTAGCTCGTTTGGAAATTGTATTGTATTTTTTGAGAGTGTTTGCAAGTGTATAGAAAAATAACATTATCGTACTTTTATTACAATTTGATATGTGTAAAATAAATAGTGACCCAAAAATATTCTTAAAAAAAAAATCTACAATAATAGCAACACAAACAAACTAAAAATCTTTGGTGAAAGTAGGATGATCCTACATGTATCCCTTTAAGCATTAATAATTTCTCATTTCTATTAGTAATATATTTGACACGCAAGTAGTTATCCATAATTTAGTCTTTCGCAGACTTCTACTAGTAAAAGGATATTTTCCGGGTCTAATGTGATATAATTGTTTCATTTACAACGGTTTTCAATTGTTTACTCAAAAACAAAATGGTGTTTTTGACATTTTTTTTCCGGAGATGACAACTATTTCATTTACAAAGGTTTTCAAGGGGAGGGGCGGACCTAAAGAGGTCCAGGGATAACGCGAAAGGGAGTGAATCACCACCGGATCAAACGGATGCACAACACACCCGTCTGGATTTTTTTGAAACAAGCCACTTTAAATGTGGCATTTGGCGAGAGGCAAGTCTTAATGGCTAGGTGGTGGCCACTGTATTTTTGACTCAATGATTTGGAATTTTAAAACATATTCGCCCTACCCCTACATGCACTTGTCAATATACGTACCTAGGTTTACACTCTTAACATGCACTTATCCGAGGATAGAGCATCTTTAATCGTGCGTACGAGAATTTCGGCCATGCATTATAGGTAGAACAATAACGACGATATAAATGAGAGGCAAGGAATTAAAGCAAGGAAAGTAGGATTATCCCATGATAGCCCCACTACTCTCGACTACTGCTAGTCCTAAGACTAAAAAGCTAGAATATAATCTTTTTTGGTACGAGGATCAAGTCCTATTCTATTAGGTCAAATTTTGTAAAGGCAAAGTCATTATGGAATGATTATATTGCTGGTATATATATCACAGTCACTCAAAGTCATTATAAGGGTTTGACGATTAGCAAAGATGTATTTTAATTTTGTGTTTATCTTTAGAAATAATTAACTATAATATAAGACAGTTAATCATGTCACATCATCAGTCATGCCCCTTTGAACCTAGAAACCTTTCTTTATCTTTGTTTTGTATGGAAAGGAAAGAGGAAAGAAATTATTATCTGTAGAACCCAAAAAATTCACCAAAAATATATAGAAGATAAATTTGATAAAATCAATGTATATAGGGAGGCAATTTACACACATATTTTATGCGTGGGAGAAGAGAAATAATACCAATAATAATCTATTAATCACTTCATAAGAACAAAACTCTCAATTTTTCATTCTTTTCAACTAATACAATAATAAAACTCCCTATTTATAAACTTATGTGACTTGGTAATTAAACAAATCTTATAATCATAAGAAATTTCTTAATAAAACACAAATTGCTAAACAATAAAACTATCATAACTTCACTCAAATAAACTACTAAAACTCGATTTGACTAAATATTGCTGCTAAACAATAATATGAAAATTTCTATTTTTGAACCTTGATTTAATATGCCAACATTATCAAAAGTTGAACTTGCATTCTACTATGAAATAAACAACACCGAATAAGTTATAATTAGAGGTGTCAAATAAAACCATTTAACTAATTTTACCCATATCCGCCCATTAATAATTGAATATGGGTACATTAAATTTTTATATATGGATATAAATGGGTTACCTAATTATACCCTAATTAAATGGGTATAATTAGGTAACCCATCTAACCCATTTAACCCATTTAACTTACATTCCCAAACCTTTTGTATTTCCTGGGGTGAAAAAGAGCTGGCTGGAGTTTTTTCAGGTGGAAAAGACTCAAATTCTTGAAAATTGCAATCTACACCTGTAAAAGTATCCCAATTATGTTCTTGAGTAGTGATGGGTCTGGTGAAGAATTTCAGGGAGAAAAAGAGGGGGTCCCTGGAGGATGAGCAGTTTTGAAAATTTAGCAATTATTTACGCGATTTACTTTCTATAAAATGGTGCAAGTTTTGAAATATTTGATAATGGCTAACCTTTTGTATTTCCCAAACTATTTTTTATGTTAAGTATTTTTGTTTTATTTATTATATTTATTTGTTGGTTTTATCTTATCGCTTTATTTCCTTGTAATTTATTAATTTGATCATTTTTTAGCATCATCAATTTATGACAAATTTTAGCTTCCTTTCTTACCTTTTCAAATGAAATTTTAAATTTATAAACGAAAAAATACTAGGGGTTCAAAGTTTCGGATTAAATTTTTTGTTAACTTTCATATTATTTAGTCCAAATTTTTAGATTCTCATTGTTCAATTATTAAATAATATGTAATTTTGCAACATGGCATGCGGATGGAAAAAAATTGATAATTAGACTTATTTGGCATAATAAGTAAATATTTAAAATTAATGATGGATGTAAAATGGTATAAATTGATAATTTAGTTTACAAAATGAATTTATATGAGCTTGTAAAAATTTAGAATGAATGGGTTATAAATGGGTAATTGGGTTACCCAACTCATTTTTTGATTTACCCATTTATACCCATCTAATTAAATGGATATAAATGGGTTGACTCACTTATACCCATTACCCATTTTACCCAACCCAAACCCGCCCAAATCACCCATCTTGCCACCTCTAGTTATAATTATGTTCTTAGTTTTTTGTATAATTATTATTTTGCGATAAGTATGTATACAATAAAAATTCTACCAATTATGTTTTTTTTTTGGGATACTTGAAGGCACTGAATCTCAAATGACTGTTTCAGGGATTTCCAGCTTTTCCAACATCTCTTCTGATTAATTAACAATCTAATCAATTTATGAATTAAAGATTGATTTATGTAACCCTCTGCATGCTCATTCTTTCTCACCATAGGAAATTTCAATCTCATTACAATGTATGCTGATGTTCAATTAGCATTAGAATCAACAAGTCTGGCAGATATTCATCCACGACATAAAGTTTTCATTGAAACCTAAACTATACTACATTCATTTGCGAAGCTAGCGTAATTCTATAGCATTGCGAGAATAATGGCTTGAGATCTCCAACACATTACAGGAGCATATCATCTTTCACTAGTTAAATAAATTCAATATAGCTAGCCACTACACACAAATACACATATACATACATATATACATATACATACATATATACATATACATGTATATGTACATGTCATGGATACATATATACACATATACACATATATGTATATATGTATGCATACATACACGTATATATGTATATGTCGTGGATACATATATACATATATACACATACATACATATATGTATATATACATACACACACATATATATATATATGTATATGTAGACATGTTTTAAGTAATGGAACAACAAAATCACAACGTTTGATCAAAAAAAAAAAAATCACAAGTTGAATACAAAAATTCCTGAAGAAAAATATTGGAACAGAAAAAAGATATAATGATATCTCTAAAAGCATCATCACTATAGTAGTACCATATGACATTTCATCTTCAAAGCTTTCTGTCCTCCACAAGGCCACAAGATTGTGGAATGATGTGAAACCTTAAAATGATATGAAATCAGGTTTACACCAGCATTAAAATCCACATATAATAAAGTTGTATGTCGTGATTGGATTGGATTATTTAGTAGCCAATAAGGCTAACAATATTATCATCCCATCATCAACAAATTGGAGCTTTATTTCTGAGGCCGGGGAGGCGACACTTTATCTCCTTAATTATGTTGCTTATTTCTTCTCTAATTAAATGCCAACTATTAGGACAGAGAGCAAGAAATTAAATAATTTATCTGTATAATGATTTTGAACATATGAAATTTGCGAGAACATTTCTTCATCAAAATTGGATGAGGATAGTAAAAACATATAGATAACTATTGTTGTTAATAAATTAATGTAAAAACGTATATTCAAATTGAATAAACGAGCATGAAGCATTGAATTTTAGACACCAGAAATATTTCATGTTTTTACATATCTTGTAAACCTCAAATTGCTCTGTCCTTGTTCTCTATGTCGAGTTGAGTCAGGATTTGTTTCCTTTCATTTCAACTTAGTTAGGTCGAACTGTACACCCCATGTTTGATGGCTATCATCAAGACTTATGTCATAAATCACCTGCTTTAGTATCTTTTGAACAAGAAGAAAAGACGCTTGAGTTTTCTCCCCCTCATATATACACACGGTCACTATAACTTCAGCTCTATTTATTGGTTTGAAAAAGATACTGCTCATTTGAAATTAAAATGTGAAATGAACGATTAATAGCAGGAACCAATTTCACGGCAGCCTATAGTTCTTACCTGCTCACGAGTAACAGAAATCACCTGCTCAGTATGGAATAAATCAAGAAATGTGAACGTCCTTAGTAAGTCAGTAAATAGCGGAATGAAACATCAAATACTGTTTGATAAGGCCATAAAACTACCAGAGTGTCCATTAATTAGCAGAATGTCTATTAATTAGCACATGTTGCCAACTTCTAATTACAAAATCCTGGAGAAAGTAAATCACCATCGCAGAAGCAATCATGCCCTTCACCAGATCTAGAAAGTTCTTGCTTATCTTATTCTAGCTAGAACTAATCAATCTACTAGCTAGAAACTAATCAATCTACTAGAGATCTATGGATCTCTCGACCATTGAAAGGTTTAAAAGCATTCGAGTATCCCTTGATTTATTTAAGACAAGATTGCTCTTATCCTGATATAATCAACCTCCCCAAATATCAAAACCAGATACTGCAAAATCTAGACTTTGTTGAGCACATCATCTCCGCCTTGATCTTCCTCCTTGTTGGATTGTGTAATTGAGTTATCTTCATCAGGATTACCACACTTGTACCACTTTGCACAGAAAATGTAGATCACGAAATCAATTGCACTCAGGCAGGCAATGAGGAAGTAGAATTTGTCCATGTGACCTTCATTCAAGTCCTCAGGGATCCATCCAGGTTTGTCACCCTTAGCAGTTATCTGCATCACCATATTAACCAGCATGCTACTGACAAAGTTTCCAATCGAGATTGAAGCCATGCAAAGGGAGCTTCCAAAACTCTTGATTCCATCGGGAGCTTGGCTGTTAAAGAACTCCAATTGACCAACATACATGAACACCTCTGAAGCTCCTACGAGAACATATTGTGGAACTTGACAAAATATGCTTAAAGAACTGGATTGTTGTCCGGGGATGACTCTTTTAAGTCTTTCAATCTCTGTTACACCAGCTGCAATCATCGCTAGCATTCCTATGATTATCCCAGCTCCCATTCTTTGAAGCTCAGTTATACCTTTGGGATTTCCACTCAATCTTCCGGCCAAGGGGACAAGAATTCTTTGATAGATTCCAGTGCAGAGTAGGACACTGCAAATGTCAAAAGCAGACATGCTAGCAGCCGGAAGATTAAATTTCCCAAGACTTTTATTCATAACTGCACCTTGCTCTACGAACAATGAAGCCATTTGAGTGAAAACCACAGAGTATATAATAGTGCAGAGCCATATTGGAAACATTCTTATAATACATTTGGCTTCTTCAACCTGAGTGATGGTGCAAAGATTCCATGCACTTCTCTTGCCAAAATTTTCTTCTTCTGTCATTATTGCTGCCTTGTCCAAAAACCTAGCATTTTCACAAACAGGAAGCCAAAATACTTAGATAATTAGAATTAAAACAGGATTGATAACATGCAAAAAATCCATTGTTATGGAATTAGTTTTGAAGTTAATTGAAGATATGTTTATTTACTCACCCGAATTCGTCTGTGTGCAGAATCTTTCTACTTCCTTTAATTACTGATTCTGATCCTTCTACCTCATACAGTTTATCACTATCAACTTGAGGAAGCTTACATTTTTTTATTGCAGCAACAAATACTTGAGCAACACGCGGCAAAGGGTTACCAAACGGCTTGATATATCGATAGCATGATGAGCCAAGCAAAAATGATGCCAAGGCTACAACAGCAGCACCTGCGGACACCCAAAATCCTAGTGTCCACCTGCCAGTATCCTCATAATATACCAATATGGTATTTGAGAATAGTGAACCAACATTGAGAGCAAAGTAGAAATAGCAAAAGAAAGCAGCTTTGGAGGATTTCTGTTTTGGATTATTCTCATCAAATTGATCTGATCCAAACGTTGCAAGAGTTGGCTGGTGTCCACCATATCCTAGTGCTACGAGATATATTCCTGAGTAAAAGATTGCATTGCCAATTGGTGTAGTGGGATTACAATCTAGTATTCCATCACCACATCCAACAGGTTTAACCAGCATAAGCCAGGATGACAATGATACAATCACCAAGCCCTGAAAATTCACGTTAAACATAAATTAGATCTAACCATATCCATGCAGATATAACAAAAAACATATAATCCTTGAAATCTACAAAATCTGAAGTAGTATAGAGAAAAGTTAATTTACCAGAACAAGAATTACTTGAAAGATTGCACAGGTTAAATATCGACCCCAGTATGAATCACTGAGAAAGGCTCCGACAAGTGAGCACAGGTAAACTGTTCCAGTCCATTTGCTGACATTATTGGCTGCAGAGGCATTATCTTGGCCAAGAACTCTGGTTAAAAACAAAACCAGATTTACACTGACACCAAAGAAAGCTAATGTAGCAAGACCTTGATTTGCTGAAGGATGAAAAAAGTAAAAAAAAAAAATCAAGAAGATTAATTGATGGTAAGAAATTCAGGAAGATTGAAGAATTATTAAAAACTAAAGTAGCATTATTTTGTTAATTTGGCAGACTAAAATTACCGAGCAAGAGAAATGCCGAACTCCAGCCTCCCAGGTGGTTTCTTATAGGTAAGACTCCTCCAATATTCAGACAAAGTTTCTGTTTCTGATCATAGTTGGCAGACCTTTCAACTTCAGACATTTCTTCAAAGACATAGTTCTTCTTGCTTGCTTGTTCCTGAAGAATAAAGAATCAACATTCTGGATCAGTAAAGTTTAATTTACAGATTCATTTTTTAGTAAGAAATACAAAATTATGTCCTGAAACTAATTACTACTTCAAGTATTAGCTATTGAGATTCAACTGAGACTCAACTCATCTGTTAGGTATTATAGAAATTTTAAACTATCTTGAGACATAGTATGAAACAGGTGTTAGTGAATGCAAATTGGACCTAAGTTGTGGAAAAAAGGCTGAGACGCGGTCACAATTTCAAATTTGTGAATTCTACTTGTATTAGATAATAGACATGCACAAATTTCTGAATGCTACTCAATTTTTTTTATATCTTTTTCTTTTTTGTTGTGATTTAAGAAAGGGAATATTCGAAATAAATTACAAGAAATGGTAGAAGAATTCAAGACCATTACTAGATCACAATGAAAAGGACAGTTCGAAAATACTATGAAGAGAATTTTGGACACTATTGTACTCACAAAAAGTGGGTGATATGACACCCGAAAAGCACAACCATGTTTCAGTAACGCTTCAGTGACTGCAACAAGAGCAAATTGACTCATTGATCCAAAAAAAAAAAACATGAATTCTCCTCCAATGTGCTGAAGTGAAAAAAAAAGATGAAAAATAAAAGAATGAGAAGGGATATATCCTCTACCTTTTGTGAGATAGCCGTGTTTAGCGAGTCTACCGTAGCCATGTAAGATTTTGTCTGCAAATTCTGCAATAAGAAAACGAAAAAGAAATTCAATAGTTGCTGCAAAGAAAGACAAAACTATGTGAAAACTTAGCCAAAATTTCTCTAAGGGTAACAAGCATCAAAGAAAAACCAGTAAGTTATTTTCTAATGAATAATACTTCAGTATTGTCTTTCTTTTTTATTGATGAATACAATACTATATTCAATAGGTTAAGATGATGCTAATAAACTAAGAAAGAAGTAAATCAGGCAAGGTCAAAGTATGAGAAGAATGCCTTATAGACGCCAGCTGACATTTAGGAAGTTGTAAACTTGATCAAGAAAGCAAGTCAGAAAGAAGAAGTTTGATGCACCTTGTGCAAGAAATCGCCAATTTATAGCAATGTAAGAAGAAATGGTGATGTGGGGATGACAGTGTGAGTCTTTTTCATAATTATCTATCTTTCTTCAAGAAAAATATTGTTCTTTGGGATAAAAGGAAAAAGAAAAATGCTGACATGTAGCAAGATGGGTATTCATTGAAAACCTCAGTGCTCTAAAAAATTGCTGATCACAAGTTTTGCAGAACTGTCCCAATCAGTGGATTTTTATGAGTCTCTACATATAAGAATGAGGTAGACAATGTTCTCTTCTATGGTTTTTTGTTTTACAATTTTTTTAAAAGATTGAAGTGCTTTTTATTTTGCTAATTAACTTTTTGCATCACCAACCACAACAAACAGTTCAAATTAATAACTCTTCTAGAACAGCATAAAAGTTGCAAAATGGAATCAAACAACTTCAAGGTCCCTCTCAAACTTTATGGTTAAAAGCTAACCTTCCATTTATATGATCACAGCAGCCAAAAAAATTCCCATACTAAGCATACAAATTTCAGGTATATGACAAGAAAATTAGGAAAAGATGAAAAGTTAATAGGCTAGAAATTCTGATCTAATTGGCCTAACCTAATTACAACAATGAATCCAAAAATTATTGCAGATATTCTTTACTTAGATCATGCAATAATTGATCAAATAATTCTTCTATTTAGGTGTAACCTAACATATAGTATTTTTTTGCTGGTACAAGCCAAAAAAAAAAAAAAAAAAAAGTCATTTACAGAACCCTCAAATAAAGACACATGCAAAAGCCATAAACAAAATATCTTAGAAAACATTACTTTAAAACATTATCAAGTTCACAAACCTTTTCTTAAATTTGATTACTGAAAGTAATATGAATTCCGGAGTGTTTCCAGACTCTGGCGAAGGCGAAGATCGCGTATCAACTAGCCCAAGTGGCCGTGAAGCCAAGATGCTTAGTCTAGGACCTCTCGGAAAACTATCAAAGCCGGTTAAATCTATTGACATTTACGGGGACAAAAGATTATCAAATTGTTGACACAGATAAGCCTGTGAATCTCCACCACTTTCTCTGTATTTATTCAAGAATTCTATACTCAAAGGAAATTTAGATTAGAGTTATATTTTGAGAGTTTAGGGAAACTGAAACAAGAAAAATAGTGATTGAGACTGGAATTTTGGAGACGAAAGGAAAGGAAGCATATATATTTATAGAGAAAATTATGAACCAACGTTGTTGAATCAGTCTTTCTTAGGATTTTTAGTGTAACAAACTTGCTTAAATTTAGGTCCGGTTGTTCCTGAGATGTCTCAAAGTAAGTAGAAGTAGACTTTGTGTGAGATCAGGACTCCAAAAAAAAAAAAAACTTCTCTTCTCATTTTATTTTGTTTATTATTTATTTATTAAGTTTCGTGAGCCTGAAGTTTCTCTATGCCTATGTTCTTCGTAGTCTCCTTTTTTTTTTTTTTTCTAATACAGTGAGATTTTCCTTCCAAATGGAGACGAAAAGAAAAGAAAAAGAGCCATGTCTCTTCTAAATGCTTTTTTTTTAAAAAAAAAAACTTCGAACACGAATACAAAGAGAATTGCTGTAGTTGTAGATACGAACCATGTAAGATACATATTGTCTTTTGATAGGTTAAAATAAATATACAATGCGTAGATCCCACTTTTTGATAAACTATTCTTGGCCTGATAAGCACTAATAATAACAAATCGTAGTAGTATTGGATACTTAGACAGAATGGTCATTACGCTTATCGAACTTATAAGTATATCTAAGAACACGAAATTGATAGGCTTTTACAAATTTATTTTTCTTGAATTGTTATACTCCATTTCTTTTTCAAGAGAGGGTTTATTTCAGAATAGGTCTTTTAGAGTCTTATCAATTGCGAGTTTCAAAATTTGAATTTGACAGTACCATGAACCTGATAGTTAGGGATGAAAAGGAAGTAAAAACGGAATAGAGAATTGAAAAATAGTTAAAAAAAAATATTCTATTCCCTTTGTATTGAATTAGATTTCCAATAATGAGGCTTTAATCATTTAGTATGCTATTATGATAGACAGGTTAAAATTACAAGAGAATGTTTGATTCTCCAATCTGATTGACAACTGAATCACATTACAACGTGAAAAAAAAAAGGTTCAATACATTCGTTTAGTTTATTTTTTTCAATTCTATATCTCTAGCGTCAGAAAGTTATGATTGTTTTCACCCTTCACAAATTTAATTTGTACTTTTTCACCACAAGTTAATACTTATCTCCATTCTTTGTCATAAGGAAGCTATATGTCTGTGCTAGTCAACTCTTGTTGTAACGCAAAATATGCTGTCACCATCGAGAGGCAAAATTTTGAGCCACATAAGAATAAATGCAGAAACAGTAAATTTAGGTCAATTGTTGAATACTCATAGCAAGTTATGAACTACACTGCTTATGGAATAAGTTGATAATGCATTCATGGGAAACCAAAGAAAATGTGATAAGGACAACTCCATATATCACAATTATCAATTACGGGACTTATCAAATCAAACATGGGAAGAGTCCTTTTCTGCTGAGCCATCGCTCGTTGAATCTTGGATGAGAACATGGGAAGAGTCCTTTTCTGTTGAGTCATCTCTCGTTGAATCTTGAATGAGCTGTCTTCCACTTGTAATATTCCCAGGTTTGTAGACGTTAACTCAAATATTTCAAAATCAAGAGTCGGCTGATTTAACTAGTCTCCTGTTTTTGTTCCACTGATTTTTGCCGCAAAAGGTGTAATATGTAAAATGCCAATTAACAATTTTGTAGGAACACAAATTGGTTGAGGTTTTTTTTTTTTGAAGGAACAAATTGGTTGAGTTAGTAAGATCGTATTCCTTTTTTTACAGTAAACTGCTCATGATTTTTGAAACATGTTTTGACTCGTAATAGTGATTGAAACCAAACCAACTCAATTTTCTCTTACAAAAAAAAAATTAACAATTTTGTTCAAAAATTTTCACATTGGAAATAATGACCCAAGGCCACGAACACAATACTTAACTTTTATATTTTTTCGAAATGATAAGTTGTTTTATAGAGACACTATAATCGTTATTTTTACATTTGATTAATTACTTTCCAAAATGAACTTCAAACTTTAAAAAATTTTACCACTTAAGGTCGAATCAAAGAGTGTCTTCAGAGAATTATTAGACTTTTTTTTTTTTTTGTAGGGGAGGAATGAAATTTAAAAGATAGGGAAGAAAAATAGAAATTTATACCCAGCACTCCTCTAAATAATGGGGTCCAAATATTTTATGTACTTTGAAAATTGCATTAGTGGATAATCCACTTATAATCTCCGAAATTTATCCTAGCAAAAACTTTGAAACCACCAAAACTTTTTCTTACTAGAAAAAGAAAGACAAAGTTGCCAAGATGTTTTTTGGGTTTACAAAAGGTTTTACTATCAAATATCTTTACCTTCTAAAATGCTTGATTAGCTTCATCAGTTATCATGCAAATTGCATCTATTATGCTTTTAGCATTTCCTCCACGTCCTGAGTCCTAACCATGAGGTTAACGCTTAACAATCTAATGACTTGTTTCCCACATATATTATGTACTTTATCAATTTTGAACTTTGCTAAAATTGGTGTTTGGATACCCGTTATTTGGAAATTTATTCATCATAATATTATAATACTTTTTACAATATAATTTATGTGAAATAAAATAATAAATAAAACGATAAAAAGATAGTTGGAAATTGGTTTACACTGTAGTACTTTTTACAATTAGCCTATGGATGCATATATCAGTCAACGGTGCCATTTCAATCTATCGAATTATTTAGACCCATAAATTTTTTCTATTTATTTATTTTTTGCTGAGAAATTAAAATTGATACTTTTTTGTTGGAGCAACTTGTACATATTGGGAAATTATTTGTTGGAAAATCTACTTTTGACCATTGAAGTAAATCATGAAAGATTTGTTATACAACCCACACTTGCTTTGAGTGAGGAACATGATTTGCTGGATGAACATACACACATACTGCATAAACATGCCCGCGCACAACACGCGACACATATTTATTCAAACTATGATCTGGAAAATAGTCATCAAAGATTTGCAACCCTTTGGTTCCTTTTTTTTTTTTGGGTAATATAATAAACCTATTTTGCATTTAGTAAGCTTTTAGTTTAATTTTCTTTTTTCGTGTTATGCTTTTACTTTGATCAAAAACATAATTTATCATGCTGAAGAATCCACTTTTTAACACCTCGAGGAATTTAAACACGCCAATGACTTGAAAGACGAACTAATTACTGTAGTATTTTTCTTATAATATAATATATGTGATATAAAAATGATAATTAAAAATATTTAAAAATTATGTTTATAATGCAAGCAAAATAACAGCAAATCAAACTTGTCCCTCCAAACACTCTAAGACTATATCTAATATCTCGTCCCATTCTAATTTCTATGTCCTCATTCCATATACATACATATGTTTTTTTTTTTTGGGGGGGGGGGGGGGACACAACGGCAATATACATGCATATGCATATGTGTGTATAATAAACATATGTAAATTTGCCAGATAGACCTGTCAGAATCGAATGTTTCCTTTTCTTTTGAAACTTTTAGTCAAGACATGATTTTTGCATGGCACAGAAACTTCAATGCACCAAAGGCTCAGCATTTCGCCCAAGCAAAATTTATTGGCTGACCTAAAATGATGAAATTTTGTACAAGTGCGTGAGCATGTTACTCAGTGGCCAACAGATTTCACTGTTTTGCAGTCTGCCAAATTCCAAATGCATCATATTGCACTGTTCTCAGGTGCGTTAATTAAGGTATCTCCACAACAAGTGTTTCCAGGAGGGCATACCTATCCAACCACTGGGCCAAGTGGCCATCAGGTAGGGATTTAAGTCCCTCCTTGGGCTGTTGGTGAGGGTTCAAACCTCACCAGCAACGAAAAAAATCTAAGAATTGTGTCATAGCACTCTCTTGATTTAGTTGGGTTTGTATATCCACTAACCTCTACAACAGCCTCCTTAGGCTCCCCCTCCCCCTAGATTAGGATAGAGTAGGTTATATATATGTATCGTTGTTGATAAAAAAAAGGAGGGCATACCTATCCATGTACATCCTTGATGACAAGGCAGCATTTAATGCTATTTTTGTTGGCAAATGAGGATTTTTAGCCTTAATCATAGGCCTTGTTCTCACTTGTTTTAGATTTTGCAAAACCTAATTATAAAAAGTGATTATAAGAAAATAATCAGTAAAATTTATTATTTAGTTGATTATGAATTTTAACTTTTTTTCTCATTAAAAAAATTTATAATCTGAACATAAAACCAAACGAGTGCATCATAAACTAATTATCTAAAATCATAATTTATAATTAGTTGAAATAATTAATCGAAAACAAACTCATAGCATATAGCTAGAGGTTAAAGTTAATTTGATTATTGCATGTTCCTTTGATTTTAAAAATAAATATTATCTCCCTCATCCTAATATTTCAAAAGTGAATGATTTGAAGCGCGCAGGCTAAATCCTAGTTGCAAATTGTTAACTCCTTAATGGTCACTAGTGCTGTACAAGCACTTATCGAAAGGGTAGGCTGCCCACTTATCCCAAACCCCCTGAATGCCGCTTAAATTTCAATTTTCATTATATCAAATGCATATGGTTGCAAGAAAAGGTAGCAAACGAGTCCACTTTAGACTTTGGGCCATAGGCATCGACAATTGAAAATAATGAGGATTTGAATTTTTATATAGGTAGGTCGTGACAACTTTTGTCTGGTTTGTCCTTTTCCTATATTATCGACATTTTTACAATGAAAATTTGGTGAATTTTCGTGGCTCCAGAGCGCTTAACGGTTAAAAATAACATTAAAAAGTCATCTTAATATGTTACATATTTTAATTTAATAAATTTATGTGGTATGAGATTCAGGGCTCGAATTTCCTGCCTCTAACTGCGCACCAAAGCCAAAAAGAGAGAGATATGTCATCGCCAAATAGTCTTTTGATCATTGACAACCAGATAGCATAAACTTGCTACAGCGTTTGCTTCTTCATGGACTTGGATCCGGAATGGTCATAGATGTTAATGTACATTTTGAGAATAAAACGAATCACCCTTACATCCTAGTGTTCCTTCATGGCAAATTTTGTACTTTTCTAGATTTGAAAGTTGTTACTGACAATAGTTGTTGAAACTTACTGAAATTTCAAATGCATACTTCCCTTGAAACGTGATAGCTAGGCCCCTATCGCCAATAGCCTCTTGTAAGGAAAAAAGTTAAGCAAGATATATAGACGTACTACCTTCTCTTTCTCTCTCTCTATATACATGGATATATATATATATATATATACATGTGTGTGTATGTATGTACACGCACATATACATATATTTGTATATGTGTATGCAAGTGTGTGGGTATTTGGGGTTAAAAGATTTGGCATGAGAGGGGTTGGAAGGAAAAAAGGTGTTTTTAAGGGTCCGTTTGTTTTGGGTGAAAATATTTTCCTGGAAAATATTTTCCTAATTTCCCGTGTTTGGTTGCACAAAAGTTATTGAAAACATTTTCCTATGTAAAATATTTTCACTCATCTTATGGAAAACAACTTCCCTTCCAAACTTAGTGAAATTGTTTTCCGAAATGCATGCATCCCGCCTGTAGTATGTTCCAAACTTACTGAAAACATCTTGTAGTATGTTCTTTTTTTTTTTTTAAGTGTAAACAGGAGGACTCGAACCCAAGACCTCTTCCTTACACTCCCTTCCCCGTACCACCCAACCCAACCCTCCTCCTAGTATATTCAAAATAAAAAAAAAAAAAATCTCATCCTGCTCATTATATACTAGTAATTAATTATGTATAATAGGAACATTCTTTTCTAGAGAAACTTTCAACAGTGAGAGTGCAAGATATATGTCACAATAAGCATTGCATGTGATTGATATTTGACACTAAATGGCCAGCAATTTGTTTATTGCTTAAGGAGATATTTTTTATTCATATATACATTTCTCCAAGATTTTTTAAAGTTAAACAATGAGATAAATTTTCTTATTTTGCATGGAAAGAAGTATGTAGTTATAATGTATAGAAAGTAAAGATAGAGATAAAAGTGAAAATATTTCAAAAGTTAAACAAACACCAGAAAGATGAAGTAAGAAAATATATTCAATAAACTAACCAAACACCTGAAAATAATGAAAGGGAAATGATTTTCATGGAAAATTACTTCCACGAAAAATATTTTTCCAAGGAAAACATTTTACTTCCAACCAAACAGACCCTAAGAGGGGGGTGTGTGGAGGGCATGGTGGGAGGGGTTGGAAGGATTAGCCTCGATACCCGATAACAAGCATGTGCAAATTGCCCAGCGTTTTAGAGGCAAATTTATGCTTCTCATTACGGATGGGCAAAAAAACCCGTTGACCAATTGATTTGAGGTCCCCAATTTGATTTGTTTCAACAATTAGGATATCTAACCTGCATTTTTTATACTGGGTTAGAAGAGGGTCGAGTACCTACTTATATATGGAGCAAGTGGGTTAGAGATTTAAGAATCCACGGATATCTATCCACAGACACACATACAAAATATTATTTTTAGAACTAGGTAAGTAATTTCAATGGGCAAATTGCAACCCAAATATAAGAAACTATAATTTGTTTACAAGGTTCATTTGAAGAGTCATGATCTTATTTTTTTTAGAAAAGAGTTTAATCGATATAGAATATATAAAAAAAATGTAAAGCTTATTACACATTTAAAGTGATTTTGAACTCTTGGGTTTTTTCTGTTCTCTTTGCATATTTGTTGCTGTGCATGAAACATTTTTTTGGATAAACTTTATGTTGAATCTTAGATGAACATGTTAAATACAAAATTAAACTAGTGTAAATAATTTTTTTTATAAAAAAAGTAAATGGTGAGAGGAATGGGGTAGAGATAAGGGTCAAAAAATGACTAAATTGCAAAGTCGTAAAAGTGTAGGTTGGGTCAGCCAAATGCTCTGCAGGGCAAATACCCAATCCATGTCCATCCCTACTTAAAATGATTTAGGGCTGCAAAGTTTAATTTTTAAAACATATGCTTTTTTGGCCTTGAAAGGAAATATAAGCTTTTAGTTTTTATGAGAGTGCTCTATCAGATCCTCCTTGGCTTTGAGAAGACATGATTTTACAGGAAAATTCTACCATATCTTTTGGGTATGATACCCATACCCATGATTCTAATCCAATAAACTCGTCACATTATTCAATAGTTTAAACTCCTCAAATCATTTAAAGATTGGTATTTTTTTTTAATACATCTAACAATGAATTGATACTTACGGATATGGTATTCAAAAGATAGCATAGAACAGCCAAATTTACATCCTTACCAACGGTCATTTCGGCAAGATGCGGACCTGTGCTGTGATCAACTTCACCAGCTAAACCCACTTTTGGAAACATCTCATTCTATTTCAATTTTCAGTAACCAATCAAATTACTGAACTATGCAGCGCCATCACGTTGATGAAATTATGACTTTGCCATAGTTTATTATGGTTGATGATAATTGCGCTCCAAGAAACTCCTCGAGTGCTCCACTTTGCTAGTCGTACAAACTAAAAACACTAAAATATACTCCTCCATTGTTTGGATTGAAGGAGAGGAAGGGAAAGAAAGGAAATTACACTAGTGGAAAAGAAAGAAAATAAAAATAGAGAAAAACAGTTCCCATCTATTTTGTTTACATTAAATATGGAAGGAAAGGAAAAGAAATATTAAAATTTTGTTTGAATTGGAGAAGGAAAAGAAAGGAAAGAAAAACATGTAAGTATTAGTTGGAAATGAAGGGAAAAAATGGTCTCTTAAAAAAATTAAAATAATTTCTCAAATGTGGTTCTTTATCCCTCAATTTCTACTTGTTTTTAGATAGAAATTATATTTGAATAAAATGACCAGATCCTTTTCTTTCCTTTTCCTTTCCTTTCCCTGATTATCTTCCCTCCTCAAAATTCAATAAAAAAAGAAAAACTAAGCTCCTTGAAATCCTCCGCTTTCCTTTCCCTTCCCATCCCATAATCTAAATGGTGCCAAATACACAAAGATTAAATAGAGTATTACACAATTGCTCTTGTCATCATTTTGTCATCCTCTGCAGAAGTTTAGCATGTGTAAATTGCGAGGAGTAGGAATGGCACTGGGAACGGGTGCTCGTGGGTACCCGCCTCTCCAGAGGGAGGTATGGGGCAAGAAGTGGGGTGGAGTAGGGGCGGTGACGAGGGTGGGGGCCTTTTCTTCCTCGCCTTAAATGGGCGAGGGACAAGGGAGTGTAATCCCTTCTCATCCCCGGTTCCGTCCCTTGTATTAATCAAATGAATACATATAAATTTATTAATACATTTATTTTGTTTATATTATGCTAGGTTAAACTATTTGTAGTAGCAGCAATACTAGTTTTTCCTAATAATAATACTATTCGTAGTAATAATAGTATTATTACACAGTGATGAGATCATTTGTGTACCTAAGCTTCCAGCGAAGAAAACTTGATTCTGAGCTGGTTCTTTGTGCATGTTTAGCTGTGAAGACAAATTGCTTGCGACGTCTCATTTGACATGTCTAATTGAGATTGAAGTTCATTATCAGAAGCCAGAAAGTTCTGGTTTACTTGTTTGATCGTCCATCTGCTAAGGATTAAGGGAACTCTTTGGGTACGCATGATAGTGATAATATTAATTTTAATAATAAAGATACTAAGAGAGAGAAAAAAAGGCCTCAGTGCATCCACAGGAAAAGGGGTGAGACTGGGCGGGGGATGGGGTCGAGGCCGGGGGAGGTATATGACAACGGGGTGGGGGCGTGGGAATCTAAACCCGCCCCATTTCCATCCCGGGGAGGAGGGCTGTAAATATGTATGTACATTTAAGTTCTTCCTAAATTATTTTTTATAAACTATCCACAACTAACTTCTTTTTACACCTCTGTTTAATAAATATTTTCCTTCAAGGATATTAATAAGGTGAATTCTTTTGATACCATCAAAGTAAAATATTCTTCTACGAGTAATTCTGAATGCATGATAGCTAATTTAATTCAAACTTCAATTCTCTACTTTTGCATATGTAGAATGCATCTAAATTTGTTCATATTAAAAAATTCTTATGCTAATGGTGTGAAAAAAGATTAATTCTTTTAATAAACCAATTTGACAACTTCAAGTTGGCTGCAAGAAGGTATTTCTAGGGATTTAAATCCCTTCCCTTAGTCTAGGCTATAAGTTATTCCTTTCTACGGTGAGTTTCTCCCTTGTATGTCGATCAAATATCCAATTGGCCTACCATGACTTCACTAGCCTCAACCATTGAGCCAACAGGAAGGATCTTAAGTTCCTTCTTGGATTATAGGTAAGAGTTCAAATCTCACCTGTAACAAAAAAAAAAAATAAAAAATCAAGAGTTGTGTCAAAGCACTCTTTTGATCTAGTAAAGTCTGTGTACCTACTAGTCCCAAAACATGAGTTTATTACCAAAATAACTCGTCTTCCAAAACATATACCCAAAGTAATCTAATTTTAAATTTTATTACCTTTATGATCCTTTTTTTTGCCACTTAGGCTGCATATGTGCTAGGATGGAGATAAATGCATATTTCATTTCTCTTTCCCATATAATGTCTTCTCCAATTTTCTTTCTAAACCTTCCCGCATTTTTTTAAATTATTTTTCCTTTGTCAAACGTAATCCTAAGAAGTCAATATTTATATTAACAACACCTCAAAAATATGCTTCTCAAATCGATAATCTCAAGGCAAATAAAAATTATTCTCTTGTCTTTTTAAGAAGTAGGAAGGATAACACAAACAAATATGATCACCTTGAAGTTTTTGTAATTGCTTACAATTTTTATTGAAATTTTTGTTGTAACTTTTGTATTTTTAAAATTTATTTTTTGAAAAAATATATGCAATAGGTTTGATTCATTTTAAGAAATTCAGAAACCAATAATAGCAAGGTCAATAATGGCAGAATTTATTTTAAATAATTATAAGGAAATTATAAAAGTTATGCAATCTTCTTGTGCCTCTATAATAGAAAAAATTAAATTTTTAGTTCATTTTGGAAACTATAAATTAGATTAGAACTTTCCTTTCTTATTATCCTGCATGGCAATTAGGATAACTAGGTGGCAACAATAACATCGTTATGGGAATAAATTTTGAAAGTAAATCACATTGGGAATATTTTTTAGGAAGAGTGTTATTTTGGCAAAAAAAACTCCCCAAAACATAACCTCCTTAGGAAGAGGGTTCAAACAATAGTTGTCGTTTCCCAAAAAAAAAAAGACTTGAATAGCCTCTTCATATTCGAATGGTAGTCCCCTCTTCCTTAAGTTATACATATATATACATTGGAAGCTGTTTTTACATTTTAGTTTTGCTGCAGGAACTATTTTCTTGTCGACAATCCACGGAAAATGTCGAAGAGTGATGGTTGTTAAATGTTATGGCAAATTCTTAGTATAAACTTTTTGCAAAAGTCAAAGTGGAACGCTGGAGAATGAATGTGGATTGGAATATCACTTAGGAGATAAAAAAAAGGAGAAACACAACTATATAAAAAGAAAAAGACCCCAAAACATTACTTGAGAGTGGAGGCCAAGTAGATTAGCATAAAACTTGCTCGTTTGTGAACATAATAGAGTCAAATTAAATTGGATATAAGATTAGACTTGTTTAGTCATCCAGCCAGATAGGTCAAATAGGTTTGTGAACACATGTATAATTATATAAAAAAAATACTAATATAAATACCATGTCTATTCTCATATATATATACACACAAATTTTATACTTCAAAGAAGTAAGTATAAATAAAATTAGTATTATTTATTTTTAGAACAAACATCATATTAAAATATATATTCTAAATCATTTATTAATACAAAAAAATTAGATCGTTTTTAAGTTCAGTTTCGAGTTCAAGTTTAACTCTTTAATAATCTTGTTCAAATTCAAACTCAGATATTTATATAAATAGACGAATCAAATTCGACGACACCTCAAATTCGAAACCTACTCATATATATATATATATATATATGAAAAGAGTCTAAACCTTACTAACTTCTCAACCAAATTAATATATCAAGCGAATACTTGATGGCATAGATGTGAGGCACCAAAAAAGTCAATATACAAACATGAAGAAAATAAAGGGAAAATGACTAGTTTCATCCCTCACAATTTACAAAAATATTCTTTTAGTCCATCACTTTTAAAACGCAACAAATTCATCTTTGACATTTAAAAACTAATGGTATTGCATCCCTAAAATCAACTTTCAATCTGAATCCAACCACCCAACAAACTTAATTACAAATTTTCGGGGTATAATTGGTAAATTACTTGGTTAACTTAATTTAATATTCACGTGAAATTTAATGAATTCAAAAAGGAAAAATAAAAAATTATAACATAAAAAAAAAGAATCATTAATCTTTCCTATATTGTTATTGTATACATTGATAAGTCTAGATATCTACTACATCATTTCAATTTAAATTTAAACAACAAACTTTGTATGTATGGTATACATCTAGACGTACAATTATATATACTAACGGTGCATAAAAAAGATTTACTTAGAAAAGAAATTCTACTATTTCAAAACAAAAAACGGCCTTTTTATGGTATAATTTTTTAATTGTTTACCTTTTTTGGTTCAATAATTTATCATGTGAATGTGATGGGGTTGATCAAGTGATTTAACAATTTTATCCCTAAAGTTTATTACTAGGATGCTGGATGGTTTGATTTAGATTGAAAGTTGGGTTCAAGAATGTAATAGTTTCAATTTTTAAATGTTAGGGTCAAATTTATTTCATTTTTGAAGTAAGGGTTGAAAATAATATTTTTGTAAAATGTAAGGGATCAAATAGGTTATTTTCTCAAAAATAAATGATTAGTTTAAAAAAAAACCCAAACACCTGAAATTCAAAGACAAAAGCAAAACTAGTAAAAATTAAGAGGACAAGGTATGCAATTTTCTCGACCGTTGCAAGCCCAACAAAAAGATATAAGCCCAAATCAAAGATAAGAAACTACACCTGAGCCCAATTTATCTCTTATTCACTATTAGCCCAATCTTAAAGAAATATTTTCTCTCTGAGTCCCTCTTCTCCTCTCCTTCTCTCTCTCATGAATCCAAGGCCTCCCAACAGCTACAGTTCAAAACCCTTCTGCTACTGATAAGTGACCACCAGTGAAACAGCCTCAAACCCACAAATCTTTTTCAATATTTTTTTTCCAATTACTAGGAATCAACTGTTAGCATTGGCTCTATCCATCAGTTTAAGGTCTCAACCTCTTTTCTCCTCTCACTCTAATTTTATCTTGTGATATTTATTTTGGTTAACTTCTATCATTTCAGAATGGTAAAGTTCGAATTTTTGTGGGTTTTATCGTGATTTTCTTCCTCTTTTAATTCCAGCTTTTAGCTGTAGTTGTTCTAGTGCATGTATGTTTAATCATTTTTGCTGAAAAGTTCTGCATCATGTTGAAATTTAACTTTATTTTGCATTGTCTGGGATGAAGTTTCTTAATTTGTTCAAAATGTAAGTCTCTTATATGTTGGATTGAGAATAGTTGGGGAGGGGGGAGGGTGGGGGAGAAGGTTGGGGGGGGGGGTGAGGTACAAGTGCTTTGTCTCTAACTATGAAGCTTAGTGTTTCTGTGTAAAAGAACTGCTTTTAATTGTGAATTCTAAAACCATGAAATTAAAAATTTATGTCGCATTTTGGTTTGTTTAGGTTGGCTGAAATTAGAAATGTGATATAACTGTGTAAGAAGGAAATAGGTGCAATCATATCTTGAAAGATCCGACTTAGAGAGGAATGAAAAGTGAGAAATTGCTTTTTATTGCGAATGAAGAAATAAAGTTTATGGAGTGGGGCACAAAAGTGAGAGAAAAACAAAGCAACAAGAGAAGATTGATAGGGTAGGTTCATTACACCAGAAAATGCCTTGGATTCTTTCTTAAAGTTTAAATTTTATTAAGTTTTTCAGAATTCTGAGCTGCATAGCTTTTAGGGAGGATCACCGGAGAAAATAATGAACAATAGTTACTCAACCGTCAATCCTTAGCCAGCTTGATTGGTTACCCTTGTTGCTTGTTATTATTAGTATCAATGTAAAGACTTGGTTACAATATAAAAGTTCAAAATGAGAATCATATGTGCTATAGCTTGTTATACTGGAGGAAAAATGGTTCGCTAGGAGCTAAGTTGGACTGCTTTGGACAAGTTCCTATAAACTGGTTTTTTTGAATATTCATACCCCATATGTAATTGCTGTGTGAGCGATTTCAATTAGATTATAACATCATATGCATCAAAATATTTAGCATTCAGCACTGAAGTGCCAAAAATTGAATGAGCAGGCAAGAGGAGGAAACTCTGAGTCTACTGTTCTATTTACTAGAAATAAATAGAATAGGATATGGGTATGCCAAATAGCTTGGTTGTTGACAAAAGTTGAGGTTTTTGTTTATTCTGTATTTCCCAACCCTGCTGCAACATCTTTTTTTCAGGAGTCAAAGAATAACCAGTTCTAGTTTCCTAAAAATCTTTAAAGCCACTGGCATTTTTGGGTCACTGCCCTGTTATATGTTCACTATCTAGGATGCTGTATTCAACAGATTGCTTATGACTCGGGCATATTTTACAGGTCTGAGTTTGTTTTTGCAAGATTTTATTCTTTCAAAATGGCAGTAGCTGCAGCTTGCAGCTTGCAGTTTACTGCAGCTAGACCTTCTATTATCCCGGCTCGAAGAGTTTTGGGGCAAGCTGTTGGCCACGTTGGTTCAGACCCTAATGCAGCATCGTGGATTAAACTTTCAAGTGCTTGTCATACATCATCTTTACAACCTTTCCAGTGCAACTTCATGTCATCTTCTGCAAAAACTGAGAGAATGGTAACAAAGGCAATGTCTGAGGCTGGAGAAAAGCAGTCGTCATCGGGTCTATCACTTAACCTAAAAGGTATAAATGTTGTTTTTTCTTCTTTTTATCGGTAATAGTTGGCATATCAGTTGAGCATTTGGAATGTTTATTATCTGTACAAAAGTTGGTATTGAAAGGAAAGAAGATATCTAGAAGATAAATAGTACAAGGGAGGCTCCAAAAGCCAAAAACATTTTGGAAAAGCTTGCTTCTTTGGCCTACATTTTATGGTTAAAACCTTCCAGTGAAGGTATTATACTTGTCGTCCTTAATTAGATAAACCATAATAAGTCTCTAGAGGTTTGACCCAAAAAGTTACCGATCAATATCACCAATTTTTTTTTAATCAGTAGGAAAATGCCCTAGTTTCTTAATCTAGTCTTATGCATACCTTTTCCTAGTTTTTTCTTTTTTTTTTCTTTTGTTTAATGTTTTTGTTCTGCAAAGTATAGAAATCTTAACCAAATTATGCATATGCTGAATACTACCTTTTCATACCCACTCAGCAAAATATAGTTAATATGTATAATCAATTCTGATAGGAGGAGAGATGAATGGGTAGTTATCGAAATAAGAGGGGTAGTATTTGGCATCTGCCAAATGTGGCACCTAACAATTTCCCTGAAAATTGCATACAGAAATGTAAATTCAGTTTTTACGTTATGTTGCTTTTTGAGATGCTGTGAATAGATCATTTGGTGTGAATAGGTATGATATATATCTTTGCATTCCTGTGACTTGGATCAGTCTTTCTTTCTTTCCTTTTTTTTTTTTCTTTTTTTTTCCTTTTCTAATGATGTGTTGATCGTCTAGAGTCCTCAATGGACTGTAAAGGTGAATTGTAAGGGTCAAAAGTTTTGTTTACCTAACAGAAGTTGATAAAAAGGCTAGCATTTATTTATTTGTTAATTTAATTCTTGATAATAGTATGCAGCATGTATCTTATTTAGCTTAAATGGCAAAAACTGTCACCCTAGGCAAAAGAGCATTTATTGCTGGTGTGGCTGATGACAATGGCTATGGTTGGGCAATTGCAAAATCTCTTGCTGCTGCGGGTGCTGAAATTCTCGTCGGAACCTGGGTTCCTGTAAGTCGGATTGACATTTTTCATAGTGTATCAGTGTGCAGTTATTTTAGAAGGTTTCTTAGGCTCTTCATATATGCTATTCAGGCCTTGAACATCTTTGAAACAAGTCTACGACGTGGGAAATTTGATGAATCGCGTGTGTAAGATTTGGAGCTTATGTTCTTTTCAGCTCCTTTTTTCTAAATAATCGAGGGTAACACCTTTTCACTTGACTATGCTAATGAAGGATTTAATTGCAGGTTGCCAGGTGGTTCTCTAATGGAGATAACAAAAGTTTATCCCCTAGATGCAGTTTATGATAACCGTGAGGACGTCCCTGAAGATGTAATTTAAAATTATATGGTGGTCATCTTTAAGTTTGTATGTTGTAATACTTTTTTAAATCTCTATGGTGTTATCTCAATCAGGTAAAAGCAAACAAGCGGTATGCTGGTTCCAGTAATTGGACTGTCAAGGTACATGATGAGCATCTTGCCACACAAAGAACTCTATGATTTATTTTGATCTTGTGAACTAATTATGGGTTAGGTCAGATGGTTTCAGATGCCATATTTTCCATTCAAAGAATCTGTATGATATCAATCTAATTTCGTGAACAATTTATCGGTCTAGCCAAATGGTTTCAGATGCCAGATGCTCAGGGAAAACTTCAAAGTATACAGTGCAAATTCCTGACTGCAGCCTTATTAATTAATTCTCTGCCTCTACAGGGCCACCATGTTTACGATCACCATTGTCGAATTATTGAGATTCCATCCACTTCATGTTTTGTCCTTGTAAAGAGAAGAAGCAACATATCAAACTGTATTTTATTTCATCTCGGCTTCTGTATTAATCGTAAAGTTTTTATCATCCTGTTCTCTGTGTTGGTTTTCTCTGCCTTCTAGAAAGAGGTCAAACATCGGAGTTCCTTGGTTAGGAATTCTATTTTATGAACTTTCATATCCCTTTGTATTATTGAATTTTTATATCCTTTGTGTAACACATGTTTCAATAGCTATCTTGCTATGTTATTCTCGTTAAATTGAAAAGAAAAGAAAATAATTATCATTTTTAATGTTCCACAGGAGGTTGCGGAATCTGTGAAAGAGGATTTTGGCAGCATTGATGTTCTTGTTCACTCCCTGGCTAATGGGCCAGAGGTGAGGAACTTAATGATATTATAAATATGTAACTGTTTGATAGATTACCTGACTGAGTCATACTCCATGAGTAGGTGACTAAACCTCTGTTGGAGACTTCACGGAAGGGATATCTTGCAGCAATCTCTGCATCTAGCTATTCATATGTTTCTTTGCTGAAGCACTTCCTTCCAATTATGAAACCAGGCATACTTCTCATGGAGTTCCCTTTTGCTTGACAGCCCTTATTAGTCTTTTGTTACAGTTGTATTAGTTCTTAAGGATATCCCATTAAGCACAAGCTTGGCTATTGTTTTGACAGGTGGTTCTTCCATTTCTCTGACATATATTGCTTCTGAGAAGATCATTCCAGGGTATCGATATTTCTTTCTGGGGCTTTTTTTAAATTTCATAATGAGCCAAGTCTAAAGTTTTAAGATGCACAGATATGGAGGAGGCATGAGCTCGGCAAAGGCAGCTCTTGAAAGTGACACAAGAGTGAGTTGTATGATCCAGTCAGAATTATGCGTCTGTTACTCTGTGATACTTGTAGCTGATTTTTTTGAGGGATGCAGGTACTTGCTTTTGAAGCTGGAAGGAAGCATAAAGTCAGAGTCAACACAATATCTGCCGGTACTGTGTCCCATTCCCTGCATTATACTTGTACTTAAAAATGGAAGCTAAATTCTGATGTTGGCGGTTCTGATAAACAGAATTTAGTAGATTAGGTAGTGGATATGCATTTCTATTCTCCAAATGTTTGAATTGTGACCAGAGGACCCAAGGCTGTGCCAATAAACTAGAACTAGTTCAGTATCATGTAAAAAGCTGTTTTGATATCCAGGAGAAAAAACTGCTTACTAGGGTACATCGGGATGTGATCATTCGTTGTGCCACCATTTTTAGTTTATCAAGGCTCCCTTTTTAAAAAAAAAAAAAAAAAAATCAAGTCTCAGTCCAACATATGTTTTTATTTTTTATTATATTTGTGCAAAATTTTGTTGAGATCCTGCATATTTGCAAGTTCTTTTGGGGAAAATTACCATAAAGAGGGTGGAACCTTTACTGAATTTCTAATAAGGGCAAAAGTACACAATTTTTGTGGTGAATCATGACATAAAACAGTTTACGATCACCACAAAAGTGTGTTCTTCACTTGTCTGAACTGAAGCAAAAGTTTTTTGCCCTCTTTATGAATTTTGATATCTTTGCGTCCCTAATAAACAATACACTTCTATTTTATGCTAACTGAAAATGTTGTTTATCCAGGTCCATTAAGAAGCCGTGCTGCAAAAGCCATTGGCTTCATCGATATGATGATCGATTATTCACTAGCCAATGCACCTCTCCAGAAAGAATTATCCGCAGGTAAGCCATTGAATGTTCTTCTGCTGCTAGCGGCATTTGTCCACTTCTGCTTGCAAAATCTAGAATGCTAAACTCAGAGAACAAATAACACAGATGAGGTCGGGAACACGGCTGCTTTCCTAGCTTCTCCACTGGCATCTGCTATTACCGGTGCTGTAATATACGTGGACAATGGTCTGAATGCAATGGGCGTAGGAGTTGACAGTCCTATATTCAAAGATCTTGACATTCCAAAGGCAAATGCCTGAAATGATAAATAAGACCAAGGCCTGTTTGTAGATTTGGAGCTTGAAGAATTAGAGTCTCTCTTCAGTTTCTTTTGTACATTCTTAGGGTCATAACCAACAGTGGGTTGACCACCGGCTTCATCTAAATGTTAGGAGTATTATGCTGAGACTTTTTTCTGATGCAAGTTTTCTCATAAGAATTTCTACCTTGCATGGACTCTGTGACAGTGAGAAGATGATTGTTTCTGGTTTTTGTGGATGTAGTAGTTCTCTTGATTCCAGCACAAGAAACATTAAAACATGGACGATGATCGAAACATCATTTGCTTTAGCACTCCTCTCAAACGGTCTGCTATCCCTCTAGAACTAGATAACTCCTGATTGCACACTTGACTTCATTAGGTATTTGTCTCGCTTATTAGCACATTGATGAAATCTAAATCAGTAAAAATTGAAACTCTTATTAAATTTGACAGTAATGTTTGAAGTTGAGCTTCATTTAACTTGCGAAACAGAGTAGATGATAGGCAGGAAAAATTGTGAGAAGTGGAAATGCATATGGTAAGATCAACCATGAGGGAAAAAAATATTAAAGCAAAGAAATTAAAGGTAGATCACAAAATACACAAGTCTAATGACGAATGGCCAACTTACTTGGGGGTATTTGCCAAAATAAGCCAATATTTATTGAAAAGTTGTGAAAGTAGTCCAAACTTTTGAATTCTTTTTACAGTAGGGATTCTGCCATTTAAAAGAACGATGTCAAAGTCACCATTTTTAGATAGCTACTTTAAAGTAGTCTTATTAAAAAGGTGACTTCAGATGACTTGAAAATAAGTAAAGCAAACTAGAGACAAATTATGATTAAAATAAATCATTTAAAGTCGTTTTCTCAAATAGCGATTTCAAAGTTACCATATGAAATAGTCACTTTAAAATTATCATTTCAAAGTGCAAAATCTCTACTTCGGGAAGAATTTTAAAGTTTGGATTGCTTTGGAAATCTCCAATATAAATTGGATTATATGGGCAACTCAATTATACCTTCAGCACGAAAAAAATAGAAAGGCATCAGCGCCAATATTTGATCAATAATGAGATGGGAACGTCTTTTCGCGATCTATATGTATTGCAAAAGCTTTATACTTTTACAACTTGCTCCATGAAAGCTATTGGACATTCTGTTATAGATCTTCAAGCTATACATAACATTAAATTAGAACATGTTATGCTTCAACAGGTCCCCCCCCCCCCCCCCCCCCCCCCCCCCAAAACCCCCAATCTGTGTGCGTCAGAGTAGCTTTCTCCTGCACTTTGGGTTGCTGGCCCGACCAGTTTCAGTCATTTCTGGTAGGAGTTGCCGACGTTTTCTTGAAGATTCTCCCATTTCAAATCCTTTCAATTCACACTTTTCCTGAGATACACCTGGTGGTGGAGGTGTATCTAACAGCAGTTGAACGTTCTTTGTCTCCAACTCTACTTCAAGCTCTTCATCAGCTGGATCGTCCACATACTTCCTGTGTGGCATGAGCTCTTCACCCCTTGGCACTGAATCCATCATAAGCTGCAGCAGAAATTTGAATCTTCAGGAATGAAGAACCTCGAAAATTACTAACAATTATAGAAACCAGGCAGAGCTATAAATTTCCATTAGATTTCCAGTTTTGTACCTTCCAATCAGCAAAGTCAAGTCTGAAAATAAAGTGGCTGTATTTAACCTCCCCGCTCACAACTGAACGGCGAACGGGAGCATTTCTTGGAGCTGGAAAAGAGCAAAAACATAGAAGAAAAGAGTGAAGCCATTTTCTGAATGTTAAAGAAATGAAACTATTCTAAATCGACAATTTTAGAGGGATTTCTTACAAACTAAATGAGAGCCGTTTTCATCCACCTCCATGAAAACCCGACCATCTCTTACTAAGAAAGAGAGTGCAAACAGATTCTCTACCGTTTGAGCAAAGGAATGCCTGTTAAGTATAAGATTGTCAAGCTTAACAGGATTATTTCTCTTCAGGGCACCAAACATCACTGCAACAATCATATCATTCTGCGTCTCCTCCTCTGAATTGACCTGTGGCAAGAAAAATAGGTGAAGTCGAAGCAATTAACTTTCAAAAATTCATGTAGGAGTCCGCGCCAACTTGCTCTGGAAATAAAAGGGAGAAATTTACAAGAAAAACGAGAGTTTTTAACAACAATCACTAACATAAATAACACACTTTGTAAATTGATGACTAGGGAGGCAAGAAACCACACCTCCTTTGGTTTTTCCTTCTCGATTAGCCTGCGATGTCTTCTAACAACTGTACATTTCTGTGGCTTAAACATCAATTCCATGGGCCCAATCCTAAGAAAACAGCAATCAAGTTGAAAGCGGATTAGAACAAATTAAGACAAAACAGGAAGAAAAATACAGAGACTTGAGGATTCAACAAGACTTGCATGGTCCGACATCCTATTCCTTGCTTGAAAACATGTGCAGCAGCACGGCCAATAGCTTTCCAACTGATTGAATTTGAAGAATTCCCAGATTGTATTCTCTGAGAATCTTCCGCAAACTGTCTTTTTAGTGAAGAAACAAAGTTTGCGGGGGTGAATGCCCCAAGACCAAGCGATTCAGTCGAGGTGAGCAACGTGGTAGTAAGATTAAGCATAACCTGTGCATCTGCAACTTGCTCCCTTGGTTTAACAACTGAAGATCAAATAATTAGTGAATTATTACAATGAACTTATGAGCATAGTTACTGATATTCAACTTCACTAGTAGAATTCAGATACTTGAGTTGCATCTGTTGCAGAAGTGAGGATCTCGTACAGGGGAATTAGGCAACAGCAAACTGGTAAAAGCTGATACCAAGTTCATAATGGCTTTATTAACATGGTGCAAAATAAACAAAATCTCCACAAAAGGTACTCCATAGATGGTGTATAGTCTAAGCAGCACTTCAAGAATCTGACAACTAAATGTTGAACACAGGATATCATTCTTTTGCATCTTTATTATAAATTATTCCTAGTTAAGTGTATCAATCAGAATGAAACCCTGACAATTACCTCAATAAAGTCATAAACATCACAATAATTAAGTCTCGACTTTCAAACAGTGTTAGCGCAGAAAGTGAATCTGCTTCCAGTAATCTTAGTTCCTGATTTCTTTTCTCACCTCATTTCTTGATGATTACGATGAAGAAAGATAAAAAAATCTTGATGAATCAAAACATGCGCATGACCTAGCAAGACATGCCAAGACACAAAACAACATGCTCTTGTAACCATTTTGGTTTCTTGCATTATAGAAAAATGGCCTCTCTTTGACAGGAGAGTAAATTTGTCCAAAACAACAGCCAGTTACAGTAATACAGGGTGATAATTTTGCAATGCAAGAAAAATAAAACTAGTATGATATCTTCGATCTACCCTTAAATCACACGGTAAATTGGTACTATTTTTTTTTTCCCCTTTTGAACTTAGAATAAGGCACTTATAAGCATCAGAGGCGTTGTTCAATTGATAAGTTACTCGTCTTTTTCCCATTTAAGGAAAAGAAGGGAAGATTGTAATGGCTAGGCAAAGACTTAACGGTCGCATCTTTTTCCTAAAAATATTAGTTATTTGGCCTCATCTAACCAGAAAACAGTTGATAATTAAAGGATTGCTTAGTCATCAACGAATTATTCACTTAAAACTAAGATCTTTGACTAAAAAAGAATTCAATTCCCCATCCTGCCAGTCAATTAAAAATCAACATATCTATTAAATACTGAATTTCAATACATTCCACTTTAGAATCTCTAACCACTAAAACACAAAAACAAGTCATATGTCCCCTTCCTATCAAGGGGGAACAGGTGGACCTTTCACCTAAATCCTAGTACTTAGTCCTGTTTCTTTGTCTTATTATGCTTCTTTCGCCTCATAAGTACAATAAAGTACAAACAAGTAATGTGATCAAACTTTTTTGAGATGGGGTCCTAGAAAATCTTACCTTGCTGATGCAACTTTTCCACATCTTCGAGGATGGTTTTAAACATTGGTGAATCTGCACTTGCTATCTCATCTCTTCCCACTACAAAACAATATTTATACCAAAATCTGTATCAGACCCACGATTCTTCAAGAGAAAACCCATTACAAATCACAAATTCTTGGACCAAAAAAATGAAAAAAAAAAATTCACCATTAATCCGATTATGTATGGCATGATAACCAGCACGTATTTCCCTGCGAAAGGCCTCAGACTGCCTTCGATCAGTACTATGCTCAGTACTTTGGTCAGTATTTTGATCAACAGAACCGTCTCTTCTTGTCATTGTTTTAGCTTGTCGCGATCACTTTATCCGCTGTATACATAAATACAAATATAGATAACAGAATTATTTATATATTACCCGTATTAGGTTATTCTTTTCCTGCTAATATTTGGAAACTGTTCATCTCCCACGGCCATTAACATAAATAAATTTCCTAATCTGCAATTTAAATTTTGCTTGTTAGTCAATTACTAAGACACTAATGCATCATTACGAAGGTGTCGTTTAGGGTTGAAACATTAATAAAGTTAGTGCTGGTTTTAGTTTTAGTTTTTTTTTGTAATAAAAAAAGAAGTTGGTTTTAGATTTGAAACAGGATTGTGTTATGTTAAAGTTTTAAAGCCCTACTAACTATAAGCGTCTCTTAATTTTTCGATATTAGTTTTGATAATATCAAAACCAATATAATTTGCTACAAAAATTTTAAGTTAATGATTTTGGCACTCTATAGCTATTTTTTTTTGGGAGCTATGTTGGCATGTATAGTTATTCTGAACATTCCTCTCTTCTTAAGTGTTTAGATCGTCTAAATGGCTATTTAAAAAAAAAAAAAAAACAACCTAACATCTTAGGCTGTAATATTAACCTTGTATAAGAAAACTACTATTGAATTTGTGCAATATTGTTACCTGTATAATGAGGCAATACAAGTATTATGGCTTTTAGTCTCTCCTTTTTTTGGTTAAAAAGGTTTATATTTGTTGTGCACACAGTAATTCTTTCTTTAAGAACACAGTTCTACAGAGTTCTGCTAATTGCTCCTTTTTTAGGTTCTAAAAGTTTATTTTATCAATGCCGCTTCTTCTATTAAATTCGAAAAGTTTACATAAAGTTAAATTTGTTCCATGCCTTTTTGACTTTCTTTTGGCATGTCACTTGAAAATTTAGCCACTGGATATTTGGTCATTTTCGTTAATGGAAGGGAGAGGCGATGTTTGAACCTAAACTATGGAATGCTCAATTACTTTTAAAGGCTGTTTGGGTTGTTATTTTTTTGAAGATTTTATAAAAAAAAATGTATTATAACGATTTACTGTATATAAACTAAAACGGAGATTGAGAAATGTGTTAATAAGAAATGTAAAAATTTTTTCTTAAAGAATTGCAATCCAAACAAGGAAAAATCTTGTTTCGAGCTAGACTAGAAAAACTTGAAACAATCATTTCAAATATTCAAAGAATTGCAACATATCTGAAAAATTGTACTGTTAAAATCTAGTATAACTCATAAATAGAACATTCCCCAATGGTTATGCTTTTGATGTGGCAAAATAGCAATCATTTAACTCAAGATACTCTTTGATTTGTTGGGATATAATTGGGTACTGATCACTCAATTATCTATTTATGACCCATCTAATCTTTTGGTTTGTGATTAGTTTAAACTTACTGTACTGTTACGATTAAATTCCTATAGCGAGAGGATTGTTCTTGGCATATAATTGATTGATTTTATAAGAAGGGTTGAAGGCAAGGCAAAGAAAGAAAAAACATGAAAATTGGTGACGAGGACGGAAGGTTACAAGTGGGTCCAATTGGGTCCTGGGACTCGCACGAATTTTTCAAATTTTGCAAATATAATTGCGCCACGGAAATGGGGCAGGAACGGTTGTCAGTGACGACCGTTCCTGAAAGTTCACGCCACGTTATGGCCTCAAAAATTTGTGCGGCTCAAATTACAGCATGTAACTCGATTTTCAAGTCATGTGTGGGGCTCACAAAAAAGTATTATAAAATTATGTCGTGTGCAAAATAAATTACATCGTGTGAAATGAAAATTACGCGCAGTGAAAAATGAATACAACTGGCACAAACGGTTGCAGATCTTGTCCTTGGGCTATCCGATTGGGCCCCGCTTAAGAAACTCAAATACCCAACCCAATTATTTTGCGCAAGTAGAAATAAAGTGTCAGAATTGACCGCTGTAGATTCCCCCTAAGGCCCTGTTTGGTCCTAGCTGTTTGGTGTGCACAATCAGAGACACACGTCAACGCCTCGAGTGTTCACTTTTTTGGGAAGATATATCCAAAATAGGATAATTTCAAAAACCTCCCATGACATTTCTGATACTGATAGTATCACTTGACATTCTCGAGTCTTGAAAAATCTCACTTGCATCCCCTACTTTTAGAACATAATATTAAAAAATTTTATTTTGGGAGAGAGAATATGATCTCACTCTAAATATTTCCTTTTCTTGTGGCCTCATAATTATCACAACACATTAATTTTATCTCTTAATTTTTGTAAATTTGATTGATGTGGTTATTTAATCAAACTTTAATAGTTGATAATGGGGCCGAAAGAACCTTTAATAGTTTTTTGTATCATTAGTTTGGACAAGAAATATATTTAAAATTATAAATAACTTACAATACTCGTAAAAATAACTTGAAATATTTTACAATAACGAAAATAATTTTTTTACAACAACTTGGAAATAGCACAAACAAGTTTGTATAATTTTCAACATTTTGTATTATTTTATATTTCACACCATCCATTCGGAAAAAGAATTAGAAAATTAAAAAAAATGTGAACAATGTAGAGAACTGTTTAAATTAATTCAAAACACTTTATAGTAAAGAAAATAATACTTTTGTAGCTTACAAAATGGGAGTGTTTTTCAAAAACTAGTTTTTCAAATACAATTCCAATTTTTAAAAAGTACTCTAAAAGGTAATCTAAAAATTAGTTTAAAATTTTATTTTAGAAACTCTTCTACTCTTAAATATCCCAAAATATTTTTTGAAAATAATCCAAAATATAATCTAAAAACTCTGCTACAGCAAAATTTTTCAAAAATATCCAAAAAAATAGCTAATCTAAACGGAGCCAAAACCCTCAAACGAGCATTCAAATATCAAATCTTTGTACTTTAAAAATGTATTATAATTTGTCCCATTAGAATGAACCATTATGCTTTCCATTTTTATTTTTAAATTATTATTAATATATTCTAGTTTTTGTACTAGAAAGAGAAAGACAACAAAGGGGCAAATTTAAATTATGATCTATCTCTCTCTCTCTCTCCCTCCCCCCCTCCCTCCCTCTATCTCAAAATATGAGTTTTTTAACATTATATTTTAAAATGTGTTGCAAAAGTTTATAAAAGGCTTAAAATAGGGAAGATAAGTAAGATTTTTTAAAGTTCAAAGGTGTCAAATGCTATTATTAGAAACGTGAAGGGAGGCTTCTAAAATTATCCCATCTAAAATTTAAGGATAAGGTTACGATTAGATTGAGAAATTGCTTTATATCAGAAATATCTTATCGTAACAGCTGTACCTATATATTAAAAAAAACATTGACAGTTGTACATAAAAAAAAAAGAAACTAACATTTGTATTTATTTATGATTATGGAAATTATAAGAATTTTTTGTAAACTAATCAAGACTTAGACGTCCTTGCTTCAAATCCACTTTTTCCCTCCTCATTTTTTAAATCTCATCCTTCCCTTGTTAGATTTTTTTTTCTCTTTTACAAGGATAGAATTACACTATAACTTTTTCGATTGGTAAAATTGTAAACAGGAATTGATAAAAGTCACCAAGCTAGCCTCATCCACCATTAACATAGCCTTTTATGAGGAATAAATGTAATAGATAAGACTATTTCAGAACAATTTATCAATTTGTGTATAACGCGATACAAACCCCGTTGACGAATCAAAATTCGTGAACAACAAACTCGGGACCTTTGGTGATTGACACAAGTTTTGGTAGCAAAATTCCTATATAATCTTGACCCACAATCAAACGAATTAGCGAATTTTAGGAAAGGTAGTAGGCGCCACAATCAAGGATGATGTCTTGATTGATAAGTCAGACGAACACTCAAGAAAGTGCAAAAGTATTCAAGATTGCTCATAGAGCTAAGAGAGCTTTCTCTCAAAGTTATTTGTTAGAAAATTATTCGTGTGTATTGATGAAAGAAACAATGGGTTTTATTGTGTCTTTTACATAAGAAATCCTGACTAAACTTAGACAAACTAAAGCAACAACTTGGACCCTTAAATCCGATCCATAAACCCTACTTGTAGTAGTGGATCCAAGCAACTAAGTTGGTCCGTTTATTAGTTAATAATTTAACCCAAAATAATGAACGAGATAATAAGATGGAAGAAATTTGGAAAAATTTGGAAAATTCAAACTTCATTCTCCTTCTTCACACACGACTTGAACTAGATTAATGAAACTTGAGTTCCCTTTGTCCTTCCCTTTGACCATGTTAGGCACTTCAATTGAGTCTTGAACAGCTTGTACCATAGCTTGTAATGACTCGTTAAGTCTCTTGGCTCAAGCATGTGTCATTGGATCCACCGGAACAATCATGGGTTCAACTTGAGCACTTCGATCGACTTGGACAGCTTGTGACACTCCATCAGTCCCCTCCTCTTGGGAAGGATTTGTCCTCAAATTGATCTTATCGCCTGCAAGAAAAGGACTCAAGTCAAATGCATTGAATGTGACACTAACTTTGTACTCACATGGTAGCTTGAGCTTGTAAGCAATGTCGTTGACGCACTTGAGTACTTGAATGGTCCATCTCCACGTGGTAGCAACTTATTGTGTCGTTGGACTAGAAATCGCTCCTTTCACAGGTGACCCCATACCTAGTCACGTGGTTCAAACACCACGTGCTTACGTCCTTTATTTGCTTGGATAACATATTGCATCGTCCACTTCTCGATGTTAGCACACTTTCTCATGATGTTGCCTAAAAAATTCTGTCTTTTTCTTGCCATCTAAGTTAACTCGTTCAGAAGTAGGTAAAGGCACTAAATCTAAAGGTATTAGTGGGTTAAAATCACAAACAACCTCAAATGGCAAATATTGAGTAGCAGAATATACCATACGATTATATGCAAATTCGACAAGAGGTAGGCAATCTTCCCATGCCCTAAGATTTTTGTGTAATATTGCACGCAACAAGGTAGAGAGAGTTCGATTAACTACTTCTGTTTACCCATCAATCTGCAGGTGACTAGTTGTCAAGAATAACAACTTAGTTCCTAACTTAGGTCATAAGGTTTCCAAAAATAGCTAAGGAACTTAACATTTTATCAGACGCTATGGATCTAGGAACACCATGTAATCTCACGATTTCTCTAAAGAACAAATCAACTACATAAAATGCATCATCAGACTTATGACAAGTAATAAAATGATCTATTTTAGAAAATCTATCAATGACTACATAAATGGAATCATTGCCCCTCCTAGACCTAGGTAACCCAAGAATAAAGTCCATTGAAAGATCTACCCATACTTTCTTAGGTATAGGCAATGGATTGTATAAACCATGCGGACATACCTGAGACTTCACTTGTCGGCATGTGATACACTTGTCAACAAATCATTCCACATCTCCTTTCATGCGTGGCTAGTAGAAATATTCCTGTAAAATAGCATAGGTCTTAGTTACCCCGAAATGACCCATCAATCGTCCATCATGTGATTTCCTCAATAATAACTCATGAATAGAGCAAATAAGAATACACAGCTTATCGACATGGTAAAGGTAACCTTCGGCAATGAAAAACTTACCCTTGTGAGGTGCTTTACATGATTCATAAATCACACCAAAGTCAGCATCATTTTGGTACAAATCTTTAATAAATTCAAACCCTAAAATCTTAGCATCTAAAGTAGTGACTAGGGTATACCTGCATGATAATGCATTGACAACAACATTTGTCTTACCTGACTTATACTTGATGACGTATGGGAATGATTCGACAAAGGCGATCCACCTAGCATGTTTCTTGCTTAACTTTTGTTGCACATTCAAATATTTAAGGAACTCATGATCTGTGTGAATCATGAATTCCTCAGGCCGTAGGTAATGCTGCCATGTTTCCAACGCTCAAACTAGGGTATAGAACTCTTTATTGAACGTTAAGTAGTTCAATGTTGTCCCACCGAGTTTCTTGTCAAAATAAGCGATTGGCTTCCCAACTTGCATCAATATGGCACCTATTCCAATGCCTGAAGCATCGCATTCAATTTCAAAGATTTTGTTAAAATCAAGTAAAGATAAAACAAGTGTACATGTGAGTTTGTGTTTGAGAGTTTGAAAAGCCTATTTTTAAGCTTCTCCCCAAACAAATTTCTCATTCTTTTTGACAACTATAGTGAATGGGGTGGCCAATGTGCTAAGTCCTTCATGAATCGTTAATAGAAGCTCGCAAGTCCATGGAAGTTTCGAACGTCACCTACAGACTTGGGTATTGGCCAATCTTGTATGGCCTTAATCTTACTCTCGTCCACCAGTATACCCTGTGTACTAACTACAAAACCTAAGAACACAAGTTGGTTAGTACAAAAAGTGCACTTCTTGAGATTAGCGTACAATGTTTCTTGTCAAAGTACATCAAACACAGATCTTAAGTGACTAAGATGTTCATCTACGTTACTACTATAAACAAGTATATCATCAAAATAAACCACAATGAATTTTCCTAAGAAGGTTCATAGTACATGATTCATTAGACGCATAAAGGTATTAGGTGCGTTAGTTAACCCAAATGGTATAACTAACCACTCACACAACCATACTTATTTTTAAACATTGTTTTCCACTCATCACCTTCATTGATTCTAATTGGATGATATCCGCTTTTTAAGTTGATTTTAATGAACACTACTGCACTATAAAGCTCATCTAATATATCGTTGAGGTTAGGAATAGGGTGACGATACTTTACCATGATGGCATTGATAGCTCGACAGTCGGTGCACATTTTCCATGATCCGTCTTTCTTTGGCACTAGTATGATCGATACTACACACGGGATCAAGCTTCCTCTCGCCCAACCTTTGCTCAGCAACTCATCAATTTGACATTGAAGCTACTTGGTTTCTTTTGGGTTGCTCTTATAGGATGGTCGATTAGGAATGGCTGCTTCATGGATGAAATCAATTTAATGTTCAATCCCTCTAACAGGTGGCAGTCCACTTGGTCTCTGTTTGGAGAAAACATCAGCGAATTCTTGCAAAAGAGACAACCTCTCCCGACAAAGTTGGGTCTAACTCATTAGTAGACGTCAAAATCTCTTTACTATAAAGTACGAGTAAAGACTGCTTCGCACTAAGAGCTTGTCTTACTACCTTAGCTTTCACTAGAAAATTTGATTTCTTCTTAGTTTTCCCTACCTTGGCTGATTCTACATTAGGGTTTTAGATTCATTAATCTCGGCCTTAACTGCTAATATCTTCCTCTCATTTTCCTTTTCAAATTCCTTTTGCAGACTAAGTTGGTTTCATGCACTTGTTTGGGTGTAAGAAGTACTAATGTTATTTTCCTATGTCTATGCATAAAAGTGTACTTATTAGTAACCCTATTAAAAGTAATTTTCTTATCAAATTGTCAAGGCCTACCAAGTATCACATGACTCATATCACACAAGATTTTATCCTAATATCTTCCAATTTTAAATGAAACAAGTACCTGTTTTTACTGCAAGTCCTCTAGCCTCCCCAAGTTGTTTTTTTATTAAACTTGGCAAAATGTGTAATGTTTTTTTTTATGGGATCATGATGTAGATTCGTTAAGAATTCATTGGGTGTAATGGGAAAACTTTGTTTTCCGGTGGAGAAAGTTGGTTTGGGATTTTGTAGTTTTGACGATGTTGCCAAAGCTTTGGGTTGTAAACTCTAGTGGCGTCTATGCCTTAAAGATTCGATTTGGTCTCATTTTATATATGATAAATATGTTGAG
Organism: Coffea arabica; assembly: GCF_036785885.1. Classification (NCBI taxonomy): domain Eukaryota; kingdom Viridiplantae; phylum Streptophyta; class Magnoliopsida; order Gentianales; family Rubiaceae; genus Coffea; species Coffea arabica. The sequence continues at coordinate 7,270,140 of NC_092310.1, forward strand.
GGCCTTCATCCGTCAATGGTATCTGTAACTCAACCATCGCTTGCTTGGCATCATTTGGAGGGGATATGCACATTTGTAGAGTCAAAAATTTGGTGGTGTTTAGGTAGAGGATTGTTGATTTTTGGTTTGATTACTGGTATTTTGATCAACCTTTGTCAGTGCTATTGGAGGTGTTTGATTCGCCTCATATGCTACTGGTGGAATTTTATGATGAAGATGGGTAGACTGTACAAAAGTTAAGCTAGTGGCTTCCGGATTTTTTAGTACAATAAATTCTACAAACTCGACTCTATCCTGATCTTGAGGATGTTATGGTCTGGACCTCATCTTCTTCTAGTTTTTCACTACCAAGTCGGCAAGCGACAGTCTTTGGTGGAGAAGGAACTTGTCAATGGTTGATCAAACTATTTGGAATAATGTCTTGCCACTTAAGATTTCCTTTTTTGGATGGCGGCTGTTGCGAGGTTTTTAACCTTTGGATGATAAGTCGAGGAACAAGGGGATTGTACTTCCTTTACAATATGTGTGTTGCTTGGAGGATGAATCCTAAAATCATTTATTCCTCTATGGTTCTGTAGCTTCTCAGGTGTGGAGTTGCTTTGTTGGGAGATTTGGTACTCTTACTTCAGACCAGATGTGGACTAATGTTTCTACGATATTTATGTCATGGTTATTCTTATCTCCTTTGGTTGGTCTAGTTCACATTAGATCAATTCTGCCGACTGTTATTTGCTGGTTTCTATGGAAATAACGTAATTAGATGCAATTTCATCGCATAGTGAAGAAGATCAAGTTTTCTCTTAGCAGACCTTCTAACATATTTCATCGCATTCCTAACCATGTGAATAATCATTAATCTCATCCAATCCTTCTTTATCAATCAAATTAAGAACAGGACCCAACAACAAACTTGAATATTTCTCCTATTTAGCAATAATGCACCTCTAAATGAATAGGATTAATCTTTTCTACACTGACAATGTATACACTATCAGCATTGGATGAATGACAACTATGAAAAATTTAAATTTGAAATTCAACTTTTGCACACATGTCATGAATCCAACGATGATACTGTATACACTGTCAGTGTAGGAAAGATTTACTCAAATGAATAATGCTCTTGTAGGCATTTAGCAATGACATTATTAATTGAAGCATTATTCGTAATTATGGTACATATGTTATCAATATTCCACTCTAACAAGTAATTTATAATTATATCAGACAGATTCTACCCTAATGCCTTCATTGGAACCAAGACAAAATTGATAATTTTTTATTCAATTTCCAATTATTATGTATGAAATAAGCAGTCAATGCCATGAAAGGAAGATCCGTCTTAGATGTCTAAGTATCTATTGTCAAACACAGTCTTGGTTTGGACTGTAAAAAAATCCCCTTCAATTTACTTTTTTCAACTTCATATATTTTCATGCAGTTAGTTTTTATTGTGTTTTTAGACACAAATTTAACTTTTGGATTAAGACAAAAAAATGATTAAGACCCAAAGTATACTTCTAAAATGATTTATCTTCAACAAAATTAAATGGTAGCTCTCGATTAATTATAAATTCTGTTAGATCCCTTTGAGTGCTCTCTTTGATCAAATTTCCAAATAAAATTACTAAGTTGATCTGAATTACCTTTGGAGAATCTAAGAAGCGTTTGCCCTTTTGACGATTGTCTCTTTTTGTAGGCTATACATATGCCCCCAAATATATGTTGATGCAAATGAGCTGTTACTCCCTTACTATGGCAAGAGAAAATTTTCTTGCAATAATTGCAAGTACATTCCTCTTTCTTTGGTACAATCTTGGTGAAATGGGCCCAAACCTTGGACCTCACCTTCACTTCTCTTTTCCTCTTTTCACCTTTATTTGCTTCTTCTCCATTGGGTTCTTGTTCAGCTGCAGTTTTTGTTGCTTCAACATCTGTGATTGTAATAACAATGTCTTCATTATTCGCATTTGACATCTAACACCAAAAAAAAAGAACATTGTTAAAGACATAAAGTATTTACTAACGCAAATAAGAGGAATAGGAAAGTGATCCTTGCATAAAAAATGTTACTATGAAAATACAACAAATTCATACCTCAGAATTTTTCAGTTTTGATTTCTAAGAAAGTGTTTCGAATATGCATAGCAGTTAAAAAATTGACAGGATAATTTTTTCCTTCATTGAGAAATGAAAAAATAATCAATGAGCACGTTTAAGTTAAAATAAAATTACTAATTGGATATCCAACCCAATTCTTTATAACAAAAGTTGATAATCAAACAAACTCATTGTATAAGTTTATCAAGAATAACTCAGGATCCACTCTTCATTGATGATTTGTTCTTTTATGCCTTTTTTGGTCATTAGTGGAATTGTAGATTTTCTGACTGAAATTCTTTCAAGGCTGCAGCTGCTAACATTAAGATTACTCTTTATTTCCATGGAAAAAAATTGGCATTTCTCTACAAGTAGTAACATTCATTTTCATTGGAACTACCCAATAGAACTAACTTCACCTAGGCTCTTTTTTTCAGATTATTAATTTAGGAGAAAATGGCCACTGATCTTCTAGTCTAAAGGGAAAGATTGTGAAGCACAGCGTCTTCACATTTAGTTTGGTTGTGCTTTTGATTTTTAAGAAATTTAGATATGTGCTTTAAACCTTATAATGTTAATTTCATGTAGAGTTTACTTTTGAGGAGGAATTTCAACATTCATTTCCCTATCTTCTTATCATAATTTGTCTCTTACATGGTCAAGAGACATGGTTTCTTTCTCACCAAACTCCTATTTCCAATTTAACTTAAAACTGAATCAAAATTGTCAATATGACTAATTCTAAGCATGTTTTTCCTTAGTTTTGTCAAAATGCAGATTGTTTGACTATTTTGATATTTTTATAAAGTCTAGCACACTATATGTTTGAGAGTAGCCATAGCATCTCAGACATTGGTGTCTTATAATTTTGGTCACATACAGTTTAGTGATTAAAATCAATATGCTACACTTGACCACAATAATTATATTGGCAGTAAATATGTTTATCACTAGGGGAAACTCCTTAAATTTTGGCATAGAAAATTGAGATATATCTCAATAAAAAAATAAAGAGTTGATAAATCATAAATTTTTAAAGATTTTAGATTTATTAATTATGATATTTTAAGTAGACTGCATAAGTAAAGTAGACTACTCAACCATTATGGATGCCATAAGAGTTTCATTATAACACTAAAATTTTGTGAATTCTTGTCTATCCTTTTTTATTAGTGAGGGATATTTATCTCATTATTAGATAACTATTCATCAAATATAAAGCTCCTTTCTTATTTGATAAAGAATTAATATTTGATACCTATGCAAGTATTCAAACGAGAAAGGAAATTTGAAATTTGAAGGATAGAAAATAAAATGAAGGCACACCAAAAAAAAGGGCTATCCTATTTGTGCTCATTAAATAGGAAACATTGCTAATGAGTAAAAGCAATGCTTCATTGGTTTCATCCAATGGTGTACTTTAAGGAAATAATGAGATACTTGTGGATATAGCATATTGGCAATATTTATATCTTGTGCGTAATGCCTTGAAATTGAAGTATATACTTAAACAATTTCTTCCAAAATTATTTAAACACCACTTTGATTATGATATGGATGAAAATCAAGTTTAAGATATTATGTTTAGTTTTGTGAGGGTGATCAACCTACACGTAAAGAAACCATACAAAAGAAACAAGACTATCTTGCTCCAAGAAATTTAGATTCTTTTACACTTCAAAAATTATTAGAACTGGATATTTAAATTTCTTAAGAGCATGAAGTAAGTGGGAGTGTTTTGACTCTGGAATGGAGTATTGAAAAGGTAAGGATTCATATTTGACTCCTTTGAATATGGAAAATTGATAGCTTTTCTCAAAATTATTATTTAATTATTTTAGATAAGCAATCAAATGAAAAACTCCTTGTCAAATAAACACATGAAGTAAATCTACATTGAACCCACTGGTTGAGTTATCTTATAGACAGCGGGAGGAAAAATGTTCTCTATAAAAAATTGAAGTTCTTTAATTACTATATTGTATACCTACAAGAGTTTAAGGATGAATTGTGTAATGTTTTCATAAGGTGCAAATGGAGAAATCTCCATGTTCAAGAATAGTGTCACAAATTACCACAAAATCTCTACCAAATTTTGAGAGATTATATTTAGAGTAATTATGGCACTAGTAACTCACTATTAGAGTTACATTAGATAAATATGAAAATGAATGTCCTTAACGCAACTCTTGATAATTAGGCATATACATGTGTCACCATGGTAGAGAATGTAATTTAAACCAAATTATTGCTCCTCAATAGTATATTAATTTGTTCTTCATTTGATCTTAGAAGAATTTTTCTAGTAAATTAATATACATTAAGGTTAGTGGGAGTAATACTATGAGAGTTTTTCTCAATCATGATATTTGTGAAACCCTTCTATCATTAGTATTCACAAAATAGAATGTAAAAGATAGTTAATCTGTCTTAGAACCTTCATGCAAGAGTTCCTTGATAATAAAGAACAAATATTACTTTTAAATAATAATAGTGAACAATTGCATAATGTTCACATCATGCATTGGAATGAATATAAATTCACCAAGAATGCAATGAAGTTGTACCACAGGCATCTATTGTTTGGCCTAAAGTTTGTCGATATTGTATTTTGGCTAATATAGATATTTGATTTGATTATCTTTCATTATGTATACATAAAAGAGTGGGAGTCAAGACATTCAGGTCGACATAAGGTATTCAATAGTTATTTAGAAAGTAAAATGTAGCTATTGAGTACACATCAAGGAGTTATTATTGTTGATCAACAATTAAAGGTTGTTGGGTAAGTTGTTAATAATCAAATAACTCATATAGAACTCACTAGGTCATTTAGTATTTTCCTATTATTCTAAAACTATTGTGTTGTCTAGACGCTCAAAATACTTATGTTTACATGATTTTGTGCACATTATTATTTATGTATAAAGTAAAGATCATGTGATCCATAAAGTTGAATCCTGAATAACTTATATGAAGTTATTCATAAAATTTTTTTAAAGCACTTGATTAGAAAGTATAATATATTGTAATACATAGAAGGAAGTGTTTGTCATGAGAACATAATCGCCATGATTCATGTATTATTATTTTCTGATTAAGCGACTATTACATAATTGTTGAATTTGGTGAGTGACAAACAAAACTTATGGCCATTTTAAGTATCTAGCCACTCATATGTTAACTGACTATTTCATGTGGGTCAAGTGGAAGAAAGTAAAACTTGCCTCTTTTAGAGGCAATTGTGACCCATATGATTGATTCTAAATTGATTGATATCCTAATTAATTGATTGATATTTTCAATAATTAATTAGTATCTTCCATTTGTTAATGATTGATTGGTATCTTTTGCTAATTGATATCTGATACAATCAATTAACCAACCAAATCAATCAATTAGTCAGAAAAGGTTATGGATTATGACAAGATTTTTTTTATGGAAGGAAACCCTAGAGATTTTGATAATTGCTAGTAAGGGTCCCTGGCCTAGCCTATAAATAGCTTATGGTATCCCAACAACACTACACTCTCTGATTAGGTATAGACTAGAAACTCCTTACTCTAACTTTTTCTTCTACATATATATATATATTGGAATAGACAAGAAAGAGTCAAAGAGATGAGGAGAGACCAATTTGTACTTAATAACAATGGTTAGAGGTAAGTCTATTTAGATTTCCGCTGCGTAGTACATTCATACGTACATAATTAGTATAGCAAGCTCAACCCTATTGACAATTCTATTTTGTATGTATATATTCTTGCTGTGACGACTCTCAATAGTGCACAAGTACCGCGTTTACTCTTGTCAAACTGTGTCTGCCATTAGATTGATTTTGACTACAGAGTTCAGGGGACAATGCGAAAGAAATGCTGTGTAAGGGACCTCTGTATTTTCTCAGTGCAAAATTCATCCAAAATGAGCTCGTGCTAGGCTCCTGCTTGATAGGATCTTGGTTTTGAGCTGAAATTTAACTCAATTAGTTGGTAAGGCTAGCTGGAATCAGTGAGAGCCATTTATTGGGTAAGCAGAGTTTTCTAACCAAGACATAAAAAGCATGATAATGCCGCAGACGACGATGTGTGCTGGCCTCCTTTTGATAAAATCCAACTTTGTTGGGGCAGGGGTTGGCTAAAATGTAAGTTGAAATTTTGGAAAATGAGAATATAGGAACATTCAAATTTCATAGGGATAATTTTAGAAACCTCCCCTAAGGTTTCTGATAGTTTCACTGTCTTCCCCTAAAGTTTTAAATATATCACTAACCTCCCTTAAAACTAAATTTTCTTGTAACAAATTAGCGCAATTCAAAAAAATTAATAATAAAAAAATGATTTCAAGAGTGAGAAAAATATTTCATACAAAAGTGCCCCTCAACTAATTATTAGTTGGTTGACTTAGAAACAAAAGGGATTATTAGTTAAGAATAGAAAATAAAAACCATAGTTAGAATGTGTCAGTGTAAGTAAGGCAAATTACAATACTAGCATGAGCCCACTAGAATTCAATAACAATGGCTCGCAAAATCAAAGAATTGGAAAGAAATTTTATTAATTTAGAATCAATATTTACACATTGAATTCCTCAATTCTTAGTGGTGAAATTTGGAAGATTTTCAGTAAGAATTAAATAAGACTAAGTATGACCTTTTCAAGAAAAATGCCACATTAAATAAAAAATATAAAATATGATCAAATATTTTTTTTGAATTATTTCTTTTACTTACAAGGTCCATTATTTCACATGATTACTAAGAAATTTCTATCATTTGTAACAAAAAAAAACAACTCTCAGGCAATGTTTGCATGAATAGAATGGAAATGACTTTAATGGAAAATAAGTAAATCAAAGTGGAGAAAATCATTTTAAACAATCTTTTTGGAATTATGTATACAAAGAAAAAGAAAAAAAAATTGAAAATAGGGAGAGAATAGATTATGTGCAGTTACACTTTATCTAAAACTTAATAAAATTTATTTGTAAACATATTTTAACAATTTATCCTTTTTGTGCATTTTTGTATTCATCTTGTTATTTTTATAAAAAAACTTATGAAATAATAATCTCTCAATATAAATTTTAATCTTTTTTGGGGGAAGAAATTACAAGAACTACTAAAATTAGAAAAAGAATTTAAAATGTTAACAATTATTGTTATAAAATTTGGTATTCAAGATTTTCAAGCTTTTTTACATTCCAAATTATGGGAGTACAAGTGGCTCAACTATCTCTCCATACAACTATGTAAAATTTCCCAAGTTGCAGGGTAATAAAGTCATTTGACCATTGATGTGGTAAGCATTGGATTCCAATTGGTTGACCGGGGGAGGGTAAGTGATATTTTAAGAATCTTGGGGGAGGGCAGTAAAATTGTCATTGAAATTATCCCAATTTCATAAGTACGGCGAAACTTTTATTAAGTTTGTGGATGGGGTATGGGTTACTACTAGAGGCGGCAACCTGGATCAGAATCCATTTATCCATCCATTTGACCCTTAATTAAATGAATTTGGATTGCCGATTTTCAGTGCTGGTTTTAAATGGTTTGACCAATTAAATCCACTTAAGTTAATGGTTTTAAATGGATTATCCATATAAACCATATAAAACCAATTACTTCAAAAAAAAAAAAAACGTCAATCCCTCTGACTCTGAAGTTCCAAGCCAACAAGTTCTGAAGTTCCATAATACCCCAGTCGCTGCCATAGATAAATACCCCAGTTGCTGCCATGGATAAACTAATGATGCCTTAATTTCTCTTTTTTTCTGAATTTTTGGTAACTGGTAAGACGAATCCCTAAATTGTCTAAGTGACGTTCTATTTAATTCTTCAATTAGAGCACTTGATTTAGCCAGAGTATTGAGATGCTGGTTATTACTATACCATAAATGAAAGCAAACCCTGGTTTTTGATGATGCTAAAGGTAGTATGGAAATGTTGGCCAACGGGTCGAAATGTATGAAGATGAATCATACGACCCGAATATTCTACAACTAGTGCGAGATTGTAGAATTTTGTTCAGATTTGAGGATTAGATCTTTGTGAGCTTTAATCCATTTTCTTCAGCAAACGGAGAAGAAGATGGATAAGAAATAGAAAGAAGAAAACAGCAGAGGAAAATGAACAAAAAAGATAAAGAAAGGAATTTCCTATTTGATGGTTAAATGGATTTTAAATGGATAATTGGATATCCATCATCCATTTGGATCCAATCCATATACAACCATTTAATAAATGGATTTAAGTGGATTAGACCATTTAATCCATAATCCATTTATGTGAAACCAATTATCATCCATATATCCATTTTGACACCTCTAGTTACTACTATTCACCAAACGAACAGATTTTTGGCTAAGTAATTAAATCACACTTTTAACAATGTCCACTTTGTCAAGAGCAAAAAAATTCTTTTTTGAAATGTGCATCTTATCGAACAATAATATGCACCTAAATGATAAAAATATGTAGTTTGGTAAAATGTACATAAATCCAAATATGCACATCTAAATTGATACAGCTGTGTATAGGTATAATCAAATTACACACATACAAGTCGCAATATGTGCACATAAGGGTAATTTTCTTATTATACTTACAATATTTCTTTTAATAGTTCATGACCTGTAACTCGCACCTCATTCAAGGGGTAGGGATGGGTTGGATGTTAGAAGGAAGAGAATGTAAGTGAAATGTTCTGGAATCGAGACCTCTCGCCTATATTAAAAAAAAAAGAAAAAAAAACTCAAACGTCATTCATAAATTTTCCAAAACTTACACCTTCTTTTAAATTTTAAATCTTTCTATTCCCTTTCTCCCAATTATCCCAAAATTTAAATTGGCTGGTGGGAACATGCAAAAATAACTACGGTAGTAGGTTTAAATGGATCTAGACTACTTCAAACCTTAGTTTAAATATCTGATAACGAAGAGGCAGGCACAACTACTTGAATGGGTTTTTTCTGAATGGATCTAGACTCCTTCACTTGAATGGGTCAAGCGAGGCCAAATTTGAGTGATGTTATTTTCAGCAGCACGAAAGACACCGTAACTTCTAAAATTATAAACAAACACAAAACTCCCTCAGTCATTGAAAGTTATAAACATATATAAAGGCCCCTTGGTCGTTACATGTATTGTTCGGGATTTTAAATATTCGTGAAACTGTATAAAAATCACAAGTCAAATATCTAAGCTATAGGGTTAACGATATAGGATGACGATTGAGAAACATTACAGTTAAGAGTTTTTTGTGGCTTTCAAAATTACATGGTTTTTCACATTCCTATTTTCCTTTTGTTATACACTTAAATCGATGTTGTTTGCCAGGATAAATATAAACGTGGCCCAAAAAGAGTAGGAACTATCTCGTGCACCAGCGTACGTAGTTTTATTGTATAATTGATACTAATACGTATATATTTGTTGGTAGTGAAAGTAGAAAGAAATTTATACTTTCATTCACTAGTTTGTTTGGAGTTCACAAGATTGCAAATGAGGTTGGAATAACATCTATTTTTACGGAAAGCAGAATGAATAATACATTAACTAACTTTAATACTTATACATGGAATAGTACATCAAGATGATAAAATTGAGTTGTTTCATGAGAAGATAAGTGTATCACATTAATCCTCTTGGGGAATTGAATGGACATCCACATCTATTTGTATTTGTTTCATAACAAGTTTGGTGTTTTTGCCATTTTTGTTTTGGGTAATCATGAAAAGTTTTAAGTCTCACAAAAAATGATAACTCTTTTTGTTTTAATCCGTCGAGACGTTGGTTTACACTATTATCTCGCTGCAACATAGTTCCAACATATTTCTCAAAATATTTTCATCTAACTTTGAATTCATGTATATTCCTGTTTGGTTAAGTTACACTGAATTTCTTTAACAATTATCATTCAATTCAATATACTTTAAAATAAGTTAAATTAAAAGAACCGTTTTCTCTTAGTCTTAAAAAGAATTAAGTTAGTAATATTCATATTTGAGAACAACACGTTACCCACACTAAGTCTAGAAAAGAATTACTGATGTATCAGAATTATCGTTTTCGAAAAAAAAGATGTATCTGTTTATTTAAAAAAAAAAAAAATCATTGTTTCACTAATTTAGATACAAAAAATCAACAAAATTGAGATGATGTACAGATTATTGAAAAGGGGCCAATTTTGTCAAGACTTCATGTTTTCTCACCAAAGCTATTGAGCACCAATCTCAAAAAAGTCATAAAGAGCCAAGCCAAAGCAAAAAAAAAAATCAATAAGGAAGGCAACAAACTGGCCTGTACGGTGACCTTATCCTTTTGGATTCATTTCAGCGGATAATGATTCATTTACACTTGATAGTGATGTAAATCTGCATCCATCTTCAAAAGCAAAAAATACCTCCCTTGTTTCCTGTTAATGATCATGGAAGTCATCTATAGCATCCTAGTTCTCAGTTTCTTGGTAGTCTTAGTTGCTATAAAACATCTTCAAGAAAACAAGAGAACACTAAAGCCTCCAAGTCCACCAGCTCTCCCAATTCTAGGCCATCTGCACCTCCTGAAAGCTGCCCCTCACCGTGCTCTTCAACTTCTCTCCATCAAATACGGCCCCCTGATTTCCCTTCGATTTGGGATTCGTCCTATACTTGTTGTTTCCTCACCATCTCTTGCAGAGGAATGCTTCACTAAGACTAATGATGTTATCTTTGCTAACCGACCAGGGTCCATTTCTGGCAAAATCCTTGGCTACAACAACAGTACTATCGGATTCTCTCCTTATGGAGACCACTGGCGAAATCTCCGCCGTGTTACCACCATCCATATTTTTTCTTCCGCTAGTCTCCACAACTTTTCCTCAATCTGGACAGAGGAAATCCGTTTCAGTGTCAGGAAATTGTTCTCAATGAACTCTGATGACAAAGTGTGGAAAGATGTAAACATGAACTCTGTGTTCTTGGATTTGGTATTCAATGTGATCATGAAAATGCTTGCAGGAAAAAAATGGCCATCTGATAAAACAGCTGATTTGTTTTCGCTGATCTCCTTCATGGGTATTTGTGATTATGTCCCTGTCTTGAGATGGATTGGATTTCGAGGGTTGGAGAAAAATTTGAGCAATTTACAGCAAAAGAGGGACAAATTATTCAGGGATCTCATTGATCAAACTAGGAAAAAGGAAGGTGAAGGTGGCTCATGCTCGACTGAGCAGAGAAGAACTGTTATCCAAGCATTGCTGTCCCTTCAAGATGCTGAACCTGAATTCTTAACTGATGAAACTGTCAAAGGGATCATACTAGTAAGCCAACTTGCCATTTCTCTTTTCTCCTTAACATAATATTTTTTGCTTTGGTAATTATTGCTCTTTATATCCGGTTTCTATTTTCATATTTCATTTTTTTTTAATGCAAATCAACCTTTTCTCCAATTAGTCAGTGAACTCCTCTTCTAGCTGGTAATCTCTTATGTTAGGCTTTACATTCATTTTGACAATACATGCCTTGTTGTTCTTCTAGATTATGTTCACTGCTGGAGTACACACTTCAGCTCTGACCATGGAGTGGGCTATGTCCCTTATGCTAAACCACCCCCAGGTATTGAAGAAGGCAAGGAGTGAAATAGACAACAACGTTACACAATCAGGGCAATTGATTGAGGATTCAGATCTCTCCAAATTGCCATATTTGCGTTGCATAATCAAAGAAACACTTAGACTTTTTCCTGCAGCACCAACTCTTTTGCCTCATTATTCATCTGAGGATTGCACCATAGGAGGCTTCAAAGTTCCTAAAGGCACAACTTTGTTAGTAAATGCTTGGGCTATTCACAGAGATCCGAAGGTTTGGGAAGAGCCAGCCAAGTTTAAGCCAGAAAGGTTTGAGGGAATTAATGAAGGGGCTTGCGATGAAGGGTTCAAATTTATTCCATTTGGAAAAGGTAGGAGGGCTTGTCCAGGTGCTGCCTTAGGCATGAGATTTATTAGCCTGACGTTGGGAACAATGCTACAATGTTTTGATTGGGAAAGAGTAGGGCCTCAATTGGTGGATTTAGAAGAAAAATCTGGTATAACTTTGGACAAGGCCAAGCCTTTGGAAGCATTGTTCAGGCCACGCTCATCCATGATTGAATTGGTTTCTCAGCTTTGACTAAAGAACATGACTGGTGGCTTTTGAAGATTGTATCATAATACTATCTGAAATACTTAAAGCTCAAACTACAAAGGTGCACCTATTGCAAAGTGTGAAAAAAAGTGAAAATAAGAGGAAGGAGAATATAAGCATGAAAATCTTTCAGTCTATGCAGTTATTAAAGATTAAATAGGCTTTGAACTAAACCGTGTTTGGCTTTTTCTTTTTGTTTTTTAATATTGGTCTTTTCAATTCACTGTAAGTGCATCTACTGGAGGTCTTTGGTTTTCCACATTTGTAATTATAGAAAATCTTCAACCTTAACTGCGTTTCTTTATTGTTACATAAAGTGGTTTTGGGGCTTCAACAAAACAAGCAAAAAGAATGTCTTATGACTAGAGATGCCAATCACAATCCAATTATATTGATTCGTCCAAATCCGCCCACCAATGATCGGCTCAAACTCACCCACTAATTTTGAATGAATTTAAATGAGTACCCAATTAAATTCATTTAATTAGTGAATACTGAGTTAACTTGATTAATCCATTTGTATCCATTTAAAAATAATTAGACATTTATACTCAACTTTTAATTAGTGTTAAGCAAATAAATTTGAATTTCTTATCAATTTAATAACAATAAATACCGTTATTTCTTATCAAATAGCATGCAAAAAAAGTAGAATTGTAAGTGACTCATAAATAGATAATTGGGTATATCTATACTCATTTATTAAATGAGTATAAATGAATTGACTTAATTATACCGACTACTTAATTATGACCGCCCAAACCACCCAAATCACTCATTTTAGCACATCTACTCATGAGTAGCGAGGTTATCGAGCTAACTCGAACCCAATTGTGGGTAACTCGAGCTAGACTTCAAAGAAAATTAGCTAAGCTCAAATTCAAGTTTAAGTTCGACAGTGAATTTCCTTTCTTTGTCATAACTCAGTGCATGACCATCTTAAATTTATCCACCAAAACCGTTGCTAAGTTAGCTTAAGAACTCTTTTATTGGTATCAGTGTCTTTTATTTCACATTCACTCAAAACTTTTACATGTTTAACTTCCTTTGGCATACTTTTTTCTTTGTCAAATTTTTGTTGGCGGTGTATAAAGCTTTCATGTTTTTCATATATCTGTTTGATGTATTAGACATGCATAATTTTGATGTTGCAACTAAGTTTATGAAGATATAACTCTTTTCGCGAGTTATAGGTACATATTCACCATTTCGAATCCCAGATTATTAGATTTTTTTTTTTTGGTTTTGCATTTTTTTGAATTTTCAATTTATTTGTGAACTTTTCAAATTAAAATTTGTTCTATTAGAATGATGACAGGTATTTTAGAAGATGTCTGTAGCTAATTATAAGTTCAATTTATCCGCAGTCTGGTGAACGTTGAAGGACCAATACCTGTTAAGATCGCAAAACTAATTTTGGAGTCTCCAGAACACATAATTCTTAAAGAATATTCAAGCCATTTTTTTTTTTCAGGGTTCGTTTTCACACTCTAATTTTTTAACTCTACATCAGTTAATCAAATGACTTCAAAATTTTTTCACATATCAAAATAAAGAAATATAACTTGAAGCAACTTGACATAAATTACCCTGGAATGATAATGCAATAATATCTGCTACATAAACTTCTCATTTATGTCCCTTTTTTTTTTTTTTTTTTAACTTCTCAGTTATGTCTAACTGCTTCTAAAAAATGTCAGTGTCAATATAATCATTAAGAAGAATAATGTTGGACTGCAAAAGTGGACTTTAAGAGTAGGTTCAAGAAAAAAGGAGACTGTGCAATTAAATGGCAAACAACACTTTGATAACAATACATATTTACTTAAGAAGAATTGTATAAAAGAATAAACGCAAAGACTAAGATTGTAAATTTTTTTTATTTTTTTTAAATATAAGAATCACCTATTAAGCTCTATAATTAATATTAAATCTAAAAAGTCAATTATTTGGCCTTTAAAACTGTGTTCACAAACTTTTTATCTCTTCATATTCAGATTTTATATAATGTTTTAGCAAAATCAATACGAACACATGAGAAAACTATCTCTAAAAGGCTAAGGCCGTAAAATAAAGAGAATGACCAAGGCAAACAAAGAGCAAAAATGAGCAAAATATGACATGAAATATTTGTCTCTAAAAAAGGACAAGCTCAGTGCTAAGAAAGGTATAAAAGTTTCCTAGAAAAAGAAGCTTAGAACCATACAATTTTAACTAACCTATTTCACATTTGAAGTTAGAATAATTAAAAATTCAATGGACCGAACTATTGTCTTGAAATAATATGATGAGTTTTGCAATTCTACGGTAGATTCATAAAAGTGCATAAGAAACACGTGGGATAACACTGTTGAGAATGATTGTTCACTGACTAACGAAATATGATTTCATCACAACTCCAAATATTATCATATAAATTTATAAGTAAGATAATTAAGTAGTATTATCTTAAAACTAAAGGGAGAAATTTTGTTTCAATGTCGACAAATGCAACGTGCATTTTCTTAGTGTATTATTAAAAACTTGTCCAAGGATTCTTCCATTTTTATAATAGGTGTTATCTCATTTTATATGCTAAAATTACTAAATTAATTTTGAGAGGTCGTTAAGTCTATTCTATATCCAAAGTACCCCTTCAGATGATAAACTATTTAGGGGGAAAAAACTGTGAATTTGAACATGCCTAAAAGAATTAAGAAATAAATTTACAATAAGGAAAGATAGACTTATTATCATTAGTGGTGACTGAAAGCATTTTTTGTTTGAGTGAGAATGGCCCCTATTTTTTATTAGATAAAAAATTTAAAGAACTAAAGATGCTCATAAAATAAGATGAAACAATAAGGGAAGGAAATAAATCAATCCATTAAGGCTGTAGGCGAGGAACTTTAAAACTTCCTACAAAGATATTCTAGAATAAGTCTGAAAATAATAGTAACAAAGTTGGTTTACATTAATAGCTTGAACAACACAAGAAAATTATTAAAAATTTTTAGTATTTTGCCATAGAACACAAGCCACCTTATGAATTATACTTGTTTGACAATATCAAAACTCTTTCCACAAAGCACTTAAACACCACATACATTCTCACACTCGAGCTCGAATCTAGCTCAAATCTAGGATCGTTTACACCCAATACATGAGTGGTTGAGTGATCCAGAAATGGGCTGGATTTTTTAAACTGAAAAAAAAAATCTTTTTATATTTGTAATGATTTGACAATTTAGATTTAATCATTTAATAAGTCCAGATTTAGGGGGGGAGGGTTGGGTTGGGTGGTACGGGGGGAGGGAGTGTAAGCAAGAGGTCTCGGGTTCGAGTCCTCCCGCTTACACAAAAAAAAAAAAAAAAAATTCCAGATTTGGATGTATTGGATGGTAACGGAGAAGCGAACGTAGAACAAGATTTTAAAAGAAAAGGTCCTTAGTTAAACTGCAAATTAACTCATGTGATTAGCTCGTGATTGTCCACACGGCGGATCGAAAGTGGTAAGAGATGACACTAAAGTATCAAATATATGTTGTCCCGTACTATTTGGATTTCAGTGAGGTTTATGGAGTAATGTGAAATCTCAGCGTGCAAAAAGGGGCCGCAATCAAGAATATTTTGACTGATCAAGCGCCTGCATTTTGTCTTCTTCCTATTATTTGTTTCTAAAATGCCATCCTAAGGTGCATTACTAAATAAAGGCCCATTTGGTAAATAAGTTTTTTGGGTGTTTGTTTAAAATTTTACTGTAATTTACTGTAAGAGTTGTAGGAAATATTTTTGAAGTGTGTAAATTTTTGGATATTTTGATGTGCATAGTTTTAAAGTTTTAAGAAATTTTTTGAGATTAATATAGTTAAAATAATTTAAAAACTTGTAACAGACAAATTTGACAAAAAGCTTGCTTGCCAAACATGCCCAAAATTTGCTTTTGACCACTTTGCAGATCAAAATAGCCTTCGGATTTGTAAACATTATTAGTTTAAAGAATTACTCTAGAGTGCAATTTAGAAATCCATTGTAAACGAGAACAAGCCATATAACAAGATGTCAAACAAACTGTAAGGATTCAAACGCGGAATAAACAACTATTGAGATATCAAATGTATAACAATTTAATGAAAAACAAACCACAAGTATGAAAGATAAACGACACACAACATTTAACGTGGTTTGACTCCACCATTGAGCCTACATCTACGGAGAGAAACTTGTTCTTTATTATGAGAGAAAAATCTTATACAAGAATACAACTTGAACCCAAAACCCAACCCTTGTATACCATCTCTCATGTCCCAAAAACCCTCTCTCACACCCCATGTATAAGGTTACATAATACCCCTTGTGTTTGCTTGTGTATCTTTGTAGTATGCCAATCTACCTATTTATAGAGAACATTACTGTCAAAAAATCAAATAACAATTGGAAACCAATACTATTTTCTAAACTCATATAAAGTAGAAAATAGTATCTAATTCTAGTTAAATAGGGCTTTACTTGACTACTACTTCAAGTAACTAATTCCAATTAGGAAACTAGCTACTTCCCACACCAAATAGGAATCTTGACTAAAAGAAATTAAGCCAATTTCCTAACAAATCTCTACCTTGGCGAATATTTCTTTTAGCAAACCATCCAAAAACTCCATTTGCCTTTAACTATCAAATAATATGGTACCAAACTACACACCCGAATCAATACAGTCCTGCCACCAAATTGATTCAATCGGCAAATGAACATGTGTAGTTACCATGAGTCCAACCTGCAGTTGACTCGTGAGAAGGTGCCTCAATTCACCATCTCCCTTTGCAGGATTTCTTCTCACCACCACTTGCAATCTAGGATGCCCTTCTGTGAGCTCTAACCCTAACCATTGAGGCAATTAAGTGGTAAAGTCGCCATACTTCTTCCCATCTTCAGGACTGTCTCGCCACATATAGTTTCCAAGACTCCACCTAAAACAAAAAACTCGTATCTGTCAGAGTCTTTTGGCGCATAGAAATTAGATCTCCTTGTTTCTTTGGGACACGTGCCATACTATCCAAAAAACATAACAAAAATCTAAAATCCACCGGGATGAAGTATCAACCATTGGAGGTGTGAGAAAGTCTCCACCGATTCACGTCCAAAATCAACATTGGAATTCACCTTTTCCTTGACCCTTGAATCACCTGCCTAGATTCACCGTCAAGCATCTCCATATTTTTGACTTTTCATCCTTTACCATCAATGCTTTTTGTCAAGCTATTGAAACAAGGATACTACCTATTAAATTGTTCAATTGGTGACAGCTACCAATCCACTTGATCTCAATAGTTAACTAGGATCCAACTACGAATCTTGAGCAGTCCAATCTCGCAACCAACCTCTGATACCACTTGTTAGGATTCAGGTGCGGAATAAGCAACTATTGAGATATCAAGTGCATAACAATTTAATGAGAAACAAGCCACAAGTATGAAAGATAAATGACACACAACATTTAACGTGGTTCGACTCCACCATTGAGCCTACGTCTACGAAGAGAAACCCGTCTTTATTATGAGGGGAAAATCCTATACAATAATACAACTTGAATCCAAACCCAACCCTTGTATACCATCTCTCATCTCCCAAGAACCCTCTTTCACAACCCATGTATAAGGCTACATGATGCCCCTTGTGTCTCCTTGTGTATCTTTGTAGTATGTCAATCTATTTATTTATAGAGAACATTACTGCCAAAAAATCAAATAACAATTGGAAACCAATACTATTTTCTAAACTCATATAGAGTAGAAAATAGTATCTAATTCTAGCTAAATAGGGCTTTACTCGACTACTACTTCAAGTAACTAAATCCAATTAGGAAATTAGTTACTTTCCATACCAAATAGGAATCTTGACTAAAAGAAATTAAGTCAATATCCTAACACAAACTAAGAAGAATTTTTTTCAACAACAGTCCTTTATTCAACCTTTAAAATATCCTTTTCATTTGTTCCAGTTGAAAAGAATTACTCAACGATCAATTTTTTACAAAAGTCCTTTTGAATATCTGTTGGCGCATACAAAATTTAAAATTGTATTGTTATGTTAGGCTTTACTTTCATTTTGACAATAAATGCCTTGTTGTTTTGAGTGATTATGTTTACTGCAGGAATACACACTTCAACTCTGACCATGGAGTGGTTTATGTCCCTTATGCTAAACCACCTTGAGGTATTGGAGAAGGTAAGAAATGAAATAGACAACAATGCCACACAATCAGGGCAACTGATTGAGGATTCAGATCTCTCCAAATTGCCGTATTTATGTTGAATAATTAAAGAAACAGTCGGACTTTTTCCGGCAGCACCAACGCTTGTGCCTCATTATTCATTTGGGGATTGCAGTATAGGAGGCTTTAAAATTCCTAAAAGGCAAACTTCATTAGTAAATACTTGGGTTATTCATAGAGACCCTAATGTCTGGGAAGAACCAAACAAGTTTAAGCCAGAAAGCCAGAAATTCGAGAGAATGAAGAGGTATGTGAAGAAGGGTTCAAATTTCTTCCATTTGGAAAAGATAGGAGGGCTTGTCCAGGGACAGCCTTGAGCATGAGATTGATTAACCTGTCATTGGGAACAATGCTACAAAGTTTTGATTGGGAAAGATTGGGTCCTCGGTTGGTGGATTTGGAAGAAAAACTGGTTTTGACTTTGGGCAAGGCCAAGTCTTTGGAAGCATTGTGCACAAGTCACGCTCATCCATGATTGATAATCATTCCGCAGCTCTGAGTTAGCTTCCAAGGTAACTAAAGAAACATTTATTTAGGGGCTGCTTGTTTCACAGATTGGAATCGGAAATGGAAATGAAATCATAGACTCTGGTTTTGGAATTAAAACTTTTCATTCCAATATCTAACTTGGTTCGCACATTGGAATTAGTATTGTTCCAATTCCTGATGCTGGTTTGATGAGTGTTTCGGAATTAAATGCAATTAAATTCCAAAATTACCCCTGATATAACAATTCTTCTAAAACAAAAGAATTACACATACGACAAATTAACATCTTCATAATTGTAACTACAATAGTTATTAACTTTTTGATAAAACATAAGAAAATCATAAATGATAAAAAAATTAATACCAGAAAATAAATATAGTGGCTACATTAACAAGGAGTAAATTCCCAAAAAAAGGAGTTTTTAAACAATCATCCAAAAGGTGACGATTTTTGAGTCTCTTCCCAAAGGGTGAAAAATGCATCCAAGGAATGTGTTTTTCCAAATAAAAACGCAACTTTCAAATACGTTATTTTATGTTTTGGAAATTTGTTTAAATATGAAAAATTGGTTAAATAGCCCATAAGATACCAGCTCTTTATGGGAAATTGGCAGGTTTTGTAATATGTTTTGTACCAGTTTTATGAGAAACATACCAGTTATTTATGGGAAAAATTGATTAAATAGTGCTCAAAGGAAAACTAGTATGTTTTGTATTTAATATAAATTAAATATGTGAAAGTTAAAAAAAAAAAGAAATTGCCTATAAGATACCAGCTCTTTAAGGGAAACTGGCAGGTTTTGTAGCAACTCTTTATGGGAAACATACCAGCTCTTTATGGGAAAAATTGGTTAAATAGCGTCCAAAGGAATACTAGTATGTTTTGTATTTAACATAAATTAAATATGTGAAAGTTAAAAAAAAAAGAAATTACCCATAAGATACCAGCTCTTTATGGGAAATTAGCAGGTTTTGTATTTAATACGCTATTTAACCAATTTTTTGTATTTAAACAAATTTACGAAAATTAAAATAATGTATTTGAAAGTTACATTTTTATTTGGAAGAACGCATTTCTTGAATGTGTTTTTTCCCTTTGGGAAGAGACTCAAAAATTGCCACCCTTTAGGAAGTTAGTTTAAAAACTCTTTCTTTTTGGAAATTTACTCCATTAACAAGTCGTTTGTGGTTCCTACATTAGATAATTGTGAGGACTCGAAAATCTATTATTTTTAAAATCCCTAATTTTGGCTTAATTAATTATTTATTTGGATTTGTGCCACGAATAATATTTTCTAGTCTTATTAGACCTAAGTACATGATTTTATAGTTTCGTTATATTTTTAAAGCGTCTCATTTCAAGAATTTTTTTTTCTTAAAAGCTTGATTAGTGAAAAGTGAAAACGTGTCTAAAAAACTTTAGCTAATTGGGAGTACAATAAACTCAAAAATTTGAGACATATACAATGGTCCTAAAATAGGCAATTTTAGGTTTAAAAACTCAAGTGATAGTTAGTAGTACGATCGTTATAAGAATTTCTTGAAGGTTTCATTTTTTCGCGCCTAAATTGGAAATACGTGTTTTCACGTACGCTCTTAATTGAGGGACTTTGGACCATTATTTTGGAACAATTAAGAATGAATAATATTTATATGAATATAGGTGCCCTAGAGGTTTAGTGCACTAGTGCAACAAACTTAAGAGAAATCGAGCACAAAACGCGCGCGTAGGCGCACTATTTGCAATTGATTCTTTTCCGCACTTAAACTATTAGACGATTAGCATTCCTTATACGCCAAAGGGTCAGACCCATCAAGTCATTTCTCCAACCTCCATGGTCGGCTAGCAGCTGCAGAGAAACAACTGAAAACTTTTCCAACATTACCTCTACAAAACTCACTAAAATCACCACCAAACCTTCATAGATTCACACCAAACTTCACATACACTTAGCTCTTCACTTGGACAACACTTTGAGCTTCAAAAGGGAGGAGCTTTCATGGTTTCTTGGAGCTTCAAGGAGGGCCGAAATTCTGGTCTTAAGCACCAAGGAGGTATATAGTGATCTAACATTCTAAACTTAGTTTATAAGAGTAGGATTACACTTATGAGCTTAAATTTGCATATGGGTTGTGGTTGTTGTTGGAAAAATTGGAAAAGTGGGCTCTATGAACTTCCACTCTTGAGTTGTTGCTGATTTTATGCTTGATGATGTTTATAATGTTGGATTAGTGTTTAAATTAGTGGTTTGTTGATGGAAAATTGATGCAAACTCACGTTGGGTGCAAAGGCCAAATCTGACCATTTTGCCCCTGCTTTGTTCAGCCACTTTAATGCAGATATTTGAGGATTTAATGGCTTGATTGTGTTGTTTACATGTTGTAGTAGTTGTGTAAAAATTTTCATTGAAAAATGTTGAGTTTTGGTTGGTCAAATGAATTTATTCCCAAAGCTAGTAATCTGGAAGCTGTTCACGTCATGGCCAGACCAGTATTCGTATTTCGTCCATAACTCCATGTTCCGACGTCAAAATCAAGTGCCGTTAGTGGCATTTGAAAATAGACATCCCCTTATTTCCAACGGTATAAAATGCACATTTTGGTTCCATGTGTGTGAACTGCACCACTCTTCTGAATTCAGCTATTCTGTCTCTCTGTTCTGCTAGAATGAAATACAGAAGCTGTGACTTGAAGCTAGATTTCGAGCTAGTTGTGTACCAAAATTCAAAATGATTTCTTCTGTGAAATTATATCCCTATGAATTTATTTTCCAACACTATCAACCATTTCCAATTCCGAGTTCAATTGAGTGAGTTATGATCAAAATACGGCGACTGCCTCGTTTTCGAAAACTCTTAGATTTGGACAGATTAGATGTGAGACTTGTTATGGTCTTACTAAATGAATTTCTTGGTGCTAAACACCTACCAGATGTACCATGTAGGTTCCTTGGACTTTTATTGCACAAATGAACCATGTTTGGAGGTTTTCTTAGCCGAATGTTTGGAAACGGGGAGAAATAGAGCTAAAGGCAGTTTTGCCTTAGTAATTTCAAAACTTTGGTTGATTGGTTAACTACCTTTCCGAAAGTATCTTTCCACGAAATTTGATAGAGAGATACCCTTCATATAGGAGTACTATACTGCAAAATTTGGTACTAATCCAAATCCGTTCCGACACTTAACTAAAGGTCCAAAGTCGGAAATCCAAATCTGAAAAATTGTTTAACAGTCTTGAATTTTTCCCAACTTTGAGATACCATATCTTGGTGCTCGAAACTCCGATTCTTGATTCGCTTGTTCTATCCTAAACCTTACTTGCACCTCTAATTGAGTTATAAAATTCGAGGGCTGGTTTGCAACGGGTGAATTCTGCCGAATTTCCAAAGTTAGCGAAAAACCAACCCCGACTCAATCCTGGGTGATCTGGAACAGCAACTTTAAGCTCATTTTTGAATATGTTCCATTTAGATTCATGGAACAGTGTCTTCTAAGAACATTTAGTACTTTCAAAAACGATTCCAACGGTACCAAGTTTATAAATTTTTGACTAGTAGAAAAGAAGTTATGATTTTTCAAAAATTTTACTAAAAATCGAAAATTCTGGAATTTCAAAAGAAATCCACGCGGGAAGCATTTTTCTAGAATCCGGCCTTGAATCCGGCCAGTTTCTGGCCAGATAGGCGGCCGGATTGTAGTTGGAATTTGAAAAAAATGAGGATGGCTACTGCCTCCAATCCAGCCAGGTTCCGGCCGAATTGTGACGTGGCCAGCCCACTTACGATTTCGATCGTTCGTTTTCCAATCATTTCGCTTGTACTCGTTTCCAACCAATGATTCTAAGGATAATAATCCGATTTTTCTCGAGTCTTGCACCTTTTTGCGAATCCAACTTCAAAGACAAACTCAAACGAAATTTTCTAAAATATTTCCGAACCCTACTCGTGTTCAATCTTTCTCGCCACTTAGGGACTTATAGAAATTGTCTACTATTCGATGTTTAGGCACGCACGAGAACCTCCAAGAGGACCCTACCGTGGAAGTTTGAACACTCAATCCAACCTGCTTGCTTGCTTAACTTGGTGAGTGTCAAGTGTTTGACTACTTGAACTCTATGGACTTGATTACATGCTTAGCCTACTTGATTTTTTGAAAATGGAGTCGAGTGTGTACTTTATTGCACTCGTTCTCATTTGAAAACAAATGACTCATGCTTAACATGATTTACCTGGTTTACATGACTTGAAATACCTGCTTAGATCTGTCAAATGTTTGAATACATGACATGATATGCTATGGCTGCATACGTCGTTGGAGTGAATCTCCTCGACACTTACATGATACATGGGGGACGCCCAAACTCATAGGGGCGATCTTGGAACTCGAGCCGGCATGGGCTTGGTCGGGAACCTCGGTGAGCCATGAGATTCACATGATAAGCTTGATCTATTGAGAGATCTCGCTTGGCATACTCGTGAAGTATCGCCCTATAAATGTCGTGCGGGCCCGAAGCGGTGTATGGTGGATGGATGAGGAGTAAGTGGTGAACTACGGATATGAAATATCAACCCGGTTGACGGAGAGTCATCGTGGGGAGGTATACGAATGACATCGGTAAAATGTGAAAATTAGCTCCTGAGAGCTACCATATCCTTGAATTGTTCTTTTGTTACATTTTGTTGGCATTATTAATTACTTGCAATTTATTACTTGAATTGTTACTTGGGCTTGTTACCCGAGCTATGTGCCTGCATGTGTGTTCTTGGCTTCACGAGAGTTTTGCTCATCCTGTAGATTTGTTTTCCTTAACAGGATTGAACTTGGCGAGGTATCGAAGAAACCTTCCTGATACACTTTTGTTTAGGGTTTCTATTACTTTTGACTATGTCTTGGCTTTTGGGTTGTATTTTGGAATCCGAATGTAACTTTTAGGGCATGATGTATATTTGGGATTTATGATGGTTGTTGAACACCCGATGTATGGATCGGATAATGGATGACTATTATTAAACTTGAACGCTTCCGCATTTATTGTATCTAAGTTATTGGCTTGTATTGTGTGGTCCGGCAATAAGTTTAAATGGAATTGCTTGAGTCCTGGCGAGAGTTAAGCAAGCGTCCCGCGGATACCCTTTGGTTCGCCTTAGGGAGAAGTGGGGGTGTCACAATAATGATATGAAATAGATCTCTCCTTACATATATGAATAAAAGAATGAGACTCAAATCACAAAAGCTAACCATACCAAATACAAATCAATTATCTAATCCAGTCGAGAGTGCCACTCAATGTCCACAATCTCCAAAAGACTAATCATATCACCATAACAAAAAGAAATTGCCATCAAATCATCACTTTCCAGCTAACAATAATTTTACTTCAGCGAGTAGATGGAGGACAAAGGAGGTTAATTACATATTGTCGTTTCATTTCTACAGGAAGATTGTAGAACACATGAAGCTTGGAAATCTGCTCCGAAAGTATGTCGGCTGCATTCATTACATCTCCACTCGGTAAAGCAAGTTTCATTAACTCAGCAACAACTTGATCTCTTCTATCGGAGACCAATTGCTCACGTTTATCCTCATTTGACATGGCTGCTGCCATAGTTGTGAAATTAGCTTGAATTCCCTCCATGAAATCTCCAAATTTGCTGGTGAGAAGTTGCAATGATGCATCAAGATCACCCCTTGTTGTTGATGCAGATTTCATTTTTTTTTGACACATTTGCAATGGGAGGTGATTGTTTCTTTTGTTTCTTGGAATTTCTTGTGCTTGTTGAGCTTGGTTGAGTTGATTGCTCCATGGAATTTACTTCATCTTCTTCTACCTTATCATTATCCGAGTTTGACATAGCATCAAACCCTTCATCTCCTTCCTCCAAATTTTGGACATCTTCCATATCTTGGACAGCTTGTGCAAAATCTTCAGCAACATTTCTAGTGGCTCTGTCTCTTCCATATACAATTTCAAGATCTCCTAAATATGGAAATTTGACATCCCAAAAGCCCTTCGCATCCTTATGAGTCTAGAGATAGAATAGAAAGACAAATGATAATCTTAATAAAAGGTTGAAAAAGAACATATCAGAATGTAAAAAGTAACCAATTTCTTACCTTGCACCAATCATCATACCACTGTTTTTCACAAGAAATCTTTTTCTCAGCATCATTCCAACTACAACCACTTTCTTTGCACATTTCAACAATTGCATGGAACCTATTTTTCAGCCACTTAACTTTTGATTCAATATGTGGGCTGACTTGTTTGGTAAAAGTAGGTTGCTTACTCAAGATAATTTTAAGCAATTCGCTCATATAATTATATTTTTAAATCCTCCATCTGATTTTCACATTGGATCACAAGCCAACTCTTGCAATGCTTCTATGAGCACATTTACCTCTTCACCAGTCCAAAAACATTTATTTTTCCATCTTCCACGTACAATTTCATCATTCTCCATCCTATCATTTAGAAGTCAACCCATATATATCAATTAATTTTGATACACAATAGAATATAACTGAAATTTATAATATAACAAAACACATAAAAGAACATACAATTAAAAGTCAATCCAAATTTAAAAGAACATACATCAAGTGTCAATCTAATTCACAAATCCACTACAAGAGTACATCAAATGTCAATCCAAATTTAATGAGTCTAAGAGCTAAACATCCATTCATAGCTAAATACTAAGTCCAGCCCTCCAATTGTCAAACATTTCATGTGCTAAATTATTTCTAAAATTTGCCCATTGATCACTTGGCAAAATAGTGGATATGTACTCTACTTCTTCATCACTGTCTTCATCTTCACTTTCATTTTCTTCACTTTGTAGTAATTCTTGTGGATCAAAAGTCATGAACTTCCTTATCAAGTTGTGCAGTAGACAACATGCCATAATTATTCGCACTTGTGTTTGAATTGGAAAAAATGAAGGGGATGCTAGAATCTTCCACCTTCCTTTTAGCAATCCAAAACATCTTTCTATGATATTTCTAGCTTTAGAATGTTTCATGTTGAAATATTCCTCTGGTCTTTGTGGTCGATAACCATTGAATTCATTAAGGTAATATCTTTGCCCTCGATAAGGGGCAAGAAATCCATCAGCATTACAATATCAAGCATCCACCAAGTAATAACAACCTTCAAAATTCAATCATGCACAAATTAATACTAGACTACCTTATTTTCGAAAAAAAATTGATTGAATGGTATTGAATACTGCAATATATGTTTACCTTGTGGGACTCTAAGACCATTTGGTCTAGAGATAGCATTTCGAAGCACACGACCATCATGTGCCGAACCTTCCCAACCAGGCAAGACATAGATAAATTGCATATTAGGAGAACAAACCCCTAATACATTCGTTGCAATACTTCCTTTTCTCGTTCGATATCTTGATTTTTGTTCGGTGGGTGGTGTCACATCTATTAATGTCCCATCTAAGGCACCTAAACAATTCTATTTTAAGAAAAATAAAAAATATAACAGAGTTAAAATGTCTATATTGGATAGTTTAGATGAAAATATATATTTTATTAAATGATTGTATTTTAATGTTTGAATTACCTTAAAACATTTCCATCTCTCATCTGTGCAATCTTCGGTAATAGGCTCAGGCTTCTTAAGTAATATAGTATGCAATTTCAAAACTGCTAGGAGGCAAAGATTAAATTGACGACTCATCGTTTCTCTCCTTCTCCAAAATAGACCACAAATTGTTCTACTTTTCTTGTGGTGAGCCAAAACATATACAAACATGGCAACAATTTCTTCTATTGACATGTTTCTTGTAGCTTTCAAACCTCCAGTGTCTCTAATCATTTCACATAATATCCCAAATGTTCGTCTATCCATACGAAGTTCGCTAATACAATAAGCATCACTCTCCCTAGTCAAATTGAATAAGTGTTGCATGCGCTCAGTGACTTTTTCTTCTTTTGATTTTATTTGGCGTCTTCTACTTTTGAGATGAATAAATATTAACTGGTACCACATCATAAACAGTGCAATAACAACCATTATCATTCCTGATAAAATCTGGCTTTGCCCTTGATATTTTTTGCTTCTTCTGTTTTCAATAGGCAAACGTGGCATCTTTGTCTACATAACAATATGACAACCAAACGTAAGTATTCACAATAAGACAGGTTTGACGTTGTTTGGCGGAATGAACACAACTGAAGCTACACTTATTGGATTAAGGTGTAATTTACACCGTTTCGAAGCTAAGATAAAGGGCTACAACTTTGATGAGAACCACTCAGTCCAGTTCATAGTGTAGCAAGGTCAAATTTCAAGATACCAAACCAGAATTGCACAAACAGGTTAGCTACCGTATTATGGTTAAACGACCATAACTTAGGCTACCAAGGTCCAATCGGGGCATTTCCAGTGCTGTTAGAAAGCTAAGACACCGCACTAAAACTTTTGTGTTTTGGCCAAATTCTAATTCGGTAAGGATCAGGGTGAAAAGTCTCGGTCAGATTGGGTGAAGTGTCAACTCTGTCCACCGAACTCTACCTAGGGCAATCTGGGGGTATTTCTGTCTTTTTACAGGCTACGGAGCTTAGATTGGGCTGAAAATTTACAGAAAACTATAAAACATCATTTTCTACAACTTTTATGTTTTAACCTAAGGCTGATTTGGCCTCCAACCTAGCCGAATAGAACCGGGCAGAATAGGGGTTAATTGAGACCCTAATCTGGAAATTTCAGTACAAAGCGGAAATTTTCCGCAAATAGCTACAATTTACGCATCAAAGCTTCATTCTAGACCATTCCAACCCATCATATATGGCCAACCAACATTAAACATATAAAATAGAAAAATCATAGATAAAAATAAAAATTTCACCAATCTCTACCAAAAGTCAAGAAATCTTCCACAAAATCACATCTTTAACCAACACAAGTCATTAATTTGACATTATCAAGACCAAAGAAAGAATTCCCTAGCTACTCACCTTGCAACCTCAAGAAAGGAAGCAACTTAGCACCAATTTCTTCCAAACCACTTCACCCACTACCTCAAAACCACCTAGCTAAGGGTTTTTATGGAAAGATTTGAGGTTTAAACGGTTAAATTGCAAGATTAAGCAAGGTTAGTTGAAGAAGATTGAAGGGTTTTCTTTTCTTTTCTCCCTTGTGAGAGTCGGCCAAGAGATGTATGAAGAAGGTGAATTTTTGGGTCAATTTCTTGGTTATTTAGTAAAGTTGGTAAAATGGTCAAAGTCCAACTTTAAGTCACCAAGTGACACTTGTCACCTTTTTAGTGCAACTCTATCCTTTTGTCTCTCCAATGATAATCCATCTAGGTAATCTCTAATTATCTCTTAACACTTGATAAATTAAATCCGGTATACCCAACTAAACCTAATTGGCCGAATTTTACCGAACTTACCGCACTAGTGGGTCCCATATCCGGTATATACTCTTAAAACCTCATGAACTAACTTATACTAGAAAAATAATTTAAAAACCATATTTGCTCATAAAAATTAATTTAAAAATTTTTCGAATAAAGAAAATGTGAAAAGCGTGCAATTAGAATAAAATAAAATCTAAAAATTAAGAAAATTACGGGTTCTCACAGATGTCATGCCAAGAATTTCACTTTTACATTATATATTTGGGAGTAGCCACAGTATCCCAAATATTTGATGTGAAAAGTTTTTCATCATATACAGTTTGGTGATTGAAATTATGGATTTTTAGTCAACATATTGGCTAGTTGACAATTTTTCTTATAACGCCATATACATAGGAGTAGCCATAGCATCTTAAGTATATTAGTGTCTGGAGAAATTTTGTATTTTTTTCACATATTGTTGAGTGAGTAAAGAAATTAAAAAAAAGGAATCTATATAAAGTTGCAATTAATTCACTAAGATAGTTATTCGGCCCCACAAGGAGGTAATTATTTTGCTGAGATTAATTAACATGAGATGGTAAATTAGAAAGTAAATTAAGAGATATTTCTATGCCCACAGGTACTAATTATTTCTTGAATTTATTGTTTTAGATTACTAGTCTTATGATGAAGGAAAGTAAATTATATGCATTTTTCAACCTTTGGCCATAGGAAGGTTTGAAATTACTATTTGAATTGACATGAGGTTGATTAAAATCAAGGTACAAACTTCATAGCATTTTTATAATATAGTTTTTGATTGTTAATTTAGTGTTTCATTCCAATGATTTTATGGTTCTTATTAGGTTGACTTTAAATTCGTTCTCCTTTGTTTTGGGTGCAAGTTTTAAATTAGCACTTTTATGAGAATGAACAAACCATTCTCATAATATGGATATACTTGCTAATATAGAGGTTGAGTATGAGAATTAGAAGCAATTTAGTAGTTTGCTCATTCTGTCTCATATTCACATAAAATAGGGTTCAAATCCTAATTATTTATAGTTAAATCTTGCATGAAAGTCATAAA
Organism: Coffea arabica; assembly: GCF_036785885.1. NCBI lineage: Eukaryota > Viridiplantae > Streptophyta > Magnoliopsida > Gentianales > Rubiaceae > Coffea > Coffea arabica. The sequence continues at coordinate 7,299,588 of NC_092310.1, forward strand.
GAAATTATTGCAAGTTTTAACTAGCACCATTAGAAGGCTTTCTTTTGTGACACTTAAATATTAAAGTGTATTTTGAAAAGATGAGAATTTTGCTATATCGTGAATTAAAGTCCCATCAAGTTGAGATTGAGTTATTTCTGTTGCATTTCATTCTTGATTCTTTCATAAATAATTTCTTAGCCATTCAAACCTTTATAATACACATAAAGATATATGGTTAATCACTTGTTTAACCATGTGTATTAAAAAAGAATAAAGAGGTTAAGAAATAAGAGAAACTTAACCTTCATGAAGAAGAAATGTAAAAAAACGTAATTTTGTTCTTAGTAAGTCAAACAACAATAAAGACCAATATTATTTGTAAGAGAGTAATACTTGATGCTTTACCTTGAGAGAAAGTAACTCAAAAGAAAATCTCAATTGTTGAGTGTTATAACTTGTGATATATTCGTGAATTGGCTAAAGTTTGTGAATTTGCATTGCTAGTATAATAAGTTTCTGATTATATGCAAAGTGAACAAAAGTTTCTTTATAGAAACTAAAAATATTCACATAAAGTGATGTATTCTCATTTCAAGAAAATTTATTTTTCTAATACATTATTTTCTTATTACTTTAAACTTTTTATTTTCAAATTAATTACTAGCGGGTATGATTACGAACCTCATTATCCAGTAGTAGATTTTGAAAATAGTGAAGTTATTAATTCTAAAGTTTCCAGTACCATCTTTTGAATTGAGCAAAATGCTACACTTGACCACAATAATTATATTGGCAGCAAATATGTTTATCACTAGGGGAAACTCCATAAATTTTGGCATAGGAAATTGACATATATCTCAATAAAAAATAAAGAGTTGATAAATCATAAATTTTTAAAGATTTTAGATTTATTAACTATGATATTTTAAGTAGACTGCATAAGTAAAGAGACTACTCAACCATTATGGATGCCATAAGAGTTTCATTATAACACTAAAATTTTGTGAATTATTTGCTATCCTTTTTTATTGGTGAGGGATATTTATCTCATTATTAGATAACTATTCATCAAATACAAACTCCTTTCTTATTTGATAAAGAATTAATATTTGATACCTATGCAAGTATTCAAACGAGAAAGGAAATTTGAAATTTGAAGGTGTGACGCCCCCCCCACTTCTCCCAAGGGCGAACCCAAGGGTATCCGCGAGACGCCTGCCCAACTCTCGCCAGGACTCAAGACAAATCAAATCGAACTTAACGATACATACCAAATACTACGAGTCAAAATAAAGAAAAGTCGCTTCCTTAACTAAATATTTAAATCTTACATCATGTTCACAAAAGATACATCAAGTTCCAAAATGCAACCATTAAAAGTCGACTACACATTTACAGCTCCGATTCCAATCAAAAGTATAATCTAGTCGGCTTTACCAAAATCTTCCAATCCAACCTGTTAAGGAAAACAAACTAATAGGATGAGCCAATACTCAGTGAGGCCAAGAAAACACACATGCAAACACATAATCCAAGTAGCGACAACAATTACATTGTAGGTAAGGCTATCAAATTCGAATAATTCACATTTCGAATAGGAAAAATAAACAGAAACAATTCAAGGATACTGTAGCTCTCAGGAGCTAAATTCCATGCAGTCGAGTCGAAGTCTTGATCACATCTCACGTTGACACTCCGTCAACCACATAAGTATCAAATCCGTAGATACACCACTTTTCTTCGAATCCCGTCACCGTTACACCCCCTTACCGGGCCCGCTCATCAAAGTTTTTGATAATACTCGAGTATATCATGGCAATACTGCACGAGTAATGCCGAGCAAGATCTCTCCAATAGATCATGCTCTACGAATATCTCATGGTTTGCTAAGCTTATCGACCAAGCCCATGCTGGCTCGATTCGCAAAGTTAGCCAACGAGTTTTGGGCGTCCCCCGAATATGAATACGAATACGAATATAAGTCGATGAGCAACGCTCAAATCGACGATTCCAAATAGGAATCACAAATACGGATCACATTTACGAATCACATGTACAAATCACATCCACATTACCATGTACAAGTTCGATACGAATTCACATAGCAAAATTCGAATATAATTTCATTTGAAAGAGAACGAGTGCGATAAAGTACACCCTCGTCTCAAATTTCAAATTTACATAACGGATAAGAAACAGATAACCACTTAACAACAAGTTCATGCACTTGACACTCACAGTGATTCAAGTAGCGAGTTCAAATGATGGTTTAGGCGTCTCCCGTGAGATCCTCTGGAAGGTCCTCTTGAGCGCCTGAGCATTTAATAGTGAATTATCATTCACACATCCCAATTATCAAGGAAGATTGTGCACTAGTACAATCTGGGAAAATTTCATGAAAATGAACCTCAATTACTAGTAAATCGAGGTTCAAGTGGAGTTTCTTAATGTACAAGAGCAATCGAGTTTTGTTATCTTGGAAATCAAGCATAAACATTCAAGTATTATCGAAGGAATAAGGAATACTTGAAAAACTCCATTTCCTTGAAATTCAGAAAATTTCAGTTTTAATACGATATTTTGAAAAAATCGTATCTCAGATTCCACATGTCGAAAATTGGAAAACTTGATACCGTTGGAAACCTCTTCCAAAGTACTAAAAGTTCTTAGAAGACACTTTTCCATGAATCTAAGTGGAAGTTGTTCAAAAATGAGCTTAAAGTTTCTGTTCCAAATCACCCAGGATTGAGCCGGGGTTGGTTTTTCGCTAACTTTGAAAATTCAGCAGAATTCACTCGTTGTAAACCAGCCCTTGAAATTTGTAGCTCAATTAGAGGTGCAAGTAAGGTTTCGGACAGAACAAGCGGTTCAAGAATCGGAGTTTCGATCACCAAGATATGGTAGCTCAAAGTTGGGAAAAATTCAAGACTGTTACAAAATTTCCAGATTTGGTTCCGACTTTGGACCTTTTGTTAAGTGTCGAAACGGACTTGAATTGACACCAAATTTTGTAGTATAATACTCCCATATGAAGGGTATCTCTCTATCAAATTTCATGGAAAAATACCCTCGGAAAGGTGGTTAATCAATCAACCAAAGTTTGGAAAAATCCTTAAGGCAATCTGTCCAAATCTAAGGTTTCAAAAATGAGGCAGTCGCCGTATTTTGATCATAACTCCCTCCATTTAACTCGGAATTGGGAATGGTTGATAGTGTTAGAAAATACATTCATAGGGCTAAAATTTCACAGAAGAAATTGTTTCAAGTTTCAGCATGCAACTGGTTCGAAATTAAGCCTAAAGTTGCAGCATCATCAAATCATTTCGGCAGAACGGAGAAACAGGACAGCCGACTTCAGATGAATGGTGTGGCTCACACACATGAAACCAGAATGTGCACTATACACCGTTGGAAACATGGGAACATCTAGTTTCAAATGCCACTAACGGCACTTGATTTCGACGTCGGAGTACGGAGTTATGGATGAAACACGAACACTGGTCTGGTTATGACGGCAACCGTTTTCCCACATTACTAGCTTTGGAAATAAATTCGTTTGACCCACCAAAACTCAGTATTTTTCAACGAAAATTTGTACACAACTGCTACAACATGTAAAAAACATAATCAGGCCATTAAATCCTCAGTTTCTGCATTAGAATGACCGAACAGAGCAGGGGTAAAATGGAAACTTTTTGTTTCAAGAGTTCAATAACGTTTCTGGTAACAAAGCACCTTTAATCTACTTCCTTAAGCTCTAATTCAGCAACAAAACCATCATCAAACATCATCACAGCCATCAACCCAAAGTGGGAGTTCATAGAGCCCACGTTTAACAATTTTCCCAACAATACAAGCTACTAAAGTGACGATTCTAGCTCAAATGCATAAATCAAACTCCAAAAGACAAGTTTAAGGTGATGGATTACTACCTACTTTGATGGCTGGTTAGGACAGAAGTTTCGGCCCCTTTGAAGCTTGAAGAACCGTGAAAGCTCCTCCCTTTTCCAGCTAAATGTGTTGTCCAAGACTTAGGCTAAGTGGTGCTAAATTTTTAGAATTCGGTGGTGATTTGCATGAGTTTTGGAAGAAGAAATGTTGAAGGTTTCGGTTGTCCCTTTTGCTGCTGCTATCCGGCCATGAAACTTTGCAGAAATGAAATGAGATTGCTGGTTCCTTTGCGTACATAAGACGCTTGACGTCTAATATATTAAATACGTCAAATCAATTACAACTAGTGCCCTACGCGCGGGTTTTGTGTTCGATTTCTCTTACGTTTGTTGCACTAGTGCACTAAACCTCTAGGGCACTTACATTCATATAAATATTATTCATTCTTAATTGTCCCAAAATAATGGTCCAAAATCCCTCAATTAAGCGCGCACGTGAAAACGCGTATTTCTAATTTAGGCGCAATAAAATTGAAACCTTTGAGAAAATCTTATAACGATCGTACCACTAACTATCACTTCAATATTTAAACCTAAAATTGCCTATTTTAGGACCATTGTATATGTCTTAAATTTTTGAGCTTATTGTACTCCTAATTGGCTAAAGTTTTCAGACACGTTTTCACTTTTTCACTAAACAAACTTCTAAGAAAATAATTTTTTTTGAAACGAGACACTTTAAAAATATAACGAAGCTATAAAACCATATATTTAGGTCTAATAAGGATAGAAAATAATATTCGGGCAAAAATCCAAATAGATAATTAATTGAGCCAAAATTAGGGGTTTAAAAATAATAATTTTACGAGTCCTCACGTGAATTGAGTATTAATTCCTCAATTATCCTTTCTTAATCTATTATTGATCGTTCTTAATTCTCCAATATTAATACACTCTCGATTCAAATATAGTCTCGAAAAACGTGCACTCGTTGTTTCGAACTAAACGAGTTTTCGAAGAGTGAATTTTTCCAACAAAACTCTTTTAAAAATATAAAAGAGGCGTCGTTCCATATAAATGGATTTTAAATGATGGAAATAAATAATTTGGAGAAAAATGAGTAAATAAATATTTAAACAAACTACTAATATTCGATAAAATAAAATAAAAAATTTCGGGTCCTCACAGAAGGATAGAAAATAAAATGAAGGCACACCAAAAAAAAAGGGCTATCCTATTTGTGCTCATTAAATAGGAAACATTGCTAATGAGTAAAAGCAATGCTTGATTGGTTTCATCCAATGGTGTACTTTAAGGAAATAATGAGATACTTGTGGATATAGCATATTGGCAATATTTATATCTTGTGCGTAATGCCTTGAAATTGAAGTATATTCTTAAACAATTTCTTCCAAAATTATTTAAACGCCACTTTGATTATGATATGGATGAAAATCAAGTTTAAGATATTATGTTTAGTTTTGTGAGGGTGATCAACCTACACATAAAGAAACTATACAAAAGAAACAAGACTATCTTGCTCCAAGAAATTTAGATTCTTTTACACTTCAAAAATTATTAGAACTGAAGATTTAAATTTCTTAAGAGCATGAAGTAAGTGGGAGTGTTTTGACTCTGGAATGGAGTATTGAAAAGGTAAGGATTCATATTTGACTCCTTTGAATATGGAAAATTGATAGCTTTTCTCAAAATTATTATTTAATTATTTTAGATAAGCAATCGAATGAAAAATTCCTTGTCAAATAAACACATGAAGTAAATCTACATTGAACCCACTGGTTGAGTTATCTTATAGACAGCGGGAGGAAAAATGTTCTCTATAAAAAATTGAAGTTCTTTAATTACTATGTTGTATATCTACAAGAGTTTAAGGATGAATTGTGTAATGTTTTCATGAGGTGCAAATGGAGAAATCTCCGTGTTTCAAGAATAGTGTCACAAATTACCACAAAATCTCTACCAAATTTGAGAGATTATATTTGGGGTAATTATGGCACTAGTAACTCACTATTAGAGATACATTAGATAAATATGAAAATGAATGTCCTTAACGCAATTCTTGATAATTAGGCATATACATGTGTCACCATGGTAGAGAATGTAATTTAAACCAAATTATTGCTCCTCAATAGTATATTAATTTGTTCTTCATTTGATCTTAGAAGAATTTTTCTAGTAAATTAATATACATTAAGGTTAGTGGGAGTAATACTATGAGAGTTTTTCTCAATCATGATATTTGTGAAACCCTTCTATCATTAATATTCACAAAATAGAATGTAAAAGATAGTTAATCTGTCTTAGAACCTTCATGCAAGAGTTCCTTGGTAATAAAGAACAAATATTACTTTTAAATAATAATAGTGAACAATTGCATAATGTTCACATCATGCATTGGAATGAATATAAATTCACCAAGAACGCTATGAAGTTGTACTACAGGCATCTATTGTTTGGCCTAAAGTTTGTCGATATTGTATTTTGGCTAATATAGATATTTGATTTGATTATACCCTTTCATTATGTATACATAAAAGAGTGGAAGTCAAGACATTCAGGTCGACACAAGGTATTCAATAGTTATTTAGAAAGTAAAATGTAGCTATTGAGTACACATCAAGGTGTTATTATTGTTGATCAACAATTAAAGGTTGCCGGGTAAGTTGTTAATGATCAAATAACTCATATAGAACTCACTAGGTCATTTAGTATTTTGCTATCATTCTAAAACTATTGTTGTTGTCTAGACACTCAAAATACTTATGTTTACATGATTTTGTGCACATTATTGTTCATGTATAAAGTAAAGATCATGTGATCCATAAAGTTGAATCCTGAATAACTTATATGAAGTTATTCATAAAATTTTTTTAAAGCACTTGATTAGAAAGTATAATATATTGTAATACATAGAAGGAAGTGTTTGTCATGAGAACATAATCGCCATGATTCATGTATTATTATTTTCTGATTAAACGACTATTACATAATTGTTGAATTTGGTGAGTGACAAACAAAACTTATGGCCATTTTAAGTATCTAATCACTCATATGTTAACTGACTATTTCATGTGGGTCAAGTGGAAGAAAGTAAAACTTGCCTCTTTTAGAGGCAATTGTGACCCATATGATTGATTCTAAATTAATTGATATCCTAATTAATTGATTGATATTTTCAATAATTAATTAGTATTTTCCATTTGTTAATGATTGATTGATATCTTTTGCTAATTGATATATGATTCAATCAATTAACCAACCAAATCAATCAATTAGTCAGAAAAGATTATGGATTATGACAAGATTTTTTTGATGGAAGGAAACCCTAGAGATTTTGATAATTGCTAGTAAGGGTTCCTGGCCTAACCTATAAATAGCCTATGGTATCCCATCAACACTACACTCTCTGATTAGGTATAGACTAGAAACTCCTTACTCTAACTTTTTCTTCTATATATATATATATATATATATATATATATATTGGAATAGACAAGAAAGAGTCAAAGAGATGAGGAGAGACCAATTTGTACTTAATAATGATGGTTAGAGGTAAGTCTATTTAGATTTTCGCTGCATAGTACATTCATATGTACATAATTAGTATAGCAAGCTCAACCCTATTGACAATTCTATTTTGTATGTATATATTCTTGCTGTGACGACTCTCAATAGTTCACAAGTACCGCGTTTACTCTTGTCAAACTGTGTCTGCAATTAGATTGATTTTGATTACAGAGCTCAGGGGACAATGCGAAAGAAATGCTGTGTAAGGGACCTCTGTATTTTCTCAGTGCAAAATTCATCCAAAATGAGCTCGTGCTAGGCTCCTGCTTGATAGGATCTTGGTTTTGAGCTGAAATTTAACTCAATTAGTTGGTAAGGCTAGCTGGAATCAGTTAGAGCCATTTATTGGGTAAGCAAAGCTCAGAGTTTTCTAACCAAGACATAAAAAGCATGATAATGCAGCAGAGGACGATGTGTGCTGGCCTCCTTTTGATAAAATCCAACTTTGGTGGGGTAGGAGGTTGGCTAAAATGTAAGTTGAAATTTTGGAAAATGAGAATATAGGAACATTCAAATTTCATAGGGATAATTTTAGAAACCTCCCCTAAGGTTTCTGATAGTTTCACTGTCTTCCCCTAAAGTTTTAAATATATCACTAACCTCTCTTAAAACTAAATTTTCTTGTAACAAATTAGCGCAATTCAAAAAAATTAATAATAAAAAAATGATTTCAAGAGTGAGAAAAATATTTCATACAAAAGTGCCCCTCAACTAATTACTAGTTGGTTGACTTAGAATCAAAAGGGATTATTAGTTAAGAATAGAAAATAAAAACCATAGTTAGAATGTGTCAGTGTAAGTAAGGCAAATTACAATACTAGCATGAGCCCACTAGAATTCAATAACAATGGCTCGCAAAATCAAAGAATTGGAAGGAAATTTTATTAATTTAGAATCAATATTTACACATTGAATTCCTCAATTCTTAGTGGTGAAATTTGGAAGATTTTGAGTAAGAATTAAATAAGACTAAGTATGACCTTTTCAAGAAAAATGCCACATTAAATAAAAAATATAAAATATGATCAAATATTGTTTTGAATTATTTCTTTTACTTACAAGGTCCATTATTTCACATGATTACTAAGAAATTTCTATCATTTGTAACAAAAAAAACAACTCTCAGGCAATGTTTGCATGAATAGAATGGAAATGACTTTAATGGAAAATAAGTAAATCAAAGTGGAGAAAATCATTTTAAACAATCTTTTTGGAATTATGTATACAAAGAAAAAGAAAAAAAATTGAAAATAGGGAGAGAATAGATTATGTGCAGTTACACTTTATCTAAACTTAATAAAATTTATTTGTAAACATATTTTAACAATTTATCCTTTTTGTGCATTTTTGTATTCATCTTGTTATTTTTATAAAAAAAACTTATGAAATAATAATCTCTCAATATAAATTTTAATCTTTTTTGGGGGAAGAAATTACAAGAACTACTAAAATTAGAAAAAGAATTTAAAATGTTAACAATTATTGTTATAAAATTTGGTATTCAAGATTTTCAAGCTTTTTTACATTCCAAATTATGGGAGTACAAGTGGCTCAACTATCTCTCCATACAACTATGTAAAATTTCCCAAGTTGCAGGGTAATAAAGTCATTTGACCATTGATGTGGTAAGCATTGAATTCCAATTGGTTGACCGGGGGAGGGTAAGTGATATTTTAAGAATCTTGGGGGAGGGCAGTAAAATTGTCATTGAAATTATCCCAATTTCATAAGTAGGGCGAAACTTTTATTAAGTTTGTGGATGGGGTATGGGTTACTACTATTCACCAAACGAACAGATTTTTGGCTAAGTAATTAAATCACACTTGTAACAATGTACACTTTGTCAAGAGCAAAAAAATTCTTTTTTGAAATGTGCATCTTATCGAACAATAATATGCACCTAAATGATAAAAATATGTAGTTTGGTAAAATGTACATAAATCCAAATATGCACATCTAAATTGATACAGCTGTGTATAGGTATAATCAAATTACACACATACAAGTCGCAATATGTGCACATAAGGGTAATTTTCTTATTATACTTACAATATTTCTTTTAATAGTTCATGACCATTAACTCGCACCTCATGCAAGGGGTAGGGATGGATTGGATGTTAGAAGGAAGGGAATGTAAGTGAAATGTCCTGGAATCGAGACATCCCGCCTATATTAAAAAAAAAAAAAAAGAAAAAAAAAAAAACTCAAACGTCATTCATAAATTTTCCAAAACTTACACCTTCTTTTAAATTTTAAATCTTTCTATTCCCTTTCTCCCAATTATCCCAAAATTTAAATTGGCTGGTGGGAACATGAAAAAATAACTACGGTAGTAGGGATCTAGACTCCTTCACTTGAATGGGCCAAATTTGAGTGATGTTATTTTCAGCAGCACGAAAGACACCGTAACTTCTAAAATTATAAACAAACACAAAACTCCCTCAGTCATTGAAAGTTATAAACATATATAAAGGTCCCTTGGTCGTTACATGTATTGTTCGGGATTTTAAATATTCGTGAAAGTGTATAAAAATCACAAGTCAAATATCTAAGCTATAGGGTTAACGATATAGGATGACGATTGAGAAAAATTACAGTTAAAGAGTTTTTTGTGGCTTTCAAAATTACAATGGTTTTTCGCATTCCTATTTTCCTTTTATTATACACTTAAATCGATGTTGTTTGCCAGGATAAATATAAACGTGGCCCAAAAAGAGTAGGAACTATCTCGTGCACCAGCATACGTAGTTTTATTGTATAACTGATACTAATACGTATATATTTGTTGGTAGTGAAAGTAGAGAGAAATTTATACTTTTATTCACTAGTTTGTTTGGAGTTCACAAGATTGCAAATGAGGTTGGAATAACATCTAGTTTTACGGAAAGCAGAATGAATAATACATTAACTAACTTTAATACTTATACATGGAATAGTACATCAAGATGATAAAATTGAGTTGTTTCATGAGAAGATAAGTGTATCACATTAATCTAGGGGGAAAATACATGTATTAATCCTCTAGGGGAATTGAATGGACATCCACATCTATTTGTATTTGTTTCATAACAAGTTTGGTGTTTTTGTCATTTTTTTTTTGGGTAATCATGAAAAGTTTTAAGTCTCACAAAAAATGATAACTCTTTTTGTTTTAATCCGTCGAGACATTGGTTTACACTATTATCTCGCTGCAACATAGTTTCAACATATTTCTCAAAATATTTTCATCTAACTTTGAATTCATGTATATTCCTGTTTGGTTAAGTTACACTAAATTTCTTTAACAATTATCATTCAATTCAATATACTTTAAAATAAGTTAAATTAAAAGAACCGTTTTCTCTTAGTCTTAAAAAGAATTAAGTTAGTAATATTCATATTTGAGAACAACACGTTACCCACACTAAGTCTAGAAAAGAATTACTGATGTATCAGAATTATCGTTTTCGAAAAAAAAGATGTATCTGTTTATTTAAAAAAAAAAAAAAATCATTGTTTCACTAATTTAGATACAAAAAATCAACAAAATTGAGATGATGTACAGATTATTGAAAAGGGGCCAATTTTGTCAAGACTTCATGTTTTCTCACCAAAGCTATTGAGCACCAATCTCAAAAAAGTCATAAAGAGCCAAGCCAAAGCAAAAAAAAAAATCAATAAGGAAGGCAACAAACTGGCCTGTACGGTGACCTTATCCTTTTGGATTCATTTCAGCGGATAATGATTCATTTACACTTGATAGTGATGTAAATCTGCATCCATCTTCAAAAGCAAAAAATACCTCCCTTGTTTCCTGTTAATGATCATGGAAGTCATCTATAGCATCCTAGTTCTCAGTTTCTTGGTAGTCTTAGTTGCTATAAAACACCTTCAAGAAAACAAGAGAACTCTAAAGCCTCCAAGTCCACCAGCTCTCCCAATTCTAGGCCATCTGCACCTCCTGAAAGCTGCCCCTCACCGTGCTCTTCAACTTCTCTCCATCAAATACGGCCCCCTGATTTCCCTTCGATTTGGGATTCGTCCTATACTTGTTGTTTCCTCACCATCTCTTGCAGAGGAATGCTTCAGTAAGACTAATGATGTTATCTTTGCTAACCGACCAGGGTCCATTTCTGGCAAAATCCTTGGCTACAACAACAGTACTATCGGATTCTCTCCTTATGGAGACCACTGGCGAAATCTCCGCCGTGTTACCACCATCCATATTTTTTCTTCCGCTAGTCTCCACAACTTTTCCTCAATCTGGACAGAGGAAATCCGTTTCAGTGTCAGGAAATTGTTCTCAATGAACTCTGATGACAAAGTGTGGAAAGATGTAAACATGAACTCTGTGTTCTTGGATTTGGTATTCAATGTGATCATGAAAATGCTTGCAGGAAAAAAATGGCCATCTGATAAAACAGCTGATTTGTTTTCGCTGATCTCCTTCATGGGTATTTGTGATTATGTCCCTGTCTTGAGATGGATTGGATTTCGAGGGTTGGAGAAAAATTTGAGCAATTTACAGCAAAAGAGGGACAAATTATTCAGGGATCTCATTGATCAAACTAGGAAAAAGGAAGGTGAAGGTGGCTCATGCTCGACTGAGCAGAGAAGAACTGTTATCCAAGCATTGCTGTCCCTTCAAGATGCTGAACCTGAATTCTTAACTGATGAAACTGTCAAAGGGATCATACTAGTAAGCCAACTTGCCATTTCTCTTTTCTCCTTAACATAATATTTTTTGCTTTGGTAATTATTGCTCTTTATATCCGGTTTCTATTTTCATATTTCATTTTTTTTTAATGCAAATCAACCTTTTCTCCAATTAGTCAGTGAACTCCTCTTCTAGCTGGTAATCTCTTATGTTGGGCTTTACATTCATTTTGACAATACATGCCTTGTTGTTCTTCTAGATTATGTTCACTGCTGGAGTACACACTTCAGCTCTGACCATGGAGTGGGCTATGTCCCTTATGCTAAACCACCCCCAGGTATTGAAGAAGGCAAGGAGTGAAATAGACAACAACGTTACACAATCAGGGCAATTGATTGAGGATTCAGATCTCTCCAAATTGCCATATTTGCGTTGCATAATCAAAGAAACACTTAGACTTTTTCCTGCAGCACCAACTCTTTTGCCTCATTATTCATCTGAGGATTGCACCATAGGAGGCTTCAAAGTTCCTAAAGGCACAACTTTGTTAGTAAATGCTTGGGCTATTCACAGAGATCCGAAGGTTTGGGAAGAGCCAGCCAAGTTTAAGCCAGAAAGGTTTGAGGGAATTAATGAAGGGGCTTGCGATGAAGGGTTCAAATTTATTCCATTTGGAAAAGGTAGGAGGGCTTGTCCAGGTGCTGCCTTAGGCATGAGATTTATTAGCCTGACGTTGGGAACAATGCTACAATGTTTTGATTGGGAAAGAGTAGGGCCTCAATTGGTGGATTTAGAAGAAAAATCTGGTATAACTTTGGACAAGGCCAAGCCTTTGGAAGCATTGTTCAGGCCACGCTCATCCATGATTGAATTGGTTTCTCAGCTTTGACTAAAGAACATGACTGGTGGCTTTTGAAGATTGTATCATAATACTATCTGAAATACTTAAAGCTCAAACTACAAAGGTGCACCTATTGCAAAGTGTGAAAAAAAGTGAAAATAAGAGGAAGGAGAATATAAGCATGAAAATCTTTCAGTCTATGCAGTTATTAAATATTAAATAGGCTTTGAACTAAACCGTGTTTGGCTTTTTCTTTTTGCTTTTAATATTGGTCTTTTCAATTCACTGTAAGTGCATCTACTCGAGGTCTTTGGTTTTCCACATTTGTAATTATAGAAAATCTTCAACCTTAACTGCGTTTCTTTGTTGTTACATAAAGTGGTTTTGGGGCTTCAACAAAACAAGCAAAAAGAATGTCTTATGAGTAGAGATGTCAATCAAAATCCAATTATATTGATTCGTCCAAATCCGCCCACCAATGATCGGCTCAAACTCACCCACTAATTTTGAATAAATTTAAATGAGTACCCAATTAAATTCATTTAATTAGTGAATAGTGAGTTGACTCGATTCATCCATTTGTATCCATTTAAAAATAATTAGACACTTAAACTCAATTTTTAATTAGTGTTAAGCAAATAAATTTGAATTTCTAATCAATTTAATAACAATAAATACCGTTATTTCTTATCAAATAGCATGCAAAAAAAAGTAGAATTGTAAGTGACTCATAAATAGATAATTGGGTATATCTATACTCATTTATTAAATGGGTATAAATGAATTGACTTAATTATACCAACTACTTAATTATGACCGCCCAAACCACCCAAATCACTCATTTTAGCACATCTACTCATGAGTAGCGAGGTTATCGAGCTAACTCGAACCCAATTGTGGGTAACTCGAGCTAGACTTCAAAGAAAATTAGCTAAGCTCAAATTCAAGTTTAAGTTCGACAGTGAATTTCCTTTCTATGTCATAACTCAGTGTATCACCATCTTCAATTTATCCACCAAAACCGTTGCTAAGTTAGCTTAAGAACTCTTTTATTGGTATCAGTCTCTTTTATTTCACATTCACTCAAAACTTTTACATGTTTAACTTCCTTTGGCATACTTTTTTCTTTGTCAAATTTTTGTTGGCGGTGTATAAAGCTTTCAAGTTTTTCATATATCTGTTTGATGTATTAGATATGCATAATTTTGATGTTGCAAGTAAATTTATGAAGATACAACTCTTTTCGTGAGTTACAGGTACACATTCACCACTTCGAATCCCAGATTATTAGATTTTTTTTTTGTTTTACATTTTTTTGAATTTTCAATTTATTTGTGAACTTTTCAAATTTTTGCAAAAATTTGTTCTTTTAGAATGATGACAGGTATTTTAGAAGATGTCTGTAGGTAATTATAAGTTCAATTTATCCACAGTCTCGTGTAGGGATGGCAATGGGGGCGGGTGCCCGCGGGGGGCTCTCGGGGCGGGGGGTGGGGCGGGGGCGGGAGGGAATTTTTTCCCCCCGCTTAGAAACGGGGCGGGGGACGGGGGAGTATACCCCCGTCCCATCCCCCCCGCCACGCGCAAAAAAAAATATATATATAATTATATATAATATGTAAGTTAATTAGTTATAAATTTATGATAATGATATTATTAGTTATATGTATTATATAATGTATAGTAGTTTATGTAATATAATTGATATTATCAATTATATGAATAATTATACATGTCTACTAATAAAATTTATTAATTAGTTATACTAAATTTACTAATACATTTATACTAAATTTCTAATTACACTTAATAGAATAACACTTTTTTCTCAAAAAAAAAAGCACAAACACAATAATGAATTAGTGATTGCATTTGTACTAAAAGTGAAAACTTGACTATTTTAGTTATATTTATTTCATCATATTGGATTGTATTCAAATAACTTCTGTTTGATTGTTTTTATGAGTTTCAATTGTAAAATTACAATGAATAATAATTTGGTGATGTGTTCATATTTTAGTACTTGATTATTTATTAAAATTTAATTATAATAAAATTATATAATAAAATTTTATTAACCCCGCGGGGGAAGCAGGGCAAGGCGGGGCGGGGGCGGGGGACGGGGGAGGGTCTCCCGCCCCAACCCCGCCCCGTTGCCATCCCTAATTTCGTGAACGTTGAAGGACCAATACCTATTAAGATCGCAAAACTAATTTTGGAGTCTCCAGAACACATAATTCTTAAAGAATATTCAAGCCATTTTTTTTTTCAGGGTTCGTTTTCACACTCTAATTTTTTAACTCTACATCAGTTAATCAAATGACTTCAATTTATTAGTGCCACTAATTTCAAGGTCAAATTTGCTTAAATTTTCAGTTTTGCAAGTCCCTGGAAACTTTTATCATCTTCATCTCAAGTATCCCTGTATTCTTGCTTTTATTATTCACCCATGTAATCTTGATTCTAAATGCACATATGCCTCATTGCTAAAGTTTTTATTCAATGTTACTTGATAACAACTCATAAGTATGCCCTTATGAAACAGCAACAAGGAAGATCTTGAATGCGCCTATTCGCAACCCAGGAATAAATTAACCTAAGTACATCCCAGTAACATGGAGAATCAAATCATGGTTTCACATAAAATATGATGGACCAAACCTTTTTTCACATATCAAAATAAAGAAATATAACTTGACATAAGTTACCCTGGAATGATAATGCAATAATATCTACTATAGGGGGAGGGTTGGGTTGGGTGGTACGGGGGAAGGAGTGTAAGCAAGAGGCCTCGGGTTCGAATCCTACTGTTTACACTAAAAAAAAAACAATAATATCTGCTACATAAACTTCTCAATTATGTCTGTTTTTTTTTTTAACTTCTCATTTATGTCTAACTGCTTCTAAAAAATGTCAGTGTCAATATAATCATTAAGAAGAAAAATATTGGACTGCAAAAGTGGACTTTAAGAGAAGGTTCAAGAAAAAAGGAGACTGTGCAATTAAATGGCAAACATCACTTTGATAACAATACATATTTACTTAAGACGAATTGTATAAAAGAATAAACGCAAAGACTAAGATTGTAATTTTTTTTATTTTTTTTAAATATAAGAATCACCTATTAAGCTCTATAATTAATATTAAATCTAAAAAGTCAATTATTTGGCCTTTAAAACTGTGTTCACAAACTTTTTATCTCTTCATACTCAGATTTTATATAATGTTTTAGCAAAATCAATAAGAACACATGAGAAAACTATCTCTAAAAGGCTAAGGCCGTAAAATAAAGAGAATGACCAAGGCAAACAAAGAGCAAAAATGAGCAAAATATGACATGAAATATTTGTCTCTAAAAAAGGACAAGCTCAGTGCTAAGAAAGATATAAAAGCTTCTTAGAAAAAGAAGCTTAGAACCATACAATTTTAACTAACCTATATCACATTTGAAGTTTGAATAATTAAAAGTTCAATGGACCGAACTATTGTCTTGAAATAATATGAGTTTTGCAATTCTACGGTAGATTCATAAAAGTGCTTAAGAAACACGTGGGATAACACTGTTGAGAATGATGTGTTCACTGAATAACGAAATATGATTTCATCACAACTCCAAATATTATCATAGAAATTTATAAGTAAGATAATTAAGTAGTATTATCTTAAAACTAAAGGGAGAAATTTTGTTTCAATGTCGACAAATGCAACGTGCATTTTCTTAGTCTATTATTAAAAACTTGTCCAAGGATTCTTCCATTTTTATAATAGGTGTTATCTCATTTTATATGCTAAAATTACTAAATTAATTTTGAGAGGTCGTTAAGTCTATTCTATATCTAAAGTACCCCTTCAGATGATAAACTATTTAGGGGGAAAAAACTGTGAATTTGAACATGCCTAAAAGAATTAAGAAATAAATTTACAATAAGGAAAGATAGACTTATTATCATTAGTGGTGACTGAAAGCATTTTTTGTTTGAGTGAGAATGACCCCTATTTTTTATTAGATAAAAAATTTAAAGAATTAAAGATGCTCATAAAATAAGATGAAACAATAAGGGAAGGAAATAAATCAATCCATTAAGACTGTAGGCGAGGAACTTTAAAACTTCCTACAAAGATATTCTAGAATAAGTCTGAAAATAATAGTAACAAAGTTGGTTTACATTAATAGCTTGAACAACACAAGAAAATTATTAAAAAATTTTTAGTAGTTTGCCATAGAACACAAACCACCTTATGAATTATACTTGTTTGACAATATCAAAACTCTTTCCACAAAGCACTTAAACACCACATACATCATCACACTCGAGCTCGAATCTAGCTCAAATCTAGGATCGTTTACACCCAATACATGAGTGGTTGAGTGATCCAGAAATGGGCTGGATTTTTTAAACTGAAAAAAAAAATCTTTTTATATTTGTAATGATTTGACAATTTAGATTTAATCATATAATAAGTCCAGATTTAGGGGGGGAGGGTTGGGTTGGGTGGTACGGGGGGAGGGAGTGTAAGCAAGAGGTCTCGGGTTCGAGTCCTCCCGCTTACACAAAAAAAAAAAAAAAAAATTCCAGATTTGGATGTATTGGATGGTAACGGAGAAGCGAACGTAGAACAAGATTTTAAAAGAAAAGGTCCTTAGTTAAACTGCAAATTAACTCATGTGATTAGCTCGTGATTGTCCACACGGCGGATCGAAAGTGGTAAGAGATGACACTAAAGTATCAAATATATGTTGTCCCGTACTATTTGGATTTCAGTGAGGTTTATGGAGTAATGTGAAATCTCAGCGTGCAAAAAGGGGCCGCAATCAAGAATATTTTGACTGATCAAGCGCCTGCATTTTGTCTTCTTCCTATTATTTGTTTCTAAAATGCCATCCTAAGGTGCATTACTAAATAAAGGCCCATTTGGTAAATAAGTTTTTTGGGTGTTTGTTTAAAATTTTACTGTAATTTACTGTAAGAGTTGTAGGAAATATTTTTGAAGTGTGTAAATTTTTGGATATTTTGATGTGCATAGTTTTAAAGTTTTAAGAAATTTTTTGAGATTAATATAGTTAAAATAATTTAAAAACTTGTAACAGACAAATTTGACAAAAAGCTTGCTTGCCAAACATGCCCAAAATTTGCTTTTGACCACTTTGCAGATCAAAATAGCCTTCGGATTTGTAAACATTATTAGTTTAAAGAATTACTCTAGAGTGCAATTTAGAAATCCATTGTAAACGAGAACAAGCCATATAACAAGATGTCAAACAAACTGTAAGGATTCAAACGCGGAATAAACAACTATTGAGATATCAAATGTATAACAATTTAATGAAAAACAAACCACAAGTATGAAAGATAAACGACACACAACATTTAACGTGGTTTGACTCCACCATTGAGCCTACATCTACGGAGAGAAACTTGTTCTTTATTATGAGAGAAAAATCTTATACAAGAATACAACTTGAACCCAAAACCCAACCCTTGTATACCATCTCTCATGTCCCAAAAACCCTCTCTCACACCCCATGTATAAGGTTACATAATACCCCTTGTGTTTGCTTGTGTATCTTTGTAGTATGCCAATCTATCTATTTATAGAGAACATTACTGTCAAAAAATCAAATAACAATTGGAAACCAATACTATTTTCTAAACTCATATAAAGTAGAAAATAGTATCTAATTCTAGTTAAATAGGGTTTTACTTGACTACTACTTCAAGTAACTAATTCCAATTAGGAAACTAGCTACTTCCCACACCAAATAGGAATCTTGACTAAAAGAAATTAAGCCAATTTCCTAACAAATCTCTACCTTGGCGAATATTTCTTTTAGCAAACCATCCAAAAACTCCATTTGCCTTTAACTATCAAATAATATGGTACCAAACTACACACCCGAATCAATACAGTCCTGCCACCAAATTGATTCAATCGGCAAATGAACATGTGTAGTTACCATGAGTCCAACCTGCAGTTGACTCGTGAGAAGGTGCCTCAATTCACCATCTCCCTTTGCAGGATTTCTTCTCACCACCACTTGCAATCTAGGATGCCCTTCTGTGAGCTCTAACCCTAACCATTGAGGCAATTAAGTGGTAAAGTCGCCATACTTCTTCCCATCTTCAGGACTGTCTCGCCACATATAGTTTCCAAGACTCCACCTAAAACAAAAAACTCGTATCTGTCAGAGTCTTTTGGCGCATAGAAATTAGATCTCCTTGTTTCTTTGGGACACGTGCCACACTATCCAAAAAACATAACAAAAATCTAAAATCCACCGGGATGAAGTATCAACCATTGGAGGTGTGAGAAAGTCTCCACCGATTCACGTCCAAAATCAACATTGGAATTCACCTTTTCCTTGACCCTTGAATCACCTGCCTAGATTCACCGTCAAGCATCTCCATATTTTTCGACTTTTCATCCTTTACCATCAATGCTTTTTGTCAAGCTATTGAAACAAGGATACTACCTATTAAATTGTTCAATTGGTGACAGTTACCAATCCACTTGATCTCAATAGTTAACTAGGATCCAACTACGAATCTTGAGCAGTCCAATCTCGCAACCAACCTCTGATACCACTTGTTAGGATTCAGGTGCGGAATAAGCAACTATTGAGATATCAAGTGCATAACAATTTAATGAGAAACAAGCCACAAGTATGAAAGATAAATGACACACAACATTTAACGTGGTTCGACTCCACCATTGAGCCTACGTCTACGAAGAGAAACCCGTCTTTATTATGAGGGGAAAATCCTATACAATAATACAACTTGAATCCAAACCCAACCCTTGTATACCATCTCTCATCTCCCAAGAACCCTCTTTCACAACCCATGTATAAGGCTACATGATGCCCCTTGTGTCTCCTTGTGTATCTTTGTAGTATGTCAATCTATTTATTTATAGAGAACATTACTGCCAAAAAATCAAATAACAATTGGAAACCAATACTATTTTCTAAACTCATATAGAGTAGAAAATAGTATCTAATTCTAGCTAAATAGGGCTTTACTCGACTACTACTTCAAGTAACTAAATCCAATTAGGAAATTAGTTACTTTCCATACCAAATAGGAATCTTGACTAAAAGAAATTAAGTCAATATCCTAACACAAACTAAGAAGAATTTTTTTCAACAACAGTCCTTTATTCAACCTTTAAAATATCCTTTTCATTTGTTCCAGTTGAAAAGAATTACTCAACGATCAATTTTTTACAAAAGTCCTTTTGAATATCTGTTGGCGCATACAAAATTTAAAATTGTATTGTTATGTTAGGCTTTACTTTCATTTTGACAATAAATGCCTTGTTGTTTTGAGTGATTATGTTTACTGCAGGAATACACACTTCAACTCTGACCATGGAGTGGTTTATGTCCCTTATGCTAAACCACCTTGAGGTATTGGAGAAGGTAAGAAATGAAATAGACAACAATGCCACACAATCAGGGCAACTGATTGAGGATTCAGATCTCTCCAAATTGCCGTATTTATGTTGAATAATTAAAGAAACAGTCGGACTTTTTCCGGCAGCACCAACGCTTGTGCCTCATTATTCATTTGGGGATTGCAGTATAGGAGGCTTTAAAATTCCTAAAAGGCAAACTTCATTAGTAAATACTTGGGTTATTCATAGAGACCCTAATGTCTGGGAAGAACCAAACAAGTTTAAGCCAGAAAGCCAGAAATTCGAGAGAATGAAGAGGTATGTGAAGAAGGGTTCAAATTTCTTCCATTTGGAAAAGATAGGAGGGCTTGTCCAGGGACAGCCTTGAGCATGAGATTGATTAACCTGTCATTGGGAACAATGCTACAAAGTTTTGATTGGGAAAGATTGGGTCCTCGGTTGGTGGATTTGGAAGAAAAACTGGTTTTGACTTTGGGCAAGGCCAAGTCTTTGGAAGCATTGTGCACAAGTCACGCTCATCCATGATTGATAATCATTCCGCAGCTCTGAGTTAGCTTCCAAGGTAACTAAAGAAACATTTATTTAGGGGCTGCTTGTTTCACAGATTGGAATCGGAAATGGAAATGAAATCATAGACTCTGGTTTTGGAATTAAAACTTTTCATTCCAATATCTAACTTGGTTCGCACATTGGAATTAGTATTGTTCCAATTCCTGATGCTGGTTTGATGAGTGTTTCGGAATTAAATGCAATTAAATTCCAAAATTACCCCTGATATAACAATTCTTCTAAAACAAAAGAATTACACATACGACAAATTAACATCTTCATAATTGTAACTACAATAGTTATTAACTTTTTGATAAAACATAAGAAAATCATAAATGATAAAAAAATTAATACCAGAAAATAAATATAGTGGCTACATTAACAAGGAGTAAATTCCCAAAAAAAGGAGTTTTTAAACAATCATCCAAAAGGTGACGATTTTTGAGTCTCTTCCCAAAGGGTGAAAAATGCATCCAAGGAATGTGTTTTTCCAAATAAAAACGCAACTTTCAAATACGTTATTTTATGTTTTGGAAATTTGTTTAAATATGAAAAATTGGTTAAATAGCCCATAAGATACCAGCTCTTTATGGGAAATTGGCAGGTTTTGTAATATGTTTTGTACCAGTTTTATGAGAAACATACCAGTTATTTATGGGAAAAATTGATTAAATAGTGCTCAAAGGAAAACTAGTATGTTTTGTATTTAATATAAATTAAATATGTGAAAGTTAAAAAAAAAAAGAAATTGCCTATAAGATACCAGCTCTTTAAGGGAAACTGGCAGGTTTTGTAGCAACTCTTTATGGGAAACATACCAGCTCTTTATGGGAAAAATTGGTTAAATAGCGTCCAAAGGAATACTAGTATGTTTTGTATTTAACATAAATTAAATATGTGAAAGTTAAAAAAAAAAGAAATTACCCATAAGATACCAGCTCTTTATGGGAAATTAGCAGGTTTTGTATTTAATACGCTATTTAACCAATTTTTTGTATTTAAACAAATTTACGAAAATTAAAATAATGTATTTGAAAGTTACATTTTTATTTGGAAGAACGCATTTCTTGAATGTGTTTTTTCCCTTTGGGAAGAGACTCAAAAATTGCCACCCTTTAGGAAGTTAGTTTAAAAACTCTTTCTTTTTGGAAATTTACTCCATTAACAAGTCGTTTGTGGTTCCTACATTAGATAATTGTGAGGACTCGAAAATCTATTATTTTTAAAATCCCTAATTTTGGCTTAATTAATTATTTATTTGGATTTGTGCCACGAATAATATTTTCTAGTCTTATTAGACCTAAGTACATGATTTTATAGTTTCGTTATATTTTTAAAGCGTCTCATTTCAAGAATTTTTTTTTCTTAAAAGCTTGATTAGTGAAAAGTGAAAACGTGTCTAAAAAACTTTAGCTAATTGGGAGTACAATAAACTCAAAAATTTGAGACATATACAATGGTCCTAAAATAGGCAATTTTAGGTTTAAAAACTCAAGTGATAGTTAGTAGTACGATCGTTATAAGAATTTCTTGAAGGTTTCATTTTTTCGCGCCTAAATTGGAAATACGTGTTTTCACGTACGCTCTTAATTGAGGGACTTTGGACCATTATTTTGGAACAATTAAGAATGAATAATATTTATATGAATATAGGTGCCCTAGAGGTTTAGTGCACTAGTGCAACAAACTTAAGAGAAATCGAGCACAAAACGCGCGCGTAGGCGCACTATTTGCAATTGATTCTTTTCCGCACTTAAACTATTAGACGATTAGCATTCCTTATACGCCAAAGGGTCAGACCCATCAAGTCATTTCTCCAACCTCCATGGTCGGCTAGCAGCTGCAGAGAAACAACTGAAAACTTTTCCAACATTACCTCTACAAAACTCACTAAAATCACCACCAAACCTTCATAGATTCACACCAAACTTCACATACACTTAGCTCTTCACTTGGACAACACTTTGAGCTTCAAAAGGGAGGAGCTTTCATGGTTTCTTGGAGCTTCAAGGAGGGCCGAAATTCTGGTCTTAAGCACCAAGGAGGTATATAGTGATCTAACATTCTAAACTTAGTTTATAAGAGTAGGATTACACTTATGAGCTTAAATTTGCATATGGGTTGTGGTTGTTGTTGGAAAAATTGGAAAAGTGGGCTCTATGAACTTCCACTCTTGAGTTGTTGCTGATTTTATGCTTGATGATGTTTATAATGTTGGATTAGTGTTTAAATTAGTGGTTTGTTGATGGAAAATTGATGCAAACTCACGTTGGGTGCAAAGGCCAAATCTGACCATTTTGCCCCTGCTTTGTTCAGCCACTTTAATGCAGATATTTGAGGATTTAATGGCTTGATTGTGTTGTTTACATGTTGTAGTAGTTGTGTAAAAATTTTCATTGAAAAATGTTGAGTTTTGGTTGGTCAAATGAATTTATTCCCAAAGCTAGTAATCTGGAAGCTGTTCACGTCATGGCCAGACCAGTATTCGTATTTCGTCCATAACTCCATGTTCCGACGTCAAAATCAAGTGCCGTTAGTGGCATTTGAAAATAGACATCCCCTTATTTCCAACGGTATAAAATGCACATTTTGGTTCCATGTGTGTGAACTGCACCACTCTTCTGAATTCAGCTATTCTGTCTCTCTGTTCTGCTAGAATGAAATACAGAAGCTGTGACTTGAAGCTAGATTTCGAGCTAGTTGTGTACCAAAATTCAAAATGATTTCTTCTGTGAAATTATATCCCTATGAATTTATTTTCCAACACTATCAACCATTTCCAATTCCGAGTTCAATTGAGTGAGTTATGATCAAAATACGGCGACTGCCTCGTTTTCGAAAACTCTTAGATTTGGACAGATTAGATGTGAGACTTGTTATGGTCTTACTAAATGAATTTCTTGGTGCTAAACACCTACCAGATGTACCATGTAGGTTCCTTGGACTTTTATTGCACAAATGAACCATGTTTGGAGGTTTTCTTAGCCGAATGTTTGGAAACGGGGAGAAATAGAGCTAAAGGCAGTTTTGCCTTAGTAATTTCAAAACTTTGGTTGATTGGTTAACTACCTTTCCGAAAGTATCTTTCCACGAAATTTGATAGAGAGATACCCTTCATATAGGAGTACTATACTGCAAAATTTGGTACTAATCCAAATCCGTTCCGACACTTAACTAAAGGTCCAAAGTCGGAAATCCAAATCTGAAAAATTGTTTAACAGTCTTGAATTTTTCCCAACTTTGAGATACCATATCTTGGTGCTCGAAACTCCGATTCTTGATTCGCTTGTTCTATCCTAAACCTTACTTGCACCTCTAATTGAGTTATAAAATTCGAGGGCTGGTTTGCAACGGGTGAATTCTGCCGAATTTCCAAAGTTAGCGAAAAACCAACCCCGACTCAATCCTGGGTGATCTGGAACAGCAACTTTAAGCTCATTTTTGAATATGTTCCATTTAGATTCATGGAACAGTGTCTTCTAAGAACATTTAGTACTTTCAAAAACGATTCCAACGGTACCAAGTTTATAAATTTTTGACTAGTAGAAAAGAAGTTATGATTTTTCAAAAATTTTACTAAAAATCGAAAATTCTGGAATTTCAAAAGAAATCCACGCGGGAAGCATTTTTCTAGAATCCGGCCTTGAATCCGGCCAGTTTCTGGCCAGATAGGCGGCCGGATTGTAGTTGGAATTTGAAAAAAATGAGGATGGCTACTGCCTCCAATCCAGCCAGGTTCCGGCCGAATTGTGACGTGGCCAGCCCACTTACGATTTCGATCGTTCGTTTTCCAATCATTTCGCTTGTACTCGTTTCCAACCAATGATTCTAAGGATAATAATCCGATTTTTCTCGAGTCTTGCACCTTTTTGCGAATCCAACTTCAAAGACAAACTCAAACGAAATTTTCTAAAATATTTCCGAACCCTACTCGTGTTCAATCTTTCTCGCCACTTAGGGACTTATAGAAATTGTCTACTATTCGATGTTTAGGCACGCACGAGAACCTCCAAGAGGACCCTACCGTGGAAGTTTGAACACTCAATCCAACCTGCTTGCTTGCTTAACTTGGTGAGTGTCAAGTGTTTGACTACTTGAACTCTATGGACTTGATTACATGCTTAGCCTACTTGATTTTTTGAAAATGGAGTCGAGTGTGTACTTTATTGCACTCGTTCTCATTTGAAAACAAATGACTCATGCTTAACATGATTTACCTGGTTTACATGACTTGAAATACCTGCTTAGATCTGTCAAATGTTTGAATACATGACATGATATGCTATGGCTGCATACGTCGTTGGAGTGAATCTCCTCGACACTTACATGATACATGGGGGACGCCCAAACTCATAGGGGCGATCTTGGAACTCGAGCCGGCATGGGCTTGGTCGGGAACCTCGGTGAGCCATGAGATTCACATGATAAGCTTGATCTATTGAGAGATCTCGCTTGGCATACTCGTGAAGTATCGCCCTATAAATGTCGTGCGGGCCCGAAGCGGTGTATGGTGGATGGATGAGGAGTAAGTGGTGAACTACGGATATGAAATATCAACCCGGTTGACGGAGAGTCATCGTGGGGAGGTATACGAATGACATCGGTAAAATGTGAAAATTAGCTCCTGAGAGCTACCATATCCTTGAATTGTTCTTTTGTTACATTTTGTTGGCATTATTAATTACTTGCAATTTATTACTTGAATTGTTACTTGGGCTTGTTACCCGAGCTATGTGCCTGCATGTGTGTTCTTGGCTTCACGAGAGTTTTGCTCATCCTGTAGATTTGTTTTCCTTAACAGGATTGAACTTGGCGAGGTATCGAAGAAACCTTCCTGATACACTTTTGTTTAGGGTTTCTATTACTTTTGACTATGTCTTGGCTTTTGGGTTGTATTTTGGAATCCGAATGTAACTTTTAGGGCATGATGTATATTTGGGATTTATGATGGTTGTTGAACACCCGATGTATGGATCGGATAATGGATGACTATTATTAAACTTGAACGCTTCCGCATTTATTGTATCTAAGTTATTGGCTTGTATTGTGTGGTCCGGCAATAAGTTTAAATGGAATTGCTTGAGTCCTGGCGAGAGTTAAGCAAGCGTCCCGCGGATACCCTTTGGTTCGCCTTAGGGAGAAGTGGGGGTGTCACAATAATGATATGAAATAGATCTCTCCTTACATATATGAATAAAAGAATGAGACTCAAATCACAAAAGCTAACCATACCAAATACAAATCAATTATCTAATCCAGTCGAGAGTGCCACTCAATGTCCACAATCTCCAAAAGACTAATCATATCACCATAACAAAAAGAAATTGCCATCAAATCATCACTTTCCAGCTAACAATAATTTTACTTCAGCGAGTAGATGGAGGACAAAGGAGGTTAATTACATATTGTCGTTTCATTTCTACAGGAAGATTGTAGAACACATGAAGCTTGGAAATCTGCTCCGAAAGTATGTCGGCTGCATTCATTACATCTCCACTCGGTAAAGCAAGTTTCATTAACTCAGCAACAACTTGATCTCTTCTATCGGAGACCAATTGCTCACGTTTATCCTCATTTGACATGGCTGCTGCCATAGTTGTGAAATTAGCTTGAATTCCCTCCATGAAATCTCCAAATTTGCTGGTGAGAAGTTGCAATGATGCATCAAGATCACCCCTTGTTGTTGATGCAGATTTCATTTTTTTTTGACACATTTGCAATGGGAGGTGATTGTTTCTTTTGTTTCTTGGAATTTCTTGTGCTTGTTGAGCTTGGTTGAGTTGATTGCTCCATGGAATTTACTTCATCTTCTTCTACCTTATCATTATCCGAGTTTGACATAGCATCAAACCCTTCATCTCCTTCCTCCAAATTTTGGACATCTTCCATATCTTGGACAGCTTGTGCAAAATCTTCAGCAACATTTCTAGTGGCTCTGTCTCTTCCATATACAATTTCAAGATCTCCTAAATATGGAAATTTGACATCCCAAAAGCCCTTCGCATCCTTATGAGTCTAGAGATAGAATAGAAAGACAAATGATAATCTTAATAAAAGGTTGAAAAAGAACATATCAGAATGTAAAAAGTAACCAATTTCTTACCTTGCACCAATCATCATACCACTGTTTTTCACAAGAAATCTTTTTCTCAGCATCATTCCAACTACAACCACTTTCTTTGCACATTTCAACAATTGCATGGAACCTATTTTTCAGCCACTTAACTTTTGATTCAATATGTGGGCTGACTTGTTTGGTAAAAGTAGGTTGCTTACTCAAGATAATTTTAAGCAATTCGCTCATATAATTATATTTTTAAATCCTCCATCTGATTTTCACATTGGATCACAAGCCAACTCTTGCAATGCTTCTATGAGCACATTTACCTCTTCACCAGTCCAAAAACATTTATTTTTCCATCTTCCACGTACAATTTCATCATTCTCCATCCTATCATTTAGAAGTCAACCCATATATATCAATTAATTTTGATACACAATAGAATATAACTGAAATTTATAATATAACAAAACACATAAAAGAACATACAATTAAAAGTCAATCCAAATTTAAAAGAACATACATCAAGTGTCAATCTAATTCACAAATCCACTACAAGAGTACATCAAATGTCAATCCAAATTTAATGAGTCTAAGAGCTAAACATCCATTCATAGCTAAATACTAAGTCCAGCCCTCCAATTGTCAAACATTTCATGTGCTAAATTATTTCTAAAATTTGCCCATTGATCACTTGGCAAAATAGTGGATATGTACTCTACTTCTTCATCACTGTCTTCATCTTCACTTTCATTTTCTTCACTTTGTAGTAATTCTTGTGGATCAAAAGTCATGAACTTCCTTATCAAGTTGTGCAGTAGACAACATGCCATAATTATTCGCACTTGTGTTTGAATTGGAAAAAATGAAGGGGATGCTAGAATCTTCCACCTTCCTTTTAGCAATCCAAAACATCTTTCTATGATATTTCTAGCTTTAGAATGTTTCATGTTGAAATATTCCTCTGGTCTTTGTGGTCGATAACCATTGAATTCATTAAGGTAATATCTTTGCCCTCGATAAGGGGCAAGAAATCCATCAGCATTACAATATCAAGCATCCACCAAGTAATAACAACCTTCAAAATTCAATCATGCACAAATTAATACTAGACTACCTTATTTTCGAAAAAAAATTGATTGAATGGTATTGAATACTGCAATATATGTTTACCTTGTGGGACTCTAAGACCATTTGGTCTAGAGATAGCATTTCGAAGCACACGACCATCATGTGCCGAACCTTCCCAACCAGGCAAGACATAGATAAATTGCATATTAGGAGAACAAACCCCTAATACATTCGTTGCAATACTTCCTTTTCTCGTTCGATATCTTGATTTTTGTTCGGTGGGTGGTGTCACATCTATTAATGTCCCATCTAAGGCACCTAAACAATTCTATTTTAAGAAAAATAAAAAATATAACAGAGTTAAAATGTCTATATTGGATAGTTTAGATGAAAATATATATTTTATTAAATGATTGTATTTTAATGTTTGAATTACCTTAAAACATTTCCATCTCTCATCTGTGCAATCTTCGGTAATAGGCTCAGGCTTCTTAAGTAATATAGTATGCAATTTCAAAACTGCTAGGAGGCAAAGATTAAATTGACGACTCATCGTTTCTCTCCTTCTCCAAAATAGACCACAAATTGTTCTACTTTTCTTGTGGTGAGCCAAAACATATACAAACATGGCAACAATTTCTTCTATTGACATGTTTCTTGTAGCTTTCAAACCTCCAGTGTCTCTAATCATTTCACATAATATCCCAAATGTTCGTCTATCCATACGAAGTTCGCTAATACAATAAGCATCACTCTCCCTAGTCAAATTGAATAAGTGTTGCATGCGCTCAGTGACTTTTTCTTCTTTTGATTTTATTTGGCGTCTTCTACTTTTGAGATGAATAAATATTAACTGGTACCACATCATAAACAGTGCAATAACAACCATTATCATTCCTGATAAAATCTGGCTTTGCCCTTGAT
The DNA here is from genome assembly GCF_036785885.1 of Coffea arabica. Taxonomy (NCBI): domain Eukaryota; kingdom Viridiplantae; phylum Streptophyta; class Magnoliopsida; order Gentianales; family Rubiaceae; genus Coffea; species Coffea arabica. The sequence continues at coordinate 7,328,546 of NC_092310.1, forward strand.
ATTTTTTGCTTCTTCTGTTTTCAATAGGCAAACGTGGCATCTTTGTCTACATAACAATATGACAACCAAACGTAAGTATTCACAATAAGACAGGTTTGACGTTGTTTGGCGGAATGAACACAACTGAAGCTACACTTATTGGATTAAGGTGTAATTTACACCGTTTCGAAGCTAAGATAAAGGGCTACAACTTTGATGAGAACCACTCAGTCCAGTTCATAGTGTAGCAAGGTCAAATTTCAAGATACCAAACCAGAATTGCACAAACAGGTTAGCTACCGTATTATGGTTAAACGACCATAACTTAGGCTACCAAGGTCCAATCGGGGCATTTCCAGTGCTGTTAGAAAGCTAAGACACCGCACTAAAACTTTTGTGTTTTGGCCAAATTCTAATTCGGTAAGGATCAGGGTGAAAAGTCTCGGTCAGATTGGGTGAAGTGTCAACTCTGTCCACCGAACTCTACCTAGGGCAATCTGGGGGTATTTCTGTCTTTTTACAGGCTACGGAGCTTAGATTGGGCTGAAAATTTACAGAAAACTATAAAACATCATTTTCTACAACTTTTATGTTTTAACCTAAGGCTGATTTGGCCTCCAACCTAGCCGAATAGAACCGGGCAGAATAGGGGTTAATTGAGACCCTAATCTGGAAATTTCAGTACAAAGCGGAAATTTTCCGCAAATAGCTACAATTTACGCATCAAAGCTTCATTCTAGACCATTCCAACCCATCATATATGGCCAACCAACATTAAACATATAAAATAGAAAAATCATAGATAAAAATAAAAATTTCACCAATCTCTACCAAAAGTCAAGAAATCTTCCACAAAATCACATCTTTAACCAACACAAGTCATTAATTTGACATTATCAAGACCAAAGAAAGAATTCCCTAGCTACTCACCTTGCAACCTCAAGAAAGGAAGCAACTTAGCACCAATTTCTTCCAAACCACTTCACCCACTACCTCAAAACCACCTAGCTAAGGGTTTTTATGGAAAGATTTGAGGTTTAAACGGTTAAATTGCAAGATTAAGCAAGGTTAGTTGAAGAAGATTGAAGGGTTTTCTTTTCTTTTCTCCCTTGTGAGAGTCGGCCAAGAGATGTATGAAGAAGGTGAATTTTTGGGTCAATTTCTTGGTTATTTAGTAAAGTTGGTAAAATGGTCAAAGTCCAACTTTAAGTCACCAAGTGACACTTGTCACCTTTTTAGTGCAACTCTATCCTTTTGTCTCTCCAATGATAATCCATCTAGGTAATCTCTAATTATCTCTTAACACTTGATAAATTAAATCCGGTATACCCAACTAAACCTAATTGGCCGAATTTTACCGAACTTACCGCACTAGTGGGTCCCATATCCGGTATATACTCTTAAAACCTCATGAACTAACTTATACTAGAAAAATAATTTAAAAACCATATTTGCTCATAAAAATTAATTTAAAAATTTTTCGAATAAAGAAAATGTGAAAAGCGTGCAATTAGAATAAAATAAAATCTAAAAATTAAGAAAATTACGGGTTCTCACAGATGTCATGCCAAGAATTTCACTTTTACATTATATATTTGGGAGTAGCCACAGTATCCCAAATATTTGATGTGAAAAGTTTTTCATCATATACAGTTTGGTGATTGAAATTATGGATTTTTAGTCAACATATTGGCTAGTTGACAATTTTTCTTATAACGCCATATACATAGGAGTAGCCATAGCATCTTAAGTATATTAGTGTCTGGAGAAATTTTGTATTTTTTTCACATATTGTTGAGTGAGTAAAGAAATTAAAAAAAAGGAATCTATATAAAGTTGCAATTAATTCACTAAGATAGTTATTCGGCCCCACAAGGAGGTAATTATTTTGCTGAGATTAATTAACATGAGATGGTAAATTAGAAAGTAAATTAAGAGATATTTCTATGCCCACAGGTACTAATTATTTCTTGAATTTATTGTTTTAGATTACTAGTCTTATGATGAAGGAAAGTAAATTATATGCATTTTTCAACCTTTGGCCATAGGAAGGTTTGAAATTACTATTTGAATTGACATGAGGTTGATTAAAATCAAGGTACAAACTTCATAGCATTTTTATAATATAGTTTTTGATTGTTAATTTAGTGTTTCATTCCAATGATTTTATGGTTCTTATTAGGTTGACTTTAAATTCGTTCTCCTTTGTTTTGGGTGCAAGTTTTAAATTAGCACTTTTATGAGAATGAACAAACCATTCTCATAATATGGATATACTTGCTAATATAGAGGTTGAGTATGAGAATTAGAAGCAATTTAGTAGTTTGCTCATTCTGTCTCATATTCACATAAAATAGGGTTCAAATCCTAATTATTTATAGTTAAATCTTGCATGAAAGTCATAAAGAAATTATTGCAAGTTTTAACTAGCACCATTAGAAGGCTTTCTTTTGTGACACTTAAATATTAAAGTGTATTTTGAAAAGATGAGAATTTTGCTATATCGTGAATTAAAGTCCCATCAAGTTGAGATTGAGTTATTTCTGTTGCATTTCATTCTTGATTCTTTCATAAATAATTTCTTAGCCATTCAAACCTTTATAATACACATAAAGATATATGGTTAATCACTTGTTTAACCATGTGTATTAAAAAAGAATAAAGAGGTTAAGAAATAAGAGAAACTTAACCTTCATGAAGAAGAAATGTAAAAAAACGTAATTTTGTTCTTAGTAAGTCAAACAACAATAAAGACCAATATTATTTGTAAGAGAGTAATACTTGATGCTTTACCTTGAGAGAAAGTAACTCAAAAGAAAATCTCAATTGTTGAGTGTTATAACTTGTGATATATTCGTGAATTGGCTAAAGTTTGTGAATTTGCATTGCTAGTATAATAAGTTTCTGATTATATGCAAAGTGAACAAAAGTTTCTTTATAGAAACTAAAAATATTCACATAAAGTGATGTATTCTCATTTCAAGAAAATTTATTTTTCTAATACATTATTTTCTTATTACTTTAAACTTTTTATTTTCAAATTAATTACTAGCGGGTATGATTACGAACCTCATTATCCAGTAGTAGATTTTGAAAATAGTGAAGTTATTAATTCTAAAGTTTCCAGTACCATCTTTTGAATTGAGCAAAATGCTACACTTGACCACAATAATTATATTGGCAGCAAATATGTTTATCACTAGGGGAAACTCCATAAATTTTGGCATAGGAAATTGACATATATCTCAATAAAAAATAAAGAGTTGATAAATCATAAATTTTTAAAGATTTTAGATTTATTAACTATGATATTTTAAGTAGACTGCATAAGTAAAGAGACTACTCAACCATTATGGATGCCATAAGAGTTTCATTATAACACTAAAATTTTGTGAATTATTTGCTATCCTTTTTTATTGGTGAGGGATATTTATCTCATTATTAGATAACTATTCATCAAATACAAACTCCTTTCTTATTTGATAAAGAATTAATATTTGATACCTATGCAAGTATTCAAACGAGAAAGGAAATTTGAAATTTGAAGGTGTGACGCCCCCCCCACTTCTCCCAAGGGCGAACCCAAGGGTATCCGCGAGACGCCTGCCCAACTCTCGCCAGGACTCAAGACAAATCAAATCGAACTTAACGATACATACCAAATACTACGAGTCAAAATAAAGAAAAGTCGCTTCCTTAACTAAATATTTAAATCTTACATCATGTTCACAAAAGATACATCAAGTTCCAAAATGCAACCATTAAAAGTCGACTACACATTTACAGCTCCGATTCCAATCAAAAGTATAATCTAGTCGGCTTTACCAAAATCTTCCAATCCAACCTGTTAAGGAAAACAAACTAATAGGATGAGCCAATACTCAGTGAGGCCAAGAAAACACACATGCAAACACATAATCCAAGTAGCGACAACAATTACATTGTAGGTAAGGCTATCAAATTCGAATAATTCACATTTCGAATAGGAAAAATAAACAGAAACAATTCAAGGATACTGTAGCTCTCAGGAGCTAAATTCCATGCAGTCGAGTCGAAGTCTTGATCACATCTCACGTTGACACTCCGTCAACCACATAAGTATCAAATCCGTAGATACACCACTTTTCTTCGAATCCCGTCACCGTTACACCCCCTTACCGGGCCCGCTCATCAAAGTTTTTGATAATACTCGAGTATATCATGGCAATACTGCACGAGTAATGCCGAGCAAGATCTCTCCAATAGATCATGCTCTACGAATATCTCATGGTTTGCTAAGCTTATCGACCAAGCCCATGCTGGCTCGATTCGCAAAGTTAGCCAACGAGTTTTGGGCGTCCCCCGAATATGAATACGAATACGAATATAAGTCGATGAGCAACGCTCAAATCGACGATTCCAAATAGGAATCACAAATACGGATCACATTTACGAATCACATGTACAAATCACATCCACATTACCATGTACAAGTTCGATACGAATTCACATAGCAAAATTCGAATATAATTTCATTTGAAAGAGAACGAGTGCGATAAAGTACACCCTCGTCTCAAATTTCAAATTTACATAACGGATAAGAAACAGATAACCACTTAACAACAAGTTCATGCACTTGACACTCACAGTGATTCAAGTAGCGAGTTCAAATGATGGTTTAGGCGTCTCCCGTGAGATCCTCTGGAAGGTCCTCTTGAGCGCCTGAGCATTTAATAGTGAATTATCATTCACACATCCCAATTATCAAGGAAGATTGTGCACTAGTACAATCTGGGAAAATTTCATGAAAATGAACCTCAATTACTAGTAAATCGAGGTTCAAGTGGAGTTTCTTAATGTACAAGAGCAATCGAGTTTTGTTATCTTGGAAATCAAGCATAAACATTCAAGTATTATCGAAGGAATAAGGAATACTTGAAAAACTCCATTTCCTTGAAATTCAGAAAATTTCAGTTTTAATACGATATTTTGAAAAAATCGTATCTCAGATTCCACATGTCGAAAATTGGAAAACTTGATACCGTTGGAAACCTCTTCCAAAGTACTAAAAGTTCTTAGAAGACACTTTTCCATGAATCTAAGTGGAAGTTGTTCAAAAATGAGCTTAAAGTTTCTGTTCCAAATCACCCAGGATTGAGCCGGGGTTGGTTTTTCGCTAACTTTGAAAATTCAGCAGAATTCACTCGTTGTAAACCAGCCCTTGAAATTTGTAGCTCAATTAGAGGTGCAAGTAAGGTTTCGGACAGAACAAGCGGTTCAAGAATCGGAGTTTCGATCACCAAGATATGGTAGCTCAAAGTTGGGAAAAATTCAAGACTGTTACAAAATTTCCAGATTTGGTTCCGACTTTGGACCTTTTGTTAAGTGTCGAAACGGACTTGAATTGACACCAAATTTTGTAGTATAATACTCCCATATGAAGGGTATCTCTCTATCAAATTTCATGGAAAAATACCCTCGGAAAGGTGGTTAATCAATCAACCAAAGTTTGGAAAAATCCTTAAGGCAATCTGTCCAAATCTAAGGTTTCAAAAATGAGGCAGTCGCCGTATTTTGATCATAACTCCCTCCATTTAACTCGGAATTGGGAATGGTTGATAGTGTTAGAAAATACATTCATAGGGCTAAAATTTCACAGAAGAAATTGTTTCAAGTTTCAGCATGCAACTGGTTCGAAATTAAGCCTAAAGTTGCAGCATCATCAAATCATTTCGGCAGAACGGAGAAACAGGACAGCCGACTTCAGATGAATGGTGTGGCTCACACACATGAAACCAGAATGTGCACTATACACCGTTGGAAACATGGGAACATCTAGTTTCAAATGCCACTAACGGCACTTGATTTCGACGTCGGAGTACGGAGTTATGGATGAAACACGAACACTGGTCTGGTTATGACGGCAACCGTTTTCCCACATTACTAGCTTTGGAAATAAATTCGTTTGACCCACCAAAACTCAGTATTTTTCAACGAAAATTTGTACACAACTGCTACAACATGTAAAAAACATAATCAGGCCATTAAATCCTCAGTTTCTGCATTAGAATGACCGAACAGAGCAGGGGTAAAATGGAAACTTTTTGTTTCAAGAGTTCAATAACGTTTCTGGTAACAAAGCACCTTTAATCTACTTCCTTAAGCTCTAATTCAGCAACAAAACCATCATCAAACATCATCACAGCCATCAACCCAAAGTGGGAGTTCATAGAGCCCACGTTTAACAATTTTCCCAACAATACAAGCTACTAAAGTGACGATTCTAGCTCAAATGCATAAATCAAACTCCAAAAGACAAGTTTAAGGTGATGGATTACTACCTACTTTGATGGCTGGTTAGGACAGAAGTTTCGGCCCCTTTGAAGCTTGAAGAACCGTGAAAGCTCCTCCCTTTTCCAGCTAAATGTGTTGTCCAAGACTTAGGCTAAGTGGTGCTAAATTTTTAGAATTCGGTGGTGATTTGCATGAGTTTTGGAAGAAGAAATGTTGAAGGTTTCGGTTGTCCCTTTTGCTGCTGCTATCCGGCCATGAAACTTTGCAGAAATGAAATGAGATTGCTGGTTCCTTTGCGTACATAAGACGCTTGACGTCTAATATATTAAATACGTCAAATCAATTACAACTAGTGCCCTACGCGCGGGTTTTGTGTTCGATTTCTCTTACGTTTGTTGCACTAGTGCACTAAACCTCTAGGGCACTTACATTCATATAAATATTATTCATTCTTAATTGTCCCAAAATAATGGTCCAAAATCCCTCAATTAAGCGCGCACGTGAAAACGCGTATTTCTAATTTAGGCGCAATAAAATTGAAACCTTTGAGAAAATCTTATAACGATCGTACCACTAACTATCACTTCAATATTTAAACCTAAAATTGCCTATTTTAGGACCATTGTATATGTCTTAAATTTTTGAGCTTATTGTACTCCTAATTGGCTAAAGTTTTCAGACACGTTTTCACTTTTTCACTAAACAAACTTCTAAGAAAATAATTTTTTTTGAAACGAGACACTTTAAAAATATAACGAAGCTATAAAACCATATATTTAGGTCTAATAAGGATAGAAAATAATATTCGGGCAAAAATCCAAATAGATAATTAATTGAGCCAAAATTAGGGGTTTAAAAATAATAATTTTACGAGTCCTCACGTGAATTGAGTATTAATTCCTCAATTATCCTTTCTTAATCTATTATTGATCGTTCTTAATTCTCCAATATTAATACACTCTCGATTCAAATATAGTCTCGAAAAACGTGCACTCGTTGTTTCGAACTAAACGAGTTTTCGAAGAGTGAATTTTTCCAACAAAACTCTTTTAAAAATATAAAAGAGGCGTCGTTCCATATAAATGGATTTTAAATGATGGAAATAAATAATTTGGAGAAAAATGAGTAAATAAATATTTAAACAAACTACTAATATTCGATAAAATAAAATAAAAAATTTCGGGTCCTCACAGAGGGATAGAAAATAAAATGAAGGCACACCAAAAAAAAAGGGCTATCCTATTTGTGCTCATTAAATAGGAAACATTGCTAATGAGTAAAAGCAATGCTTGATTGGTTTCATCCAATGGTGTACTTTAAGGAAATAATGAGATACTTGTGGATATAGCATATTGGCAATATTTATATCTTGTGCGTAATGCCTTGAAATTGAAGTATATTCTTAAACAATTTCTTCCAAAATTATTTAAACGCCACTTTGATTATGATATGGATGAAAATCAAGTTTAAGATATTATGTTTAGTTTTGTGAGGGTGATCAACCTACACATAAAGAAACTATACAAAAGAAACAAGACTATCTTGCTCCAAGAAATTTAGATTCTTTTACACTTCAAAAATTATTAGAACTGAAGATTTAAATTTCTTAAGAGCATGAAGTAAGTGGGAGTGTTTTGACTCTGGAATGGAGTATTGAAAAGGTAAGGATTCATATTTGACTCCTTTGAATATGGAAAATTGATAGCTTTTCTCAAAATTATTATTTAATTATTTTAGATAAGCAATCGAATGAAAAATTCCTTGTCAAATAAACACATGAAGTAAATCTACATTGAACCCACTGGTTGAGTTATCTTATAGACAGCGGGAGGAAAAATGTTCTCTATAAAAAATTGAAGTTCTTTAATTACTATGTTGTATATCTACAAGAGTTTAAGGATGAATTGTGTAATGTTTTCATGAGGTGCAAATGGAGAAATCTCCGTGTTTCAAGAATAGTGTCACAAATTACCACAAAATCTCTACCAAATTTGAGAGATTATATTTGGGGTAATTATGGCACTAGTAACTCACTATTAGAGATACATTAGATAAATATGAAAATGAATGTCCTTAACGCAATTCTTGATAATTAGGCATATACATGTGTCACCATGGTAGAGAATGTAATTTAAACCAAATTATTGCTCCTCAATAGTATATTAATTTGTTCTTCATTTGATCTTAGAAGAATTTTTCTAGTAAATTAATATACATTAAGGTTAGTGGGAGTAATACTATGAGAGTTTTTCTCAATCATGATATTTGTGAAACCCTTCTATCATTAATATTCACAAAATAGAATGTAAAAGATAGTTAATCTGTCTTAGAACCTTCATGCAAGAGTTCCTTGGTAATAAAGAACAAATATTACTTTTAAATAATAATAGTGAACAATTGCATAATGTTCACATCATGCATTGGAATGAATATAAATTCACCAAGAACGCTATGAAGTTGTACTACAGGCATCTATTGTTTGGCCTAAAGTTTGTCGATATTGTATTTTGGCTAATATAGATATTTGATTTGATTATACCCTTTCATTATGTATACATAAAAGAGTGGAAGTCAAGACATTCAGGTCGACACAAGGTATTCAATAGTTATTTAGAAAGTAAAATGTAGCTATTGAGTACACATCAAGGTGTTATTATTGTTGATCAACAATTAAAGGTTGCCGGGTAAGTTGTTAATGATCAAATAACTCATATAGAACTCACTAGGTCATTTAGTATTTTGCTATCATTCTAAAACTATTGTTGTTGTCTAGACACTCAAAATACTTATGTTTACATGATTTTGTGCACATTATTGTTCATGTATAAAGTAAAGATCATGTGATCCATAAAGTTGAATCCTGAATAACTTATATGAAGTTATTCATAAAATTTTTTTAAAGCACTTGATTAGAAAGTATAATATATTGTAATACATAGAAGGAAGTGTTTGTCATGAGAACATAATCGCCATGATTCATGTATTATTATTTTCTGATTAAACGACTATTACATAATTGTTGAATTTGGTGAGTGACAAACAAAACTTATGGCCATTTTAAGTATCTAATCACTCATATGTTAACTGACTATTTCATGTGGGTCAAGTGGAAGAAAGTAAAACTTGCCTCTTTTAGAGGCAATTGTGACCCATATGATTGATTCTAAATTAATTGATATCCTAATTAATTGATTGATATTTTCAATAATTAATTAGTATTTTCCATTTGTTAATGATTGATTGATATCTTTTGCTAATTGATATATGATTCAATCAATTAACCAACCAAATCAATCAATTAGTCAGAAAAGATTATGGATTATGACAAGATTTTTTTGATGGAAGGAAACCCTAGAGATTTTGATAATTGCTAGTAAGGGTTCCTGGCCTAACCTATAAATAGCCTATGGTATCCCATCAACACTACACTCTCTGATTAGGTATAGACTAGAAACTCCTTACTCTAACTTTTTCTTCTATATATATATATATATATATATATATATATATTGGAATAGACAAGAAAGAGTCAAAGAGATGAGGAGAGACCAATTTGTACTTAATAATGATGGTTAGAGGTAAGTCTATTTAGATTTTCGCTGCATAGTACATTCATATGTACATAATTAGTATAGCAAGCTCAACCCTATTGACAATTCTATTTTGTATGTATATATTCTTGCTGTGACGACTCTCAATAGTTCACAAGTACCGCGTTTACTCTTGTCAAACTGTGTCTGCAATTAGATTGATTTTGATTACAGAGCTCAGGGGACAATGCGAAAGAAATGCTGTGTAAGGGACCTCTGTATTTTCTCAGTGCAAAATTCATCCAAAATGAGCTCGTGCTAGGCTCCTGCTTGATAGGATCTTGGTTTTGAGCTGAAATTTAACTCAATTAGTTGGTAAGGCTAGCTGGAATCAGTTAGAGCCATTTATTGGGTAAGCAAAGCTCAGAGTTTTCTAACCAAGACATAAAAAGCATGATAATGCAGCAGAGGACGATGTGTGCTGGCCTCCTTTTGATAAAATCCAACTTTGGTGGGGTAGGAGGTTGGCTAAAATGTAAGTTGAAATTTTGGAAAATGAGAATATAGGAACATTCAAATTTCATAGGGATAATTTTAGAAACCTCCCCTAAGGTTTCTGATAGTTTCACTGTCTTCCCCTAAAGTTTTAAATATATCACTAACCTCTCTTAAAACTAAATTTTCTTGTAACAAATTAGCGCAATTCAAAAAAATTAATAATAAAAAAATGATTTCAAGAGTGAGAAAAATATTTCATACAAAAGTGCCCCTCAACTAATTACTAGTTGGTTGACTTAGAATCAAAAGGGATTATTAGTTAAGAATAGAAAATAAAAACCATAGTTAGAATGTGTCAGTGTAAGTAAGGCAAATTACAATACTAGCATGAGCCCACTAGAATTCAATAACAATGGCTCGCAAAATCAAAGAATTGGAAGGAAATTTTATTAATTTAGAATCAATATTTACACATTGAATTCCTCAATTCTTAGTGGTGAAATTTGGAAGATTTTGAGTAAGAATTAAATAAGACTAAGTATGACCTTTTCAAGAAAAATGCCACATTAAATAAAAAATATAAAATATGATCAAATATTGTTTTGAATTATTTCTTTTACTTACAAGGTCCATTATTTCACATGATTACTAAGAAATTTCTATCATTTGTAACAAAAAAAACAACTCTCAGGCAATGTTTGCATGAATAGAATGGAAATGACTTTAATGGAAAATAAGTAAATCAAAGTGGAGAAAATCATTTTAAACAATCTTTTTGGAATTATGTATACAAAGAAAAAGAAAAAAAATTGAAAATAGGGAGAGAATAGATTATGTGCAGTTACACTTTATCTAAACTTAATAAAATTTATTTGTAAACATATTTTAACAATTTATCCTTTTTGTGCATTTTTGTATTCATCTTGTTATTTTTATAAAAAAAACTTATGAAATAATAATCTCTCAATATAAATTTTAATCTTTTTTGGGGGAAGAAATTACAAGAACTACTAAAATTAGAAAAAGAATTTAAAATGTTAACAATTATTGTTATAAAATTTGGTATTCAAGATTTTCAAGCTTTTTTACATTCCAAATTATGGGAGTACAAGTGGCTCAACTATCTCTCCATACAACTATGTAAAATTTCCCAAGTTGCAGGGTAATAAAGTCATTTGACCATTGATGTGGTAAGCATTGAATTCCAATTGGTTGACCGGGGGAGGGTAAGTGATATTTTAAGAATCTTGGGGGAGGGCAGTAAAATTGTCATTGAAATTATCCCAATTTCATAAGTAGGGCGAAACTTTTATTAAGTTTGTGGATGGGGTATGGGTTACTACTATTCACCAAACGAACAGATTTTTGGCTAAGTAATTAAATCACACTTGTAACAATGTACACTTTGTCAAGAGCAAAAAAATTCTTTTTTGAAATGTGCATCTTATCGAACAATAATATGCACCTAAATGATAAAAATATGTAGTTTGGTAAAATGTACATAAATCCAAATATGCACATCTAAATTGATACAGCTGTGTATAGGTATAATCAAATTACACACATACAAGTCGCAATATGTGCACATAAGGGTAATTTTCTTATTATACTTACAATATTTCTTTTAATAGTTCATGACCATTAACTCGCACCTCATGCAAGGGGTAGGGATGGATTGGATGTTAGAAGGAAGGGAATGTAAGTGAAATGTCCTGGAATCGAGACATCCCGCCTATATTAAAAAAAAAGAAAAAAAAACTCAAACGTCATTCATAAATTTTCCAAAACTTACACCTTCTTTTAAATTTTAAATCTTTCTATTCCCTTTCTCCCAATTATCCCAAAATTTAAATTGGCTGGTGGGAACATGAAAAAATAACTACGGTAGTAGGGATCTAGACTCCTTCACTTGAATGGGCCAAATTTGAGTGATGTTATTTTCAGCAGCACGAAAGACACCGTAACTTCTAAAATTATAAACAAACACAAAACTCCCTCAGTCATTGAAAGTTATAAACATATATAAAGGTCCCTTGGTCGTTACATGTATTGTTCGGGATTTTAAATATTCGTGAAAGTGTATAAAAATCACAAGTCAAATATCTAAGCTATAGGGTTAACGATATAGGATGACGATTGAGAAAAATTACAGTTAAAGAGTTTTTTGTGGCTTTCAAAATTACAATGGTTTTTCGCATTCCTATTTTCCTTTTATTATACACTTAAATCGATGTTGTTTGCCAGGATAAATATAAACGTGGCCCAAAAAGAGTAGGAACTATCTCGTGCACCAGCATACGTAGTTTTATTGTATAACTGATACTAATACGTATATATTTGTTGGTAGTGAAAGTAGAGAGAAATTTATACTTTTATTCACTAGTTTGTTTGGAGTTCACAAGATTGCAAATGAGGTTGGAATAACATCTAGTTTTACGGAAAGCAGAATGAATAATACATTAACTAACTTTAATACTTATACATGGAATAGTACATCAAGATGATAAAATTGAGTTGTTTCATGAGAAGATAAGTGTATCACATTAATCTAGGGGGAAAATACATGTATTAATCCTCTAGGGGAATTGAATGGACATCCACATCTATTTGTATTTGTTTCATAACAAGTTTGGTGTTTTTGTCATTTTTTTTTTGGGTAATCATGAAAAGTTTTAAGTCTCACAAAAAATGATAACTCTTTTTGTTTTAATCCGTCGAGACATTGGTTTACACTATTATCTCGCTGCAACATAGTTTCAACATATTTCTCAAAATATTTTCATCTAACTTTGAATTCATGTATATTCCTGTTTGGTTAAGTTACACTAAATTTCTTTAACAATTATCATTCAATTCAATATACTTTAAAATAAGTTAAATTAAAAGAACCGTTTTCTCTTAGTCTTAAAAAGAATTAAGTTAGTAATATTCATATTTGAGAACAACACGTTACCCACACTAAGTCTAGAAAAGAATTACTGATGTATCAGAATTATCGTTTTCGAAAAAAAAGATGTATCTGTTTATTTAAAAAAAAAAAAAAATCATTGTTTCACTAATTTAGATACAAAAAATCAACAAAATTGAGATGATGTACAGATTATTGAAAAGGGGCCAATTTTGTCAAGACTTCATGTTTTCTCACCAAAGCTATTGAGCACCAATCTCAAAAAAGTCATAAAGAGCCAAGCCAAAGCAAAAAAAAAAATCAATAAGGAAGGCAACAAACTGGCCTGTACGGTGACCTTATCCTTTTGGATTCATTTCAGCGGATAATGATTCATTTACACTTGATAGTGATGTAAATCTGCATCCATCTTCAAAAGCAAAAAATACCTCCCTTGTTTCCTGTTAATGATCATGGAAGTCATCTATAGCATCCTTGTTCTCAGTTTCTTGGTAGTCTTAGTTGCTATAAAACACCTTCAAGAAAACAAGAGAACACTAAAGCCTCCAAGTCCACCAGCTCTCCCAATTCTAGGCCATCTGCACCTCCTGAAAGCTGCCCCTCACCGTGCTCTTCAACTTCTCTCCATCAAATACGGCCCCCTGATTTCCCTTCGATTTGGGATTCGTCCTATACTTGTTGTTTCCTCACCATCTCTTGCAGAGGAATGCTTCAGTAAGACTAATGATGTTATCTTTGCTAACCGACCAGGGTCCATTTCTGGCAAAATCCTTGGCTACAACAACAGTACTATCGGATTCTCTCCTTATGGAGACCACTGGCAAAATCTCCGCCGTGTTACCACCATCCATATTTTTTCTTCCGCTAGTCTCCACAACTTTTCCTCAATCTGGACAGAGGAAATCCGTTTCAGTGTCAGGAAATTGTTCTCAATGAACTCTGATGACAAAGTGTGGAAAGATGTAAACATGAACTCTGTGTTCTTGGATTTGGTATTCAATGTGATCATGAAAATGCTTGCAGGAAAAAAATGGCCATCTGATAAAACAGCTGATTTGTTTTCGCTGATCTCCTTCATGGGTATTTGTGATTATGTCCCTGTCTTGAGATGGATTGGATTTCGAGGGTTGGAGAAAAATTTGAGCAATTTACAGCAAAAGAGGGACAAATTATTCAGGGATCTCATTGATCAAACTAGGAAAAAGGAAGGTGAAGGTGGCTCATGCTCGACTGAGCAGAGAAGAACTGTTATCCAAGCATTGCTGTCCCTTCAAGATGCTGAACCTGAATTCTTAACTGATGAAACTGTCAAAGGGATCATACTAGTAAGCCAACTTGCCATTTCTCTTTTCTCCTTAACATAATATTTTTTGCTTTGGTAATTATTGCTCTTTATATCCGGTTTCTATTTTCATATTTCATTTTTTTTTAATGCAAATCAACCTTTTCTCCAATTAGTCAGTGAACTCCTCTTCTAGCTGGTAATCTCTTATGTTGGGCTTTACATTCATTTTGACAATACATGCCTTGTTGTTCTTCTAGATTATGTTCACTGCTGGAGTACACACTTCAGCTCTGACCATGGAGTGGGCTATGTCCCTTATGCTAAACCACCCCCAGGTATTGAAGAAGGCAAGGAGTGAAATAGACAACAACGTTACACAATCAGGGCAATTGATTGAGGATTCAGATCTCTCCAAATTGCCATATTTGCGTTGCATAATCAAAGAAACACTTAGACTTTTTCCTGCAGCACCAACTCTTTTGCCTCATTATTCATCTGAGGATTGCACCATAGGAGGCTTCAAAGTTCCTAAAGGCACAACTTTGTTAGTAAATGCTTGGGCTATTCACAGAGATCCGAAGGTTTGGGAAGAGCCAGCCAAGTTTAAGCCAGAAAGGTTTGAGGGAATTAATGAAGGGGCTTGCGATGAAGGGTTCAAATTTATTCCATTTGGAAAAGGTAGGAGGGCTTGTCCAGGTGCTGCCTTAGGCATGAGATTTATTAGCCTGACGTTGGGAACAATGCTACAATGTTTTGATTGGGAAAGAGTAGGGCCTCAATTGGTGGATTTAGAAGAAAAATCTGGTATAACTTTGGACAAGGCCAAGCCTTTGGAAGCATTGTTCAGGCCACGCTCATCCATGATTGAATTGGTTTCTCAGCTTTGACTAAAGAACATGACTGGTGGCTTTTGAAGATTGTATCATAATACTATCTGAAATACTTAAAGCTCAAACTACAAAGGTGCACCTATTGCAAAGTGTGAAAAAAAGTGAAAATAAGAGGAAGGAGAATATAAGCATGAAAATCTTTCAGTCTATGCAGTTATTAAATATTAAATAGGCTTTGAACTAAACCGTGTTTGGCTTTTTCTTTTTGCTTTTAATATTGGTCTTTTCAATTCACTGTAAGTGCATCTACTCGAGGTCTTTGGTTTTCCACATTTGTAATTATAGAAAATCTTCAACCTTAACTGCGTTTCTTTGTTGTTACATAAAGTGGTTTTGGGGCTTCAACAAAACAAGCAAAAAGAATGTCTTATGAGTAGAGATGTCAATCAAAATCCAATTATATTGATTCGTCCAAATCCGCCCACCAATGATCGGCTCAAACTCACCCACTAATTTTGAATAAATTTAAATGAGTACCCAATTAAATTCATTTAATTAGTGAATAGTGAGTTGACTCGATTCGTCCATTTGTATCCATTTAAAAATAATTAGACACTTAAACTCAATTTTTAATTAGTGTTAAGCAAATAAATTTGAATTTCTAATCAATTTAATAACAATAAATACCGTTATTTCTTATCAAATAGCATGCAAAAAAAAGTAGAATTGTAAGTGACTCATAAATAGATAATTGGGTATATCTATACTCATTTATTAAATGGGTATAAATGAATTGACTTAATTATACCAACTACTTAATTATGACCCGCCCAAACCACCCAAATAACTCATTTTAGTACATCTACTCATGAGTAGCGAGGTTATCGAGCTAACTCGAACCCAATTGTGGGTAACTCGAGCTAGACTTCAAAGAAAATTAGCTAAGCTCAAATTCAAGTTTAAGTTCGACAGTGAATTTCCTTTCTATGTCATAACTCAGTGTATCACCATCTTCAATTTATCCACCAAAACCGTTGCTAAGTTAGCTTAAGAACTCTTTTATTGGTATCAGTCTCTTTTATTTCACATTCACTCAAAACTTTTACATGTTTAACTTCCTTTGGCATACTTTTTTCTTTGTCAAATTTTTGTTGGCGGTGTATAAAGCTTTCAAGTTTTTCATATATCTGTTTGATGTATTAGATATGCATAATCTTGATGTTGCAAGTAAATTTATGAAGATACAACTCTTTTCGTGAGTTACAGGTACACATTCACCATTTCGAATCCCAGATTATTAGATTTTTTTTTGTTTTGCATTTTTTTGAATTTTCAATTTATTTGTGAACTTTTCAAATTTTTGCAAAAATTTGTTCTTTTAGAATGATGACAGGTATTTTAGAAGATGTCTGTAGGTAATTATAAGTTCAATTTATCCACAGTCTCGTGTAGGGATGGCAATGGGGGCGGGTGCCCGCGGGGGTCTCTCGGGGCGGGGGGTGGGGCGGGGGCGGGGGTGAATTTTTTCCCCCCGCTTAGAAACGGGGCGGGGGACGGGGGAGTATACCCCCGCCCCATCCCCCCCCCCGCCACCCGCAAAAAAAATATATATATATATATAATTATATATAATATGTAAGTTAATTAGTTATAAACTTATGATAATGATATTATTAGTTAGATGTATTATATAATGTATAGTAGTTTATGTAATATAATTGATATTATCAATTATATGAATAATTATACATGTCTACTAATAAAATTTATTAATTAGTTATACTAAATTTACTAATACATTTATACTAAATTTCTAATTACACTTAATAGAATAACACTTTTTTCTCAAAAAAAAGCACAAACACAATAATGAATTAGTGATTGCATTTGTACTAAAAGTGAAAACTTGACTATTTTAGTTATATTTATTTCATCATATTGGATTGTATTCAAATAACTTTTGTTTGATTGTTTTTATGAGTTTCAATTGTAAAATTACAATGAATAATAATTTGGTGATGTGTTCATATTTTAGTATTTGATTATTTATTAAAATTTAATTATAATAAAATTATATAATAAAATTTTATTAACCCCGCGGGGGAAGCGGGGCAAGGCGGGGCGGGGCGGGGCGGGGCGGGGGGAGCGGGAGGGGGGGGACGGGGGGGACGGGGGGAACTAATAGGCAACGGGGCGGGGGACGGGGGAGGGGTCCCCCGCCCCAACCCCGCCCCGTTGCCATCCCTAATTTCGTGAACGTTGAAGGACCAATACCTGTTAAGATCGCAAAACTAATTTTGGAGTCTCCAGAACACATAATTCTTAAAGAATATTCAAGCCATTTTTTTTTTCAGGGTTCGTTTTCACACTCTAATTTTTTAACTCTACATCAGTTAATCAAATGACTTCAATTTATTAGTGCCACTAATTTCAAGGTCAAATTTGCTTAAATTTTCAGTTTTGCAAGTCCCTGGAAACTTTTATCATCTTCATCTCAAGTATCCCTGTATTCTTGCTTTTATTATTCACCCATGTAATCTTGATTCTAAATGCACATATGCCTCATTGCTAAAGTTTTTATTCAATGTTACTTGATAACAACTCATAAGTATGCCCTTATGAAACAGCAACAAGGAAGATCTTGAATGCGCCTATTCGCAACCCAGGAATAAATTAACCTAAGTACATCCCAGTAACATGGAGAATCAAATCATGGTTTCACATAAAATATGATGGACCAAACCTTTTTTCACATATCAAAATAAAGAAATATAACTTGACATAAGTTACCCTGGAATGATAATGCAATAATATCTACTATAGGGGGAGGGTTGGGTTGGGTGGTACGGGGGAAGGAGTGTAAGCAAGAGGCCTCGGGTTCGAATCCTACTGTTTACACTAAAAAAAAAACAATAATATCTGCTACATAAACTTCTCAATTATGTCTGTTTTTTTTTTTAACTTCTCATTTATGTCTAACTGCTTCTAAAAAATGTCAGTGTCAATATAATCATTAAGAAGAAAAATATTGGACTGCAAAAGTGGACTTTAAGAGAAGGTTCAAGAAAAAAGGAGACTGTGCAATTAAATGGCAAACATCACTTTGATAACAATACATATTTACTTAAGACGAATTGTATAAAAGAATAAACGCAAAGACTAAGATTGTAATTTTTTTTATTTTTTTTAAATATAAGAATCACCTATTAAGCTCTATAATTAATATTAAATCTAAAAAGTCAATTATTTGGCCTTTAAAACTGTGTTCACAAACTTTTTATCTCTTCATACTCAGATTTTATATAATGTTTTAGCAAAATCAATAAGAACACATGAGAAAACTATCTCTAAAAGGCTAAGGCCGTAAAATAAAGAGAATGACCAAGGCAAACAAAGAGCAAAAATGAGCAAAATATGACATGAAATATTTGTCTCTAAAAAAGGACAAGCTCAGTGCTAAGAAAGATATAAAAGCTTCTTAGAAAAAGAAGCTTAGAACCATACAATTTTAACTAACCTATATCACATTTGAAGTTTGAATAATTAAAAGTTCAATGGACCGAACTATTGTCTTGAAATAATATGAGTTTTGCAATTCTACGGTAGATTCATAAAAGTGCTTAAGAAACACGTGGGATAACACTGTTGAGAATGATGTGTTCACTGAATAACGAAATATGATTTCATCACAACTCCAAATATTATCATAGAAATTTATAAGTAAGATAATTAAGTAGTATTATCTTAAAACTAAAGGGAGAAATTTTGTTTCAATGTCGACAAATGCAACGTGCATTTTCTTAGTCTATTATTAAAAACTTGTCCAAGGATTCTTCCATTTTTATAATAGGTGTTATCTCATTTTATATGCTAAAATTACTAAATTAATTTTGAGAGGTCGTTAAGTCTATTCTATATCTAAAGTACCCCTTCAGATGATAAACTATTTAGGGGGAAAAAACTGTGAATTTGAACATGCCTAAAAGAATTAAGAAATAAATTTACAATAAGGAAAGATAGACTTATTATCATTAGTGGTGACTGAAAGCATTTTTTGTTTGAGTGAGAATGACCCCTATTTTTTATTAGATAAAAAATTTAAAGAATTAAAGATGCTCATAAAATAAGATGAAACAATAAGGGAAGGAAATAAATCAATCCATTAAGGCTGTAGGCGAGGAACTTTAAAACTTCCTACAAAGATATTCTAGAATAAGTCTGAAAATAATAGTAACAAAGTTGGTTTACATTAATAGCTTGAACAACACAAGAAAATTATTAAAAAATATTTAGTAGTTTGCCATAGAACACAAACCACCTTATGAATTATACTTGTTTGACAATATCAAAACTCTTTCCACAAAGCACTTAAACACCACATACATCATCACACTTGAGCTCGAATCTAGCTCAAATCTCGGATCGTTTACACCCAATACATGAGTGGTTGAGTGATCTAGAAATGGGCTGGATTTTTGAAACTGAAAAAAAAAAATCTTTTTATATTTGTAATGATTTGACAATTTAGATTGAATCATATAATAAGCTTACACAAAAAAAAAAAAAAAAATTCCAGATTTGAATGTATTGGATGGTACCGGAGAAGCGAACGTAAAACAAGATGGTAAAAGAAAAGGTCCTTAGTTAAACTGCAAATTAACTCATGTAAAAAGCTCGTGATTGTCCACACGGCGGATCGAAAGTGGTAAGAGATGAAACTAAAGTATCAAATTTTTGTTGTCCCATACTATTTGGATTTCAGTGAGGTTTATGGAGTAATGTGAAATCTCAGCATACAAAAAGGGGACGCAATCAAGAATATTTTGACTGATCAAGCGCTTGCATTTTGTCTTCGTCCTATTATTTGTTTCTAAAATGCCATCCTAAGGTGCATTACTAAATAAAGGCCCACTTGGCAAATAAGTTTTTTGGGTATTTGTTTAAAATTTTACTGTAATTTACTGTAAAAGTTGTAGGGAATATTTTTGAAGTGTGTAAATTTTTCAATATTTTGATGTGTATAGTTTAAAAGTTTTAAAAATTTTTTTGAGATTAATATAGTTAAAATAATTTAAAAATTTGTAACAGACAAATTTGACAAAAAACTTGCTTGCCAAACATGCCCAAAATTTGCTTTTGACCACTTTGCAGATCAAAATAGTCTTCAGATTTGTAAACATTATTAGTTTAAAGAATTACTCTAGAGTGCAATTTAGAAATCCATTGTAAACGAGAACAAGCCATGTAACAAGATGTCAAACAAACTAAGAAGAATTTTTTTCAACAAAAGTCCTTTATTCAACCTTTAAAATATCTTTTTCATTTGTTCCAGTTGAAAAGAATTACTCCACGATCAATTTTTTACAAAAGTCCTTTTGAATATCTGTTGGCGCATACAAAATTTAAAATTGTATTGTTATGGTAGGCTTTACTTTCATTTTGACAATAAATGCCTTGTTGTTTTGCCTGATTATGTTTACTGCAGGAATACACACTTCAGCTCTGACCATGGAGTGGTTTATGTCCCTTGTGCTAAACCACCTTGAGGTATTGGAGAAGGTAAGAAATGAAATAGACAACAATGCCACACAATCAGGGCAACTGATTGAGGATTCAGATCTCTCCAAATTGCCGTATTTATGTTGAATAATTAAAGAAACATTTGGACTTTTTCCGGCAGCACCAACGCTTGTGCCTCATTTTTCATTTGGGGATTGCAGTATAGGAGGCTTTAAAATTCCTAAAAGGCAAACTTCGTTAGTAAATACTTGGGTTATTCATAGAGACCCTAATGTCTGGGAAGAACCAAACAAGTTTAAGCCAGAAAGCCAGAAATTCGAGGGAATGAAGAGGTATGTGAAGAAGGGTTCAAATTTCTTCCATTTGGGAAAGATAGGAGGGCTTGTCCAGGGACAGCCCCGAGCATGAGATTGATTAACCTGTCATTGGGAACAATGCTACAAAGTTTTGATTGGTAAAGACTGGGTCCACGGTTGGTGGATTTGGAAGAAAAATCTGGTTTTGACTTTGGGCAAGGCCAAGTCTTTGGAAGGGAAACCTTTATGGTAGGAAGGCGTTCTACCGTAGGTAGAGGAGCAGAGCATGACACGTGTATTTGGAAATAAAGGTGCTAACGGACCGGTTATGTTGTAGTCCTAATGCGCGTGGAGAATGTCAGCCATATAGAAACATTGTATGTGATTTGGTATATTTTAATACTGTATCATTTTCAAGACATTGATCAAACATGATCAGTTCAATTTCTTTCATTTTCTCCAAAAACTCTCATTTTTTTCTTCTCGTATCTTTTTCGTTTTCAATAGATCAGTTTGGACCAAAAAAATAAAATAAAATTGAAACTATGTAAAAGATTCATAAATTAATTGAAAAACACTTAATAGACTACCCAAAACATTATCTTTGTAACTTGCAAAAACTTCAAATAAACATTCAAGTACTAACTATTGGTATTTAAAAAATGCACTATATTTTATCGAATCAGAATAAATCCTTATACTTTTTTATTTTTATTTGTTTTTAATATACTCAAGTTTTGGTAATAAAAAGTAAGACAACAAAAGGGTAAATTTGGAATTACATATTTTAATGTACTCAAAATGAATTTTTTAAATATTATATTTTAAAATGAGCTGTAAATAAACAAATAGTTTAAAGTAAGGGAGGCAAGTGAGTTTCACACCCAAAAAAAAAAAAAAGAGAGGCAAGCGAGATTTTTTAAAATTTGTGAGTGCCAAGTAAAATTGTTAGAAACCTCCGGGGAGGTCTATGAAATTATCCCAAACAAAAATTTAGAATGAATAAGTTGCTTTTTATAACGGTTCTAAAGGTTGCTTGAGACTTTATAAATTAGGTGTCTTGAGTTTGCAAAAACAATTTCTTGCATATCTATAGCTAGTGGAAACGGAGTTTAAACTTGCTATAGGTTAGTTTCTTTCTTTCCATTGTATCCTAAAGGGTAATTTGCCATTCAACCTAATTTTATTCTGATTTTATCCAACTAATAAATTAGCTTATGGAAAAATGGGTAAATGGATAATTTATGGAGGAAAACCATAAAGAGCTGGTGTTTTATTGGAAAACGGTTTTTTTTTTTTTTTATCCGATAAATAAATTTGTTTATGAAAAAATAGGTACTATGTTCCTATAATGGAGGAAATCCATAAAGAGTTGGTGTTTTATTGGAAAACGGATTTATTTTTATTTTATCCGATAAATAAATTTGTGTATGGGAAAATGGGTATTCTGTTTTTATAATAGAGGAAAGCCATAAAGAGTTGGTGTTTTATTGGAAACGGTTTTATTTTTATTTTATCTAATAAATAAATTTGTTTATGGGAACATAGGTACCCTGTTCTTATAGTGGAGGAAAGCCATAAAGAACTGATATTTGATGGGAAAATGATATTTTAGGATACCAATAGATAACAGTTAAAACACATTCACAGATTTGGTATTTTAAATAATGAGATTGTTTTTAGAGGTGTTTTTATGGTTGTATTTTGGGATATTTTTAGAATTTAAGAATTCTTTGACATATTTTATAAAAATTTCAACCACCCACTACCACACATTGGGACCACGGGCTAGCGATTTTGTACATTTTGCACACCGACCCATAAAGAGCGGGTGCTTTGTTCATATGTTGGAGGAGTGCCATAAAGAGCTGGTATATTATGGGTAAATGGGCACTTCATGCAGCAAAACTGTAAATTGGTAGCATTTCTATAAAGAATAAATGAAAAACGGGTATAATTGGCAATTTGCTCTGATTTTATCTAATAAATAAATTATTAATCCTATGATACCCTGCATAATTAATAAAAAATTTATGAAAAAATAGGTATAACATGTTAAACCCACATATTCGCCATTTACTCTGACTGTATTTGATAAATAAATTATTAATCCTTCGGTACCCTAGACTTATGAAATGGACACTGGTGGGTTATGCATGCAACATGAATTAAATAAATAATTCATGGAGGAGTGGTATAAAGAGCTGGTAATTCATTGGAAAAAGGGGAAAATAAGCACTTTATGGAGGAAAGCCAAAAATAAATAGTAATTAATGGGAACATGGGTATTACATATTAAACCCATTTATTCACTAGAAATTTTACTTTGATTTTATCCTGTGAATAAATTAGCATTTTTGGAATTTATACATAATTAATTTTTTCTTTTGCATTTCTATAAAAAATTAATCGAAAATTTTTTTTCGAGAGCACAAAAATTCACAAGTCAAAAGTTTGGTCTAAAAGGGAAAGAAACAACTGAATATCATTGTTTTAAGTACTAAATAAATAGATGTAAAATACTCGTTAAAAGTTGGTACTTTGATCATATAATGAAGGAAAGATATAAAGAGCAGGCCATTTACGGGAAAAGTTTTCATTAATAAAAATACGTAACGTGAGGGGGAGAGGAGGCCAATTAGGGTGAGAGTGGCAGTAGCAGTGTGTGGTGGGTGGTGACAGGGGTGGTGGTGGGAGAGAGAAGAAAAGGGAGGAAGGAGAGGGAGAAGAGAGGAGAGTGAAAGAGGAAGAAGAGAGAGAGAGAGAGAGAGAGAGAGAGAGAGAGAGGGAGGAGAAGGGGGGTGGCAGTGGGTGGGATGAGGGGCAGGAGTGGTCATCAGATGGACCGCTCTTGAGCTGTTCACGGGCCAAGGTTTGGCCCAAAAAAATTGTACGGTTCAGATCACTTCTTGTACCTCGTTTTTAACGAAGTGTGTGGGGCCCACAAAAATTTGTTCTAAAGTTATGCGTTGTGTAAATAAAGCTACATTGTGTGCAAATAAAATTACGCGGTGTGCAAAATATACAAAATCGCTAGCCCGTAGTCCCAGTGGGTGGTGGTGGGTGGTTGAAATTTTTATAAACTATCTCAAATAATTCTTAAATTCTAAAAATATCCCAAAATACAACCAAAAAAACACCCCTAAAAACAATCTCATTATTTAAAATACCAAATCTGTGAATGTGTTTTAACTGTTATCCATTGGTATCCTAAAGTATCATTTTTTCCTCAAATATCAGCTCTTTATGGCTTTCTTCCATTATAAGAATAGAGTACCTATGTTCCTATAAACAAATTTATTTATCAGATAAAATAAAAATAAACCCGTTTCCAATAAAATACCAGTTCTTTATGGCTTTCCTCTATTATAAGAACAGAATACACATTTTCCCATGCACAAATTTATTTATCGGATAAAATAAAAATAAATCCGTTTTCCAATAAAACACCAGCTCTTTATGGCTTTCCTCCATTATAAGAACAGAGTACCCATTTTTTCATAAACAAATTTATTTATCGGATAAAATAAAAATAAACCCGTTTTCCAATAAAACACTAGCTCTTTATGGCCTTCCCCCATAAATTATCCATTTTTCCATAAGCTAATTTATTAGTTGGATAAAATCAGAATAAAATTAGGTTGAATGGCAAATTATCCTTTGGGATACAATGGAAAACAAGAAACTAACCTATAGCAAGTTTAAACTCCGTTTCCACTAGGTATAGATATGCAAGAAATTGTTTTTGCAAACTCAACACACCTAATTTATAAAGTCTCAAGCAACCTTTAGAACCGTTATAAAAAGCAACTTATTCATTCTAAATTTTTGTTTGGGATAATTTCATAAACCTCCCCGGAGGTTTCTAACAATTTTACTTGACACTCACAAATATTGAAAAATCTCACTTGCCTCCCTTACTTTAAACTATTTGTTTATTTACAGCTCATTTTAAAATATAATATTTAAAAAAATCATTTTGAGTACATTAAAAAATGTAATTCTAAATTTACCCTTTTATTGTCTTAAAAAATGTAATTCTAAATTTACCCTTTTGTTGTCTTATTTTTATTACCAAAACTTGAGTATATTAAAAACAAATAAAAATAAAAAAGTATAGTGCATTTTTAAAATACCAATAGTTAGAATTTGAATGTTTATTTGAAGTTTTTGCAAGTTACAAAGATAATGTTTTGGGTAGTCTATAAAGTGTTTTTCAGTTAATTTATGAATCTTTTACATATTTTCAATTTTATTTTATTTTTTTGGGTCCAAATTGATGTATTGAAAATGAAAAAGATACAAGAAGAAAAAATGAGAGTTTTTGGAGAAAATGAAAGAAATTGAACTGATCATGTTTGATCAATGTCTTGAAAATGGTAGAGTATTAAAATATACCAAATCACATACAATGCTTCTATATGGCTGACATTCTCCATGTGCGTTAGGACTATAACATAACCGGTCTGTTAGTACCTTTATTTCCAAATACATGTGTCATGCTTGCTCCTCAACCTACGGTAGGACGGTCAATGCCCTTCCTACCATAAAGGTATCCTCTTTGGAAGCATTGTGCACAAGTCACACTCATCCATGATTGATAATCATTTCGCAGCTCTGAGTTAGGCTCCCAAGGTAACTAAAGAAACATTTATTTAGTTGTTTATGAAGATTGTATCACGATAAGATCGAAAATCGATGCGCTCAATCATTCTACAAAAAAAATAAAATAAAATAAAAATAGATGCGCTCAAACGAAAAAGGTGCACCCAATGCTAAGCGTGTGCAACCGTCAAAATGAGAGCAAAGAAATATTTATGGATTAAATAAAAACATTATAGATAAATAGGCTTTGAATAAAACTATATCTGGTTTTCTTTCATTTTTTATTTTTTCGGCCTTCTGAAATTACTGCAAATATCATCTATTAGTTCTTTGGTTTCCAAATTTGTGATTGTAGAACTCCCATAGTTCAATAACCTTAAATGATTTTCTGTTGGTAGTCATAAATTGGTTTTGGGGCGTTTTACAACTCAAGCAACTGAAAATACATATCTCATGTGTAGGATGCTATCAAGTTGAGTCAAACCCATATGTATAAGGTTCTCGAGTTCGAGTTCAAAAAAAAATTAGTTAAACTTGAATTTGAACTCGAGTTCAACAAATATCATATATTAGTGCTCAATCTTGATTAAAGAAAAATATGAGGAGCTCAATTAGCTTGTTTAAGCAAATTGAGCTCGGCAAAATAAAATTGTAATTTGTCCTAAAAAAACTATTATGTAGATAATTTTACATTTATATTAAAAACATGTACACAGACACACAGATTCACACATATTTATTCAACAAGCTTGATGAAATTTTGAGTAGTATTATGTGGAGATCTTGATGTGTTAAGTTCATGAGTAAAGAATTGTATCTCACCTTGATTTCAACGAAAGAGAAAGAGTCCTTAATATGTTAGTAAGGGTTCAGAATCTAATAGTTTAAGTTTTTGGGTTAGCATTGGATTTCTGACTTATATTATTGGGTATCTTTGGTGAGCTCTCACGAGTGTTTCTCCCTAATAAGTTGTATCAGAGTTTCTAGTTACGGAACTGGACTACTTATAGGCAAGTCGACTCTTCTCGGATTTGGACCAGTGAAATTCTCATCTTGGTGGTGGATCAAAGTGCTAAGGAATTTGATTGATGTTAGACCAGATGCACTAGGAGTTTGGTAAGGATCTAGTTGGTGTTAGATCAAGGAGTTAAGGGTTGGTAGGGTCTAAGATCCGATTTGGATGTTGAAGAAGAGTCGGTCCATGAGTTGAGAAGAGGTGACCTTGAGTGTTAAGGTGCAAGGTCCACTAAGAGTTTGGTAGGGGATCCAGTTGTTGTTAGGCCAAGATGGTAAGGGTTGGTAGAGTTCGATATTCGATTTGGATGTTGAAGAAGTGTAGGTCCATGAATTGAGAAGAAGTGAACTTGAGTGTTAAGGTGAGTTTTTATTGAGTATTAAAGTGAACTCAGTAGAACTTCTAAACTTGGATTCAATATAAGTGCCAAGGGATTTGATTGGTGCTGGACCAAGTGCATCAAGAGTTTGGAAGGGAGTTCAGTTGGTATTAGACTAAGTAGGTAAGGGTTGGCAGGGGGTCCAAGATCCAGTTTGGATGTTAAAAAAGAGTGGGTCCAAGAGTTGAAAAGATGTGATTTTGAATGTTCAAATGAGTTTGCACTGAGTGTTAAACCAAGGAGCTAAGGATTGATTGGGGTTGGAGATCTAGTTTAGATGTTGAAGAAGAATGAGTCCACGAGTTGAAAAGAGGTGACCTTGAATGTTAACATGAGCTTATATTGTGTATTAAAGTGGAATCAAAATAGATCTTGTAAACATGGATTCAATGTGAGTATCAAGGAATTTGGTTGGTGTTGGACCAAGTTTAGGGGAGGTTCGAGATCCGTTGTAAAAGAGTAGATCCATGTGTTGAGAAGAGGTCACCTTGATTGTTAAGGTGAGTGTACATTGAGTACTAAAATGGGTCAAAGAAGAGTTTGTAAATTTGGGTCCAATGTAAGGAGCTACACATGAAGGGGAAAATTATTAGGTTCACGAGTAAAGAATTTTGTTTGACATTGGTTTGAAAGATGGAGAAAGAGTTCTTAATTTAAGTTCATGAGTAAAGAATTGTGTTTAATATTGGTTGAAAGATGGAAAAAAAGTCCTTAATATATAAGTAAGAGCCCAAAATCTAGTAGATTAAACTTTTAGGTTAATCCCAAAATCTAGTAGATTAAACTTTTAGGTTAACGTTAGATTCCTAACTTGTATATTAGGTCTCTTTGATGAGGTCTCGATTTATGGATCAACTTGAAGTACTTGAATTCGACTTGACTTTTGAATTTCACTGAACACTTTTGAGTCTTTGACTGAGCTGCCTGATCTATTGCCTTTTTTTTTTTTTTTTAAATCCTAGCAAAAAGTCAAGATCTCTAATTTCTGGGCCCTCAATTTTAACCACTACACTAAACCAAGGCATCTTTGACCTTTTTTTTCTAATTATTTTCGTAACAAAGGAAGGGTAGAATTTAAGAAACGAGAAAGAAGCAAGTGACTAGAATTTAGAACCTCTAACTCTTGGGGCCTCAACCCACTGCCTACTTGTGAAAAATGAAAAATGTGATAGAGGCATGTAAATTATTCCCAATAAAGATATAAAAATTGGTCAAAAAAATATATAAAAATTTTAGAAAATATTATTTACACTTGTGTTGGTGTTAGCGGTACTCTTTTTTTTTCCTTCCATGTGTTTTTGCAAAGATTTGAAACAAAATGGACCGTCAATCGTCATTAACAATAATTGGACAATTCGTCAATAAAATTAGCCAAATATTAATTCCTTTCATTGATGAATTGGACTGAAGTGTTCATTGAATTGTTACTTTGAAGCTGTATATTGTCTTCTACCTAGACGCAATGAGGTAAGACTACTTACTCCTTCCGCAAAAGATTTGCAGCAATCTTAAAAATGTCAAAAGAGACAAAGGTAAAAACAATAAATTTAAAAGAACAAAATTGCCCTGCGTATTGCACTTATCAGTTAAGTCTTCTTGTAACTTTTATAACCACATCATTTACTATTGATTGAGACAGATATTAATCCATCCGGTCATACACAATCTATATCTATATGTATTCACGAAGGGGTTTTTAGCAGAAACCCTCTCAATGGCTTCTAAACTTCTCATTATTTTTTCTAGATTTTGTATTTATTTTAATCATAAAAGTAGTGGATTATAACCCACCTTATCACCAATCAAATTTAAATTTGAAATATTCCCACTATCCTCCAATTTAAAAATTTCACTCCAATTAAAACTCCTCCAAACATAGCATCCTCCATCAATTTAAATAATTAATTAATATGTTATTCAATATTTATAGATATTTGATATACACCTCTGATTTATCTGGACCTTCAAAGATGTACATGGAATATAAAGGTTAGATTATTTAGATTAATTGATATGACGATATCTGGAGTGTTTTAGCGTTCAAGGTGCATCAAAATGATTTTTATTAATGATCAGGTAATCATTCAAATCATATCTTATTTATTATGTTGAGTTTTAATATTTACTAACTTTTTAAAAAAATTATCAGAAATTTGACATGCAAGGAATAATAAGAGGGAGTAGTATGCTTAGTATTTTCGGACAACACCTCCGTGAAGGTAAGATATATTTGTTTCAGAATATACATGTAATCCCAGCAGATGCCAAGTACCGGATTGCACCACATCAGTTCCAGTTATCATTTGAGAATGATACAAAAATAGTGAAGATTTTAGATAATTGTGCAACCATCCCCCGTTTCAAGTTTAATTTGGTCAAATTGAGACGTATAGAACAGTACATGGATAATGATATGCAATTGATAGGTACGTCCTCACAATTAATATCATTTTTATTATATTTCTGCAAATCACTTGCTATTAATTAAAATTTTTTTATTTATTACAGATGTAATTGGTTTAGTTGTATCTGTTGGTCCATACTATCAGATATCTACTAATAACAAAATTGGTCGGGAGATACTATTGGTTGACAAAAGGTTAGTTAACAAATCTCGACATCTTTAAAACTTTTTATTTTTAGAGAATTTAGATTTGCACTTATCAAAATTTTGTTAACACAGTTTGACAGTAGCTCGATTCATATTGTGGGATAAATTTGCTAATGATAATGGTGAATAGTTATATCAATCTGCTACAAAAAATAATATTTTACTAGCATGTGGTATTTGCGTATGAAATTTCAGAGATAAATCAATTGCTTTTAGTTATATTCTATATATTTTGAATAGCTTTTGAGCGAACATAATCATACTATGCAGGACCATCACTGTGCACAATTGGAGCTAGCAAATTGTATATTAATCACAATTTAAATTTTGCTCGATACCTGCGCAGTTAGTGAGTTCCTTAGTAACACTATATCAAACTATTAATATTGTTTCGTACTCTTATTGACATGTATTTCAAAAAAATTGCAGGTTTGAAAATAATACATTTGCTTGCAAGTTAGTTACGTGGTTGAGATCAAGCAATTTCACAACACCACAAGCACTGTT
This sequence comes from Coffea arabica, assembly GCF_036785885.1. Taxonomy (NCBI): domain Eukaryota; kingdom Viridiplantae; phylum Streptophyta; class Magnoliopsida; order Gentianales; family Rubiaceae; genus Coffea; species Coffea arabica. The sequence continues at coordinate 7,358,782 of NC_092310.1, forward strand.
GATAGCAAATTTAAAGAGAATATGGATATCTGAATATACAATCATGCCTACGGTAAGTTTACTCAATTTTAATTAATTACTGAACGATTTTTTTAAATTTATAATCATAACCTATATCTTCTTTCATTCTTATTAGGTTAAATATTTTCGAATACTTGATTATATTCAGAGCATTAACATAGAAAATATGTTCAACGAGCTATGCAAAAATTGTGGACAACTATGTGAAGATCATTTTTCAAAGACAGTGTGTATGCATTGTAATGACGTGGTTGATACTGTTATTAGGTAATTAATTTCATGTATATTTAACTTCAATATATTTTTCTGTATTGCATATAATATTTTATTTGTCAAACAGGTACAATGTTAACATATAACTTAGAGATTCCAGTGGTAACATACATATTAATCTACAAGACAGACATGCACGATTTGTATTTTGTTGTGATGCTTTTTATCTCAGAGAATTACAAAGGAAGGTAGAATTTCTTAATATATATTTATTTTTTATAGTACTATTTATAAACTATGTAAAAAATATACTAATTTTGTACGTTCTTAATTATCAGGAAAATGGTGATAGGTTGTTCGGCCAATGAATTAATTCATGCAAAAATCGTGTATTTTCATTTGTAGTACGAACTCCACAAAATTGAACAGAATTAATTAAATCACCAATTTTGGAATTTGTAATAAAAGTGGATTGGTGTGAAGAGTGTTCACACCTTCAAGCAAGATTATCAAATCGAATGCTTAGTATTTGTAAGTATTTCATTTTAACAACATTCAATTACATTCATTTGTAGAAATATATCATTCCCTTTTTTAATATAAATTTTTTTTTCAGGATCCATCTTCCGAAAAAAGACAGTTCTTGAATGATATACACATTCTATTATATTTCAAACTATTATTAAACAGATATTTACATTTTGATTTTGTTGGTACAATTTTTTCACCTTTATTTGTTCACCATTTTATTTTTATTATTTTCAATAATGTTAGCACCGTGCGTAGCACGGGTGTTCACACTAGTGTAAGAGTATTGAAGTGAATAATCAACACCAAAATTTCCCTCTTGCTTCTTGATCAAGGAGGTTCTCTTCAGCATTCTACTTTTGAGCTTCGCCATGTTCTTGACTCTGAAGCATTCCCTGGAGCAAAAGAAGAACAAACAGCCTCCAAGTCCACCAGCCCTTCCAATTGTAGGTCATATACACCTCATGAGAAATACTGCTCCTCGCTTGGCATTCCATAAGCTCTCCATCAAATACGGCCCCTTGATTTCCCTTTATTTTGGGACCCGCCGCATCCTTGTCGTGTCATCTCCATCACTTGCAAAGGAATGCTTCACCAAGAATAACGATATTGCCTTTTGTAAACCGGCCTGATTCCATTTCCGCTCAGCACCTTGGCTATAACTACACTAGCCTTGCGTTTTCTCCATATGGAGATCACTGGCGTAATCTCTGCCGTCTAACGGCCATCCATATATTTTCTTTACTTACTCTCCAACAATATTCATCAATCTGGAGAGATGAACTACGTTTTGTTGTCAAAAAACTGTTCTCAAGTAGCTCTGATGAGAAAACATGGAAAGTTGCAGACCTGAACTCTTTGTTCTTGGAATTGCTTTTCAATGTGGTAATGAAAATGGTTGCAGGAAAAAGATGGCCATCCGAACAATCAGGGGATATATTTACACCAAGATCGTTCTTGGAAATTTGTGTGCGTTCCAATTTTAAGGTGGATCAGTTTTGGATGGCCGGAGAAGAGTATGATTTACTTGCACAGGAAAAGAGACAGAGTTCCACAGGGTCTGATTGATAAAATGCGAAAAAAAGGAAGGTAAAGATGTTGCATGTTCAACCAAGAGAAAAGATATTATTCAAGCATTGATGTCTCTGCAAGAAGCTGATCCTGAATACTACACCGATGTATGAATGTAAGCCCCTTTTCATTTCAAAAATTTCAATTAGAATTTCCCTCAGTTATGTTTTTTAAGCAAGATGATTCACGGAGTGATAAACCTTGTGCCTTGTAACCACATCCAAGGTCATATATCACTTTCCAGCCTATACTGTCTGTCATTGCAGTTGCAGGTTCAACCGCAGAGAGCAATTTCTGGTTTCAATCAGTAGCTAATGTGGCCGGACATAGGCTGCTGATCCCAAATGTTCTTTTATTTCATTTGCTAAATTAGATTTGATAATCAAGCAAACATTTTGATGGGGCCGGTGATTAACTTTCACAGTTGCACCTAGTAAGGATCACATTCACTGTGTTGAAATTTGGGGGCATGACGTTAAAATCATTGAGTTTTACAAAATTTCATCTGCATTAACGGACAAATCCTCGTTGTTAGGTGTTGCTAATGGTCACTAGCTCAGCTTTGAACAACTATGTTTCCTATATACCATTTTATAATTCATGATTTCTGTTTCTGCATGTCTCAAATTTTTTTTTGGTGGCTCAAAAGGGAAACAGAAAAATACTAATATCCTTGTTTTTACCCTTATAAAATTTTTAACAAAGAACATTAAAATCATGTTTCAACAATAAATACTCCAATAAACCACTTCAGACTTTAACACTCCAAATATAACTACAAAATCTTTTAGATACAAATTGAGGGACAATCAGGAAAAAAAGTAAATTGCAACTCGTCAAACATCAATTTCTTGAACTGTGAGCAAAATTAAGTATAACTAACGAAAAGGAAAGGAAAAATTATCCGTAACCTTGGTCGCGTAAAAAGAGTCAAGACTTCAACTGCTGAGGTTCCAGATTGATATGACTTGATGAAAGATCTCAAAAACTAGGCAGATGAAAGCGTCCAGAAAAGAGCTTCTGAATTCTTAGTTCCAGATTGATGTGTGCTGATGAAAAGGGTAAAAAGAGTCAAGACTTCAACTGCTGAGGTTCCAGATTGATATGACTTGATGAAAGATCTCAAAAACTAGGCAGTTGAAAGCGTCCAGAAAAGAGCTTCTGAATTATTAGTTCCAGATTGATATGTGCTGATGAAAGCTCTCAAAATCTGGGCAGTTGAATTGAAAGTGTCTAGAAAAGAGCTTTGAAGCATAAGGAGTCGATTAATTTGGTGCACTAAAGAATTTTTTTTTTAAGTGGTGACATGTATAAGCATCTATATTATAGTTTAACTGTTAAAATGGATAGATTTTTTTTTCTTTTTTTTTTACGCAAAAAATATCGTAAAGATCTTAATCATAGTTTTCACAAGAGGAGACCATCAAATACATCATAGGAATTAAAAACATGGATAGTTGAGAGAAATTTCCAAAATTATGATGATTTTTAAAAAATTTCTGTAAAAGGGGCATTTTGAGTATGCAATTCCATCCAAAGAGTCTTCGCATTCAGCGAATGTGAGCCATGGAGCTCACATTTGCTGAACGCGAAGTCACTCTGAATTTTTAGACCCACAAAGTCCAAAAAAAAAAAAAAAAAAAAAAAACAGAAAACCAGAATGCGAGGTCTGGCACCTCGCAACAAATTGAAAGCTTTGGTATTTGCTGAAATGAACTCGTGTTAAGAAGTAGAACCGCTAAAATTTTATTGGCATTGACCTCTCAGTTTGTTTTCTCCTCATTTGCTGTGTTTTATGTTCTTTGTGGGAATTCTTTGCTAACATTAGTAGTTCCTCTAGAGAACGTCCACTTTTGAAACCAGTTAGGAGATTCTAAAAATTGACCATTACTACAATTGGTGCAAGCCATTTTGCTAAACGTGAGATCTAAATTTTTTTTTTTTATGTTAGAGCTATCATGATATGAAAAATATATGTTCTGTCAGAGAAAATAAATATTTTTTAAATATTTATTGTAACTGTGATCATTTTGCTCTTTTTGACGACTTTGCATATTGTCATTTACTAAATGCAAGCTCCTAAAAAAATTAAATTTAAATAATATTTGTTTTCTTCTAGCGAGCTTCTACAAAATTAAATTTAAAAAAGATTTGTTCTCTTAACGGTACTTAATGCGAGCTCCTAGCGAATTAAATTTAAAAAATATTTGTTTTGCAGATCTCTCATTTACTAAATGCAATCTTTAATAAAATCTTATTTTTTTTTTAAAAATAATTGCTTATGCATTCATTGAGTGCAAGGAGTAAATATTTTGGATCTCGCATTCGATAAATACGAATTCATAGAAAATTCCTTTCAAAAATTGGGGTACCAAATAAATGCAAATTCGATAAATGATTTAGGATGTATTTTGAGTAATTGGGGGTACCAAATGTGATTTTCAAAAGTTAACATTTCTGCAAAAATTCGCATAAGAAAACGCAGTTTGCAGCAATACGTGACTTCTAGTCGCGTATTACAGAAAGTGCATTTTCAATTCTGGAAGCTTAAGGCATAAAACGCGACTTGAATACGCAACTTGAAGGTGCGTATTCATGATGGCGCATTTTCAATTCTGCAAATACAACAGAATACGCAGCTTGAAAACGCGACTTTAAGTTGCGTATTCTTGAAGTCATGTTTTGACTTCTACAAGGAACATGAAGAAAACGTGACTTAGCAATATGTGACTTGAATGCGTGTTTTGTGAAGTCGTGTATTGTCTCACTTGTACAAAGCTTTAAAACGCGAATTCTCTCTCAGTTTTCTTCTTCATCTCTTTCTTCCAGCCGCGTTTTCTCTCTACTCTTCACACACAATTCACCAATTCTATTTTTGCTCCATATCTTGGTTAAAAATCATTAAGCCAACACCTTTTGAGCATTATATAGTCTTTCTAATATATTAAAATCCAATAAAAACACCTCAAAATCGGTTTTAAGGAGATTGAAAGCTAGGGTTTCTAGTTTTAAATTTCTTCAATTGGAGGTCAATTGGAGGGCGTTTCATAGAGCTTTTTACACAGTCATCATCTCCAAATATCCTTCTGCATAATTGAGGTAAGTTTCTTCATCAAATTTACGTATTTTAGAAGTTGATATTTTTCAATTTCCTGAGCTTTTTGACATGTTTTAATTTCGAAAGTTTGATGATGTTTATAGATGTTTTTGGCCTCTATTATGCTTGTTGATGGTAATTAAGTATGTTTACAAATTCAAATGTAGAAAATTGATGATTAATAGTTCTTTAAATTTTTAAGTTGCTATATTTGGCTAAAATTGGAAAGTTGGTTTGGAATGTTGTTGAGCCATTGGTGATCAATGATTATGGTATAAAATGGTTAGTTGATGATGTTTTAACATGTGCATTGTGTAGAGAGAGTGATTTGATGAATTTTGTGAGTTATTAGAATACATCTTGCTTAATCATGTTTATAGCTAAATGTGTATTATTGTTGCTAAAATTTGGCTGCTATTATCTTGATTAGTGCTAATTTCACTGATTTTGATATATTTGTGGCCTATTTTGATAGATTGATGATTTTAGTAATTTTTGACATTTTGACTATGTCATTTCTCTTATGTCATAATAATGATTGTTTAACTATATGTTTTTGATTTCTTATGACATGGAGGGATGTATTTGTGGTCATTTGAATCAATTCATGTTATTTATTGTCAAAAATATGAAATATGTCTTAATACATGTGAATAATTGAATCCTTCTTATTAGGTACTATGGCTAGGGGAAGACAGGTTGTATATTCATCCTCTAGTAGTGATGATATGGATGTTAGTGAGGAGGTCGAAGTAAGTGAGGAGGAGAGGTCACCTTCTCCTCAACTGGTTAGAGGACGACCAGGTGAGGGTACTTCTCGTGGTGCCGAAGCGTCTGTCTTTGATAGTGCTAGGTTTTCTACCCTGAGGAATCAAGAGTGGCATGAGGCGCACGCTAATTTGGAGTTCCTTTTTGAGATGCACGTGAGTCCAGGAGTTGAAATAGTTTATCGCATCTCGGAGGCTTCAATCAACTTGGTTGGGCGTCAATTCTCACCTTGCCAATTCACTACTACCTTGACTTGGTGCACGAGTTCTGCGGCAACATTGATTATAAAGCGCGCCACAGTGGTGAGATGGTGGAGTCATGGGTGTGTGGGAGACATGTTGTCTTGTCGAGGGAGCGCCTAGCTACCATTTTGGATTGTAACAACCAGGATCGAGCTATCGACTTGCAAAAGGGATTCGTCACACTAAATAGGCGGTGGGATCCATCACATGACATGACTAGGTTTGGTCTTGATTACCAACCTTTTCGATCCTCGAGGAAGGAGACAATGTTGGCGAGTATTTTTGAATCTCGCCATCATCTCATTATCTATATGATGGCCCACAACATCATACCCAAGAAGACAGGGCATACGAAGTCCGCAAAAATTACATCTACTTTCTCGACTACATGTTTCATAATCGGGACTCCTCCTACGCTCGAATTCCCTTGCCAAACATCATTATTAGCCACATAAGGTCTACAGTGAGGTGGAGAATGACGCCATTCAAATTGGCATTTCCTCGTTTGCTTTCCTTGGTGTTCGAGAATTTTGAGGTTAATTTGCAAGGTATACAGCAGGAATTTGTTACACCTAAAACCAAATTGTAGGTTTCTTCCCTTTGTCGTCTCAGTATTGGCACGGAGAACATTCCTCGACCTATTCGAGAAAGTGGACAAAAGGCAAGACATGCCCGAGAGGAAGTCGGACCTTCTACTACGGAACCTCCTCCTCCACCGTCACAATCGAATTGGCAGCAACTCTTCACTCGCTTGGACGATATCGAGTATCGGTTGGGACGGATGGACACTTGCCTGGAGCGGATCGAGTATTTAGGCATTCCTCCACCTCGTGATGGTGATGAAGATGAAGATGACGACTGAAGCTGCACCTTTAGGATGGCTATTTTGTTGCTTCAGGATTTAATTGTCATTTTGTTTTTAATTTGTTGGATGTAGAGTGTTTAACTTGACCTTTTCTGTTTTCAAGTTTTCTGTTGGAATATGAATTGCATTCAAATGTTGTTAATCTTGAGTCTGCTGGCAGGGTATTTAGTCCAGTTTTAAGGGGAAATTCTATCAAAAATATTTCAAAATCTTGTCCAAAATTACAAAATTGCCCTAAAAGGTTTCAAATTTTTTCGATTTTATCCAAAGGGCAACAAGTTCCCTACAAGTAGTAACTCAAATTCATTCTACTTTTGAGATAAATATATGTGATTTTAGAACTTCCTCATCTGTACCCCAACTGTAATAGAGAGTCACTAATATCGCACTAAAATCAATTGTGCAAATGATTACAAATGAGTTCTGAAGAAAATTTTATCTACTACTAATCCTTTGTATATAAATTACAAAAAAGTTATATTTCTTCTATATTAAAAGATTTGATAATTATACGGTTGGAAACACTTAATTTTATTATTAAATAATTTTGTAAAGAAATAACTATACATGTATAATTCTTTATTTTCACAGGTCAATATAAAATACAATAAAATTGTTAATATGTTAAGTCTTAACTTTTGATGAATAAAATTCTCTTTTTTTATACTTCTCATACGCAAGCATCAAAATTTTTTGTCATATGTTTAATAGAAGAAATTTTTTCTCATACAAGAGCATCAAAATTGTTCGTGGGAAAAGAGAATTTCTTTGTAATTTTATGAAAGTTTCTAGTTTTGTAAAAAAGGATCGATAAGATATACGTGATTAAGTTTTTCTGCTAATATTCGGGAAAGTAAAAAATATAAACAGGAAATGACACAATAAAGTATGTCAGCCATAATTAGTTAGTTTATACAATAGCTACACAATCAGGACATCATCAATGATGTCCAAATTTTTCATGAGTACTACATCCTCTGGGTTTGCGTACTCTTTATGTTCGACGTGACTAGTTTTGCATTACTATATCGACTTGAGTAATCTCTGACTCAAGTGTAATATCATGATATTGGGTACTTTGACCTTCATCTATACCTCCTGCATATTGTGCAGAAGTGCCATGATGTAAGTCTGTATAGGGCGTAAACTGTAAAAAAGTCACTAGAGACCTAGAATGGCCAATGGATGCACTGTGCAGTTGCATGACTTCAGTCTGAGGTATGACTAAAGAAGATGCGTCAACATGGTGCTCAGTAGCCTGTGACCCTTCATCGAATCCAGTTTGGATAGTGGGTTCTGGTGATCAGAGTCTACGATGTCGTCCACCGCCATGCTGACCTCCGTGAATATTCCTAGGAGCTTGTTGAACACGACTTGCATCTGCGTGTTGTGGAATGTCCTATGGTACTTGTGGACGGCGAATGCAAGTCAGGATGACTCCCCGACATGATGCAATGTTATTGATGCAAAGTCCTTCATTGTATTAAAATAATTCCTGTGCTGTTCGTCACTATGTGCTAGAGAGTCCTCAGCCATATAATATACCTGAGACATAGCATTCATCTGGAGTGCAAATATTGGAATGAATAAGTATTAATAACGTTAAACCTTAAAAAATTCACTACTACAAAAATATCCTTTTATGAAATTTGAAAGCTCATTATAGCTCCATGTTATGACGTTTTAACTATAATGACGCTCTGTCAGAAGTGTCATCCATTCTAACGTCACTATAAGTTTTATGACAGTTTCTATGCGTCCTAATTTGTAGTTCTTCTGGCACTTATAAATGTCATTAGTTATCGCTATTATGACACTTTGAAATGACAAGAAATGCCAGGGCACAGTTGATGTTATATAAACTTAAGTGATGCACATAATTATCATATTTTGAAACTATCTTGACACTTCTGCCATGCAAGTATAATAAGATATTATAATACACTCACATAAGTAGAATAAAGTATTATGACACTTTTTGGTGTAACTAGATTAAGTTATTATGACACTTTTTAACATGAAATTTTGTGAATATTATGTATAATAAAAGTCGAAGTGATGACCTTTTAAGTGTTAGAACTGCATGTTGCATTACAGCGGGCTCTATTAAAGCAAGAGGGTCTGTGAAGTCTGCTGACGAAGAAGAAATCGGATTCCGTTGATGAAGAGTTGATGAGTCTGGAGGAAAAGGCTCACTCGACAATCATGATGTGCCTATCAGATGATGTCATCACTGAGGTCGCCGGTGAAGAAACTGCTGCGGGTTTGTGGGCTAAACTTGAAAGTCTCTATATGACAGTCTTTAACCAACAAGTTGCTCCTAAAGCAACATCTATTCGGTCTGCGTATGCAGGAAGGTACTCCTTTTCGAGAAATTTAAATCAATTAAATACAATTCTTCTTGAGTTACGTAATATTGATGTTAAAATTGAGGGTGAGGATGCCGCGTTGATTCTGTTAGTGTCTCTATCGTTATCGTATGAGAATTTTGTTCAGTCGTTTATTGGCGGCAAAGATACTGTGACTCTAGAAGAAATAAGATCAGCACTGCATACTAGAGTGTTGCACCATAAGGCGGTTGGTAATGTTACAGATAATCAGGTTGCTGGGTTAGTGGTCACCAGTGGTAAAGGAAAATTTGGAAAAAAGAAGCCTGGAAATAAGAAGCAGTTCTCTAAAGGTCCCAAGCCGGATGATATCTGTAACTACTGCAAGAAAAAGGGTTATTGGAAATCAGATTGCCCTAAGAAGAAGAAGAAGCAGGAAAAACAACATGTTTCAGTTTCAGTTTCAGAAAAAGAAGCGATAAATTCAGATAAAAATCTGGCCCTAATTGCAAACGAACCAACACATCACTCTGATGTGTGGGTTCTTGATTCTGGGGCATCCTATCACATATGTCCAAATAGGGAATGATTTACAAAATATGAGCAGATAGATGGCGAAAATGTCGTGATGGCTAATAGCGCTATCTGCAAGGCTTTGGGATTGGTTCTATCAAGATCAGAACACATGCTGAAAAAGTTGCCACACTGAACGAAATTAGGCACCTTCCCAAAATGACGAAGAATCTGATATCACTTAATACTCTTGACAGTAAGGGTTTTAGGTTCAGCGGAGGAAGTGGAGATTTGTGCATCAGTAAAGATTCATTAGTGGTTCTCAAAGGAATTAAGCATGGCATCCTGTACATCTTACAGGGTTCAACGCTAACAGGTTCTGCCACTGCTGCTGTTGCATCTTTTGAAGATCGTAGGTCTAATATGACCAAGCTGTGGCAGATTAGGCTTGGTCATATGAGCGAAATGGGGATGCAGATTCTGTCTAAACGTGATCTTCTAAAAGACCACAAGGTCACCGATCTTGGATTCTGTGAACATTGTACTTTCGGTATACCACATCGCAGAAAGTTTGGGAAGGCAATTCACAGGACAAAAGGCACACTTGATTACATCCATTCTTACTGTTGAGGTCCTTCACGAGTTGAGTTTTTGGGAAGCTATCAATATTTTTTTATCCATGATTGATGATTATTCAAGGATGACTTGGGTAATCGTTATGAAGAAAAAAGGTGAAACTTTCAAGAACTTCAAGCAGTGGAAGGCCTTAATGGAGAATCAAACTGGAAAGAAGATCAAAAGGCTGAGAACTGATTATGGTCTAGAATTCTATTCAAAGGAGTTTGATAAGTTCTGTAAAAATGAAAGAATTACTCGGTATCACACAGTTCGACACACACCACAACAAAATGGTGTAGCAGAACGCATGAATCAGACACTTCTAGAGAGAGCACGGTGTATGCTCTTCAATGCTGAGTTGCCAAGGAGGTTCTGGCCGGAAGCAGTGAGCACAGCCTGCTTCTTAATCAATCGTACACCTTATACAGGTATAAATTACAAGATACCTTATGAAGTGTGGTCTGGTATGTTCCCTACTTACTCAAATCTGAAGGTTTTTGGTTGTACTGCATATTATCATGTCAGTGAGGGCAAACTAGAACCAAGGGCTAAAAAAGGAGTGTTTCTGGGATATGGAGACGGGGTTAAAGGGTATAGAATCTGGTCACCCTCAGAAAAGAAAGTTATACTTAACAGAAGTGTAATTTTTGATGAAAACTCGATATTTAACCACCCCTATGAAGACTGTTGTTGAAGAAAGTGCAAGTGTTGATAAACAGGTAGAGCTACAAATCATTCAAAATGATTTTGAATCACAGCAGAAATTTGATGATCATCAACAACTATCCTTTGAAACTGAACCTCCTGCAGAAGTAGAGTCTCCAGAACCTACATCAGCAGAAAGGTTGGCACCTATATCCCATACTGTGTCAGTAACTCAGCAACACGATATTGGTTATGATCATGCGGGGAGAGTGGGAGTACGACTTCCCAGCAGGTATCGAGATTTTGTAGGTTATGCATTTCAGGTTGTTGAGGAGGTGGATTCCCCTGAACCCTCTACCTATAGAGAATCTATTTCAGGCAGTGAGTCAGCTCAATGGCTTGCTGCAATGGATGATGAAATGGAGTCGTTACACAAGAACGGCACTTGAGAATTGGTCAAACGGCCAGCAGAGAGAAAGGTTGCGACTTGCAAATGGGTCTTTAAAAGGAAGGAAGGTATTTCTCCAGCTGAGAGCATCAAGTATAAAGCACGTTTTGTTGCAAGAGGGTTCACTCGAAGAGAAGGAGTAGACTACAATGAGATTTTCTCACCAGTGATCAGACACACTTCTATCAGGGTGCTACTAGCAATGGTTGCACATCAGAACTTAGAACTTGAGCAGTTAGACGTGAAGACAGCTTTCCTACATGGAGAGTTAGATAAAGAGATTTATATGACTCAACCAGATGGATTCCATGTTCCGGAAAAAGAAGATTATGTATGCAAGTTGAAGAAATCCTTGTATGGATTAAAGCAGTCCCTAAGATAGTGGTACAAAAGGTTTGACGGCTACATGATTGAGCTCGGCTACAACAGAAGTCAGTGCGATTGTTATGTATATCACAACAAACTTGAAGATGGTTCGATGATCTACTTGATTCTGTATGTAGATAATATGCTTATAGTTGTGAGGAACAAAGCTGATATACAGAAGTTGAAAAGTTTTCTCAGTGCAGAATTTGAGATGAAAGACTTGTGTGCAGCACAGAAAATTCTGGGAATGGAGATTTTTAGGGATAGAAGTCAGAAGAAGCTTTTTTTATCACAGAAGAGTTATATTGAGAATGTACTATCCAGATTTGGCATGTCTACAGCAAATCCTTGAATACTTCGAGTGCAGTGAATGGTCAACTATCAATTACACTCGCACCACAGTCAGAAGCAGAGATAGAGTATATGGCTAAGGTTCCCTATTCTAGTGCAGTGGGTAGTTTGATATATGTCATGGTCTGCATTAGACCTGATCTGGCACATGCAGTCAGTGTTGTTAGCAGATTTATGGCTAATCCTGGGAAGGAGCGCTGGCTGGCCGTGAAGCGAATTTTTCGTTACCTGAGGGATGCGTCTGATGTTGGTCTCATCTATGGAGGTGATATAGAGTGTTTGATTACAGGCTATTCAGATTCTGATTATACTGGAGATATTGATAGTAGAAGGTCGATGGCTGGTTATGTTTTCACTTTTGGGCATTCTGTAGCTAGTTGGAAAGCAACTCTACAACCTACAGTGACTCTGTCCACTATTGAGGCAGAGTATATGGCACTGACGGTGGCTACTAAAGAGGGAATTTGGTTAAGGGGACTGGTTGGAGATCTTGGCCTACATTAGGATCAGGCTAATATATATTGTAATAGTCTCAGTGCAATATGTCTAGCCAAGGATCAAGTTCATCATGAGAGGACTAAACACATTGATGTTCGATATCACTTCTTGAGATCCGAGACAAGGATCAAGGTGAAGAAAATTGGCACTGCTGACAGTCCTGCTGACATGTTCACCAAGCCGGTTCCTCATAATAAGTTCAAACATTGTTTGGACTTGCTAAATGTCCTAAGTTTTTTATAACCCTTATGGGCATTCTGATGGTACTTAGAGACAATTCTGATAGTAAAAGAAGACTCTGAGTACGTCTGGCACTTCATCAGTGCTTCTGTTACATTTGTTTCTGAGAAGATTCAAGTCAAAGTGGAGATTTGTTGAAATGTCTTGAATCAGATTTTCGACCTCCACTGAGTTGTTCAAAGGTCTTGATTTTTGGGCCTAATTTTTGGGTCCAGTCCGTTTTGATTATTTGGTTGTATATATATATATATATCTTATATCCATTCTATACAAAAATATTTGATACATTCCGAACCCTAATAGAAAAATCTGATTTTTTCCAAATTTGTTCTTGTTTGTTCTTCCGTTCCGCTGCATCTGTTTTAACACCATCCGTGTTTTATACTTATAAGCAGAAATCACATTTCATCCTGCCTGCATATTGTAAATCCTAATTTTTGGAATGATAAAGTAGTTAGTCCCATCATATAAAGGAAAACCAAAGTTATTTACATCTTCATAGTAACTGGTGCAATACAATAATCCAAACTGGTGCAAAAATATATCATCTAAGCAACTCACCTTAAAACTATGTCAACAAATTACATGCTAATTCAAAGATTTTCCACTAGTGAGGAGTATTGCAGTAGCATTGTCAATATATATAATGGAAGCAGTAGCTTGACAGGAACTCAACTAAAAAGCATTAACAATGTCTACAAAAAATAGCCATTTGATCCAAGGATCATTTAGTTTTCTTCAAGATTCACCTACATGTGTCATAAACCAAGCAATTGGAGTTACCAATCACACAGCTCTGCTTTTACAGTTTTAATCTTAGAAAACAAATAAAAACTAAGTTAGAGTAAAGATTACCAAGTTTATTGGCCAAGTAATGGCCACTCCAATTGCATCTCCAATCTTGTGGAAATTATGGTATGGCCTTATCAGCTCTTCATCACTCTCCACAAACACATTCACATGGATTTCACACCAATGTAATCCCAAAGGCGTGTCACCAAGATAAATCATAGTTTCTGTGAATGCATATTCATGACAAATATTTAAGTAGGCTCATGATTAAAAGAGAACCAAATGTTAGATTAGGTATGTCATTAAAGGTAATTTTCTAGTAGTAAGCAATGTAGATTGACCCTTAAGTCACAAGGATAGCTATGCACATAAATAACTTAGAAGAGCAAACACAAGTCATGAGGATTTATGTAAAGTTTTATTAAAGAATTCAGTAATATAAATTTAGACATTTAGCGACGATAAACAATTCCAAAATTAGAGCTACAAGTACATGGTTTTGGTCAATCATGTTAATCAGAATAATAATTTTCATCTATGTCTTGTTGTAAGATTTCAATTTATGAAGTTAAATGTGCACTAGTGTGTAGTGAACATATATTTATTACATTGGACTTACATAACATTTAATAGCAATTGGAAAAAAAGAAAGACTAATAGTAACTGAAACAAGGACAAAACAAGAGGGGAAAAGCTAGACAAATATTAGGACCAAGAGTTTTGCCATTTCCTGTCAGTAGTATTCTGGTGACCCTAATTAACAACGTTGCTAGACAAAGACCCAGTGAAAACTAAAGTCATTAGAAATTAAACTAACCACTGGAATTTATAAAAGGTGTACACTTCATCACTGTCTTTGTACCTTGTGCAACGAGAAATTGAAAAAAAGAATAGAACAAATTTCATAGTATAATGCACTTTGTCCCAACCATCTAAAATGTCTCTGTCACCTATTAATTTTGTCAAATTAAACTTATGAGATATTTTAGTTGTACAAACACATCCACAAGTAGGTCTAATATAATCAATGAAATTAGAACAACACGAACATAAATGTAAGATTAGCCCTGCTTATGTCATGCTCCAATTTAATATAAATGTAACATGAGCCCTAAAAGCATTAGCTTGACACCAAATAGTAGAAGCTTCCTTATGCTTTTCTATAAGCAACATGTTTTTTTCCTCATTCTTGAAACTATAATATCCAAATCTTTGATCAGTATCTGAATAAAAATAGACAAAGTGATTTCCTAAGTGAAATGAGATTGTGAGAGTGTCCAAACTTTTTAAAAGGCAAGAAACAACTTTACATATTGTCTTCACTCAATATATATCATGCATAAATACTTAATGAACAAACAATAATATCACATGACAAGAGTTGCCAAGCTACTGCTTCATTAGGCAATGGTCTGAGACAAAAGTAGCTAAATACCTCAAATAGAAAATGCATGTTCAAACTAAAGATCCAAAGAGAAAACATAAAGACACATTCAACCATGTTGCAATATTTCAGTTCTCTATTCAACTCAAGATTAGTTTATAAAATTGATTTCAAGAAAAGAAGGCAGAGCCTTGGCAAAAAACTAAAGGGCATGCTGCTTGGAAGAATTGAGTAAACTATAGAACAAATCCATTTGGCCCGCAATGAAAAACTCATTTAGTCAATTTATCAAATATGTGGTGGGTCACGGATGCTACCAAACCGATGCTAAAGAAGGCTATAACATTTACTTGGAATCTTTCGACGGCATCCAATCATCAAGAAACTTCAGTATAACCATCAAGAACCTTCTATTGTTTGCTAAAAAACAAAAAGAAAAAATTCCAAACATGAGAATAAATCAAAACAATGACACATCAAATCAACTAACATTTTGATGGCATACTCAAATAGCTAAGTAGAAGACAACCCTAAATTGTTGATGCCATCAACCTTTTTGCTTATTTTAGACAAAATTGGAGATGTATATGTAGACCTAAAGTTAAAATTATCTCTTAAATACAAGAAATCAAAAAGAAAACAATCTTGATGTTAACAAAAAATTGAATAATTGATATTCAATAAACTAAAAAAACATCTTAATCATTGTACCTCCATCGGTGGGATGAATCCCAGTTGCTTCCTCCTTGAAAAATTAGTTGATTGGCAAGAAAATTGGCTAAATTTACCCTAAATTGAGAGAAACAAGAGAGGGAGGGAAAGGTCACAGTACAAAGAGAGAGAAAATGCAGCGGGTGAGCAGAGAAGTAATGAGATGTGGTAAGTAAGAAAAGGGAGGAAATATTAGAATTTTGGGTGAAAATAATCACGCGCTAAAGCATAGCACCAACTTTCAAAATTAAGGGTGATACGATATAGTTTTGTCTACTTTTGGCACCTTTTTAATGACACTCCTTACTGACTATTATGTTAACACCCTATTATGACGTTTAGGAAATATGTCATAATACAAGTGTCATTAAAAGCTATTTTTCTAGTAGTGATTATTTAAATAAATTTTTATAAACGGGTAGTGGTTAGGCAAAAACTTACAAGATATTGTGCTCTAGCGCTATCACCTTGAAAGTCCTCTGGAAAAGTGGGATACCTACTTGGATTTGAAATATAAAGCATTGTCTGCTCTCGATACTAATGACGATACTCATCCGATGGATATGTAGGATCTTCAACTACAACAACATCTTGTACATGCACACGCCGATCAGTCCACACATCTATATATGCTCTATGCGTAGTTATCCAGTCTTGATTCTCCCTTACCACGACGATCTAGAGAATGTAGGGTTACTTGATTTTCAGTCAACTTAAGATCAGGCAGGGATTGATAATATCTAAATTGTCATATACCTAGATGCGGAAGATGCGGCCCGACAACTTCCCAACATATAAGATACTGTCACCTCCAAATGTCACGACCTGCAGTACAATATGCAGGCAGAAAAGTGAGAACATCCTCCGAATATGGCTACCATATGAACTGCAAAAAAGATAAATGAATATGCACAGACCACTAAGTTAAATTGGTCTCCACAAACAATTTACTATATGCACCATTGAATATTGTCAAATGCAAAAAACACAACAAATTTAAGCAAATTTCTGTCATTTTTCATATTTTTTAAGAAAATTTTGACAGCATCTCCCCTATAACTGGAAGAAAACTCCCTGTCAACAAATCCAAGTTTGAAATAATCAAATACAATCTGTATCTATTCATCTAACAGTTACATATTTTATTATCTTATTCAAAAAAGGTAAAGTATTAGATGTTCAACGTCATTGCACAATTACAATACCTCTTGAGGATGTAGACCTATCAACTGATCTCGAAATATTGACACGACATGTCTTACAACTCTGTGTAGATAAAACCCAACATTCCACCTAAATAGAATAAATGAAGATTTTTTTAAAACAAATGATTGTTATTTAAATTACAAATTATGGTCACAACTACAATTGATTTATACACACCGAACTCCATATGGACCAGGATAGTGCTCTAACGGCTGCACTCGATCGGAACGCATTATAGGTATACATTCCCATACCCATATCTGTAATAAAAATTGGAATCATTTCATAATTGTAATAAAATAATAAGTAAATAACCTTACTTTTATTGAGTTTAATGTATCTGTAGCAAAACTAATGGTCATACAATAATCGATCTAGAGGGTGATGTGACTATACACAGGGATCGATAGAGAGTCACTAATATCGTACTACCCCAATTGTACCGCCCAACAATTTTCAAGTCTCATAATAAGGGAAGATATATTAACGGGACTTTATTATCAGATTTATCGGACAATAAATGACCACCTAATAACAGGAGGAGGTATATGCATGCTTGCTGTCTACATTCGACATCCGAAGCATCAGTTGGCAACTCTGTATCTAATGCCCTGGATAAACACCCCAATTTTAACCTTTGTTCATCAAAATCCGACAGGGACGGAGAAAAACTAATAAGCTCCTCACATATGAGTCCCCATTCCTGAACACTATAAGATGTATCTATCCCTGTAATTGGAGGACTATTGATCGGTAATCCCCATAGGACCTCTACATCCTGTAAGGCAACTGTAACCTCTCCAACGGGTAGATGAAAGGTATGAATTTCAGGCCGCCATTGCTCCATTAAACTAGTGATCAGAGCATGATCAATCATCATATATCCACTCTCGAGCACCCCTTCAAACCCAACCAAACGAAAATAATGCCAAACAGTTTCGGGAATAGGTGTATGCTCCCAAAAATCCTTATCACATCGTCTGACATCGAGCTAATTGTCCAAAATATGCCAGAAAAATATGAAATGTGCCCATTGTGCAGTTCTTGCAGAGATAATATCGTACATGAATGGCCCCAGATGCAGATCTGTTGGTGCAAGAATGTCAATCATATCGATGTGAATATCTGCAAGAATAAGTACAATAATGCAAAATTTGTCATTCCTTATAACCATAAACCGAATCATCAAATACAAAATATTGAAAGATTCAACTAATATATAAGACTACACACTATAATGCCTAGAATAGGAGTTTGAGAACCCATACTAACTTGACACTTTAAGAACTAAGACCCCTTCAAACTAAAAAAAAAAACAAAAATATTATTTTCATAATTTATCAACAAATAGTATATAGCAAAATATACTAATTTCATAATGCCTTCTAATAGAATTACATGGGTTCCTATCTCTAAATTATTTCATTCAAGGTTTATAATTTGAGCAATTTCTTCTATTGTGACCCGACTGATGATAATTTGTACATTTTCTTGGTTCTTCTGGATCTCTCTCATCCATCTCATTTCGAATTCTTCTTGCTCGTACTCTTCCTGCCCGAAATGTAATATATTTACTTCTATCTACATGTAACTCCCAATCAGGTTGGAGCCAAGTATTTGGATGCGGTAAAGGGTTAAACCTTTCTGAATACTGTACCGGCCACCACTTTTTTATAAATTGGGGCCTGTACTGCTACCACTTGGCACAAGAGCAAGTTTTATCAAAAAATTTGACCGTTTGTGTATTACCCCCTTTGCCATCCATACGTCGGCCTGTCACAACTTTGTACACCCCTGTTGAGACATCAAACTCCACAACCCTATGGAGTTCGGCTTTCTGATCAAAAATTTTAAATCGCCGCCATATCTTTGGAGGAAAAGGGTTACAGTAATGTCTGGCATTCTCACTTCTCGTTTCAAACAACTCAACTGTCCCGATGAAATGTCATATTGATACAAGCCCAAATTGGCAAATGGCGTGCCCCTCTAAGTACATTATTATAGCTTTCGGATATGTTGATTGTAAGAATACCCCCAACGATGGCCACCGTCATGTGTTAGACACCACTTTTCAGGTCCAATATCAGACAAATAAGTTCATGCATCAGAAACATGTTTCTTATTTCTCGTTTGAACCCCCGCCACTTGCGCAATTGTCTAGCTTTTTCCATTGCTCAACACAACCTTTTAAGATGCAGGCCTTTGAAGTGTGTCATTAGTTTGCTCCTAACGTGTCGTAGGCAAAACTTATGAAACGCCAAAGATTCTTTTCAATAATCAAACTGTGTCATGGCATGAATGATACCATTATGACGATCCGAAATGACAAAAAGAGGATACCGGTCACGAGCCACATGGTATCTAAATTGCTCCATAAATCATGACCAACTAGAAATAGTCTCTTCATCACCAATGGCATAAGCAATTGGAATTATCTTGTTGTTGGCATCTTGCGCAATTGCAACAAATAGTTTGCCTTTATATTCACTATGCAAATGAGCGCCATCAACATATATAACCGGTCTACACATGCAAAATGCATCAATAGCCGGTCCAAAAGCCCAGAATACAAACTTAAATGTTTTTACTCGATCTGTACTTTCCAAATGGTGCTACCACTTGACCACAGTTCCCGGATTTGACTGAACAAGTGCATCAATATATTTTGGTAGTTTAGCAAAATTGGCATCCCAAGATCCAAATATAAGTTCAATAGCTTTGTATCTGGCATACCATGCCTTTTTGTAAGAAACATCCACCTTCAAGCCTTCCTTAACATGACTCATTATATTCTTAACTTTAAATCTAGGATCATTTTCAATGCTACAAAGTATGTGTCTAGCAATAACTGAAGATGTGAGACTTGTATTGCTATTACTCATCAAATCACCTAGACAATTATTGTCGTTGACCCATTTGATTATTTGCCACAAACTATGAGTCTTCTTTTTCACTGCTCTAACACACTAGTCGCATGCCGAATACGATGGGGTGACTGTAGTGCTAGTACTCCTATCAAATACAGATTTGCATTTGACAACCCACGTGTTACTCTCGCTCTCAACCACCCTGAACTCCCTGTTATGATTGATAGACTACATCCTAACAGCCCTACTGAGCTGTTGTTTGCTCTCAAATATTATATGTAGGCGTATATTATTATTTTTCTCACTGAATATAACAATGCGCTCTAACTTACTTTTATCAGTGAGTTGGTCATCATTATGTATGTTTCCAAGGTCAGAGAAAAATCTAAGACCTCTTGGAACATATGAGAGGCCCACAATTGCATTGTTTGACCTACTATCTCCTCGCTCAGTATTCGCAACGCTCATACCATTAAAAGGCTATTGGGTCTCGAGATCCGGGTGAAAACCACAAGCTTCATGTTCGTCATCTGAGCCACTGTCGGACACATCAATTGACTCAGATACTTCTATGTCTTCTGTGTCATGTTCCGAATCATCGTCTCCTCTAAAGCAGGGAGCTTGTCATATCCACTGGCATACACATTATCTATAGTTGTTGTTGGACAACTTAGACCAGGGGTGAAATCTAAGCCATAACAAGATAAATGATACAGTGATCCTGGATCTCTACAACTTGGAATCGAGTCAAGGCCGTGAACATATTCAACATCACGCCTTAACCCTGATGTGATGCTTGACTCTGACGAGTCCCTATCCCAATCTCCATGTGTATATTGGGAGGCCGATGCAGTCTCTGATACTACTGTACTAGAGTGGGACCGGAATCTTGTTGGATTCATGCATGCATGGACAAGTGACATCATCGGACCAACATTGGTAGTTGATGAAATGAATATGCTACTGACTCGAGAATTTTGGAAAATTTCGTCCTTCTCGATATAAAGCTCGGCTATGTATGGAACAATTTCATTCCATATATCGTACATTATCTCCAGAGTTTCATCATCCACCACTGTGGAGACATTATAAGAGGTACGGCCACACGATTGACGGAGAAATAAATTCAACTTGAACGTCTCCCGATTAACCCCCATATATTGATAAATTATGTCAACCAATTCCTCATATCCAATTCTATGCCGCAATGTGAACGTACGGTTGGAGGTATGAGGCAAGTAACAAATTGACCCATCCTCGTAATGTATTTTACCTCCCCAATAAAGAGACACTCGCAGAGGTCTTTCTACAAACATATGTGTGAAATGAATCCTTATTTTGGGGAAAATAAATTAGAATTTGTAATACAAAAGTATGAAACAAATGACTATCGGATTAGGACTCTCTTCAAAATAATTTTCGCATCATCTCTCCCAAATATTAGCTCAAACTTTTCATTAACCATTGACCAATTTTTTTTAGCTATCAATGCACTGTAAATAATTACTATTTCTTAACTAGCTAAAGAAAAAACTATATTAATTATATGATGCATATAATAGAATGTGAAACTACAATAATTTGGAGGAGAATCCCCTATCTCAATGTTAGAAGCAGCCTGCTTGTAAAAGTTAATATTTTTAGTTAATTTTTTATAGAATTTGAAAGCATATTTTAAGTTAATATTCCCTCTAAATCCCCTATAAATTTCGATAGAATGTTATTCATGAATTCTTATTCTGCAAAAAAAAAAAAGAAGATAAGTTGATTAAGTTCAATAGCTTTCCTTGTTTTATTTCACGTTTCAAAACACCCCCTTTGAGTCACTCTTGTCACCACTCCTCAAAAAAACTTTTAAGTTAATAACTAACCAAAAAAGCCCAAAATTATATCTAAGCATGTAAATGTCAAAACTTTTTGAAAACTTAGTAGAATTTTTGAAAAAATTTCAACAGAATCTCCCCTATAACTACGCTAAAACTCCTTGCCAACCAATCCAAGCACGTATCAATTTTCAAAGCTAGTTTATTTAATTGCCTAAAATATTACGATGCATTCGCTAAATCTTTCTACATCCACCAAATTCATCAAATTCGTCATCTTTATGGTTCAAAAGTAAAACTACATAAAAGACCATTCAAATAAAATAATAAAGCCAAAACAAAATGGCCAATCAAAATTTCCAAATCCCTGATAATTTGGTCAAAAAAAGATGTATATCTCATTTTGTCATGTTCGAGACAACCGGAGGGATCAAATAAAACCTACTTGTTCAAGTAAAATGAACTTGTTCATATAGTTGGACAAATATCATAAATATAAAGAGAGGCAACTTTGTTAAAGTTGTAAACTTATAAATTTACCTAATAATTAGTCTCAGATTCCATACATGCACTCCAACAGAGATTTGATCCTACTATTATCAACCAAAGCCTCTTCAACTGATAATGTGCTCGTGTCACCAACTTTGTGCGCATCTGTATGAACATGATGGAATTAATGACAAAACAAAAAAATTTAAAAATTAGTCGTAGCATGTATTTGTCAAAAATTTTTAAACAACTTTGATAGTTTTTAAAGAGATTTTGATAGAATCTCCCCTATAAATGGGCTAAAACTCCCTGCAGCTGAACAAATCACATCAATTTAGAACACTGCAAACTATAATCTCCTATTTTGCTATAAGAGTTTATTGCAAGGGTTAAAACTGAAAATTCTGCTAAAATGTCCGGGTTTAACAACATTGCCCCCTCCAGCTTTTAAATTGGACTTGAACTTTTTCCATTAGCATAAAAATGAAATTTATAAGTAAAAATTCAATCTACTCGAATGAATGAATTCAATAAACACTCATTCGGGTCCAAAATCCAACTTATTTGAAAAATTATAGCCTTTGGTCATGTCTTTCATAATATCTTCCAATTTTCTATTTTTATTTGTACTTTGGTCCAATAAATCTGACCTTTTATAAGTCCATTTTAGAGATTTTTGAGTTAAAGTCTTCTTGTTCCTTTTTTTTGTTCCCCCTCGAGGATGATCCTTTGGTCATTGTGGCTATCTTATGGCCCGTTCAATTGGATAACATCCACAAACAAGAACTTGTACCAAGCATTCATTACCAGTTTGTATTTGTTTATCATAATATAAAGTTGAATGGACTTATAAATGGCCCATATTTTTGTCAATTCACCATTGTATTGGCTACCTAAACGTCCTGCATCTCCTCCCACATATTGTAGTATTAGTTAATTGAGTTAATAAAAAATTGGGCCCTGCTTTGTGTTGCCTAATGCTGGATTAGTGCAAAACAACTTAAAATCCAAAGATGTCTGTAATCTCTATGATGCATTGTATTTACCTTCAAATCCAAGTTCATGTACAACTTACAAATCTATTAAATTAGGATTGAATATCCCAAACTCAAGATTTAATTGAATTCCTAATCCTCAATCCATTTTCATCTACTAATACACTGGTATCTCAATTTGTCATTAACCTGTTATGTTTGTTCTCAAAATCTCCTTCATTAATTGTCACTCCAGCTAACATTTTCATCAAATATAACCCAACTCAGCAGTCTTGACCCCTTAAACCACTTTCCAGGCTAGGATATACCACCACAATTAATGATACCAAAACAGAGGGAATGTATTAAATGTCAATGTTGATTTGTCAAATTTCCTCCACCAAGGCAAATTATGCATCGGACAATTATCTATTGATGGGACCAAATTATTGTCGGCAATTGAAATTCTGAGCAGTCAAATTAACTGCTGTGATTCTTGAGAGGGCAGGCCATTAAGGATAGTGATTAAGAACTATATGTTGACTTTAGTCCCTAGCTTTTGATATTTACAAAACAATGGATGATACTAATACCTCTTCAAGAAATATTTTCAGCTATGAAGCAAATCTGATTCAAAGAACAAGAGCATTTGAAAGAGATAAAAGAAATTGAAAGCTGTCGGACGCTCGCGAAAACAACATCGGACATCCGAAAAACAATGCAGCACTTCGGACGCATGAAGAACTCCATTACTGGATGTCCGAAAGAATTAACATGATTTCTCAAACTCACTATTTATATAAATAGTGTATGGGCAGAAACTTCAAACAACTTTTGCACACTGAAGATACAAAAGATATAGAGTAGTTTTAGTGAGAAAACACTCTCTAAGGAAGATTTGTAGTCTTGGTGGTGTGAAGTTTGTTGTAAGCTTTTCATTTGTAAGTGAATACTTCAATAGTGTAACTTTGTGAGGGTTGTCCTGAGGGATAATAAAACTTCCTAACTTGATCGAGTGGAGTTTAGGGCAAAGAGGAAGTGAGCCTTCTTTTGTACACAAGATTGGTTGTATTTCATCAACTTGAAGAAGTTTGTTTGAATTGATCTACAAGCTCAAGAGGGTAATCAAATAGTTTGCAATTCTTCCTTTCTTATTTACTTATTGTTATCTTGTGATCTTTAAATTGCTTATATCTTCTA
Organism: Coffea arabica; assembly: GCF_036785885.1. Taxonomy (NCBI): domain Eukaryota; kingdom Viridiplantae; phylum Streptophyta; class Magnoliopsida; order Gentianales; family Rubiaceae; genus Coffea; species Coffea arabica. The sequence continues at coordinate 7,383,039 of NC_092310.1, forward strand.
CTTTTCTCAAGTGATTTTGTTCATTCATTGATTGATTCATTATGTGATCACTTAGAAAAGAGGGTAAATTTCATATTGAGCAAAAAGTGCCCATAATCTGATTAATTTCTTAATCAACCTAATTCACCCCCCTCTTAGGTTGTCTTCGATCATTACACTATAAATAAGTGGGATTTTGTAATTTTAACTCCACAATAAGAACATTTGTATTCTCTTCATGTCCTTAAGAACATCTGTACCATGAATGAACATTAATGTTTAACAAAAGAAAAAAATAGCGATTATTCGTAGCATTCATTTTCACCAGAAAAAGAAACAAAATCAATAACTACGGGCATTTCAGCATCTTCTTCCGTCACTGGCCATAGCATCACAAAGCTTACCTTATTCACCGAAAGATGGCTGTACCTTCAACATTTTCCGGTCTCCATTTTGCAGCTTTTCGGGCCTTCAACTTTCCGATCTCCGTTTTGCAGCTTTCTGGTGAGAGCTTCCGAGATGACCAGAGTTGGACTCCTTCCCTCCAACGGCTGCACTCTTGATGAATGCTGCTGCTTCCGAGGATTTCAATGGCGGATTTGGGATGCAATTTCCCCTCAATTTGTATTTCCCAATTTTGTTGTTTCTTACGGTTTTCTGGTTAAATGAGTCAAAGAGAGGACTGAGGTTGAAGGAGCTGGGTTTTTGTTTTTGATCGACAGACAAAGGACCTCGCATTTCTCAAATGCAAGGTCTATTTAAAAAAAAAAATGCTACCTGGCTTTTTGTTAGCTCGCATTTGCTGAATGCGAACTAAGCTAGTTCGCATTCAGAAAATGCGAACCACTTGATTTTAGAAATTACCCCACAAATACCGTCTCTTGTAGAAAATTTTTTTTCCATAATAATTTAAGAATTTACTCGGATAGTTTATTACTATTATAAGATAAATCCATGACGAAGTAAGGGAAGTGGAGGTCATTCCATGTCAGTAGTTAGGCAGCGTTGAAAGATCCCCTAATACTTCTTTTTATAGAGGAAATTCTTAAATTATTATGGAAAAAAAAATTTTTACAAGAGAGGCTATTTGTGGGGGTGATTTCTAAAATCAGGTGGTTTGCATTTGCTGAATGCGAACTAGCTTAGCTCGCATTCAACAAATGCGAGCTAACAAAAAGCCAGGTATCATTTTTTTTTTTTTTAAATCGACTTCACATTTCTCAAATGTGAGGTCCTTTGTCTGTCAGTCAAAAACGAAACCCAGCTCCTTCAACCTCAGTCCTCTCTTTGACTCATTTAACCAGAAAAATCCTAAGCAACCACAAAATTGGAAAATGCAAATTGAGGGGAAATTGCATCCCAAATCCGTCATTGAAATCCTCGGAAGTAGCAGCATTCATCAAGAGTGCAGCCGTTGGAGGGAAGAAGTCCAACTCTAGTCATTTCGGAAGCTCTCGCCAGAAAGTTGAATCCCCGAAAAGCTGCAAAATGAAGACCGGAAACTGTTGAAGCTACAGCCATCTTTCGGTGAATAAGGTAAGCTTTCTGATGTTATTGTCCAATAACGGAAGAAGATGCTGAAATGCCAGTGACGGAAGAAGATGCTATTGTCCAGTTACGGAATCTCGCATATGCAATGCTGACCTCGCATGTGTCAAACGTGGGGTTGCCTAACCTTTTGACAAGGTAACCTCGCATTTGACAAATGCTTGAAGCAATTTTTTTTAAAATTTTTGCAAAATCAGAAATTCAATAATAAATCGCATTTGCGAAATGCGAACTTAGTGAGCTCGCATTTTATAAACGTGAACAACACTTAAGCAGAATGCTACACTCAAAAAGCTCCATTTATAGAAAAATTTTAAATTTCATCATAAATTTAGAAATTTCTCCGTAAAATCAAGAGCAATTTTTAGTGGATGTGACGAGGCCGTGACGACATTTTTACTCAATTCCTAGGCTGCAGCAAGCAGATCTAAAGGACCGTTCCAAATCCCCAAATTTGGCCTGGAAATATAGCAATCTTGACAATTTTCTCAAAAAATCTGGCAAATTTCACTCATCAGCTAGCAACTCCCATAATATAGCAACCTTGATAATTCTTATCCAAAAATTTACTAGCAATTTTTACTCATCAGCTTGCAACTGTTCCCCAATTCTTGACATAGCTTATACGACATGATGCTACTTAACCAAAACTGAATGAAGCTGACAGCATTTACAAGGAACTTGGGTCAGACTTCGACCAAGATCAAGTAAACTACGATCTCGGTTCTATTGTGTCAACAACAAATTGGAACCTAAGCACTTGGAACAAATATTGAACATCCCAATATGCTCTGCCCAATTATGCTCTGTCAAAGGGATTACTGACCGCATCAATGTGTACGGACCTGGAATGCTGGGATCCCAACCTTCACCACTTTTACTGAAACCTCTATAGTACATGATAACAGCATTACAGTAAAATATTTGTGCTCAATATAGCTAGTCAAGTTGTTTCGTCCAGTCAAATGGATCCCAATCTTGGGCAAAAGCAGCAACAGCTTGTTTCTGCATCTCCAACGATATATGCTTCTGTCGACAGTGCATGTCTTCAGCAGGCAAGCGTAGCATACCTCTTATCACATTTAGGCCAAAGTTGCTCTTAAATTGCTTTTCATCATCAATCACATGAACGAATCCCTTGTCTAGGCCAAATTCGACATGAAAGTAAGGGAAGTTCTTTGGAACTGAAGCACGGAGGCCCTTCTGACTGGTATCAATCAGCTTCTTGGCATTATGTTGACTCCACTCCTCCTCTGCCTCATCAATTGCCTGTGACATATCAAAAAGTAGCCAAATGTTAAGTATCCAAGCATGAAACTCGAGCAGTTTTTTATTTTAAAGACATCAACATGTTAAACCAAAATAATCAATCAAAAAGATCCGATTCATCAATGACTAACTAATCTATAAACAACAAACAACAGGAGTAAGTACGATTGGTTTAGTAAGGAAATTCTTGCTCTAAAAGGACACAAAAGAGAATTTACTCTCTTCAGTTTTCAAGTACAATCATAAGAATATAGATTTACTTCCAACATGTCACAAACATCTCATATGTCTCCTTCTAGCTGAATCACAACTATCAGAGTTGGATAGAACACCTGCACCAGATCATGACAAATTATTTTTAAGGTTTTCTGATGCACAAACTGAGTAATTCATAATCATCATTGCTCTCCATACAAATCAATCAATTTCTGCTTTTGCTTTGCATGCCTTGATCAATCAACAATTTCGTCAAGAACTCAAAGGACTACTTTTACACTTGATTCAGGTAACACCTAGAAAAGCTATTGCAAGACTTCTTAAACAGTTAACACTGTCAATAATAAAAATGAAAAGTGGACACCACCCTCCATGCCCTTATCTACGCAGCAAACTCCATATCGTTAAACACTTTATCATACCAAACTAAACACCACAAAATTTTGGTCTAGAAGGAACCCCATGAGCTCCAATTTATATTTTTCTCCAATCTTCAGCAAGTACTGATTGGTCAAAATTGAAAAAGAATTTAAAAAAAAAAACACATTCACACACACGGATGGCCTCCAGAGTCAGGATCACCTTTAAGATTAACCATCAGAAAGATGCAAAAAAAAGAAGAAACTGAAGAAAACTAACCTTCTTGAAATACAAAGGTGCCTGTTTTGCAACTTCATGGGGCAGCGGAATGCAATCCAGCAAACAATGGCGGCGTTGCTGTGCCAAGCCCATCACTGTTTCAAGAAACACAACATCCTTATCCTGCTTAGCAAACATCATTATCAGGCACTTCTTGAAATTCCGGATTTCGTCCCATATATTGTTGTCTACAGTTCTTGTCCGAGACTCATGCTGCACATGTCAAAAACCATTGTTAGCGCTGTGGGATGATGACAATAATTACAAGATCAACTCAGCAGCAAAGTTAACTTTCTTTCGTTTCCTTTTCAACACTATTAGTGCGTAAAAACTTAAATGTCCATCACAAAGTTCTACGTGGCAAGCAGAAACGATAATCTGGGTTACCAAGGTTTCACATTTTTCAGCAACTAATGAAATGTTAATTTGGAGTATATTACCTTTTGCTGCCCTATGGATTAAGCACAAACACTTGTAAGAATATACCCTGAACCCCAATTTGGTTTTAAAGATGCAAATGCACAACCTTCACTAGGGCATACAAGTAGCTATAACATATCATGAAACATCTGTAATGCATATCCATTTTGGTTCTCTTAATTGGTTGTTTAACTGAAGAATGCAGACCTAACCACTTTTTTGTATACAGGGTACCTCTAAAAGAAAGGAGAAAGCAATTCCTATGAGTCTAAGTTTGTGAAGCACAGTACTGAGATATCTCTAAAGGAATAGGGACATGCATCTTTATCATATAACAGACTAGAAAAGAGGCATTCGTCGTACACGCTCAAGCTCCAGAATTACAGTGGAGCAATCCTGCTCTGGTCTAGATATAAACTGTAAATATGGGGAGAGAGAGAGAGAGAGAGAGAGAGAGAGAGAGAGAGAGAGAGAGTTCACCTGCATAGTTAAAATGCAGCAATGACCAGGGACAACAGGCTGCCAATGAGGTCGAAACAAAATTGACACCTCTCTTTCTGTGTCAAGAGGCGATTTGCAATCCTAGTTGCCTGACTTATCTCATTTGGTTTTTGGTCTGTACCCATTCCTTTGTGCCGAGTCTTTTTCCTTGGACCATCATCATAATCATACTCATCATCTGCCTGACCAGAGATGTTATACTGCTGGTTCCACATTATCTTTTGAGCCAGATACAAGTCAGCGTCCTCCTCCTTCATCTTTTGTCGAGCAGATACACCATGAATGATATATCTGCTTGTGCTCCCATCAATCCGTGGTCTGTGAGACTCATCCTCAGCATCTGACTTTGCCTTTGTGTTTTCAGCCTCCTTCACAAGTTTTTCAGCCTCTTCATGTTTCCCTTTCATGCGAAGCTGCATGACTTTGGCAGCCAACTGGTTTGCCTTCAATGCTGGCTTCACAGTTGGACCATCTTCACCATGTCTTTCAACCAAATTTGATTCCACTAGTCTGTCATTTTTTGCATTTGAAGAACTGACAGGATCATTTGAACTATCATTTTTCTTTTGCATAAAGTCACGCATAAAGCTTCCATCATTGGAAAACTTATTTAAGCTAGACACTGCAGCAGAGAGGTTGATATCCTGAGCAGGCATCTTACGCTTTCCCCAGGATAAAGAATCCTGAACTTTTGGTATTCTCATATTAGCATGGCACGAAGACCCATCCTGCAAAAAGTTACTGTTAGGATTCTAAAACTTATCAGGAAAGGGAAGAAAACCATCCATAAAGAAATATGACTGGGAAAGTCTGGGAAGTTTTTGAAAAATTACCAAAAACTAATCACATACTTCTTTTGAAATTGGAAAATTTTGTATCATTAAGCCAACGTCTTTCAGAAACAACACAGTCTGGAGAAATCATACCTTCTCAATAAATATTCCCTTGTCTCTATCTGCATCTGTTTGTTCTCCGTCCTTTAGCCTTCTCCTCCGACTTTTTATCGCATGAAGATGAGCATGATTTGGTGCCACTCTATGGGATGCCACAGAAACTGCCAGCTCTCCAAGAGAGCCCCACCGATCTTCAACCACCTGTACAAAGTTAGTTCATTACACAATACTAGCTTGAATGAAGAATCTTCAAATAAGAAACCTAAGACAATCCCACATACCTCCTCAAGCTTCCGTCCTTCACAGGCTGCTTGCTCCTGAGCTCGTTTCAATGCTTTCAACCTCCAGCTTGCACCTCCATCACCCACAAGTGAAGAAAAAAGAACTTGGTTCTGACAAGCATTAACATCTGAATCTTCTGGATACCCACTACCATTATTCTTCAAATATGGATTCAAGTCCCTGGGATTCATCTTCTTAGTCTGAACCAAAAAATATACCAGGAAATAGAATAACCAAACTGTATTTGAAAATGCATGATAACAGCAATTTGGCATCTACAGATAAAATCAGCCCAGAGAACAATCCACAACAGGCAAGATAAACACTCTCAACGTTGACAAGAAAACACAAGTATTGGCAGATCGGTCAAACCAATCATATAAAAAATTACATGAAGGCACAACTCAACTGAACAAAAGCCACAGGGCAATGCTTCCTGCAAGAACATGTAGTTTTGTGCATAGACGAGTTGATTTCAGACCCAAAAATAAATAAATAAATCAATAAAGCACACACACACACAAGTTTGGAGAAAAGAACTAAATAAAAATGGAAAAAATCCAGAAGGGAATTTAGATTATCACTTTGAATTGAGATTGACTCATTCAAGGTCATCCAGGATTGAAATGTTACCATTGCTACTAAGCTAATAGCACGTGAGAATATACTACAAAAGAACCAAGTCCTTAATCCAATTACTCCAAGAGAGCCGTTAAAGCCTCTCCAAGTGTCTCTAGTCTCCCCTGTCTCATTTTTATTGATCCTAAATGCTTGTTCTGTCTATTATCCATTAACACCAAAGTTCCTCAAACTCCAATTACCAACAGGCAGCCCCTATCCATTTCTCGTCTTTTCTTGACAATCAAAAGAAGAAAGCGGGGCAAACGATTGAACCCAAAAATGTCAATCGCAGCCTTTTTTTTTTTTTTTTGGGGGGGAACCAAAGCACATAGAAGTTCCTTTACCAACTGTTGTTCCCAAGGTTTCTCCATCACCAAAATTCTGGCCTTTTTAAACTAAAACGTTGCCGCTACAGTATGTTCAATGGTAGAGAACAAACATCAGATTTACGCGTTTGCAGATTTTACATTAAAAAAAAAGTCTAAATAATTTGAAAGCTAACCTCTTCACGTTCAACCTGAACCTCCTGTTGCTTGTCCGAAACCGTTGCCGGAGTCTTTTCCATGGTATCCTTCGGTCGCAGCATCCAGTCCAAACCCATCTCTTTCCTTGAAATATCTCTCAAGTTCTGGGATTCAGAACCTCCACCATTATCTGACCAATTTAGCAAAAGAATAGACAGATTAGTGGAGTCAAATAATTTCATCAATGAATGGACTTTCACCATGATTTTCAGATATTTTCAGGGTATAAACAAATTTTTAAAAAAAGGGGAAAAAAACCTTACCCGTATCCCATTTACACAAGAAATCGCACAGAAAGGCAGCCATAACAAATCAATCTTTAACCCAAAATTAATTCTCTGTTTGAAGACTCTTCACCAAACAGCAAGTCGGTAGCAGAAGTTCAAGAGAAGGAGAAGGAAAAATAAAAGGGCGAAGAAAACGAGGAGGCTTTCATATCATATGCGCGGTGGGTGGTGGTGAAATTCGAAGCACAGAGGGAGAATAGAATAACAGACTCGAGTCGGAAACCTCCCTTGAAGAGGTTTCTGGCGGTGCTTCACAAACCTCCCTTGAAAAAGTTTCCAACGGTATTAGTATTTTTTTTTTCAGAGATAACAATTATAGTATAACCTATGTATCCTAAATTATAGGGAATGAGAGTCGAAAAAGGCATTGTATTAGGAACTAATAGGTACACAAATTTTACTAAATCAAGGGAGTGCTTTAGTATAATTCTTCAATTTTTTTTACCGCATATGAGATTTAAACCACCCAACTACAGCACAAGGAGGTGTTAAAGGGACTTAACACTATGCCACTTAGCCAAGCACAGTAGTTTCTAACGGTATTAGTGGTACCCTTAATTCTGAAAAATCTCACTTCTCTTAATTATTTTTTTGGGATAATTTCAGAAACCTCCCTTTCATGCAGACACGACCAAATATCACCATTAGAAACCTTCAAATGATCAAATTGCCCTTAAAAACTTGTGCCAACAAATATTGAAAATATGAGAAAAAGAAATTATTTTAAAGTATAATTTTTTTCTGCTACTTGGCACCAAATAGTTGGAGGTATATATATGTTTAAAGCGTCAAATAACACTTATAATGGCATTATCTAAGAAAATCCAAAATAGCTTTAAAAAAAAAACAAGGAACTAGAGGCTCAACCGTTCGTGATACTTCACTTGGTGAAGGATTTGTGCTAAAAGGTGACAAATATACCACAATTTAGGTTGCAGCAAATTCACTAGATGTAAAAAGATCAAAGCTTTTTTTGGTTTATTAAACCTACTTATAAGTTTTCTAAGTATTGATTGTTATTTGTCATATTAATGCACCTAATGCTTGTCATGGATATAATTTAAATTAGAAGATTATTAAGTTTTCCAAGTATTGATTGTTATTTATCATATTAATGCTTGTCATGGATATAATTTAAATTAGAAGATTATGCTATACTTGTGAATGTGCCTTTATGCTATTTTATGATGGTTACAGATGACTTTGTTTATAGAATATTTTCAACTAAAGTTCCCATGAATTTTTCTTTTGGCAATTTTGCTAGCCTTATATGCTGACACCAAATTTTTTATTTAATTTTAGCTTTACTTGTTTTCAATTTTAGGTTTATTTTATTTTTATTTTTATTTTATTATTTATTTTGCCTTCATACCAAATTTCAAAAAAAAAAAAGAAAAGAGAAAAAAGAGAAGAAAGGAAAAATCCCCACAAAAAATTAAATTTGTTTTAGCCCTTTAGATTTGGATTTAAAGCACTTTAATAGCAATAAATTTTCTATTAAGAATTAATTCTGTTGTTTAAACTTGAATAAAAAAAAAGAAAAAAAAGAGAAAAAAGGACACGCGCTATTTCCTCATTTTTACAGGCTTCGGACAACACAGAAAATTGCAGCTGGCCATTTCTTCCATTTTTTACTCATTTTCCGTTGCATTTTTTTTTTCCTCCAAGTACTCTCAGTACAAGGCCAACGCATCTTGGTGTTAAGTTCCAGAATCAATGCCCATCTAAGGGCCCAAATTCTTGCCAAAAATGCAGCTCCAATCTCCTCCCTTTGTTCTAGGTTTTGGAGGGTTTCGGCAGCTATAAAAGCTGAGGATAACAAGCAAAGAGAGGGAGGGTGGTGACGGCTGAGAATCGAAAAGGAAAAACAAATGGACAGGAGCGGCTAGGTTTAGAGGAAGAGAATTTGGTGAGAGTGAGAGATAGAGAGAGCGTGGGATAGAGCAAAAAGAAAACAGCAAGAGAAGGAAAACAGGGAGTGAATAGCGGCGGAGAAAAGAGCGAGAGAGGTAGGAGATCGAGGGTGGCGTTCGGCTGCACAAGAGGAAGAACCAAGCGAGGAAAACTGAGGGAAGGCAAGGTGAAGTGAGGTTTCGGCTAGAGGAAGGAAACCGAGAAAACAAGAAAGAAGAAACTCAGAGCCTAGAGTATCAAGCTTGCGTTTTTTTTTTTACTGAAGACTGCAAATTCATCTCCTTCGATTGCTGGTGGAGCGTATTCAATCTCTTGCGGATTCTCCAGCGCCGAAATTTCTGCAGTAAAGACTTTGGCTTGCAACCTCAGATTTAAATCTTGCTATCCTCAGATCCCTCACGTTTAACTAGTGTTTCCCAGCATTAAAGGTAACCCTTTTATCTTTTTCCGCTTATACCTCATCAGACTTGAAAAAAAATAGTTGAAATCTTTGCTGCCATGCCTGCTGTTGCATTTTTCAGCTTTCCTTCCTTCCTGTTTGTGATTTGGTAGGAAAAGAGGATTGTTGAATCTTTGATCTTGTGTCATCGCTTGTTTATTTTTGTTGGGTTGAGGCTCCTATGCATGAATCCGTGAGTCTTGCTTTGGATTATTGCTGTTCTCATGTGTTGAACAAATTTCTGAAGTTGCAGAATATGGTTGATTCGTTGAGTTGCATAGTTTTGGTTTGTTGCTTGCTGTAGTGTCGACAAATCCTTTTCCTTTCTTCGGTTGCTGGGGTTTTAGCTTGTTTGTGGTTCTTGACTTGCTTGCTGTTTGATTGGGATGGCCTGTCTATGTGTACCGCAAGTCTCACTCCTTTCTTTGCTGCATTTCTGGTCTAATTGATTTGATTGGATCTTCTAGGATAGATGATCATGTTAATGACAATAGGATAAAATCCTAGCACTTGGGTTTGGTTGTCCAATAGAGTTTGTTTCTGAGTTTCTTGCGCACAAACATATCCAAGCTGAAATAAAATAAAAAGTTGCGTTCATCCTTATGACTTGCTGTGTTCTTTCCCGCAACAGCCTCACCAAATGGGTTTGCCACCTAATTTGCTATGTGATCTTGTGTTAGAAAGAGGAAGTTGAATCGCTGGTGTTGATTTTGTGTGTTGTTGGTTCAAAGGCACATAGATTAGGCTCGAATATTTGCTGGAAATCAAGTTCCCGTATTGGCTGGAAAATGCAGAATGTTGCTCTTCGATGCATGCATGATCATGTTACCAAAATTGCACTTTGCTCCCCTTAGCTTCTATCTATGCTTCTATGGCCCAAAGAATGGGAAAAATCAATCAAATTGCCCCCTCAAACTTTCTTTTTCCTTTTTAATTGGATCATAATTTTGTAAATATGGACTGTTTAGTTATTTAAATGCTTTTAATGATTCAATTTCATATTTATGTGATTATTTATGATGCCTTGACCTTTTCTTTTATTTTTGGAGGGTAAATAAGCAATTTCACTCCATTAAGGCTCCAACTCAAGGGAGGTACATCATATCCCTTATTTCTTACTTTATTTGACGTGCCCTATGTGACTTTACGTGTTTAATTGCATGCCTCTTGGATGTTTATTTATTTATTTCATTTATTTATTTATTTGATTTATTGGCTTTAGCTTTGTATATTTATTTTAGTTCAATTTTGATCATTTGAAAAGCATTTGAATGCCAAAGTTGTAATAGCTAGGTTATTATTAATTATTTTGTTCCTTTCCCTCCTAGATTGTAGTAGGCTTCCCCTGAATGTAATAGTTAGGGTCTTATTTGTTTTATTTGCCTTGTGTGTTTTTGCATGCCTATGTGTTATGTGTTACTCGCTTTCCTAGGGTCTTGCATCTAGATACCATGCTTATGTGTTATGTGCTATATGTGATTTACGTGTTTACCTGCTTTTATTAGGTCTTACATGATTTATTTGATTGTAACTGATGTGTGACATCACCACACTAATCCAACGCTAGTTGTGGTCAATTTCTCGAATCCACACTAGTCCAACGCTAGTTGTGGCCTTTTGTTCCGACTTTTCTCACTGGTCCAATGCTAGTGGGAAATTGTAGACATAGGCTAGTCCAACGCTAGATCCTTAGGAACAATCCGCACGTTAGATCATAATTGTATGATAAAATCACTTCATCTCATGCATATTTTCACTTTTTAGGGCTTTTTATCATGTTTTGCATGACATCCCTCTTTATACGTATATCACTTCCCCCATATTTTTCCTTATATGTATATTACTTACCCCTTTGTATGAAACATGACATTAGACTTGCATTCCATTTAAGCATTAGATCTAAGTTAGTACATTTGCTTGGTTAGACTAGAAAAAATCCCTTGGATATGGGATATGGACGAGTTTGGCTTCTCTAACTTTAGCACGCTCGTATTTCCTCTATTAAAGGGAACATTGGAGTCACGAACATTAGTTCCCCCGTACCCGACATGATGCATTCCTTTAGGCCACGTATATTTGTATAATTACTCTTATTTTCCTTTTCTTTCTTTCGAGTCTCATGATTTGCATTATTTGTGACTTTTTCGAAGAGTCTTTATTGGGCGTCACAATTAATGTGATTGGTACCAAGTAAGTTTTGAAGATACATTTCGACCCTCCGATACCCTATTAGGTTTAGGGTTTGCATTCATATAAAACATCCAAAATGTGATAAATCTTAAGGGTAAAATAAGAAAATCTTTGACTAAATCGCGCAACTAGCCTTAGCTAGGTTGAAAGGGTGCCTTGGATTCTTATTCTTGCATTCCCTTTCTTCAAATGTGACTCCCGAAATTTTTTCTCTGATTTTCGTAGATTTGGAGTCGTTTAAAAAGCGTTTTCTACTTTTCCCTTTAAAATTCATTTTTTAGGTGACTTGGTACATTTTAACTCTATACCAAGTGGCGACTCCATTTTTTGTTAAAAAAAAAACCCTTTTTAAACTATATTTTGGGTCAAATCGTCGCATTTTCAAGTCCCATTTAGACCCACATGTTTTTCATTTTCTTTTTAAATCAAAAATTCATTTTTTAATCAAAAATTGAATCAAAAGCCATTTTCCTAAACTCGTCTTTTATTTTTCTCTATTTAAAAATGAGGCGCGACAATTAGCGACTCCACTAGAGATTTTGAGAGTCCGAGCAAATTTGATTTAGTCAATCTTTTTTTTCTTTTAACCTTTTCATATATCATATTTGGATGTTTAGGATTGCATTTTTCCTTTTTAGGATTTTTGCATTTCACGCGTATCAACTCACTCCATCACCCTTTGCGTACAATTGATTTTGATGGATGGATGGTTTATTTATGTGATCCCGTGCATTGCATTGCATTTGGGTAGGGGGTATTTCCCTAGAGTCTCGCGTTGGTTCTCGATCCCTCCTCTCCAAACGAGCACTGGCATACGTGCATACGCTTTATTTTTTATCCCTCCTTTATTTTTTTTTAATGGCTTGTCACGCCACTCCACCCTATTAGAATTAGGCGACCCACTTGGACGTGTGATCGCGACACGACGTGTGCGTAACATGATCCGAGGGGTCACTCAATCTTCTGCTTTAAGTTGTGGGTTAATAACCTTTAGCTTTTAGTCGAAGGTTGAGGATTTTTATAGATTCACTCAGACATGTAGCTCTGACACGACGTGTGCATAGCAATGTTTGGGGAATCGATCGAGCCACCGACAAAGAACCTTGGGATTGATGACCCTTGGTTTCCCAGTCTGAAGGCTCGGGGACCTAAAACCTGTCGAGTTTAGATGCATTAGTGAGCCAATACCTCATGCATCCATAATAGTTCACCTAGGACAGAGTCCGTCTCACCCTATTAGGGACACCATTTGTTAGGAAATTGGATTAATTTCTTTTAGGTAAAATTCCTGTTTTGTGTGGAAGTAACTAGTTTCCTAATTGGATTTAGTTACTTGAAGTAGTAGTCAAGTAAATTCCTATTTAGCTAGATACTATTTTCTACTCTATGTGAGTTTAGGAAATAGTATTGATTTCCAATTGTTATTTGGTTTTTTTGGCAGTAATGTTCCCTATAAATAGGTGGGTTGGCATACTACAAAGATACACAAGAAAGGAGCGAGAGAGTTCTTAGTAGGTGAGAGAGTTATACAAGAGTTGGGGTTTGGGAATCAAGTTGTAATCTTGTGGTGTTTTTCTCTCATAGTAAGAACAAGTTTTTCTCTCCGTGGATGTAGGCTTGGTGATTAAGCCGAACCACGTTAATTCTTGTGTGTTGTTCATCGTTCGTGTTAGATATTGTTTTCTATTAAATTGTTGGTCTTTTCTTTTTCAAATAATTGGCCTGATATCCCAACAAGTGGTATCAGAGCCGATGGTTCGGCTGGGCAGTGACTCCAGGATAAAAAGCCAGTGGGAGTGGTAAGGCGTGGCTTGGATAAGAGCGGGGAAAAAAAAAATCATGCAGACCTGCAGTGAGGTAAGGGCATGTGGGCTCTTGAGCAAGAATCGTACACTCTAGATTGAAATGGGCTTGATGGAGTGGATGGACTAGGGAGAGAGGTCCGATGTGAAAAAGATTCACAATTGAGGGGGAGATTGTTGGGATATCAAGTGTGAATCAATATCCCACATCGGAAAAAGATGAGTAGAATGAGGAACATATAAGAGATGAGTAGAATGAGGAACATATAAGTGGGAACGATCCATAGACCCAATGCCTTAAGGTTTTGGGTTGGATGTGGTGTCAAGCCCATGGTTGTGGTTCCCATTCTAGCTCATGGTTAAATTCTCCCCGGGTTTGGCTTTCTCCGAGCCCAACAAGTGGTATCAGAGCTCCGTTGGGATTTTGGTTAATTATTTGAAATTGGGTGGTGGTATACCATGGGGTTTGGAACTATACAGTTTCCAATTCAACCATTTAATGGAACTACAAGTTTCACTCTTTGGCAAAGAAGAGTGAAGGATGTTCTAGTTCAACAAGGTTTGGCAAAAGCGTTGAATGGAAAGAACAAGAAGCCAGAGAGAATGAATGATGATGAGTTTGAAGAGTTGGACGCAAGATGTGCGAGCACGATTCGGCTCTATGTGGCGGACAACATCATAAATAATGTGATAGATGAGGAAGATTCTGCAGCAGACCTCTGGAAAAAGTTGAAAAAACTTTATCTGGCTAAAAGCTTATCCAATAAGTTGCATCTAAAGCGGCAACTTTATGCACTAAAGATGGTGGAGGGTGGCAGCCTCATGGATCACATGAATACATTCAACGGAATTTTGGATCAACTCCAAAAGGTTGGCATAGATATTGAGGAAGAAGATAAGGCCCTTTTACTTCTTACCTCAGTCTCTGATTCTTACGAAAGTGTCGTGACAACCCTGTTGTATGGGAAGGACACTTTAGAGTTCGAGAATGTGTAGTCTTCTTTGTTGGGTCATGAAAAACAAAGGAAGGCAAACTAGGATGTGACACAAGAAGTTGCGTTAATTGCTCGAGGTGAGAATAAAAGAGGAAAACAATTTGGCGGTGAATCTAAGGCAGGTGGTTCAAAGGCCAAGGGAAAGGGTGGAATCCAGTGCTTTGGTTGTCATGAGTTTGGCTATATCAAAAAATATTGTCCTCATCGAAGGAAAAATGATGAGAATGACTATGATAATGTTGCTGGATATGCATCGGGTGGAGATATTCTCACAATCTCCAAAGGTAATAATACTTCTTCTCGTGATGGTTGGATTTTAGATTCTGGATGTGTTTCACATGTTTGCTCCAGGTTAGACTATTTTGATACTCTCCAAAGAAAGAAGGCAGGTTTTATGTCCTTGGGTGATGGATCTACTTGTCAAGCCAAAGGTGTTGGAGTGGTGAAAATCAAAATGTTGAATGGAGAGATTCGTTCTTTGGGTGTGTGGCTTATGTCCCAAAATTACGAAGGAATCTAATTTCTTTGAGCCAGTTAGACTCCGAGGGTTACCATTTTTCCGCTGCAGGTGGAGTCTTGAAAATCACACATGGCGATACGGTCTTGTTGATGGGGAAGAAGTATGGTAATCTGTACCATTTGAATACCTCAATGAATTGGGAGCGGCAGGGGATCCAAGAATGCTCTCAAATTACAAATGGTGGTGAGAGAAAAAATCCTGCTATGGGAGAGGGTGCATTGAGGCCCCTCTCGCGAGTCAACTAGATGTTGGACTCGGTTAACTACGCACGTTCATTTGCCGATTGAATCAATTGAAAATAAGACCGTATTGATTCGGGTGTGTAGTTAGGCACCAAGGTACTTGGTGGGAAAAGGCAAATGGAGTTTTTTTGGATGGTTTGCTGTGTTTGCTAAAAGAAATTTTGCCAAGGTGGAGATTTGTTAGGAAATTGGCTTAATTTCTTTTAGGTAAAATTCCTGTTTTGTGTGGAAGTAACTAGTTTCCTAATTGGATTTAGTTACTTGAAGTAGTAGTCAAGTAAATTCCTATTTAGCTAGATACTATTTTCTACTCTATGTGAGTTTAGGAAATAGTATTGATTTCCAATTGTTATTTGGTTTTTTTGGCAGTAATGTTCCCTATAAATAGGTGGGTTGGCATACTACAAAGATACACAAGAAAGGAGCGAGAGAGTTCTTAGTAGGTGAGAGAGTTATACAAGAGTTGGGGCTTGGGAATCAAGTTGTAATCTTGTGGTGTTTTTCTCTCATAGTAAGAACAAGTTTTTCTCTCCGTGGATGTAGGCTTGGTGATTAAGCCGAACCACGTTAATTCTTGTGTGTTGTTCATCGTTCGTGTTAGATATTGTTTTCTATTAAATTGTTGGTCTTTTCTTTTTCAAATAATTGGCCTGATATCCCAACACCATTCACGAGGGGAGAGATCCAACCCCTCTATTCCTTTTATTGCTTTACCTCTTTGTATTGCTTTGCTACAAATGTGTTATATGTATTTATCTGATTGAACTAACTTCTCTTAATTTTTTGTTTCCATTGCATTCATAAGCCCTAGAAAAATAAGAGTCCTGGCATGGTACTCTCTAGGAGTCTACCTTATTTGATGTGACACGTTTAAATTTAATGCTTGGCATTTTCAGCATAAATACATGTTATTTTAGACTCACCCCGACATACTAAAGGGGGTTCCCTTTAGGTCACGTTTCATTTGTATACTACATGTTTACGCGCTTTAATAAACTGGCATCATGCATCCACCTTAGAAGGGAATGCCATTTAGGGAATCTCGTGTTAGGAACAAACCGCCCTATGTCTCGGATATATAATCCAATGAGACTTGCACGTTTATATTTCCTATACTGTCCGAAGGGGTAGTGCACGATGTAAGGTAGGATCCGATCTTTTCAAAGATGGTAAAGCAATTTTTTGCACATTGGAATATGGGCATCTAATAATTATTTTTTGGCCATTTTAAACAAAATTGGTAAGAAATTCCCTTGCGTAAATGACATTAACTTGAAGAAATTCACAAATGATTCCTCACTGTTGAGACGATAAATGTAGAGGCCAAATCTTGATTTTAGAAGGGTCATAGACTAATGCATCGCAAACTACCAGTGGATAGATTGATTTTTAAATAAACCATCAATTTCATTCAATCTATTGAACCATTTTATTCATCAATTTCATCCAATCCATTTTTTATTTTTTTTATTCACTCATTTTTTTAGGACTATCTAAGTCAATTTTGAATAAGTCATCCTTTGTTTGATCTGATCAATTTTGAATAAATCACCAATTTCATTCAATTGACTAGTTCACTCATTTTTAGGGCAATCCAGTCGATTTTGAATAGATCACCAATTTCATTCAATTCATTTGATTAGTTTACCCATTCTTATGGCAATCTTATTGATTTCGAATAAATCATCAATTTCGTCCGATCCATTTGACTAGTTTACCTATTTTTTAGGGCAATTCGGTCGATTTTGAATAAATCATCATTTCACTCAATCTGTTTGATCAATTGATTTCATTCAATTCATTTGATTAGTTTAATTTTTTTAGGGTTATACATTCAATTTTGAATAAATCATCAATTTCATTTGACCAATTTACCCAATTTTAGGGTGACCCAGTCAATTTTCAATAATTTATCGGTTTCATCCGATCCATTTGACGGTTTAGGGTTTCGGTGCCAAATTTTAGAATTAAAATGGCTAATTGTTTTGAGGAAATCATCAAAACGCATTCATTCGACTTGGATAGATTAGGGTTTCGATTCATTTTAAGAAATTTCAAATTTCTCTAATGACAAGCTCCTCAAAGTTAAATCAATTTGTACGAATTCCTATGCCAACCAAAACCATTTCTTCATTTAGAGGTTTCCTGCTGTTCAATTGGCCCAAAATTTTCAAATTGCTTTCCAATCAACTGTCAATGAGTTGATCGGATCCATCAGGTATGGTATAGTGCCTATCTCAAAGGATTACATCATGTTAGGCCTACCCTTGGTACTAAAAAGGTCCCCCATAGGACATGCATACCGATTTTGTAGTTTTGCCTACTAACTCGGGGTATTTTTCTTTTGTTTTCCCCCCTCCCCTGCATTCATAAAAATGTTTTAATAAGGTGAAAATATTTTTCTATGTCTGCTAAAATTTGAAAATTACAAGTATTACTTGATTCTTTGGTAAATCCTACAATGAAAACATGAAAGATGCATCTGAAAGCTCTAGGCTAAAGCCTCTGAGAGACTTTGTAATTGTTTTTCAAAGGAAAATTCTGTTTATTTGATTTGTTAATACATTTTTGTTCCAAAAAAGGGAGACAAAAGTGTATATGTGGGATTTTTTTTAGAAGTTTTTTCTTCTCATTTGTATTATAATTGAACGAGAAATTTTGTTTAAACTTTTTCAGCAATAAAGTCTTTGGACAATTATAGTTTTGTGTATATTTATGTACATTTGATTTTGTATCTTACTCATTAGAGATTTCATGATGAATTTTGAGAAATAAGATTATATTGAGATTTCTTCAACCCCCAGCCTGAAAAATTCACAAGTGTATGCCTTCCAAAATCTTTACGTTCACAAGATTAGTGATCCAAACTGTACAATAAGAGTGCCCGAAATTAAAAGAAGCCACTCAAATTGATAGGTCACTCAAAAGTCCCAATGAAATACCTTTTCTCCTTCACAAAAGCACCCAAAAATAAAATCAGTCACATTGACTGATAAAATGCAAATTGGGGTAATCTTTGCTTGAAAAATGTCCACTGTGCTTAATTATATTCAATTCACATATAAATGAAAGCAAAATGTGCATTATTCTTGTTTGTTTTGGAAATTTGGAATGATACTTCGAGCGCTCGTTTCTCTACCCATACAGATTTTATCATTTGTTCTCCCATTTGAGCCTCTGAAAGAATAATTTCGTTTCAAATAAGAGCCTTAATGATCACTACCCTACATTGGAAAGTTCTTAGATATAAAAAAAGGAGTGGATTTTCAATGACCATTTCGTTACTTTGGTTGTCATGAGGTGTGAGAATGATACTTTGGCCACCGTTTCTACAATCTAAACACTATTTATCCTTTGCATCCTCATTTGAGCTAAAATGGGTGTTTCTTGTCAAAAGCACTTACGATCGCACCCTATATTGGGGAAAGAGATTGGAGAATTTTTCAAAAGGGGAAAAATGCTAAAATTAAAAGAAAGAGAGAACCCCGAATGGGAAAATTTATTCTACCTGGGCTTCAATTTAAAAAAAAAAAAGAGAAAAGAAAAGAGAGAAAGAGAAAAGAAAGAAAAGTTGTCCGGCGGATCCTCTATGTTTCACGGATATGGATGAACGGAAGTCATTCTCGATTAATTGATTCAGATGCATGCAAAAAAATTCGCATTAATGAAAATTTTCTTTTCAGAGTTAATGTAAGGAACGGATTAAAAGTCAGACCCTCTTCTTTTCCAATCAAGCATTCTATTCCTAGTTATCCCTTTTGAGCCTTCAGAATAAAATATTTCATTTGGCAAACCCTGAGAATCGCAAACCCCACACTGGGGCAAGTTTGAGTTGAAAAAGAAGAAAAATCTCAAAAGGTGAAAAGTGATAAGGCAACAAAATCAAAAGACAAAGAAAGAAAATAGAACCTCAGTTGAACATGAACCGGGGCAAATTTTGAAAAGTTCAAAAGAATGGCAGAACGCCAAAAGAAAAAAAGAGAGAAAAATGAAAGAAGAAGACCCTCAATTGAGAATAAACTGGGGTGAGTTCTGATTTAACCCTAAAATAGGGTTGGCGCAATAATGCGATCTCAGATCATTTAAACCACTTTTGAAAATTTGCTTTCAAACCTTAACTTTTCTAAGCACCCCACCAGACTCCATTACAAAAGTCGAAAGTCCTGACTTCTGTTTCTTTGCAATATCTCTGTCAAGAAAATTTCTAATTGGCAAGTGATGCTTGTATACTGATGCCAGAATTTTTTTTAATGTATTTCTGAATTGATTAGCTGTGAAATTGACAGTACTTATCATCTGAAAATCCGCCAGGGCACCTTTGAAAAGAAAGGAAAAGGAAAAAGCAAAAAAAATAAATGCAAAGGAAATGAAAAAGATTTGATAGTCCCTGTTAAGTGATGACGAAAGTCACCAAATCTAAGATCTTTAAGTTCAAAATAGGGGCAATTTTGAAAAAATGCGATCTTTTGTGCAACATTCTTGAAAGTTTTATTCTTTAACTATCGTTTTCAAGCCACATTACAAGCTCATAAAGTCCATCGTTGACTTATCCTTCATGACAATTCGAAGTGAGGATTATACTTTTGAGAAATCCATCATTCATTTGTGATCTTAAGGCTATAACCTTTTTCCACATGTTTAATTATCGTTTCTGCCCACATATTACAAGCCTAAAAAGTTTATGTGTGACTAAATTTTCTTAAGAAATAGGGGTGACAAACTATTTGCTTTCACTAAGATGTGGTATTGAAGGGATTACATACAATTTGGGCACAAGAATAAGACAAATCTTGGCCTCCCATTTCCCTTAGTCACTTCTGAATCAGAAATAACGCCCACTTGATTGGTCCTGAAAGATGAGCTAACAAGAGGTGGTGACCCATTACCCTGAGCATCAATGCTAAACTAGGGAAGGAATCTTTTGTAATTTGGTATTATTTTGAGAAATTCATCATGAAATTTTCTGTTAGGAAGCATAGTTTCTTACTTTGTTCAAATAAATGGAGAGTCATCCAAACAAATTTTTACAATTAAATGAGCCCACACTAGGGCAAATTTTCATTTGAGAGATTTTGCAAAATGAGCCCACACCGGGGCAAATTTTTATTTGTAAGATTTCGCAAAATAAGCCCACACTGGGGCAAAATTTTTTGTAACCCATTTGAGAATTTCGTCCAAGAGTCAAGTAAGACGTTTTTAAATCAATCATACTGCTCTTTTCATGAGTAGTAGATGCACCAAAAAATTTAAGTGCATGTTGTACTTGGATAAGTCCCTTGTGCAGGAATCCATGGCTTGAAATCGATGAAGAAGCGTAAGTCAGAATCTTGCGAATCAAGACCTTAAGGAGGAGCAACCATGCCATAACGCAAATCAAATGATCGGCTGCACAATAATTGGTGGAAATTGGGGCAAATTATTTTTTGAGGAGATTCTCCCAAATGGAAAAATTGGAAAAATCAAGAAAAAAATAAGAAAAGAAAGAAAGAAGCATAAGACAAAACAAAAGGGGTGGAGGCGACCTTAGCGAAAACCCGAAAGGGCACTGAGTGCTTTCGCCAACACCGGACTCCGGAGCAGAGATATTTGAAAGGGTCAAGACTGACGTTTCATGCCAAAGATTTTGCACAGTGTATGATCATAATTATGGGATTTGGGCAAGTGACAATCTTTTGGTTTACTAAAAGTGCAATTGGATCTGTTCGTCCTTGGGAAAGCACAATGGAACAACGAACAGTTGACAATCTTGATTCCAAACAGAGAAGTTTGTTTCAATGGAATGCCAAAATTGAAAGTCTCAAAGTGGCTTGTTGTGAAAATAGTTCGTCGAACAAAAATGAAGATCGCTTTGGGCTTGGACTTGGTGCCTCCTGCCAACATCAAGACATTCCGTTGGACTCGAACTTGGTGCCGCCCGCCAACATCAAGACATTCCGTTGGGCCCGGACTTTATGCCGCCAATGCAACCAAGACAGGCTCGGGTGTAATCCCACTGACCAATTCATTATACAGGGGCAAATTATTTTTAGAAAGATTCAAAAAAAAATTCAAAAAAAAAATCAAAATCAAAAAATCAAAAATCAAATCAAGTTTCATCACGGCAGGCTCGGGTTTAATCCCGCTGACTGATTGTCAGAGCATTTCATTTTGCATTGCCACCAGCCATGGGTCAGTCCCACTAGTGTGCATTCTGATTTAAAATTTTGTTTGGTCCAGTCCCATGATTTTAATTTTGTTCGGGTCAGTCCCATAATTTTAATTTTGTTCGGGTCAGTCTCATGATTTTAATTTTTGTTTGGGCCAGTCCCATGATTTTAATTTTGTTCGAGTCAGTCCTATGATTTAAAGTTTGTTCGGGTCAGTCCCATGATTTAAAGTTTTGTTCGGGCCAGTCCCATGATTTTAATTTTGTTCGGGCCAGTCCCATGATTTTAAATTTTGTTCGGGCCAGTCCCATGATTTTAATTTTGTTCGGATCAGTCCCATGATTTAAAGTTTGTTCGGGTCAGTCCCATGATTTAAATTTTGTTCAGGTCAGTCCCATGATTTAAAAGTTTGTTCGGGTCAGTCCCATGATTTTAAAGTTTGTACGGGTCAGTCCCATGATTTAAATTTTGTTCGGGTCAGTCCCATGATTTAAATTTTGTTCGAGTCAGTCCCATGATTTTAAATTTTGTTCGGGCCAGCCTCTTTTATATTTTTTGTTAGGGGCAGTCCCCTTTTAAATTTCTTGTTAGGGTCAGTCCCTTTTTAAAGTTCTTGTTCGGGTCAGTCCCGTTTTAAATTTCCTGTTTTGGTCAATTCTGTTTTAAAGTTCTCGCCTGGGTCAGTCCCATTTTAAAGTTTTCATTAAAGAGATCAGTCCTCGTTTCAATAATGACAGTCATTCGAGTGTCTGCAACCAAAGACACAGGTAAGTATTTGGTGTCTACGTCTTTGTCTCAAGTTTCTTCGAAACTCAGACAAAGAGGGGCAAACTGTAGACACCAAATTTTTTATTTACTTTTAGCTTTACTTGTTTTCAATTTTAGGTATATTTTATTTTTATTTCTATTTTATTATTTATTTTACCTTCATACCAAATTTCAAAAAAAAAAAGAGAAAAAAGAGAAGAAAGGAAAAATCCCCACAAAAAATTAAATTTGTTTTAGCCCTTTAGATTTGGATTTAAAGCACTTTAATGGCAATAAATTTTCTATTAAGAATTAATTTCTGTTGTTTAAACTTGAATAAAAAAAAAAAGAGAAAAAAGGACACGCGTTATTTCCTCATTTTTACAGGCTTCGGACAACACAGAAAATTGCAGCTGGCCATTTCTTCCATTTTTTACTCATTTTCCGTTGCATTTTTTTTCCTCCAAGTACTCTCAGTACAAGGCCAATGCATCTTGGTGTTAAGTTCCAGAATCAATGCCCATCTAAGGGCCCAAATTCTTGCCAAAAATGCAGCTCCAATCTCCTCCCTTTGTTCTAGGTTTTGGAGGGTTTCGGCAGCTATAAAAGCTGAGGATAACAAGCAAAGAGAGGGGGGGTGGTGATGGCTGAGAATCGAAAAGGAAAAACAAATGGGCAGGAGCGGCTAGGTTTAGAGGAAGAGAATTTGGTAAGAGTGAGAGATAGAGAGAGCGTGGGATAGAGCAAAAAGAAAACAGCAAGAGAAGTAAAACAGGGAGTGGATAGCGGCGGAGGAAAGAGCGAGAGAGATAGGAGATCGAGGGTGGCGTTCGGCTGCACAAGAGGATGAACCAAGCGAGGAAAACTGAAGGAAGGCAAGGTGAAGTGAGGTTTCGGCTAGAGGAAGGAAACCGAGAAAACAAGAAAGAAGAAACTCAGAGCCTAGAGTATCAAGCTTGCGTTTTTTTTTACTGAAGACTGCAAATTCATCTCCTTCGATCGCTGGTGGAGGAGCGTATTCAATCTCTTGCGGATTCTCCAGCGCCGAAATTTCTGCAGTAAAGACTTTGGCTTGCAACCTCAGATTTAAATCTTGCTATCCTCAGATCCCTCACGTTTAACTAGTGTTTCCCAGCATTAAAGGTAACCCTTTTATCTTTTTCCGCTTATACCTCATCAGACTTGAATCCAAAATGTGATAAATCTTAAGGGTAAACTAAGAAAATCTTTGACTAAATCGCGCAACTAGCCTTGGTTAGGTTGAAAGGGTGCCTTGGATTCTTATCATTGCCTTCCCTTTTTTCAAATGTGACTCCCGAATCTTTTTCTCTGATTTTTGTAGACTTGGAGTCGTTTAAAAAGAGTTTTCTACTTTTCCCTTTAAAATTCATTTTTTAGGTGATTTGGTACACCCTAACTCTATACCAAGTGGCGACTCCATTTTTTGTTAAAAAAAAAAACCCTTTTTAAACTATATTTTGGGTCAAATCGTCGCATTTTCAAGTCCCATTTAAACCCACATGTTTTTCATTTTTTTTTAAATCAAAAATTCATTTTTTAATCAAAAATTGAATCAAAAGCCATTTTCCTAAACTCGTCTTTTATTTTTCTCTATTTAAAAATGGGGCGCGACAAGTACTTTTGCTTCACTTTTGAGGTTACTTTTTATGACAAGAACTGACTTTGTTATTAAAAATATCAATCAAGGGAAAACCAGTGTAATTTTTAATATTAGAGAATAGTTATGTGAGATTGTCAGAAACCTCGAGGGAGGATTCTGAAATTATCTCTATTTTTATAACTTTTGCAATCCATTTCAAATATATGATATTAAAAACTCATTTGGGAATAGAGGATATAATCTCATTTTAAATTTACCCTTTTATTTTGGACTCTTGATTGTCATAACACATTAATTTTCTTTCTTAATTTTTGTAAATGTGGTCAGCATAGTTTTTTAATTGAAATTTAAAAGTTGGTAATGGCAAAAGACCTTTTAATAGTTTTTTACGTCACTAGTTTGGACAAGAAATATAAGGATATTGAAAATTATAAATAATTAAGAATACTTGTAAATGACATGAAATATTTTATAACAATGAAAATGAGTTTTTGTGCCAACTTGAAAACATCACAAACAAGTTTATATATAATTTTCATCATATTTTATTTTTCTAGTTTTCAAATCATTGATTCAGAAAAAACCTAAAAATTTGAAAAAAAAAAAGTAAATGATTTATAAAACTCCTTAACTCAATACATATGGTAAAGAGAATAATACTTTTGTAACTTGTAGAAACTTTAAATAAAGTTTAAAATATTAACTCTTTGTATTTCAAAAGCGCACTATATTTTGTCCTATTAGAATTCAACTTTCATTTTTTTTATTCTATTTTTTAATATATTCAAGCGTTTAAAATTATTATATTTGTTAATGGGTAGTACTCCTTTTTTATTTGTTAATTTTTATCACATTTATTGAGGTTTTGGTTAAATTCCCCTCTTTCCTTTATTTTTATATATTAATAAAGTAAAGGACTGGCAAAAATATTTTGTACTATGGACTTAGACAACAAAATGGTAAATTTGGAATGAAATTATATTCTTTCTCTCAGAAAATGAGGATTTTAATAGTATATTTTGAAATGGATTTTAAATGTTGCAAAAATCTTAAAGTAAATGAGGCAAATGAGATTTTTCAAAGTTGAAGAGTGTCAAATAATGCTGTTAAAAACCTCAAGAGAGGTTTCTAAAATTATCTCAAAGATAAAATTGTATGTCTCTAATTTGCAAGTGGTGGATTAATTAACTCAAGTAAACATGTATATCTTTAATTTGCAAGCAGTGGATTGAGAGGTGACTAATTTGCACTATACTTTGATGAAATATTTTGTTTGTTTTGTTCATTTTTGGGAAATTATAGGTTGAAACAAAATAATTTGAGGTTAAAAGGTGATTAATAGTTTTTTGGAGTTTTTATATGGTTTAAGTCCCTTTTACTTGCATTGTGTCTATGTTTGTTGTAGGAGATAGAAATGGACTTCACTTGGGACGAGAAATAATTATTCTTTATGTGATTGAAGTCCTAAAGGATGCAAGGTTAGTGAGTTTCAAGGGTGGATCGAGGCACAAGAACAAAAAAAAATGAGGAAACTTGAAGATGAAGAAAATTGGCCGAATCCCTCTGTGAATCCCTCCAAGAACCAGTCAGATTGTCCGAGGGATTCATGGCAAAATGTTGGCTTGAAGCAGAAACGAACAAAAGAAAAATAGAGAAAGAATCCCTCCAAGAATCCGGCCAAGATTCCAATTGGATTGCCCAAGGGATACCGGTCAAAATTTGCGACTTTCACTTGCGCAACTTGTTTTCACCTCCATTCTTTCACATCTTTTGACGGATGTTTGGCAACTATTTTGCAGCTGTAAAAGTGACATTTGAAGCTTTATTTCTTAACTTGTTTCACTTATAAATAAATCATTTGCTTTAAGAATCAAGGAGAGCTTGGAGAGAGCAAGGAAACACTGCAAAAATGTAGTTTCTTAGCTCTTTAGTTTATCGTAGTGTAGGATAGTTTAGCTTAGTTCATCCTTTCTTGTGTAGTAACTAGATGAAGATGAAGTTGGAGGATGAAGAAACAAGGAGGAAACTCATGTGACAAGGGTTACTCTACCTTTCTAACTCTTTATTCTTTTGTAATTGATTCTAAATTTAGTTAATATATAGGTTTGGATTTTATCTTCATTATGTCTTTCTAAAGTTTACGCCTTGAGTTTTGGTTGAAATTTTTGTGATTGTATTGTGTTGATTTCTTGGCTATTTGATGCTATTATTTTGACTAAGTTATTTAGCACTTTTACTCCTCTAATCATAGTTAACTTGGTACCATTAATTATGATTATCTAAAGGTGTTATTTTTTTTAATGAAAATGGGAATTTAACGCTAGTTCAAGGAAGTGCTAAACCTAGAGAGTACACTCACAAGAATTGAGGTACACCTTTGTGGCTTTGGTGGATTTGTTCCATATAATTTCATTGAAATAATGAACTTGTAGCTAATTTCATAATTAGAAAAGTAGGCATGAATTAGTTATATGTATAAGTGATTTACTACGAAAGTATGTTTCACATACATAAGGAAATTATGCCATAACTAGCCAAGGTAGTAGTGTTCAATGATCCAAAATTTGCATTTGCATGAGTAGTTAGGGATATCATGACCCAAGGAGTTTTTATTTGCTATTTTCTTGCACATTTTAACATAGTTTTATTTTCTTCAATTTGTTGATTGTCTAAATAGTAGAGGAATCTTAATATTGCCAATAGTTGTCCATTCTTTCTTGTGGTTTAACTTAATACCCTATACTCAATATCGACTCGTATACTTACAAAAAATCGTGTGTGGGATATTTAAAACTTTATCAATCTAAAACTTAATTATGGATTGAGCTTAATTTTGTATGCATACCCCGCACTCGTCAAGTTTTTGGCGCCATTGTTGGGGAAGATTTGTGGCAATATTAGCGTGAAAAACAACTTCTTTAGTTTAGACATTTTACTTGTTTTCTTGTATTCATTGTGTCTAGTTTTCTTGTATATTTGTTGAGTCTTTGTTTGTGTGCTTTTGTACATGTCAAATCACCTATTTTTCTTGACTAAACTTATTTTTGAATTACTTTGAAGGCATATTTAGGAACTTAAGGAGAGTAGTAAACATGGGTGGACAAATTATGAGAAGTGGAAATTCAGCAATAAATTGTTACTACATGCAAGGGTCCATGAATAGAGATAACCAAGCGGTGTTCAATGAAAAACAGTATATAGGCAAAACAATTTAATAATTTAAGTAGACAATGAAGTTAGGTCAATGAAGTCCACCTTTAACAATTTAAATAGGCAAAACAGTATATCAATTTAAAACTTAATAAGCACAAGATTTCTTACTATTTAGAGATCATGGCTGCCTGAAGTACCCTCAATCATATGGGGACACACACGAATATCGTAAATTATGGGTGTCTCAAACCAAGGAATCATAAAATGAGTTCCTTCAGGGTTTACCTACAAGATGATGGGGATGTCTCCGCTGCCCATCTATCAACACCCAAAATGTAAAAAGAAATGGAAAATTGAAGAAGGATGACATAAAGAGATGGAAAAATACAATAGTTGGGTCCATGATTATGATTCTTTTGTAGTCTAGCAAAAAGAATGCATAGCAAATATGAACATATTTTAGGATGCATTTCTATTAAAAACAAGATGTTCGAAATAGAAGTGATCTATTTTAGTTAAATATGCTGGAGATATTCAGGCAACTGCTTTTTAAGTACCTAATGTAGAATATCTGAAACACTGTAGAGGATTAAGCCACTTCACTAACATTTCAAGGCAATAAATATGCATATGCTTAGGGTTGTTCAACATTAGCATTGGCATTGATGAGAAAGGGATGAGTCTTTCACTGATTTTTTTTTCTTTTTCTAACTAAATATACAATTTACACCTTGAGGAAAGCTAACATCTATAACATAATTTGCAGGCTATGTAACATCCAGGATGCATCAAACTCATCATCAAACCCAATTCAGAATGAAGCAAGATAGATACACATGAATAACGTTTTGCCATATTAAGCAGAGTTTCTTTCAAGTGGATCAGATTTCTCTCCTACTTCAACATTGCCATGTTGAGTAGAGTTTCATTCAAGTGGATTAGATTTCTTTGTTATTTCAACATGAGTTGGGACACATAACTCCTAGAAAATAGACAAGTGAATATGTGAAATTTTACATTTAAGAACATTTACCCAATTACTATAGTTATATCTTTGCATAGTGTTAAGAAGAAACTTAAGATGTAAATGCATTGCAAAGCAGAATATGACAAAGAAAAGAAGATCTGGCTGCAAAGGAAAATTGGGAAATACAATTTATCATTAACATAGAAGGAATGAAACTATTTGACATAATGGCTATTGGTTTAAGTGTACCTTCTTTTTCACACCAATAATACGATTGAATGCAACATCTCTCTAACCTCCTTCCATATTGTAAAGGCTCTCTAACAAAATATATGCTGTAGCAACTCCAAGAACTCCAACTTTTATTAGAGCAAAGGCCCATCCTAGCAACTTGGGCACATTAAGCTTAAACTTGTCAATGTTTGAATTCTACAAGAGCAAGATATTGAGATCAGCATGTAATCATGTGCCAATATTAACACTAAAAAGTTAAGACTAAAAATCAAACTCTTATGACAATGAGGTACCATATGTTCATAGGCACCCAAATTAAACTTACAAAATATAATAAGCTACAGTTCCAAAGGAACATAAAAAGATTAAACAATTCTAAAAATTGTCATTTCTCATACTTAAAGCCAATCCCCTTAATTTGCAACACAAATTGCCAGTAGCAGAGACAGAGAAACTAATGAACTTAAAAATTAATAACAACCTTCAAAGTCACATAATAGAGTTTAGAATATGAAAAAGTATCCCCCAGACCTTTTTATTTTTTGAAAGAAAAACCTCAAATATCCTGTAATCAAAACCCAGGTTAAAATTCATGAAAATCAACATATAATAAAAAAATAAATAACATCCTATAAAATGCTTAGGCCCAATAAATGTATACACTGCAAAACACAAAACTCACAGCCTCATTTGCTGAAGAAAAAATGATAAGCAAAAGTAAAAAAAATACCTTTTTTCTCTTTTTAGAGAAAATAAAAGGCTAGTTTTAGTAGAATGACTTTGGTGAACGGCCCTTCTAACTTGTGTGTAACTTTACCGTTTGAAAAAAAAAAGACTTTGGTAAACGGCCCTTCTACATAAACAAGCATAGAAATAATCATAAATCCCTCAATTCCAACCATCAAAATTAGCTCAACTATGACTAAAAGACCTAAAATACACAAACCCCAAACACCAAACTCACTATAATTAACTAGTATTTCGCCTCTTCCTAACCCTTATCCCCATTCCACAAAAATGAATTAAAAAAAAAAAGAAAAGAAGAAAACCTCAGCCCATTAGAAAATCACATCAATCTGGGGATAGATCCATAAGAGGAAAACAAATAACCAGAGCAAAGTAATTACAAGAATAACTTCAATCAAAAAAGAAGTTTACAATATTTAAAACAACAATATTACCATAAAACTAACATGTAATGATAGAATTTGCTAGCAGCATTCCAATCCTGTGAAGATCATGAAGTTATTTGTCCAAAAAAAACTTTTACTTGACACATAAACAGATAAAAACACATGTAGAAGAAGAGGGCGCAAAAGCCCCCTTGAAGTATAAGGGAAAAATTTTTTTAAAAAAAATGCATACGAAAATTGAAAAAAAAAATCCATTTCCAATAAAAATATTTAAAAAAGTGAAAAATTTTCCATTTATTTTAATTACCAGGTATGTGAGATTAAAAGCAAAAAGTTTCATAGCTTAAGAGTAGGGAAGAAGCTTTTTTTATACCTGAGTCTATATATGCTCTTTTTTTTTCCTTCTGTCAAAACCAATGATGCAACCAATAATGTTCATGCTATCTACCCTAATTATATCCCTAATTGAAATGCCCTTGACAGAAGAAGCACCAGGCTTGTCCCCTTTGCCTTTTGAGGAAGCACCAGTTTGCTCCCTCTACTGCTTCTCTTATTTCCTTTATTTCCATCCCCATCTTTGTCCTTCTCTTTTTCCTTACTTTTGGAAAGGCCTAGTTCATAAGATTTTACTCTCCTATGAATCTTGAATATGAACTCCCTCTTGATTTTTCCAATCTTATTGTGTCCAAAACCAGTACCCCATGAATTCTTGAATTGAAATATCTCAACCCCATTTTCAACCCAAAACCACGTCAACAAAATAGCATAGTTTTCCTTGAGACTATCTTCGATACTTTTTCCCTCTTCTGTTGGTCCATGATAAATGCCCTACAATATAGTTAAGATTCAATTTTACATCATATAAAATGTTTGTGCTCGTACTTAATTTTACTTGATTCTGTTCTTAACCTTTCCCTTGAGATGGATGAAGCTTGGATATACCCGTATTACACCAGTAAGAGGAAATCGTGAGAGTGCCAAATTGACTTCTTTTTTTGTGTGTGGCTTTATAAAACTTTTTGTAAAGAATCTCTTTGTCTGTAAAGACAAGGATTCAAAGATTTTTATTTAGTATTATATATTTAAAAAATTACAAAAAAAAATTAACTAGAACAAACTTGCATTATGAGGTGGATTACACCTCCTGTTGGTGCAATCCCATGGGTAATCATCATTCAAACAATATCTTCGAGCACCTGCATATTCAAATACCCATTTATAGGAGTTTCAATTTTCTTTCACATGGTTGAGAACTTGCATGCTATAGTAGTAGTCTCAGCCTCTCGTATAGACAACTGCTGGTGCTCCTCTTTAGGGTGGAGAACTTTATATTATGAAGACATTGCTTCCAATCCAACAATAGCTCAACATATATCTTAAAAATAAATTACAACTGCATTAAGATCCAAAACTACTGCTTACTACTCATTACTGCTAAACTAAAATATTATATTATATTATAGGACACATATCTTAATAAACACATTAATATCAAAAACTATTGCTCACTACTAGTAAAATATTATACTAAATACTACTCATTAATAGTAAACTAAAATATTAAATATTATATTACAGGACACGTATCTTAAAATAGATTAACGAATACATTAATATCCAAAACTACTGCCCACTACTAGTAAAATATTATATTACAGGATAGGAAATAAAGTCATTAGCTAAGCCTAAGTCTTGCTTAATGACTAGTAGCACAACTCTAGCCTCATTTAATCATGCATGATATTCCTGTACATCATCATAATCATAAAAAGTTTCTAGAAACAGAAAAAAATTAGAAAAGTTTCCAAGAATGTAAAAACAAATTACAAGACAGATGTACTAAGTTATACTTTAAAAAATTCAACTTTTTAGTAAGGATGCAAGTTTTACAAATATTATCAGTAACAAAAATAGTGAAAACACAATTTTTTAGAAAAATAAGTGAAACGAAGGGATTTATGCATCCAAAACCTCTTTTTACCCATGACATAAAAAATTCAAAAAATAAGAGATACTTATTCCAGGATATCTAATCTGTCATTGGTCGAAAGAAGGAAGTTGAAATATATGACACTATTTTTGATGGTTTTAGATTTGCAGTACATGTAGACGAGAACCAGTGAGCCGAATTAAGGTGAAATGCCGGACGAACTAGAAGTGGTTGGGACTAATCCCCTAATTTCACTCCGATATTTAAGTCTGAAGTTGTCAGAAGTTGTAGAGGATAAGTAGGATTGCATACCTTTCAAGTGAAGAAGGTGTTATTAGTTATACTAAAAGAGATAAATAGAAAATGATGAGGTCTAACAGTAGTCTAAACTCGTAACAGAAGATATGGCTGCGATGTCAATAGTAAGGCTGAATTGTAGAGTGGGTGAATGTCACATCAATCATGCTAATCACCAACTATATTTTAAAACTCAGACCGTGCAGGGACTTGATTGAGGTCAAGGATCAATGGGTTTCACCGGGATCAAATCCATTTAAGAATCGGATAATGTCATCAGGATGTCATAAGTATAATTAGTTTTAAAAATTAATATACAATGTAAAATTTTTTAAAGTATAATAATATAAAAGTGTGTTCATGCATGTTTGATTTATTCAAAACTATTGCTCACTACTAGTGAAATATTATACTAAATATTATATTACAAGATAGGAAATAGAATCATTAGTTGAACTTGAATCTTGCTTAATAATTAGTAGCACAAGTCTAGCCTCATTTAACCCCGAATGACATTCCTGTACATCATCACATATCATAAAAAGTTTCTAGCAATAGAAAGAAAAAATTAGAAAGGTTTCTAGAAATGTTAAAAAAAATTAAAAGACAAAGATGTATAAAGTTATACTTTACAAAATTCAACTTTATAGTAAAGATTTAATTTTTACAAACATTTTCAGTGACAAAAATGGTGGTAAACACAATTTTTAAGAAAAATAAGTAAAATAAAGGGATTTATGCATTCAAAACCTACTTCTTTTTACTCACGACATAAAAAATATTAGAAACAAAATGTACTTATTCTAAGATACCTGATCTATCATTGGTCAAAAGAAAGAAGTTGAAATAAATGATACTATTTCTTGTGATTTTAGGTTTGCCGTGCATGCGAACGAGGACCAACGAGTCGAATTAAGATCGAATGTCGGACGAGTTGGAAGTGTCGGGACTAAATCTCCCAATTTCACTCTGATATTTAAGTTAGAAATTGTCATGAGTTGTATAGGATAAGTAGGATTGCATACCTGCCAAGTGAGGAAGGTGTTGGTATTTATACTAAAAGAGATAAGTAAGAAATGATGAGGTCTAATAGTAGTCTGATTTCGTAGAATAAGATACGGTTACGATATCAATAGTAAAGCTGAATTGTAGGGTGGATGAAATTTACATCAATCACAGTAGTCATTAGCTATATTTTGAAATTCAAACCAGGCAGAGACTCGATCGAGATTAGTAGTAGGGGTGGCAATCGGGTTCAAATCGGGTTGAGTCCCAATAAAATCAAAAATTCGCTAACCCAAACCTAACCCGTCAACTCGAAACGGGTCAGGATACCTGACTTGAACCTGAAATTTTTCGGGTTAGCGGGTCAAACGGGTTGACCCAAAATGATCCAAAATTTAATTTCATTTTACTGATTTATTGGCTATGATTTTTAACAGAATAAATTCCAAACTAAAAAAAAAAAAACACCATAAGAGTAGAAACTAATCCCAGTGGTTCAATTGTTGCATTTGGCTTGCAAATTGCCACTAGCAACAACACAAGGCAGCTAATCAGATACAATGAATTTAAGACCAAATCATGTACCTTGGCTAAGAATAACAACACCTGTTTCATTTCTTCTTCTCTGAAACAGAGAATAGAAAAAGAAACTAATTCAACAACATGATGGTCAAAATACTAAAACATACAGAAGCTAAGCTCGATCTAAATCAGTAAATCTGCATACATTTTTCGCTTCTTCAATAATCGATCTAGATTAGGAATTGCTTGCTGCTCAGACCTCAGAGAAGAAAAGCCGTTGCTTGCTTCTAACCGCCGTCTGCTAGTGACAGGTAATGAGGTGAGGACCGTGAGGTGAACTGGTGAAGGGCAAGGCGGCCCTTTCTGGTTTTGCCATTTTGAAGAAAAGGTGAAAAAAGATTTAGGTTAGGTGAAGTAGTGAACTGTTAAGAGGAAGAAAGATTTCGGCTTCGGGTGAGGATCAAGTGACAACATTTGACTATTTGGGCAACTTTTCAAATTTTCTTCCTTGGCTACTGCTTAAACAATCCACCTACAAGCTAGACAAATTAATAGGGCCAGCCAAGTCAAGTGAATGTGAATTGTTGTTTTGGTGTACAGTGGTATTTACTATTTAGTCTTTAGATAAGTTTTTAATATTTATTTATTTATTTTTATTTTAGAAACGGGTTAGCGGGTCAACCCGATTTGGACCTATTTTTTTCGGGTTTATCGGGTCTGACCTGAATCCTCAAAATCTAAACCCAAATCCATTAATTTCGTATTAGATTCGTGTTGTGTTTTCAGGTCGTATCGGAAATTGCCACCCCTAATTAGTAGTTCTGAGTCAATCGATTCCACTAGGGTCGGACCTATTCAATAATCAAATGATGTCATCATGATATCATAAATATAATTAATTTAAAAAATTAATGTACAATGTAAAATTTCTAAAAGCATAATAATTTCAACATGTGTTTATGCACGTTTGATGTATCCAAAAGTATTGCCCACTACTAGTAAAATATTATACTAAATATTATATTATAGAATAGGAAATAGAATTATTAGCTGAACATGAGTCTTGCATAATAACTATTAGCACAACTCCAGCTTCATTTAGCCATGAATGATGTTCATATACATTATCACATATCATAAAAAGTTTTTAGAAACAGAAATAAAAAATTAGAAAAGTTTCTAGAAATGTAAAAAAAAAAAATAAAAGACAAAGATGTACTAAGTTATACTTAAAAAAATCCAAC
Organism: Coffea arabica; assembly: GCF_036785885.1. Taxonomy (NCBI): domain Eukaryota; kingdom Viridiplantae; phylum Streptophyta; class Magnoliopsida; order Gentianales; family Rubiaceae; genus Coffea; species Coffea arabica. Next base: position 7,417,319 of record NC_092310.1, read on the forward strand.
AATATAGTAAAAATTTAAATTTTACAAACGTTATCAGTGAAAAAAATGGTGGTAAATACAATTATTTAGAAAAGCAAGTAAAACAAAGGAATTTATGCATTCAAAACCTACTTCTTTTTACCCACGATATCAAAAATACTAGAAGCAAGATGGACTTATTGTAGGATACCTGACCTGCCATTGATTGAAGAAAGAAGTTGAAACAAATGACACTATTTCTTGTGATTTTAGGTTTGCAGTGCATGCAGACGAGAACCAACAAATTGAATTAAAGTTGAATGCTGAATGAGCTAAAAGTAGTCAAGACTAAATTCCCTAGTTTCACTATGATACTTAAGTTAGAAATTATTAGGAGTTGTATAGGATAAGTAAGATTGTATACTTTTCAATTGAGAAGAATGATGATATTTATATTGGAAGAGATAAGTAGGAAGTGATGAGATCCAATAATAGTTTGATTTCGTAGGATAGGATATGGTTGCGATGTCAATAATATGGCTCAATTGTTGGATGGCTGAATTTCACATTAATTATAGTAGTCACCATCTATGTTTTGAAATTCAAATCGGGTAGGGACTCGGTCAAAATTAGTGGTTAGGGTTTAATGGATTCCACTGGGTCAGAACCATTCAAGAACCAGATGATGTTATCATGATATCATAAATATAATTAATTTTAAAAATAAATATACAATGTAAAATTTCTAAAAGCATAATAATTTCAACATTTATTTATGCATGTTTGATATATTCAAAAGTACTGCCCACTGTTCGTAAAATATTATACTAAATATTATATTACAGGATAGGAAATAAGTCATTAACTGAACATGAGTCTTGCTTAATAACTAGTAGCAGAACTCCATCCTCATTTAGCCATGAATGACGTTCACGTATATCATAACATATCATTAAAAAAAATTTAGAAACAGAAAGCAAAAATTAGAAAAATTTCTAGAAAGGTATGCAAAGAGTTACTAAGTTATACTTAAAAAAATCAACTATACAGTAAAGATGTAAGTTTTATAAACATTATCAGTGACAAAAATGCTGGAAAACACAATTTTTTAGAAAAATAAGTGAAACAAAGGGATTTATGTATCCAAAACCTGCTTCTTTTTACCCCCAATATCAAGAATACTACAACCAAAAGGTACTTATTTTAGGTTACCTGATTTGCCATTAAATCAAAAAAAGGAAGTTGAAACAAATGACACTATTTTTGGTGATTTTAGGTTTGTAGTGTGTGAGGACGCGGACCAGCGAACCGAATTAAGGTTGAATGCCAAACGAACTGAAAGTAGTCGGGACTAAATCTCACAATTTCATTCCGATATTTAAGTTAGAAGTTGTCGAGAGTTGTATAAGATAAGTAGGATTGCATACCTTTCAAGTTTCAAGTGAGGACGGTGTTGGAATTTATACTAGGAGAGATAAGTAGAAAATGATAAGGTCTAATAGTAGTTTGAACTCGTAGGATAAGATATGGTTGCGATGTCAATAGTAAGGACAAATTATAGGGTGATTGAATGTCACTTCAATCATACTAGTCACCAGTTATGTTTTGAAACTTAAACCAAATAGAGATTCGATCTAGATTAGGAGTTAGGGGTTAATAGGTTCCATCAGAGTTGAATCTATTCAAGAACTGGATGATATCATAATTACAATTAATTTTAAAAATTAATATATAATGTAAAATTTCTAAATGCATAATAATCTCAACGTATGTTCATGCACGTTTGATGTATTCAAAAGTATTGCCCACTACTAATAAAATATTATACTAAATATTATATTATAGCATAGAAAATAGAGTCATTAGCTGAACCTGAATCTTGCTTAATGACTAGTCACACAACTCCAGCCTCATTTAGTTATGAATGATGTTCCAATACATTATCACATATCACCAAAATTTTCTAGAAATAGAAAGAAAAAATTAGAAGATTTTCCAAAAATATGAAAAAAATTAAAAGACAAAAATGTACTAACCTATATAATTAAAAAAAAGTCCATCTTTATAGCAAAGATGCAAGTTTTATAAACGTTATTAATGACAAAGCAGTAGGAAACACAATTTTAGAAAATAAGTTAAACAATGGGCTTTATGCATCTAAAACCTACTTTTTTTGACCTACGACATCAAGAATATTAAAAGCAAGTGATACTTATTTTAGGATGTCTGATTTGCCATTGGTCGAAAGAAAGAAGTTGAAAAAAAAATGACACTATTTTAGATAGTTTTAAGTTTGCAGTGTGTGCGGACGAGGACCAACGAAGCAAATTAAGGTCGAATGTCAGATGAACTGAAAGTGGTCGGAACTAGATTCCCCAATTTCACTCCAATATTTAAATCAGAAATTGTTGGAAGTTGTATAGAATAAGTAGGATTGCACACATTTTAAGTAAGAAAAGTGTTAATATTTATACTAGAAGAGATGAATATGAAATAATGAGATATAATAGTAGTTTGATTTTGTAGGATACGATATAGTTGCGATGTCAATAGTAGAATTAAATTGTAGGGTGATTGAATGCTATATCAATCATACTAGTCACCAGATATGTTTTGAAATTTAGACCAGGTAGGGACTCAATCGAGATCAGAGTTTAGGGGTCAATGGATTCTATGGGAGTCAGACCCATTCAAAATCGGATGATGTCATAAATACAATTTATTTTAAAAATTAATATACAATGTAAAATTTCTAAAAGTATAATAATTTCAAAGTGTGTTCATGCACATTTGATATATCCAAAACTACTATCCATTATTAGTAAAATATTAAACTAAATATTATATTACAATATAGGACATAGAGTTATTAGCAGAACATGAGTCTTGCTTAATGACTAGTATACAACTCCTGCCTTATTTAATCATGAAGATATTCTTGTACATCATCAGATATCAGAAAAAATTTCTAGAAACAGAAGGAAAAAATTAAAAAAGTTTCCAAAAATATATAAAAAAATTAAAATTAAAAAAGATGTACTAAGTTATACTTAAAAAAAATTCAACTTTATATTAAATATGCAAGTTTTACAAACATTATCAGTAACAAAAATGGTGAAAACACAATTTTTTAGAAAAATAAGTGAAACAAAGGGATTTATACAACCAAAACCTGTTTTTTTTTTTTTACCCACGACGTCAAGAATATTAGAAGCAAAAGGTACTTATTTTTGGACATCTGATCTGCCATTGATCGAATAAAGGAAGTTGAGAAAAATGACATTATCTTTGGTAATTTTAGATTTGCAGTGCGTGCGCATGAGGACCAACAAGCCATATTAAAATCGAATGATAGAGATTCGATCGAAATCTGGGGTTAGAAGTCAATAGATTCGATCAGGGTCAAATCCATTCAAGAACCAAATGATGTCATCATGATGTTATAAATGTAATTAATTTTAAAAGTTAATATACAATGTAAAATTTCTAATAATCTCAATGTGTGTTCATGTACATTTGATATATCCAAAACTACTGCCCACGACTGGTAATTATTATACTATATATTATATTATAAGATAGGAAATAGAGTCATTAGCTGAATTAGAGGTTTCGTTAATGACGAATAGCACAATTTCAACCTCATTTAGCCATGAATGATGTTCCTATACATCATCATATATCATTAACATTTTCTAAAACTAGAAAAAAATTAAAAATTTTTCCAGAAATATAAAAAAAATTAAAAGACAAAGATTTACTATATGATACTTTAAAAAAATCCAATTTTATAGTAAAGATGTAAGCTTTACAAACATTATCAGTAACAAAAATGGTGGAAAACAAATTTTTTTAGAAAAACAAGCGAAATAGTGGGATTTATGCATCCAAAATCTGATTCTTTTTACCCACAACATCAAGAAAATTAGAAACAAAAAGTACTTATTCTAGAATAGTTGATTTGCCATTGGTCGAAAGAAAAAAATTGATACAAATGATACTATTTTCGGTGATTTTTTATTTGTAGTGTGTACATATGAGAACCAGCGAGTCGAATTAAGTTCGAGTATCGGATGAGTTAGAAGTGGTTGAGACTAAATCTCTCAATTTTACTCTGACATTTAAGTCATAAGTTATCGGGAGATGTATAGGACAAGTAGGATTGCATACCTTTCAAGTGAAAAAAGTATTGAAATTTATACTAAAAGAAATAAGTAGAAAATAATGAGTTCTAATAGTAGTATAGACTTGTTGGATAAAATACGGCAGTGGACAAGGACTCAAGGTTCCATCGGAGTCGGATCCATTCAATAATCAGATGATGTCATCATGAGTCTTGCTTAACAACTAGTAGCACAACTTCAATCTCATTTAGCCACGAATGACGTTCCTGTACATTATCACATATCATAAAAATTTTCTAGAAACATAAGAAAAAAATTAGAAAAGTTTTTAGAAATGTAAAAAAAAAAAAAAGATAAAGATGTGTTAAGTTATACTTAAAAAAATTCAACTTTATGATAAAGATACAAGTTTTACAAACATTATTAGTATAAAAAATGGTTGGAAACACAATTTTTTAGGAAAAAAAAGTGAAACAAAGGGATTTATGCATCCAAAATCTGCTTTTTTTTTTTTTACCCACGACATAAAAAATACAAGAAGCAAAAGATACTTATTTTAAGATACCCGATCTATCATTGGTCAAATGAAGGAAGTTGAAACAAATGACACTATTTTTGGTGATTTTAGATTTGCAGTGCGTGCAGATGAGGACCAGTGAATCGAAGTAAGGTCGAATGATATGGGCTTAGTCGAGATTAGGGGTTAAGGATCAATAGATTTGATCAGAATCTGATCCATTAGAGAATCAGATGATGTCATCAGGATGTCGTAAATATAATTAGTTTTAAAAATTAGTATACAATGTAAATTTTCTAAAACATAATAATCTCAAACGTGTATTCATGCACAATTGATATATCCAAAACTACTGTCCACTACTAGTAAATTATTCTACTAAATATTATATTACATGATAGAAAATGAATCATTAATTGAATCTAAATCTTGCTTAATGATTGGTAGCACAACTTCAATCACATTTTGCCATGAATAACATGCCTCTACATCATCACATATCATCAAAATTTTCTAGAATAGAAAAAAATTGAAAAAGTTTCTAGAAATGTTAAAAAAAATTAAAAGACAAAGATGTGCTAAGTTATATATTAAAAAAATCCAACTTTATAGTCAAGATACAAGTTTTGCAAATATTATCAGTAACAAAAATTATTAGGAAACACAATTTTTTAGTAAAATAAGTTAAACAAAGAGATTTATGCTTCCAAAACGTGTTTCTTTTTGCCACAACATCAAGAATACTAACAGCAAGGGGTATTTATTTTAGAATACCTAATCTGCCATTAGTTGAAAGATGAAAGTTGATACAAATGACACTATTTTTGTTTATTTTAGATTTACGATGCATGTGAACGAGGATCAATGAGCCGGATTAAGATCGAATGTGGGAAGAGTTGGAAGTGGTCGGGACTTAATCCCACAATTTTACTCCGATATTTAAATAAGAAGTTATAAAAAATTATATAGAATAAGTAGGATTGCATATTTTTCAAGTGAAGAAGTTGTTGGTATTTATACAAGGATAGATATGTAGAAAATAATGAGATCTAATTGTAGTCTGATTTCATAGATTAAGATATGATTGCAATGTCAATAATAGGGATAAATTGTAAGGTGGTTAAATATCATTTTAATCATACTAGTCACCAACTATATTTTGAAACTCAAACTAGGTAGGAACACGGTCGAGTTCAGGTATTAGAGTTCAATGCGTTTCATTGGGGTCGGACCCAATCAAGGATCGGATGATGTTATCAAGATGTCATAAATATAATTAATTTTAAAAATTAATATACAATAAAAATTTCTAAAAGCATAATAATTTCAACGTGTGTTCATGTACGTTTGATGTATCTAAAAGTATTACCCACTATAAGTAAAATATTATGCACAATATTATTTTATAAGATAGAAACTAAAGTTATTAGCTGAATCTGATTGTTGATTAATGACCGGTGGCACAACTCTAGACTCATTTAGCCATGAATGACATTCCAGTACATCATCACATATCACAAAAAGTTTCTAGAAACAAAAAGAAAAAATTAGAAAAGTTTCCAAAAATGTAAAAAAATTAAAAGATAAAGATGTACTAAGTTATATATTTAAAAAAAAAATCTAATTTTATATCAAAGATACAAGTTTTACAAACATTATCAATGACAAAAATAGTGAAAAACACAATTTTTTAGAAAAAACAAGTGAAATAAAGAGATTTATGCATCCAAAATCTGCTTCTCTTTACCCACGACATCAAGAATACTAGCAGCAAAAGATACTTATTCTAGGATACTTGATTTGCCATTTGTTAAAAGAAGAAAGTTGAAACAAATGATACTATTTTTGGTGATTTTAGATTTACAATGAGTTTGTTTGGATAAGAGTCTATTTGGATGATTTATTTAATTTAATTACTGTAGCACTTTTTGTGATGTGATGTATGTGAGATAAAAAGGTGATTGAGAAGATAAAAAAGTGATTGGAATTTGTGAAGCAAATTATTTTATCTGAAATAATGCCAATCCAAACAAACCCAATGTGTGCAGACAAGGACTAGTGAGCCAAATTAAGGTCGAATGTCGAACGAGCTGAAAATGGTCGAAACTAAAATTTTCAATTTTACTCCAATATTTAATTTAGAATTTATCGAGAATATAGGATAGGATTGCATACTTTTCAAATGAAAAAGATATTTGTATTTATACTAGGAGAGATATGTAGGAAATTATAAGGTCTAACAATAGTCTGACTTTGTAGGATAAGATATGGCTGCGATATCAATAGTAGGGTTGAATTATTAGGTGGTTGAATGTCACATCAATCATACCAGTCACTAACTATAGTTTGAAAATTAGACCGAGCAGGGACTTGATCGAGATTAGAGTTTAGGGGTCAATGGGTTCGATTGGGGTCAGATCCATTTAAGAACCAGATGATGTTATAAATACAATTAATTTTAAAAATTAATATACAATGTAAAATTTCTAAAAGCGTAATAATTTCAACGTGTGTTCATGCACGTTTGATATATCCAAAGCTACTATCCACTACTTACAAAATATTATAGTAAATATTATATTACATCATAGGAAATAGAGTCATTAGTTAAACTAAGTCTTGCTTAATGACTAGTAGTACAATTTCAACCTCATTTAGCCATGAATGATGTTCCTGTACATCATCACATATCATAAAAAGTTTCTATAAACAATAAGAAAAAATTAAAAAGTTTTCAGAAATATAGAAAAAAAGACAAAGATGTACTAAGTTATATTTTAAAAAAAAATTCAACTTTATAGTAAACATTCAAGTTTTACAAACATTATCAGTAACAAAAATGATTGAAAATGCAATTTTTTAGAAAAGAAAATGAAACAAAGGGATTTATGCATTCAAAACTTGCTTCTTTTTACCCATGACATAAAAAATACTAGAAATAAGTGGTACTTATTCTAGGATAGCTGATCTGCCGTTGGTCAAATGAAGGAAATTGAAATAAATGACACTATTTCTGGTGATTTTAGGTTTGCAGTGCGTGAGGACGAAAACAAACGAGTCGAATTAAGGTTGAATGACAGGAACTCGATCGAGATTAGGGGTTAGAGGTCAATGAGTTCGACCGAGATCGGATCCATTCAAGAACCAAATGATGTTATCATGATGTCATATATATAATTAATTTTAAAAATTAATATACAATGTAAAATTTCTAAAAGTATAACAACGTGTATTGATGCATGTTTGATTTATCCAAAACTACTGTTATTACCGATAAAATATTATACTAAATATTATATTATATGACAGGAAATGGAGTTATTAGTTGAATCTGAGTCTTGCTTAATGGCTAGTAGCACAACTCTAGTTTCATTTATCCATGAATGATGTTTTTGTACATCATTACATGTCATAAAAAAATTTCTAGAAACAGAAAAAAAATTGGAAAGTTTTTAGAAATGTAAAAAAAAATTAAAAGACAAATATGTACTAAATTATAGTTAAAAAATTCAACTTTATTGTAAAGATACAAGTTTTACAAATATTATAAGTAATAAAAATGGTGGAAAACATAATTTTTTAGAAAAACAACGAAACAAAGGGATATTATGCATCCAAAACTTGGTTTTTTGACCCACAGCATCAAGAATACTAGAAGTAAGAGGTACTTATTTTAGAATACCTGATCTATCATTGGTCGAAAAAAAGAAGTTAAAATAAATGACACTATTTTTGGTGATTTTAGATTTATAGTACATGCGAACGAGGACCAGCGAGCCAAATTAAGGTCAAATGCTAGACAAGTTAGAAGTGATCGGGACTAAATCCTCCAATTTTACTCTGATATTGAAATATGAAGTTATCGAGAGTTGTATAGGATAAGTAAGATTGCATACCTTTCAAGTAAAGAAGGTATTGATATTTATACTAGTAGAGATAAGTTGAAAATGATGAGGTCTAATAATAGTTTGATCTCGTAGGATAAGATATGGTTGCGATGTCAATAGTAGGGCTGAATTATAGGGTGGCTAAATGTTAATAGTAGGGCAGAATCAGATCGGGCAGGGAATCGATCGAGGTCAGGAGTTTGTGGTCAATCGGTTTGACCATGGTCAAACCCATTCTATAACCGGCTGACGTCACCATAATGTCATAAAATATAATTAATTTTAAAAATTAACATACAATGTAAAATTTCTAAAAGCATAATAATCTCAATGTTTGTTCATGCTCAATTGATGTTTCTAGAATATTTTACAAGAAAATGTAAATAAAATAATATAATCAAGTAGCAATCTATACAATTTAATGCATATTCAACAAGTTTGGAATTAAATTGGAGGGATTATTTTAAAAATAATAATAGATTTAGGACAGAAGTTATAAATCATAAAATGTTACTAGCTATATTAATAGTTTTCTAACACTAGGAGTCAAATCATAAAATCAAGAAAATTTTGAAACCCTAAAATTGGTTTGAATTCAATGGTGTGGACCTGCGGGGCCCTCAGAGTGAGGTCCAACTGTCAGATTTGACTCACTGAAATGTGGAGTACATACTAGTTATCATAGTGAATGAATTCCTACCTTTTATCCTTGTTTATCTCATCACCTATTTTCTTCCTTTCTTGCCTTGTCCTTTCTTTTCCAGTCGCAGTTTTCTTCTTGTATTTCTCTCATTTTTTTTCTTTTTTACATCTAAATCTTTGCATCTTTTTCTCTATTCACTACAAGAAATCAACTTTTATTATTCATGTTCTTTTTCCCTTTACTTCTCTTCTTTTTTTCTCAATTCTTTTAATCCTAACTTTAGATTGTTCAATATTATGTTGAAAGAGCCATATGTGGTAGTAGCAGTGGATATGCGCTCAAGGATCGAATGCTATATTAAAAGTTTTAGGAGTAAAAATGTTTGAAATTGAATTTTGGAAAACAATCGAGTTTTCCCGGTTGTTTTGGGTTTTCAATCAAACGCAGTTTTGATCAGGTCCTTGTCCACCACAAAACTCAAACATGACATATTTGATGTGGTCCTTGTCCACCGGATTTTTGAACACACTCAAACATGACATGTATCCTATTTTTGATCCAACTGGTTGAACCGATTGGTCCGATATGAGTTTAAAAATATGGGTCACCAGTCACCAGCTACATCGATGACTAGTCGAGACTTTTGATACCTCGGGTAGATGGTCATCTCGAGATGAATTCCTGTCAAAAAGCATCTAGGCTGAGATATTATCTGCACCAGGTTAACCGAGATGCTTTCTCATTCGAGGTAGATGAGGTATTTACACTGAACCCCCTAATTTCGGAAAGGATAAATAGTTCAGAGGACTATCTTTTTCGAGGTTATAACCCGAATTGATCATGGAATACAAGCATAGTGCTACTAAAGAGACAATATGTTAAGATGGAATGACGAATGTTAGCACAGAAAACTAATAGCATTATTTTATAGTGTCACTAAAATTTTAGGAAACATTTGTAGAAAAATAAAAATGTAATCTACGAATGCCAAACCTCCTTTCCATACACAATCAAATGATATCAGAAGTTAGGGTTTTGTAATCTAGAGCAGTTCTTATTTGATCATGCCATCTTGGCTATCTTTAAGAACAGTTACCGGTAATAACTGAAAAAAGAAATTAGGGAAATTTTTTTTTCCAAATGCAGAAATCATTCCTGTAGCAGAAGTAGGATACAAAACTAACGCATGAAACGGTCTCCAAAGCTCAAGCACCTGGTGTTAAAGTCAAAGTTATCCAAATAACCTTAATTAAAAATTATATAATAAGTATCTAAGAGGACAAATAAGTAATTCTGAAATGAATTCCCATCAAAGAGCATTTAGCCCGAGATATCCTCTACACCAGATTAATCGAGATGCTTTCTCATTTGAGATAGATGAGGTATTGACACTGAGCCCCCTAATTCCGGAAAGAATAAATAGTTCAGAGAACTATCTTTTTGAGGTTATAACCCGAAATGATCATGGAATACGCATGGAAAATCATAATTCTGCTAAAGAGACAATATGACAACGTGGAATGACAAATATGTCCCTCTTCTAAAAGGTGTTAGATAAACTGTTAGTCATTTATGAGGGGTGAGAGTCGAGCACTTCAAGATTCAAAAAGTCTACATTTTCACCTTCCTTAACACCTATAAATAGGGGGTAATTTAATGCATGACCCATTTTCACCGTACAATCAAATTGTAATTTTCATCTAAGATAATCAAACGAGGTGCTTTGACATCTCCATCCTTGCCGAGGACTCTATGAAATAGTATGCCATATTTTGTTGCAATAGTTATGGTTAAAATAGCAACAACTTGCAAGGAAAGAGTGAGTCGAGTTTTTCTGAGAAAAAGAGGCCTAACCCTATAGAAGAGGAGACAACGTATACAAATCAAACTTCCAGTTCAGGAGAGGAGTCTGTAGAAGAATCCAAAATAGAGAGGGTAGAAGGATTATCCCGGTCCACCAAGAAGTTAAAGGCATTGTATAATGACGCTTTTGGTTTCGAGATGCCTCAAGGCATTGGGATAGTTGTGCCTAAAACCCCTCTTAACCTCGACCTGGTTGGCTTTAGCAAACTTCCCTTATTCAGAAGCACGATTAAGGAGGCTGGGTCGAAAGTCTTGTTATGAGCCTACCTGCTCTGCCAAGATTACAATACATATTGGCAGAGTCGAATCAATTAGTGGCCATTTCACCCAAGGACCAAGTGGCAATATATGCTGACCATTTCCAATTCCTCTGAAGGGAAGCACAATCAAGGAGGCCGACTTGAGAGTCTGGTTATGAGCCTACCCATTTTACCGAGATTACAATATATATTGGGTAGAACTGAATCATTCAGTGCCCATTCCATCCTAGGACCAAGTGACAATATATGCTGAGCAGTTCCAATTCCTCTGAGACAACCTTCAGTACTAAGGAACTCGGATTACCTAGTTGACTCTGAATGCCATCCAAATCTTGGTAGGGTTCAAGATGTTATACCGAGAATAAGGCGTGGTTCCCATGGTTAATCTCTTCCAAAGGTTCTATATAACTAAGAGTGGTGGAAATGAGAAGAGGTGAATGTAATTTGGCACCCAATCCAAGAATATCGAGAAGTTAGTTGTGGATGCCCTGACTTCCATTAAAGATAGACAAATAATTTTGCTTTTGTACCACATGAGAACTTTCTTACGGAATTTTGGTGGAGATCACATAATGCACCAGGCGACCCATCTCTAGGACTCGTGGAAAAGTAAAATTTTTAGAAGATAAAATAGTCAGGTCTCAAGATAAATAGTCGGTTCTTCCCTGAGGCAGTTCTAGTGGATAGGGGCATCAGCCAAACTTTGATTAGCCTCAACAAATCTCCCTATTATTTTTCTAGTTTTGGCAGTACTTGTAATTTTTTTTTCATTAAGTAATTTTGTAATTATTCCTATTGCTAAGTAATAATTTGTCTTTTCTTTACAGTGGTGAAGGTATTTGACTTGATCATCTCGTGGGCTAAAATAGTAGTTAAAAAGCAGAAATGCAAGCTTCTAATGCATATTCTGGAGCGGGAAAGAATTAGAAGAGTGTCTCAACCACTGCCAACTTTAGCACATCATATATCTATTCCTAAGGGCATTGCTACCTGAAGTTTCACTATTATCTTGGTTGGGCATAAGAAGGAGAAGCTTCTCCACTCCTATCCTCTAGTTATTGTTGGGTCATCTCTGCGGAATAGACATCTTACCCCTTTTCTGAAGCCTTCCAGTCCTGAGATAAGGCACCTTGAGGAGTACTTTGGCTCATCTTGGCAACTTACCATCAATGACCGATGCCAAGATCTAGGTCAATCTCGGGAATTGCTCCTTAACTCGGTACTGCCATAAGATGTTGATTGGTCCCGAGCTGATTGACCACCTGGCCATTGTTTGGGTCTCGTCCAACATCTTTGTAGCCAACATGATTCAATGGTTTGGTGGTCATGTAGGATGCCTAACAGTCAACTGCACCTCTCCTAAAGAAGGTGAAGGTTTTAGAGACGGAGCTGGAAGTGGTCAAAGCTGAAAGCGACCATGCTATTATCGAGGCCAACTCCTTAAGGATGACCTATAAGGAATAGCAAAAAAGACTTCAAGAGGAGAGAACGGCCAATGAGATAACCTTGGAGAAGGCTTGGATCTCAGTGGTAGAGGCCTTCTTGAAATCCAAAAATTTTAATAAAGACTTGGTGAGCTGACTACCTCGAGCTTTATGTTTGGCTTCACTACAATTATCAATAAGGTCGACCATCTGCTGTCTGAGGAGGAATTTGAAAGGATCAAAACCAACACCAACTACAATGAGGATGCCAAAGAGTTGTGTGATTGGATGGCAGCTGGTATCTCTCATGCTATTGACCTCTTCTCTTGTCAATTGTCTTTGTAGCAAGTTCTTCTCCCCCTTTCTCTTCCTACCTCTAACAGCCTAGCCTAATTGCCCAACTCCACCTGGCACAGCCTTTCGCAACCGATAATTTGCCCTGTAGGTACTGAGCAATGGCTAGTTTTGATTGTGTACAAATGTTAATTCTGTGAAGAAATTCATTTTGCAGTATCATGTTTGCTAAATTCTTTCTACATTTTCACATTTTTAGATGATTAATTATGGAGTATGTGCATAGTGTTCTGATTTTATCTAAATTTTGCTATGTTAGGCTGATTTTATGGAAAAGGACACTACTGACTGTCATGAACAATTTAGATGAAGGTAGCCTCTACAAAATGGAGACAGATAGAATAAATAATAGCATACTTGCATTAAAAAGCATTTATGGCCTGAGGTTCCTAAATTGTTGAAGTATTTATCCTTTAGTTCTCTATATCTTAAACCATCTGCTATTGGTAATATAACTATGACTATGAATTTCCAGTTTTTACATACATCATATCGTTGTTTACAAACTACATAGCGATAAAGTTGCAGATATTAGTAGATGAGAAACCATAACTGCATATGAAATTTATTGGAACGTGTTCTATTGCTTGACTTCAAATTTTCAGATATTTTCACCTTGAGCAGCTACATCTGGATTAAGTTTTCTATAGTTAAATATCTATAACATTAGCTATTATAATTTATGATGGAACCAGAACGGTTGCTTTAAGAGAGACTTTGGAGTGAACATATGAGTTTTTCAAATTATTGTGGTAGGGAAAAGTTTAATTTTCGAGGACACTTCTAAAAATTTTCAAATCTTTAAGGGGAAAAACCATGGATTTCTAGGACTTGGGGTGCATTGGCCCCTGCCTGCCTCCCCTTAGTTCTCGTGTTAAGTGTAATTTGTATATTTACAATTTTGAGTATGCATATGCTTACAATTGCTTAAAGCCGGGAATCTAGTGGTAATGAATCTGTGCCTCTTTTTGGAAGATAAATTTGGAAGTGCATATACTTAAATGTCTTATGTTGTTTTGTGAAAATTCTAGGTGTATAATCGATTTACATTCTATAGGATGAAAGTCTCAATTCATTCTTTTGTCAGTTGTTACGGGCTCTGTGGCTTTTTAGGAAGCAAGATCATGCCATAGTGCTTGAGCTAAACCAAAGTCTTAGTTAGGTGAACGAGATGTTGATAGTGCTCTTTTCAAGAGATATATCTACAGTGACTTTTTTTGTCGATGTGTTTTAATTTCTTGAAACCATTTTCTTTGGAAAGATAATTGAGCATTTTTTCTATTGTTGGAAAAGATAATAGGTTGTTGACATAATATTGTAGTTGGAGATGACTGCTGATTAAGTGTGAATTCAGTTGATTTGCACTCTTCAGAAGTTTATCACAAGGTTGAACTTATTCATTTGGTCCTATCTGGTACACAGTATCACAACAAATGGCTTCTAAAGGTAAAAGTTTTATAGGTAAAATGAAAAAATTTCATCTTCACATTAATTGTTAAAGATACTCAATGAAAGACGTGTCCAGATTATGGTATGTTATCCATTATAAGATCTAATTCAATATTTTTAATTTTTTTTCCGTTTGTGGTTTACCCTTTCTAAATTTTGTATCTGGTCCCTTCCATAAACTTTCTTTGAATCTATATTGAAAAATTTTAGGTTAACAATGTAGTTGTTGTGAGCAAGTATACGAGTCCACATCAGTGTCAAAGGAAGGGGGATTTCAAAATAGCAATCAAAAGTCCCTCACCTTAGGAAGTCTAAATAATTTACTATTTTCTATTTGTGGTTGCAAACTTATAGCATCCTATTATTTTGTGATAGGTGAAAAAGAAATAGCTTGTTATATTTCTTCTGATATAATTATTAGGAATGCGTATGTGTTACACTGATGAATCATGTTGATTTGCTTCAAGGTTAGATTGCCATGCTGATGCCTCATGAAGAAGCTTCCAATTCCTTGAAGCAGTGTGAGTTCCCTTCTTCAGAAATATATGTTATGGGAATTAACAATATGGCTCTGCAAACACAGCTGAAGTATCATTCATTTATGTGTGAGGAGTTTGAGCATCCACATATGGCAAGGTTATCTCATGCGGAATTCTACTGATTGCCCAAATTCTTGGTAAAATGCTCTTGTCCTTTACCTGCTTCTATTAAAGCCAAAATCCACGCTTTAGGATTGTCTTAGACCTGCTCAAAGGTCAGCATGGTGTTAAAATCATCAATCTTATCCTAGAGCTGTTGAAATCAGTGCCTTTGTGTCTTGATAGAGAACTTTGATCCCTCTATTCTTTAAGGGCAAAGTGAACAATCCAAAGGTAAGAGCCGCTATGAGATTGCAATGGTTATGGTTGACATGAGTATGGAAGCAAGCGTTGAGTGCACATGGTGGGGTTAAGGTATTAACACGGGACCAATTAACAATGATGAGCAGAAACATCTACGGGTACCAGATTATGCTTGTGCATATTAAAAATGTGATATCCAAGATCACTAAGAACGAAAACAGTCCAATGATAGAATACATAACAATTCAGCTGCTGAGCTTCAAGGCAAATCAGCAAAACTAGCTGTCGGATTTAAAATACACAACAAAAGTAGTGTAAGGTATGCTGAGGCTAATTCTTAGGTTGAAGAGCCTATTTATTCTGCTTTGAATCCAAGATACCTCCACAAGTAGAAATGATCGTGCACTATGTTGAGTTGACAATGCGAGTGTTGATAACATTTTGAAGTTGTTAAATGTGGATGCATTTGGCATGATAGGCAGTACTTCTATTGTACATCAGTTGCAATATCCCAGGCACTCCTAGGCTAATTGGTTGATGTTTGAAATTTTTTTGTTTTGTTTTGTTTGGCATCACATCATTTGGTATTGAATCCGTTGACAAGAAACCGAGTATCTCATACTGTAGTATCATCCAATAATTGATTGTTTTTTGAAATGTAGTGACAATCACTTGTTTGTTCTTATTTAGTTCTAGCATCACTTGTAACTTCTTGAAACATTTGTAATTGGCTACAGGCAGTTAACTTGGTTTACTAGCATCCTATAGGATGATGGACACTAGTGCATTATTTCTCATAGTATTTGATGTATCAAAAGCACTTGATGTTTGCATTTCTTTTTAGAAATTAAGTTAGTGAGTCTTACAAAAGGAAATTTCTGAAGTACATGTAATCTGCTTTTAGTTACTAAATTGCAAGAATGGTTTCTTCTTATCGTGGAGCTGGTTGTTGTTGTGAAATTGGAGGACTAGGATGATATTGTTGCTAGTGAAATTTCGGTGGCCTTGCAATATAACTAAAATTCAGATGATCCTTCCACCCTGGATTGTAGGTGTTTGAATAAGGATCATAGTGCCTTTGAGGTGGATCAGGAAATCCCTCATCTGTATTCGCATATTCACTCAAATCATCCTATAGTGTAGGGCACATGTCAGTTGGATGATCTGAAACATAGTAATTCTATATGTTTTATCCTATTGTACCTGTCCTACAACTAATTTTTCCACCAAAGAGGTTAGAGAATCTAATTTTTGTTCAATAGAAGAAGTACTTACCTCATTGACTTTTCTAGGGACATATTCCTATCTATCACCAAATTGTTGACCATTGACTACCATACTTGAAATTAGTTTCCTTGCTTCCATTGGCGTTTTATTTACCAATACTCCTCCACTAGCAGCATCAATAATTTTCCTATCTGTTACTGATAATTCCTTATAAAAATATTGAATGAGAAGTTGGTCAGGAATTTGATGGTAAGGGCAACTTGCACATAACTGTTTGAACCTTTTCAATACTCGTGCAAAGCCTTTTCATTGAATTGTCTAATCCCACAAATATCTTTCCTGATGCTTGTAGCTTGGGAAGCAAGGAAGAATTTTTTAAGAAACTGTGTTTTCATCTGAGTCCAGGTGGTGATTGATCTAGATGGTAAATAACATACCAGTCCTTTGCTTTATCAGCTAAAGAAAATGGAAAGACTTTTTTTTTTTTAGGGATGTCCCGCAGGGAGTGGATCCCGCAGACTATTCCCACCCTCCACAACTTGCTGGCAGCAAGGTTCAAACCAGGGACCTAAGGCTCCATCTTCAGCAACCTCAACCGCCAGACCAAGCCCCGAAGGGCGGAAAGACTTAATTTTATTTGCTACTCTGTGACTCCTTGGAGCTTTATGGTCAAGCATACCACATGAAATTCCTTGAAGTGCTTGTAATGATCTTCACCTAGAAATCCATGAAAAGAAGGAAGTAAGTGAATTAAACCAGATTTTAACTCAAATGGTACATCTAAAGTAGAATATCTGATGCAAAAATGTTGTTGATTTAAATTAGCTGTAGCTAATTCTCTCAATTCTCTCGTTTGCCATGCTTTTAATCTTCTCTGTAGATTCACTGGAAGATTCAACTAAGCCAGATGCCAGTTTTAGCCCAGGGAATGAAGATGATAGCTTTGCTCATTGCTTAGTTTCCCTTTCCAATCTACGCGCTGTCTACTCTATCTTAAGATTGTATTGTAATTCACCTGTATGAGAAGATCGAAACATAATCTAGCAACAAAATAAAAAGAAAATAAAAATGAAAATCCAAAGAAAATAAATCAACAAAGGTACCAATCCCCCGCGATGGCGACAAAATTTGTTGACTGTCAAATCAACAAATATAAAAATATCTACACCAAAAATATAAATTCAATAGTAGTAAGAAGGGTAGTATCCTCAGGGATTGGGTGATTTATTTTATTTAAAAAACAATGACAATAAAATAAGATGGGGGATATTGGAAAAATTAATCTAAGTAATTTAATCGACAAAAAATAATGATGCAAAATTAAATAAAAATAAACCAATATGAAAAAAGTCTCTAGTCAAAGGTTAATCGCCACTTTGGTTCATTTACTGATCATCTATGAAAAGAAATAAATCATTTATTTATAAACAAACCGGTTATGGTTGTAAACAAACTCTAACAACCAGCCTCTTCGTACTTCTTCGATAACCACAACAAACTCTGTGATTATTTCCTTTACCAATTAAACAATCCTAATCAAACTCTTAGGATTTAATTTATTAATAGTATTAATTATTAGAAAGACTACCAACCTTAACCAACAAACACATAAGATCAGTTCATTTAAACTAGATTGTATATTCCCATGCTAATAATCCGAAAGTTTCTACTACGATTAAATTATATCACTCGCCACAGATACTAAAACTATCAAACAATTACAGATTTGATTTTTTTAGATGACAGTAGATTATTCTAACAATTAAATAGTGATCAAGTATTTAACCGTAGAAAATAATCGTATCAATAACAAACATAGAATATATAAATCTTCATAAATAAATGTAACCATAAGAACAAATTAAATCTCACAGTATTCATCGAACCAAAATTTTGATTATCCTTTGACTAGAACAGGGATTTAACCATGCCTAATGGTTGAATTACAGCCAAAGACATGATTAGGGTTTGTTATGGTAAAGGAAAGAAAGAAAAGAAAGTATCTTCTACTTTATTCTAATGAAGGATAAGCTAAAGCCAAAAAAGTCAGTATTTTGCTCCTGACTTGTGCTGTACTAATCATTTTTAAAAGTCACTATCATCCTCTAGTAATACTTGCCTCCTTGTTCTCAAAAGGATGAGAATTTTTTATCTATAATACTACCAATAATCCTAAATAAAAATAAAAGATATTATTCCTAAAAATTAATCAATATGCAACTTCAAAAAGGAAATAAATCTCTTGATCAGTAGAAAAAAATTGAGCAGGGCCCATTTCCAATCTCGAGTTGTCCACACTTCACAACAGGTTAAGACGTGATCGCATCATGTAAAGTATGGTATTTTGGAAATTCAGCTTTTAATACTCTTTTTACTCCCTTTTCACAATAAATTCCTAGAAATAACACCAAAAATCAAATATGAGTAAAATCAAGCAATTAATACCATATTTTGGCAAAATAAAAGGGAAAAATATATACAAATTAGTGTACAATTAACCATCTAACACCTTCACAAATTTTTTTCTTTCCTGCTTGAATTTTCTTAGCCTGCTTAGTGTCGAGCTTGATCAAACACCACTATGACAATCAACAATTTGGCAAGATTTTTTTCCCTAATCAGTGCACAACACCAACAATCTCAACAGAATCCCTCTTTTTAGACTTCAATCTAATTAGGATCACTTTTCCCTAATTCCAACTAATGAACGAGTACTCTAAGACTAACTTTCACAGCCCAATTTTTCAATACACGAGTACTCTAGCATAATCTCTACACCCTTCTATGGTATAGGCATCTCTATCACAAACTCTACACATCCTTCAGACACCACAGATACCCTAAGATCAAACTCTTGAACCTAGAGTTCTGATACCACTTGTTAGGATAAAAAATCATGCAGCGGAAGAAACGTGAAATCTTCACAAATAATAAAGAATAAGAAAGGCACGGGACGAAACAAAATATTTTGCTTCAATTCAACTACAAACTTAGGATTCCAAGTCCTTAAATAGAGAAATATAACCACAAATCCTATTCTAATTATAATACCAAAACATGACTCAACTCTATTTCCTAAACCAACTATGACACCAAATCTAATATAATTACCAAATAACAAATCAATTTCTAAAACTATTAAAATTCTAAATATGCTTGATTTAAAATATATCAACAAATTGCATATGTCCCCACGTCTATGATTAGTTAAGGGATAATTTCAGAAACGTCCTGTAAGGTTTGTAGCAATATTACTTGGTACCTATGAATTTTGAGAAATCTCACCTACTTCCCTTAATTTTAACATTCTGTATCATGATCAACCCAATTCGAAACATTATCAAGAAACTCATATTTGGATATAGCAAATATTTTCATGCCAAAATTGCCCTTGTATTATCCTACTATTTTTCCAAAAGTGAAGATATATTATTGAAAGCATGAAAATAAAGACAAATGGTGTGAAAGCATAGTTCTACTAGAATAAATTATATCAGTAGGTGTTTTTAATGTACAAAAGATTATTATTTAAAAGTATGTTTAAGATGCTTCAAGTTAAAAAATTATTTCATTCACTATTAGGTGCTTTCGTTAATTTGAGGAGTTTTAAAAATTTAAGAATTTTGCACTTTCTAAATTGTTTTGTATAAACTGATGACTTGAATATTAGAAATAGGCACAATATATAAAATTATATTTACAAACTCATTTGAGGTATTTTCAAAAACGTAAAAATAACTTTCTTTATTACAAAATATTTTTGAATGAATTTAGAATTTTATAAATTATTTAGAATTTTTTTAATGCTCTAACTTTTTGTCCAAATTGATAACTTGAAAACAAGAGAATGATAAATTATTAACAATACATTTAGAAACTTATTTGATGTATTTTCACTATGCAACATGTTATTTTTTACAAATTATAGAAAAAAATTTCTTTTGCATTTCTTGTCTAAACTGATGACTTCAAAAATTGCAAATGATCTTTCAACCTAATTAATATGTTGTAATTCTTAAGCATTTAATTTGGTTTGTTATGAAAAATTAAGGTCCACAAGAAAAGGACAATTTTGAAATAGAAATGTTTTATCTCTCTCAAAATGAGTTTTCAAATCACATCTTTTGAAATGGGTTGATAAAGTTATAAGAAGTTAAAAATAAGGGTGGTAGATGAGATTTCTTAAAATTTAAGAGTGCAAAATGATATTGTCATAAACCTCAGGGGAGGTTTTTGAAATTATCCCATTAGTTAATTACGACGACTATTTCTTTGGCTTTGCAATTAGAGATTCATGCTCGTCTCCATGATAGTATTTTGACAAAGGAGATTTGGAACTATATGAACAAATTAATGTTAAGAGTGTGACATTTTTTTAACGTAGTTCAATTTCCCGACCTCTACCCTCAAAACGGCCTTTGAATTGTGCTTTCTCCTATTTTGAAAAGCTAACAAGAAAACGGTCAACAAGGCATCGGTTGATAATAGTAAAATCTAAAATCTGAATTCTAAAACCTAAAAATTAATTACTGAAAACATTACATTGCTGAATTGATGAAGTTATATCTGTTTGATAGCTAAGTGCATTTAAGCATTGAATTGAAATATCACACAAGTACAGGAACTTTATTGTTAAGAAAATTGTCTTTATTTGTGTATTGGTGAAAAAGAAAAGTATACGTGGGAGAGAGAAAACATTGAAATAATTGAGAGGTGGTCTTTAAGTATGCTTATTTGAGTGTGAGAATGTGTATATTTAAAGAGAAAAAGAGAAAAAATGTACTTTATACGATATCATATATAAGAGTGTATTGTGTATATGAGAAGGATAATATATGTAGCCAATTCAGAAAATTTAGTGAAATTTTTTCGCTTAAAATTTTGAATGAATGCGGGATGTATTAAATGGTAAGACATTTCCATTATCAAACATGCTAAATTTAAAAAATTCTCATTAAATTACTTTTCAACAGATCCAAAATCTAGTTTGTACACGAATTCCCTGAATCCAACCATAGTTTGTGCCTGCGTGTGTGTGCTCGTCGGGTGCACTGATGATCATGGGAGAAATTGTCCTTCCCAGTTTTGATTTGACCACTACAAGCATACTCATACTCAAACATTGAACTCAAAATGAGGGGGCAGGGGAGAAATTGTCAGTGCATTTGACAAAATTGTCAGTGATTTTTATAAGTTTAATTTGACAAAACAAGCTTTTATCTATATATTTTTATTGCATTTTTCATTACTATTCAAGGATCTACTTCATCTCCCACCGCTGGTTCATTCCCAGGGATGTTCCAAGGACTCGAGTCAATCGATCAGAAAAGTAAACAATGCTAGCATGATTTGTTGGGAAAAAAGGAAATCTATTAAATGTCTAGTTAGAAATTAACAAGGACCAAAGTCCGGAAGACTCCAGCAACTAAGTTTCCTGAACTTGTAATTTCTTTACTACTTTTTGCCAAAATTGATCATAAAATGAAATGCTCGTACAAATAAATGATAGTCAAATAAGAGTTTAGCAACAAATAGGGACCATAGACAAAGAACAACTGCAATTTCCGGTAGCAAGTTGCTGGCATTTTACCAAAGAACATATGTGCAATAAATGATAAACTCAACTTTCAACAACTGACTGAACACATTAACTTCGTGCATAAGCTGTGAATGAGGCATTTCAATACTTTAAAGGGGTAAGAAAAAAAGGGTTTCTACTTCTCCTAGCAAAGCTTTCTTTAACAAATCCATTTAAACAGACTTTCAAACTACATAGTGGATGTATTATGTTGAATTGATTGCCAATTTAAGAATTTGAAAATCATTCTCATACTCAATTGGAGCTGCTACTATTTCTACTGATTGGCAAAAACCATATCAGAGAAGAAAAAAACCTGGCTCAAGTTCTACTCGTCTAAATCTGGTGGTACTTAACTTGTTATAGCAGTTACCAACAAACTAAAATACAAATAATAATAATAATAATAAATATCCATTAGCGACTTCAAAATTTAAATCAACTACAATCCAAAAAATAAAAGCTGAAGAAATTAGGCCGATTCAACACTTCTAGAAAAATTTTGGTCATCCTACCCAATATTCCATGAGTAAGCTGAAGAAATTAGGCCGATTCAAGCTTTCCATGAAAAGACAACCACACCACACCTCATTAAACCAAGTTACAATCATAATTTTTCTTTCACAAGTTACAATCATAATTGAGGGCTATAAAAGAATTACATGAGCAATATTTTTGTCATCACGCAAAATCAACCTCGGCAACCGTTTGTGCCGGTTGTATTCATTTTTCACTGCGCGTAACTTCCATTGCACACGATATAACTTACTTTATACATGACGTAATTTTTCAACACTTTTTTGTGAACCCCACACATGACATGAAAATCGAATTACATGCTATAATTTGAGCCGCACACATTTTTTAGGCCACATCGTAACGGTTAACCTTCAGGAACGGTTGTCACTGTCCTGCCCCATTTCCATCAACCTCACACTTACCAGCCAGCTGGCCACATACAACCATTCATGCCACCAAATACCATAAAAGTCCATAATCTTGTCATCCAATCAGAAGAGAAATAAGAGGACTAAACCAATCCCAATTGAAAATTCCCTCTTAGATTAGTCAAGATAGAAGACACTACAAACAGTAAGGTTGTCACATCATCAGTGACAAGGAAAGGCAAAACACGGTTCATCAATAATTGAAATGACTATTCAGGGCTTCGGATAATTAAAAAAATAAAGTAAAACTGAATATAATAATTGGGGCAGCTCGTGGGAAGAAACTGGACGGATCTCATAAATCATTTATAAAGAATTCCCAAAAAAAAAAATGTCAATTATTACATTTCCTCGTTGAGTTCATAAAGTTGGTCTGAAGTGTTTATTGTCTTCTACCTATGAGCCTTCAGATAAGACGCTTAATTTCTCCTGCAAAAGATTCTGCAATAATCTTAAAATAGTCAAAACAGCCAAAAGAAAAATAGTAAAGAAATGAAACTACTGGCCCCGGATATCCATTCAATCATTCATACATGAAAATTGGAGTGAAACACCAAATTCCTCTCCCTCTTGCTTCTTGATCATGGAGATTCTATTGAGTGTTCTGATTCTGATCTTCTCCATCTCGATTGCTCTAATACTATACCTCCAGCGAAAGGAGAACAAACAGCCTCCAAGTCCACCAGCCCTTCCAATTGTAGGCCATCTCCACCTCTTGAGAAATACTGCTCCTCACTTGGCATTTCATAAGCTCTCCATCAAGTACGGCCCCGTGGTTTCCCTTCGTTTTGGGATTCGCCGCATCCTTGTTGTGTCTTCTCCATCACTTGCAGAGGAATGCTTTTCCAAGACTAATGATATCGTCTTTGCAAACCGACCTGAGTCCATTTCCAGTAAGCACCTTGGCTATAACCACACAACTCTTGTTTTCTCCCCGTACGGAGATCACTGGCGTAACTTACGCCGACTGACCGCCATCCATATCTTTTCTTCAATCAGTCTCCTCCAGTCCTCCTCAATTTGGACAAATGAAATGCGTTTTATTGTCAAAAAACTGTTCTCAAGTTGCTCTGATGAGAAAAGTTGGAAAGTTGTGGACCTGAATTCTTTGTTCTTGGAACTGGTTTTCAATGTGGTAATGAAAATGATTGCTGGCAAAAGATGGCCATCCGATCAGTCAGATGATGCATTTAAGCCGAGTGTTTTCTCGGATATTTGTGATTATATTCCAATTTTAAGGTGGATTGGTTTTAGAGGGCAGGAGAAGAGTTCGATTAACTTGCAGAGAAAAAGAGACAAATTTCTGCAGGATCTGATTGAAGAAACTCGGAAAAGGAATGGTGAAGATGTTTCATGTTCAACTAAAACAAAAGAAATTATTCAAGCGTTGTTGTCTCTACAAGATGCTGATCCTGAATACTACACAAATGAAACTATCAAAGGAATAATGCAAGTAAGTCTCTTTTTGAGTCTTTTCTTTTCAAAGGATATATCCCTCTACCAGCGCCTTTTTATTATATATATATGTGTGTATATATATATATATATATATATATATATATGTATATGTAGTTCTAGGTAGGGCTGCAAACGAGTCGAGTCGAGTCGAGTTTTGAGCTAATCGAATCGAGTCTCGACTAAATTTTACCAAGCTTGAGCTCGAGCTCGAACTCGACGAGCCAGCAATTTTCGAGCTCGAGTTCGAAAAAAATAAAAAAATAATAATTATTTTATTTTTAAAAAAATAAATAAAATAATATTTTTTTCTTAATAAATAATAAAATATTAAGGATATATACGTAATTTTACTATGAAAATAAAAAATAAAAAAATATATATAATATACATAATTTTATTATTAAATAAAAAATAAAAAATATATATATACTCAAGTTCGCGAGCCGGCTCGCGAGCTAACGAGCTTAATATTCTGAGCTCGAGTTCGAGCTCGAGTTTGACTGGAGCCGGCTCGAGCTCGACTCGAGCAGCTCGCGAACGGCTCGATTCGTTTGCAGTCCTAGTTCTAGGTTGCCCCATACTATTTAGGGCACAGGTTCAATGTGCACTAGAGGCGAAAATTGAGCATTTGAGATGAAATTCAACAACTTCGGACTTTGCTGTCGACTCCTAGGTCCTTGGAATGGAGGGCTAAATGGAAATTTAGTGGAATCACTGAATAGCCTTCTATTTTATAATGGCCTATACAGTGTCCCCGCTGGTGTTGCCTTATCAGGGCGGCTGAGATCAAATTTTTCTTGGTTAAATACAAAAGACTCCCTTATAGTTTAATTGAATGTTAAACTTAATTCTCTATAGTCCAAAAGCTTACAATTTAGTTTCTCGTAGTTTGTGAGCTTTTGAAATACCTACAAGATTCATGATTAAATACTTTCCAGTCAAGAACACTTGACAAACCACTGCAAAATTTAAAACTACAACACTTTCAATTCAAATTGAGGGACAGTT
Source organism: Coffea arabica (assembly GCF_036785885.1). NCBI lineage: Eukaryota > Viridiplantae > Streptophyta > Magnoliopsida > Gentianales > Rubiaceae > Coffea > Coffea arabica. The sequence continues at coordinate 7,442,858 of NC_092310.1, forward strand.
ATGAAACGAGTAATTCTCTGTTCAGTCAAATAATCATTTTTAAACTATGTGAAAATTTAAAAATTACTAATAAAATGGATTGGAGCTATGATGTATAATCTTGGCAACCAACTATTGTAAAGGCCAGGACTTCAACTGCTGAGGTTCCTAATAAATATATATACCTTGGTGTTAGCTCTAAAAACCTGGCCCCTTGAAGGTTTCCAGGACTGAGTTTTGATGCACAAGGGGCTGCCTAAGTTGGCATGTTAAAAACATTTCTTTTTGTGTGATAACATGTAAAACTACTAGGTTTTTTTTTTTTTTTTTGTAAGTCTAACAATCTAGATTTTGATAAACAATATGGATAGTTGATTGGTATTATAATGTAATTTTCCATAATAGAGGGAAATGAAGGTCATTTTGTAATTAATCTTGTAATGTAGAAACATCCCGTGATACGTCTTATATGATCAGAAAAGTCTCAATGTACAAAGTTGATCTTCACTGATGAATAATAAAAGCAATTCTGTTTCTAAAATTAGATAATTTTTCCTTGGAAGTGGAACTAACAATTACTATTATTTCTGAGCATTTATTTCGAGTTTGCTTTGATTTTGACTAAACTTCAGTTTGTTTGTCTAGATTATGTTTACAGCAGGAACACACACTTCAGCTTTTACCATGGAGCGCGCAATGTCATGTCTGTTAAACCATCCTGACATATTACAGAAAGCAAAGAATGAAATCGACGACCAAGTCACATACTCTGGGCGTTTGCTGGAGGATTCAGATCTCTCCAAATTGCCATATTTACGTTGTATAATTAACGAAACACTTAGAATTTTTCCTCCTGCACCAACTCTTGTACCACATTATTCATCTGAAGATTGCATCATTGGAGGCTACAAAGTTGCTAAGGATACAACTCTGTTTGTTAATGCGTGGGCCATTCACAGAGACCCCAACTTATGGGAAGAGCCAAGCGAGTTCAAGCCAGAAAGGTTCGAGGGTTTGGATGAAGGATTTAAATTTCTTCCATTTGGAAAAGGGAGGAGGGCTTGTCCAGGGGCTGCAATGGCTATGAGATTGGTTGGATTGGCGGTGGGCACGTTGGTTCAATGCTTTGAGTGGGAAAGTGCAGAATCTCAAATGGTGGAGTTTGATGAAAAATCTGGCGTCACTTTGGGCAAGACCAAGCCTTTGGAGGCATTGTACAAGCCACGCCTTTCCATGATCAGCTTAGTTTCTCAGCTTTGAGTTTATATAATAATTTGTTTTTAAGGTAAAACAGAGACAAATTTAATACTTTATCTTTTTTTTTCAGAAACGATAAAAATTTTATTTCTAATAATAAGGAAATAACGATACATTGTATGAGCAAGGGCTCAAACTTAGACTTTACAAAAGTGGACCAGGCCACTGAGGAGCTTTGAATTCCTCATCAAAGTATATGCATAGCTAATCTACTCAGTTTTGCACTGAGTCTATTCATTTCAACAGGCAAGCTATCAAATGAGCATTTCCTAAACATTGAGCTAAGATCTTTTATATCCTCCAAGTGAGTTGCCAGCCTTAAGTTGCTAGAAGCTTGATACCTTATCATATTTAGGACCTGAGTGCATGGCGTTTGGATCTTGATATACTGCCACCCTTTCTCCTTTAGCTTACAAAGTGCCAATTTAATGGCCAAAAAAATGGTCCAGCACTACTGACCCAGTGCTTCTCTCCTTTAGTATCCAAGCTGCACATTTCTGGCTCATGTTGTTTTCTGCTGTAACTCCAATTCCCATATTTTGACCTTCTACATGTTGTCCCACCTCAACACTAATGTTCAGCAGGTTATCATCCTCCCCCACCCTTTCCTCCTCATCTTGTGCTATTTCTGTTTCTGAGATGCTCATCTGATGTTCAGTCTGTTGTGATTGGTGATACTCCTCCCAGTCCTTGATTGCTTTCCTGATAACTTCCATTGGATGTCTATCCTTCTCTTCGAATTCAGCTTCATTCCTGGCTTTCCAGATCTGCCAAAGTATTTCCACTGTTAAGGCTATGTGTTCACTTCCATCCTTTCTCGTCTACACTTCCATTAACATACTCTATCATCTCCTGAAATCAGCAGTGTGTTCCTTAAGTCCATCCCATTGGAGAGGTGCATCCGCTATATCATTTGTGCTTGTTTGCAGTGAAAAAAATATGTGTTCCACTATTTCAATATTTTCTCCACATAGCTTGCAAATTATGTCACCTTTGCCTGTTCGCTTATGTATTGCTTCCCTACTTGGCAAGGTTTGGTTCAGGCTTTTCCAAACAAACAGTTTTGTTTGTGCTTTATCTTCATCTTCCATAGCTGTTTCCAGACTTTTTCACTTCCTCCTTCCCAGCTTGTCTCTCCCTTGACTCTTTTGTTTACTTCCTGCTACTTATTCTCTCTTGTTATTGCTTCATATGCTGACCTAACTGTGTATTGTCCATTCTTGCTGTGGCTCCAAAAGGTCTACCAGTTAGGCTTACAGGGATATTGAGTATCTATCCCGCTTCTCTTGCATTAAAGGTCCTAAAAATTAATGGTGAGTTCCATCTAAAGTTGGAGATCAGTTCACTCACTTTGCTAATCTTGCACCCTGGGGGTTTAGGGGACTCTAATTTACCTTCTTTGCCATCCTGAATCCAAGCATCCTCCCAAATTCTAGTGCCATTGCCATTCCCAATTTTTTTCCTTGCTCCTCTCCTTACTTCCTCTCTTGCTCCCATCATCATGCTTTTCCATATCCAGGAGGAGTTGCTTGTACTTCACAGCTCAAAGGTGACTCATTTTAATAATACTTGGCTTTCATCACCTTGCTCATCAGCAGGTTTGGGCAGGTGAGGAGCCTCCAGATTTTTCCTAAGCCACCATTGTGCTTTCCAGATGCCATCATTGTGCTTTCCAGATGCCATCTTTTTCCATGAGCACCAGTGCACTTTCCTTTTTCCATTATCCTCTCCCCACAAGAACCTTGCCATTAAAGCATGTATGTCTTTGCAAAGTTTCACTGGAAGCTTGAAGCATGACATTGCGTAGGTTGGCATTGACATGGTTATAGCTTTCAGTAACACCTCTTTTCCTGCTTGGGAGAGCTTCTTGTTGCACCAATTAGATTGTTTTCTGACATTTGTCTCTGGTAAATCCAAAAATCTGGTCCTTGGTTCTGGTGATGACCATGGGCAGCCCCAGATACCTCCCTTGATGTACCACCTTTATATTTCCTAGTCTACTACAGATTTCCTCTTGTTCCTCCTGTTCCATATTCTTGCTAAACAAGACTGATGACTTTTCCATGTTATCATTTGTCTTGAGCCTTGTTCATACGTTTCCAGTATCCTCATCACCTCTTCAGCTTGAGCCTTCTCAGCTTTGCAAAAAACCAGGGAGTCATCTGCAAAGAAAAAGTGATTGATTGATGGTCCATTTCGACTTATCTTCATTCCTGTCAGCTTATGGTTCTCTGCTTGACCCAATAAATTGGAGAAACCTTCTGATACTAATAGGAAAAGGTAAGGCGACAGGGGGTCACCTTGCCTAATTCCCCTTGAAGGTACTACGTATCCTTTTGATTCCCCATTTATGTTGAAGGAGAAGGTAGCTGTTGTGATGCCTTCCATAATCCAGTTGATCCATATCTCACTTAATCCCATTTTGGTCATCATTGCCTTCAAGTATCCCTACTCCACCCTGTCATGGGCTTTTGACATGTCTAACTTTAAAGCCATGAAACCTTGAGATCCCTACCTTTTGTTTTTAAGGTAGTGCAAGTACTCATGAGAAACTATAACATTGTCCAAAATTTGTCTTCCATGCACAAAGGCTGCCTGGTTTTTACTGATGCAGTTATCCAACACTTATTTTAGTCTGTTTGCAAGAATTTTGGAAATGATTTTATACAGAACATTGCAAAGGCTTATAGGTTTGAACTGCTTGATTTCAATGGGGTTTTCTACCTTAGGGATCAGGGATATGATACTATGATTGACTGCTTTTAGCATATGGCCAGAGTGAAAAAAACTGTTGATGGCCTGAATGATGTCTGTCTTAAGGATGTGCCAAAATTTCTGAAAAAAAGATTGGTATCATGCCATCTGGGCCAGGAGATTTTGTTGGATTCATGGAGAATAAGGCTTCTTTAATTTCTACCTCCCTAACAAGTGTAGTAAGTCCTATGTTCATTTGGTTAGTGATGGTCTGTGATATTCCCTGTAGCACAAATTTAATACTTTATCGAGTATAATTACTAGCATAGATGGCAAATGGGCTGGACGGACAAACTTTGGACAGGATTCAAATGGGATCGAAACATATGGTCTATATCAAAGCAGTCTCATATTAGTCACGGCATTAATATGGGCTAGTCCCATTTTGATAATGGACCGCACACCTAACAAATTGCCTGTTGCCTTTTTTTTTTTTTTTTTTTTTTTTGGAAACTTCTCTTCTAAAAAATCGGTGTGCTGCAATTTTTCTATGTACTTTGTTTGTAATTTTATTTATTTTTTAATTTGTGAAAGCTCCATACTTCTTTTTATTCATCAAGCAATGATTTCTTTAAAGTAAACATTTATATTGAATTTCATTCATTCATTTCCTTGTCTCATTGAACCCAAAAAGTTAACATAGATGTTGATTTGATAAATTAATGTTAAAAAAATGCCGAATAATAAAACAGCAAACAACTAAATTATAATAATAAGACAAATCTATACTACTATTACTTTCTATTGTGTAAAGTCAAAACTTTAGTTTTAACATTGGGAAAAAGTATTATATTCTTTATTTTTGAGTAAAATGAAAGATAGAAAAGATCAATTGGTACATAAAAGTGGAAGTTGTTAAATCGGAAGTGGTGCGCCACACCTCCCAACACTGTACCAGTACTACTATAGTATTTCAAGTTTCACATCAAAAAAAACTTGAGACATGAAGATGGTATTCGTACGTTTTCCTGAAAAAAAAAAAAAAAGAAAGAAGAAGATGAAGAAGATAGTACCAGAGTATATTTAAAAAAGTAAATCTTATATACACTGTCAGATAGTGTATACACTATCACCGTTAAATTTATGATATTTGTGCAAAAGTTGAATTTCAAATTCAAATTTTACACAGTTATCACTCTTCCAACACTGAAAGTGTATACACTGTCAGTGTAGGAAAGATTAATTCTATTAAAAAATGAATTCTTTTTTTTTCTATTAAAGTAGATCAACGCTATAAATATAGATGACCATGCTAAAATGATTAATAAACAACTAAAAAAATGAAAATCTTGTAAATTGTCACTTTGGAATCTCACATGATATCCAAGCATTCCCATTTATAGTTGGGTATTGTTGGGATTAACCTCATTTAAAACCCAACCTCCATCACTTAAGCCCATTCCGTCCAAAATTCTTTTGGACACGGATAGCTCCATTGGAATTTGAGATCAATGCACTTGATAAAAAAAAAATAAAAGAAAAAAAGAGCTAAAGAATAAATTAGAAAATCACAAATGGCACAAAAGAAATTTTAAGCAATGTCAATGATGAATTTTGCAAACTGACAGGTAGAAATATTTTAACTTTTTTTTTTTTATCGTTTTGTTTCTCATCGTATGGTCAGTAAAATTATTAGCAATACTTACGCATATTGTAGGAATTAAGTAATTAATTAACTGCTCAGCCAAGATTAGTCTCGAGTCTTAACAGTTCTACAGGCTTGACCAAATTTTATGGAGCCCCCTGGGTTCCCTTTAAGATCAAGTCTTAAGTCTTAAACTTCGATTTAGTAAGTGCGTTTAAAGTATTGGGGTCAAAATTTAAAATGTAAAGTATAGCATACGTGGGAAGTACATGCATCCTAAGACATCTTTATTCAATAATGAACAACCTAAAATCATATAAAAAAAAAACACCAAAAGGTAAAAATCAGCACAAAAAAAAAAAAAAAAGTGTCTGGCATAGAGTGTATCTTGATTATGATAGAATTATTCCTTTAATGGAACAAGAATATTGAAACAACTATAATCTTCTTTATCTTAAAGGCTCATAATTGTATCGTATTCTACCCTGTTTCCCAGGGTTTGTCATAATTAGTTAATTATGTCTTCGGCTTTAGAATTAGAGATTAATGGTCTCGTATTAGGTTCGATAAGAAAAATATTGAATCGAAAGAAAGAAAATTGTTAAGAGTTCAGTATTTTGAAGATAAAATAAAGAAAAGAGGTAAATTACTCATAACTAGGGGCAGAGGTAAATGTCCATGAGGGTGGGCAATTGCTACCCCTCGAATTTTTTAAAATTGCTTTGTTACCCAGCAAACATTTTTAGTCATGCTTTAAATTAGTTATGATTGTGTTGGTTGCACCCCCTAAAATCACAAAAATTGTACCTTGCACCCGTTCAAACAAAAATTGAAGGGCAAATCACCAAGTAAAATCAATTGAAACCCAATGTATTATAAGAAAGAAGTTAAGAGAAAACAAGTTAATATAGGCATATATAAAATCAAGCTACCATATTGGATTGAGAGCAACAATTTAGGAATGCATTGACAATTGACAAAAACAGTTGATGTCTGTAATGAAAGAAACAAGTTAATTACGTGGAAAGAAATAAACAAAATGAGAGAAAAGACTAGAAAAAGGAAACATAAAGGTTTTGATACTACATATGGAACAAAATGTACATAACATATTTCTTTTTTTTTTTTTTAATTTGATTTACTCCTAACTCTTACAATCATTCACTTTTGTAAATTAGCAACAAGGTTTTACGCCGACGATTTTTAATTTTTCTAACCGATTTAGATATTAAATAGTTTACAATTCAATCGGTGACAAATTACAAATTCATTTGTGGAATAGTATTATTGTACTAATTCACTATGTGAATGAAGACGCCAAATTCTATCACTTTACGGACAAATTATCCATATTCTCCACCATGGAGATCCTCGACAGCTGTTTGGTCCTGAATTTAGCCATATTCTCAATTACTCCGAGCTCCGATGTACTTACTTCAAATGAATTTTTATATTGCACGTTTCATTTTACTTTTCTTTAGCTTTATGTTCCATCTATTTTCTTTCATAATGGTACCACGCTAGCAACCTTGGTATTAAGAAAGTGGAATATACATGGGCAAGAAAATCAATGTTTTTAAATTCGTATTGGTGAGTGAATTGGATGAACTTTTGATCCTGATTTAATAGTTTGGTCAAATGTTTAACTTTTTTTATTTTCTTTAATATCAAATAATTTGGATAATACTGAAATATATATTAAAAAAATTCAGTGGTAACTGGGTCAATGGTCTGGATTTTGATCAATTTAATCAGTTTTTGACTGAGGTTAATGGAATTTTTTTTTCCATTTTCTGAGCTTAGCAAGTAATTGGACTAGTGCCATTACTAGTTCGCAGTCCAACAGGCCAAACCACTTAATCAGGTCTGATTTTTAAAATACTTAAATGAGTTTATCAATCCATGCGTGAAGATCATTGTAAATGCATGATTGATTACCACCATCATGGAAATACATCACATGGAGTTGAGGATTATAAAATGAAATAATAATGTTTGATCTTTTGAATGAGCAAGAAAGACGTGCAAATAAGTTTGATGTCTGCATCACAGTTTTTGAAACGATTAATGGGAGATAATGGTTGCTATTAGGCTGCAATTTAAAACACATTCTTCCATTTTTTTTATTTTTATTTTTTTCTTTTGATATAATCTTTTACTCTTGGGATAATATAAGCTAAGCCATCTTATTTGACAAAAACATGCTATGACAGGGCAACAAGACAGAGAAATAAAAGATGCCCTTCCGTAAGCAAATTGAATTGAGCTCGTTGTGACAACTGACAGGCTTTGTTGAATATGTAATTTTTTCAGAAAATATCTTTGGTAAAATGTACAAAAATTTGATTAGTGTGTAAATCTTTGTTGACTATTCCATTTCTGATTGTTTAAGTTATGTACTCTTACACGTTTGGCAATATTTTATTTTACATTAGTAGACCAAGATGTTTGCAGTAATATACTCGATCTTCTTTTGTTTTTTAAGGGTAAAGTACGTCAAAGGTTATCAAACTTTTCAATAGCTTAGTTTTATTCTTGTAACTTTTTTTTGGTACTAAATGGTCCACTAAATTGTTTTAAAAGTCTCATTTTATTCATTGAACTATTTTTTTATAAGAAATTTCTCACTATTTTTTAAAATTTATTTTACCCACTCAACTACTTTTTGAACCAAATAACCTACTAAACTTTTAAAGTGATTTATTTGGATCGTTCTATTAGATTCTACCATTAAGATAGATAAAAAGTTTGCCATGTAGTCGTGTTTTAAATGGATAAATTTGTCATTTCACACCCAAAATCTATATGTCCAAATCAATTAGAAAAATTTATAGCTTCAGAAAAACCACAAATTCTATTTTGGATAGGGCCAAAAATAGTTTCTGTGTGGATCGAGATTTTATTTTGGGATTTAGGTATGTTTAAAAGTGATTGAATAGTTTAACCCATTGGGGTAGATGGATTTTAGGCCCGCAATGATGAAATTGTCCATTTAAATCAGGCTCACATGACAAACGTTCGTCTATCTTAATGGTAGAATTTAAACAAAATAGTCAAGATGAATCACTTTCAAGAGTTTAATAGGCTATTTGGTACGAAAAGTAGTTGACTGGGCAAAATAAAACTTTTAAAATGTTTAGTATGTAGTTTTATAGAAAGAATAGTTCAATGAGACTTTTAAAAAGTTTGAACACCTTTAATCAACAAGTAGCAACCTTATATTATTTTCTAATGGCTGAAGGAAAGGACTAAAAGTCTAAAACAGTCCCTTGTCACAGTCTTATCTACTCTTGTCTACTTTCAGTTAACAATCGTCCAATAATTGCATTAAAAGAAAATGCACACATGAAAAATGAAGTGATAAACCTTAACTTGTTCAGTATAAAGTCAACACCAAACTTCTCTCTTTCTTCTTGCTAGTTGCATCTTGAATTTTGATCATGGAGTCACTCTACAGCATCCTAAGTCACTTATTTTTTTTATATCTATTATTATTTTTACTCTAACCTATTTTAGGGGAAGATTCAGCTAAACCTACAAAGGAATCGACGGAAATTGAATCACCGTCTAACTAGACGAGTACACTATGCATCCATATAAATCTAGAAGAAGCCACTTAAAGTGGCAAGACACATATACCCCATGTCTAATAGTAACGTGAATTATGAATTTTACATGCTTATCAAAGCTCGGAAAGAGCGTGCTGCAGCCGGACCATATCACTTGCCTTAAATAATGAGTTTCCAATAAATTGCATATTTCGCCAGGTTAAGGGCACAAATGGCTGCCATGTGAACTGTTTCGGAATGATTTTGTCTATTTTAACAAGATCTAAGCCTTTCATTTAGTCATGTAAATCATTTTGAATGCAATGTAAATTTAAAATAAAATTTTCTGAATTCGATAAATATGATGTGAAAACGATTTACGCCACATGATCTGAGCCTTATATATATTTTGGGTTAATCCGGATTCTCAAACCTCTCCAAAACTTCTACTGCCCTAGTTGTATTTCCCCCCCACGGTTTGCTATGACTGGTTTCTTACGACGGCTGATAGAGATTTATACTAATCTCCATATTAGTTTTGACAAAGAAGAACTTGAATTAAATTACAAAATAATATTAAGAGAATAGTTAATAAAATACGGAGTGAGAATAATACAGTGTTATGCATACCCGCATTGCACAAGTTTTTTCTCAAAAGTATGATTAGAAGTTCAATTGTAAATGCGAGTTTATTATATTTACACTTAAAATTACACACTTATTTTGTAGGAAAATAAACCAAGCTATTTTAGTTTCCTAATTCTTTTTGGTATCTTATTTGTTTAGTTTCCATATTAGATTAGGAAATCTCAAGTCAGTTTCCAAATACGTTTTGGCTTACAACCGTATTAGCTTTAAGAAATTTTCGAGCCTATAAATACTAACAGTCTAGTAGGTTATTTGTGTGGAGAGTTGAGTTGAGTCTAGAGATTAGACTTGAGAGAAAATCTCATAGTTGAGGTTTGTGAGTTATTGTGAGCAAAGGCTACGACTTAATATTTGTTTTGAGTTAAATAAATTATTGAGTGTTTGTTCTTCTCCTCTTCCCACATATTTTTTATATGTGTTAGAATTGCTTCCGCTGTGTGCACGGGGATTCTTCGTGCCAAGAAGTGATATCAAAGCCAGGTTTTGATCCTAGGGCTTGTTTGCAAAATTGGGGCTTGGAGCTTGTTCGTGAAATTAAAGTATGGATCCGCATTATTTGCACAATTGTCACGTTTTTATCTTCTATGGTAACAACGATTTTGAGGCTTGGAAGTCGATGATGAAGAATTTTTTCCAAAATATTGGAGTTTGGAATATTGTCGAGACAGGATATACGGAACCGGTAGCACATATAGAATTATCAAGCAATGCAGTTAAAGAATTAGAGAGAAATAGACAGTTGGATTGCAAGGTAATGTACTATCTCAACACTCAAGTCCAGTTGCATGTTGCAAAAAAATTTATACATGCAAAGTCGACAAAAGAGGCTTGGACAATGTTAATGAATTCAAATCGAGGTGCTGCTAACATAAAAAAAATCAGATTGCAGGAACTTAGGAGACAATTTGAGTTGGCCCAAATGAAATCCACAGAGTCATGAAAGATTTTATTGGTACAATCAAAGAAATTGTCAATGATATGGAGTCCATTGGTGAGAATTTGGAAGAGGTTAGAGTTGTTGAAAAGTTATGAGATCTCTAACTGCCAAATTTCACACCAAGAAGACAGTCCTTGAAGCCACAAAGGACCTTGACAATTTGTCACTTGCTGAATTGGAAGGTGAATTGCTGACGTCTGAGATGTTCCTGAATCAGCAGCCATCGGATATAGTAGAGGAGGTGTTACAAGGCAAGGTGGATCACCTAAAAGGAAAAGAGGAGGTAAATCGTATAGACACAAATTAAAAGGGCAAGAACTTCAGAGGTAGAGGACGTGGAGGCAGAGGTAAATTTCGTGATCGTGGAAGAGGTAATTATTCTTACCAACCCAAAAATAATTCTAATAGGGATCAGAAAAACAATCAGCAGCAAAGTCGAAGAAATAATTTTCAAAGACATGATAGATTTAATGTCCAATGTTATTATTGTGATAAAATTGGTCACTATCAGAATGAATGCTGGTCCAATAAAGAGGTGCATGCATGCTAAAGTGGCTGAAAATACTAGTGATAGAGAGGATACCTTGTTATATTCTAGTTCTACATCTGAAGAGTCTATGAAGAATGATTGGTTTATTGATTCTGGTTGTAGTAATCATATGTGTGGTAAAAAGGAGATGTTTTCTAACCTAGATGAATCTTTTCATGCATCTGTGAGATTTGGAAACAATGAAAAGTGTCTGTTCTTGGAACAGGAAAAATCAGAATTATCTTGCAAGATGGTCTTCGAATTTATTTCTGATGTTTTTTACGTGCCAAGTTTATATCATAACTTGTTGAGTTTGGGACAATTGTCCGAGAAAGGTTATGATCTGCATTTTAAATATGGTAAGAGCATCATAAGTGATGGAAAATTGGGATTAATTGCCAAGGTAAAGATGAACCATAGTCGTTTGTGGCCTCTTTCCCTTAACTGTGGTGATTTACCTTGCATTAATTCCGTGACTTGTGATGATTCTTGGTTATGGCATATGCGTTTTGGGCATTTGAATTTTGGGAGTTCGAAATTTCTTGAAAGAAAGAAATTAGTTATTAGGTTGCCTTCTGTTGAGTTTCCTGACAAGAAGTGTGAGTCTTGTATTTTGGGAAAGAAACATAGGGATTTTTTTCCAAAAGGCAAGGCTTGGAGGGCTCATCGACCACTTGAACTGATTCATTCAGATTTATGCTCAGTTGAAGTTCCTTCCAATGGTGGCAGTAAATATTTTATTACCTTCATTGATGATTTCAGCAAGAAGATATAGGTGTATTTTTTAAGAAATAAATCTGATGCATGTGATGTGTTTTAAAAATTCAACTATTATGTAGAGAAGCAGAGTGGCTATTTTATTAAAACTCTGAGAATTGATAGAGACACTGAATATCTTGTTTGTGATGACTACTTGGTGGAAAGTGGCATAAAACATCAATTGACAGCCAGATATACACCTCAACAAAATGGTGTGGCTGAAAGGAAGAACAGGACTGTGATGGACATGGTGAGATCTATGATGCACTCCAAAGGTATTCCTATATCCTTTTGGGCAGAAGCAGTATCTTGTGCTATTTATGTTTTGAATAGGTGCCCTGCTAGATGCAACATTGGGAAGACCCCACAAGAAGTTTGAATTGGTATGAAACCAGGTATTTCTCACTTCAAGGTATTTGGTTGTCTTGCATATGCGCATGTTCCAGATCATTTGAGGAAGAAATTAGATAACAAAACAGAGAAGTATATTTTTATTGGATATAGTCATGAGACAAAGGGATATAAGTTATTCAATCCAAACAAAGGAAAGGTGATTGTTAGTAAAGATGTGACTTTTGATGAACATGGAGTTTGGAATTGGTCCAAACAAGACCCTAAGACATCGCCAAACTATCCATCCATTTCTCCCATTATAGGACCGAGTGTTAATAAACAAGCAGTGGAGCAAGTTGTGCAACCTCATGGTGATCCCTCACCTTCCACTATTCAGGTTGAGACATCCAGTCGACCACAGAGAGAATGCTGCATGCCAGCCCGATTTGATGATTATGCTGTTGGTAAAGATAATGATTTAACTGATGAAGAGATTGTGAATTTTGCTCTTTTTGCAGATTGTGAGCTTGTCTCATTTGAAGAAGTTGCCAAAGATGATCGTTGGGTTCGTGCAATGGATGAAGAAATTTATGCCATTGAGAAAAATGATACATGGGAATTGACCACTATCCCACTTGAAAGAAGCCACTTGGAGTGAAATGGGTATATAAGACCAAATATAAGCCAACAGGAGAGGTGGATTACTTCAAAGCAAGATTGGTTATCAAAGGCTATAAGCAAAAAGCAGATATTGATTATTTTGAAATTTTTGCACCAGTTGCTAGACTTGATACGGTTCGTATGATTGTCTCACTTGCTGCAAATAATTGTTGAAAAATTCATCAAATGGATGTAAAATCTGCATTTTTAAATGGTTTTCTTGAAGAAGAGGTATATGTTGAGCAGCCTGTTGGTTATGTTAGAAAAGGTCGAGAAAACAAAGTGTATAGATTGAAAAAGGCATTGTATGGTTTGAAACAAGCTCCTAGAGCTTGGTATACTCGCATCGATATTTTATTTTATTGAGCATGGTTTTCTGAGATGTCCATGTAAGCATACTCTATACATGAAATTCAACCTTGGAGGAGATGTCCTTATTGTATGCTTGTATATGGATGACTTGATATTTACAGGCAACAATACCAAACTAATTTTTGAATTCGGAGAGGCCATGATTAGTCAATTTGAGATGACAGATTTGGGATTGATGTCTTATTTTCTTGGTATTGAGGTTCATCAGTTGGATGGTGGAATTTTTATCTCACAAAGGAAGTATGCAAATGATATTTTGAAGAAGTTTAAGATAGATATGGCTAAACCAATGATGACCCCGGTTGAAGAAAAATTGAAATTAACCAAAAATGGTACCGGTGATTTTGTTTATGCTACTTACTTTAGGAGATTAGTAGGTATTTAACTTCTACGAAACCTAACATCACTTATGGAGTTGGTTTGACTAGCAGATTCATGTAATCTCCGCGCCAGTCCCACTTGTAAGCTGGTAAGAGGATTTTAAGATATGTTCAAGGTACGTAGTCTGACGGTATATTTTAGTCATTTTCACATGGTAACAACCTTGTTGGATACATTGATAGTGATTGGGTTGATGACATAATACAAATGAGGAGCATTTCTGGTTATGCATTTTACTTGGGATCTGGTGTATTTTCTTGATCCTCAAAGAAACAACAGGTGGTTGCTTTGTCCATAGCAGAAGTGAAGTACATGGCAGCCACAAGTAGTGCTACTCAAGCACTTTGGTTGCGAAGAATGCTTGAATTCTTACAACACAAGCAAGACGGTCCTACCAAAATATTTTGTGATAGTTTGTCTGCGATTGAGTTGACAAAAAATCCAGTTTTTCATGGGCGCAGCAAACATATTGATATCAAGTATCATTTTATTCATGAGTTAGTTCAACAACAAGAAATTGTCATTGATTATTGCAGAAGTGAAGATCAAGTAGCTGATATTTTGACAAAACCACTCAAATTGGAGAGGTTCATGAAATTGAAGAAGATGCTCAACATGGTGAAATTTGAAGAGCTTGGTTTAAGGGAGGCAATGTAGGAAAACAAACCAAGCTATTTTAGTTTCCTAATTCTTTTAGGTATCTTATTTGTTTAGTTTCCATATTAGATTAGGAAATCTCAAGTCAGTTTCCAAATAAGTTTTGGTTTACAACATTTTGGAGTCTATAAATACTAGCAGTCTAGTAGGTTATTTGTGTGGAGAGTTGAGTTGAATCTAGAGATTAGACTTGAGAGAAAATCTCATAGTTGAGATTTGTGAGTTGTCGTGAGCGAATGGCTACAACTTAATATTTATTTTGAGTTAAATAAATTATTGAGTGTTTATACTCCTGCTCTTCCCATATATTTTTTATATGTGTTAGAATTGCTTCCGCTGTGTGCACGGGGATCCTTCGTGCCAACATATTTACCATAAATTTTAGATCTTATGCTTTATTAACAGTAGTTTTAAATTGTATTTTTGTACATGAGACATGATATTGATTATAATTTCATCGAACAGTTATAGATGCAAGTATATGAAAGAAGTACCATATGAGTCTGTTATTTTTTTATAGTTCATAAAATACATATTGTTTGAAAGGAAATTTTAAAATTTTGTCATGAATTGATGTTTTTTCTGAAGTATGATATCATAAAAGTTTATTAGGTGCTTTTGTTGAAAAGTATGAATAATTTTTGTTGGAAAATAGTATTCAAGCCCTTGCGTTTTCAGTCACTTTTGTATTGTTGGTAATAAGGGTGGTCACATAGGATCACATCCCAAAGGATTTATAAATTGGCGGTAGGGAAGACATTGGTTTTCTTTGTAAGCCACATGGAGTTTTTATCTTTGGAAAATAATATTCCATACTAACACAACTTTATGATATAGAAATAGAACAAAAGATGGTCCACCTTGTATTTCTTGGATTGCGTAATTTGAGTTGCTTTTTGTAACTGAATTCTTTGTTATGTAAAGTGTCACTTTCATTTCTTTTGGGTTGTTGCTAGAGCCTTCACATATTGTTAAATTAAAAAAATTATTCTTAAAACTTAATTTAGTTGGTAGGGACATTTTTTGAGGTGATACAAGTTATGATTTGGAATGAAAGAAAATTTCTAATCCACTTTGTCTACAAACAACGAAGTTATAAGTAATGCAACTATAAATCTCATGAAGAATTTGATCCTGACTCAAGATGAACGCTGGTGGCGAAGTTTTTAATTCAACTTTCAAGCCTTTCTCGTGTAAGACTTTGAGTCTTTTCTTGAACCAAAAAATTAAATAAATAATATAAAGCAAAACATCTTTCCTTTTGCATCTTCATTGATTTTCTTGAGGACTTTTGCTATGAACGTATACTATTCGATATAATATGAGTTTTTCTACACTATGGTCAGTAGGATGGTACTTCTGTTGGGGGAGGAAGCCGAGCAAAGTTGATTCAATTTCCCAACGTCTACCTTCCGACCCTCAGTTTTGCTTTAAGAGTCCCTACCCAAATGATTAAAATAGTCCCTCAACCTTTTTTGTTCAAAAGTTTATGTCCCTCAACTTTAGTTCATTAGCTGATTAAGTCACCAGCTGTTTAACACTCAGTAACTTACTTTGTTTGGATAGTGAATTAGTTAAAAAATTTACTTGCTTGCATCAATACATTTTTTAATTATCTTTTTATTTCATATATATGATATTAAAAAAGTGATAGACTATCATTTTATCTCACATACATCACATCAAAAAAGTGTTACAGTATTTTTTTAAAACATTATCCTAAATAATCTACTATCCAAACACATAGCTTTGCAGCATCGATGAAATCTCTTGCAAGGTTGGCATTTTTCCAAGAAGTTTTTATATGTGTTATCTTAGAACAATGGCAATAAGCAATTTGATTTGCTATGATCTGGTGCCCCAACCATGAAATTCCAAACTCCAAATATTGGTCATTGTACAAGTTGATTTATAGATGATGGTAACATCTGATTTTGGGAAAAGGTTTTCTTTCAAATATTCCTATTTTCTTTGCCTTAGATCTTTTTTTTTTTTTGAAACATGAACAAATATGTGCTTAGTGCGATTAAGGAGGACGGACAATCTGCCTTTTAATTGGAGCCTTTGTGTCCTCCAAACATGCCTTTTGAAGATGGCTTCCTTCTAAGCTCCCGAAGTAGATGGCTTGGCCTTTCCCTCTACCCCTGAAAATATCATATTTTTATTAAGTTGAAATCAAGGAAAAATTAACCCACACGTATGGAGGTTCCAATGGCCAATACCAAAAAAAAAAAAAAAGAACAATCATACACTACTAAACTATTCAACACGCTCTAAATAAAATACAATCTAACTAGTGGAACTACAACAATATACCACTAGCAAATAAGTCAAGTGAAAATTTTCCGATCTAAGTCTCAACTCGAACTAATCTTCCAATTCTTTCTAAACCTATCTACTCTTAAGGGTACAATTTACATTATGAACAATTCATTCCACCACTATAGAGGATGCATATTTGATGGTTGACTAGTTAGTCTAGAGAAAATGTAACATTTGGGTGGCTCAATCACATAAGGACAAAATTGGCTACCACAAAATACTTCGAGGACTTAGTTAGCTAACATTCAAAGTTGAAGCACCAAAATGGTTTAGTGAAAAAGTTGAGGCACTATTTTGCTCATTTGCTCTATTTCCTCCAACAAATTTAGGAAAAAAAAGATTATTTCGCCCAAGTCCACTGCCACTGGCACTTCTAGTAACTTATTGTGATGGTAAGCTCTTCTTGTAGGAATATTAAACCAAACATCAATAATTAATGTCCACGTGTCTTTGTTTTATTGGTTAACTAGATAGTTGCATTGTGAGTTGGTAAAGTTGGCCACATTGGATTAGGCCCATAGTATTAGTAATAGAAGTCAGCCAGCAAGAGATGTAGTACTATATAGCCTCTCGTCCGTCCCCTTTAAGAAGTGGCTTCGTTGTTTTGTATTCTGGCCAGAGTTTCATTTGATTAATAGAAAACTTCCTTTGGCTCAATATCGTTCTTTATTTGATTGTTCCTGTGGGTTTCTGTGTGTTTATTTGTTTGGGTCCTACAAAGTGATACCAGAGCTATAGTAGATTGAAGTATGAAAAACCCTAACCCAATATTATTTGTTCTATCCAAAAACTCAAAACAAAGGCGGAGTTCAATTTCTGACAGAAACAAATGATAACCAATCTCAAGGCATGCAAATTACATCGATATATTGAATCTGCACTTGGCCAAGATGCTAGTGAGGATGATAAGGCAACAGATAGCTCGGCTTGGTCACAAATTCATTAGGTAATTGACATGTCAGCTTTTGGAAAAATTTCTACGGCTGATACGACAAAGGAGACTGAGGATATATTGGAGAAAACATACAAAGGGATTGACAGGGTCCAACAAAATAATTTGATGATATTGAAGAGGAAATTTAAACTTGTGACAATGAAGAAGTGGGAATCTATTGAGTCATATTTTTTTTTGTTTATTAGATATTAAAAACGAGTTCAAACTCAATCAGTATAATCTTCCTAACTGAACATTTGTTGAGAAAGTTCTCAATACCCTACCCATGAAATTTTATTGTAATTCAGGAAATGAAAGATTTGGAGGATTTGAGTATTGAAGATTTGTATGGATCATTAATTCTACATGAACAAAGAATTAATGAAAAATTGGAGAATACCTTGAAGAAGGATACAGTAGAGAAGGTGTTGCAAGCGCAGTTGAATTTGAGAGGCAATAATGATGTCAGGGAGTAAGGCAAATCCAGTCAGAGGAGTAGAGGTGGTTACAATAACAAAAGTGATCGTGACAACAATAATAGAGGCCGATGAGGTACATCAAATCTTGGACGTGATGGAGGTAATAATTTTAATTTTAAAGGTGGTCCTGGTAGAGGCATAGGTGGTAATTTTGGCAGTGAAAATAATTTTAATCAGAATAATTTTGGATAGAGAGTTCAATGCTATAATCGAAGAAAATTGGGTCATAGACAATTTGAATGTAGATTTGGAGAAAATGTAGATAAAAATTTTCAGGCTAATGTTGTTGACAATTAGGTGCAAGATAATAATAAAAAATTTGAAACTTTATTATCAGCTTGAAATGCTGTTGATGTGGTTGATAAAAATAAATGGTACTTGGATACGGGTTGTAGTAACCATATGTCTGGCAAGAAAGAATTATTTGTTGAGGTTGATGAATTTGTATGTGGTGAAGTTAAATTTGAAAATAATACAGTTTTACCAATGATTGGCAAAGGAAAAATTCTTATTAACCTGAAAAATGGGTCTACTGATTTTATTTTTGATATTTTTATATTCTTGGGCTACATCAAAATTTGTTGAGTATGAGCCAGTTGTTTGAGAAAAAAATATGATATTTGTATCAGGAATGGTATTTGTACTATTTTTGATAAAAATATTGGAATGATTGCCAATGTACCAATGACTTCAAATCACTTATTTTCATTGAATTTGAGTAGTGCCAATTTTTTCTATTTGAATACAGTGATAGATGACAGTAATTGGTTGTGACATATGCAATTTGGTCATTTGAATTTTGACAGTTTGAAATTTTTGGCCAATAAAAGAATGGTTGGTGGATTGCCTAATATTAGAAATCTTGGTAAAGTCTGTGATATGTGCGTTTTGGGAAAATAACATAAGGATACTTTTTAGACTGGCAAATCATGAAAGACCAGAAAATCATTAGAAATTATTCATTTAGATGTATGCACTGTGGAGATTCCTTCTAATGTGGTTGCAGGTATTTTACTACCTTTATGGATAATTTTAGTAGAAAAACTTGGGTGTATTTTTTGAAACAAAAATCTGATACCTGTGACACTTTTAAAATTTGTGTTGAGAGGCAAAGTGGGTGTCAGATTAAAATTTTGAGAACAGATAGGGGTCAAAAATATTTGGTGTGTGATGATTTTCTTGAGAAAATGAGATACAACATCAGTTGACTGCTAGGTATACCCTCCAACAAAATGGAGTGGCAGAGAAAAGAATAGGACAGTTATGGATATGGTGAGATGTATATTGAAGTTGAAAAATATGCCAAAATCATTTTGGACAGATGTAGTTTCTTGTGCAATTTATCTGTTAAATAGGTGTCCTACCAGAAGTGTTTCTGGAAAAACTTCTGATGAAGTTTGGAGTGGTAGAAGACTATTTGTTGGTCATTTCAGAGTTTTTGGACCTATTCACATGTCCCTGATCAATTAACAAAGAAACTTGATGATAAGGGGGATAAGTGTGTATTTATTGATTATAGTGAAGTTTTTTAGGTTTATAAGTTGTATAATCCTATGACAAAAAAGGTGATAGTGAGCAGAGATGTGACTTTTGACAAAAGAGGTGTTTGAGATTGGTCTACTGGAGATTTTGAGGTAGTAGAGGTGATTCTAAATTATCAGCAAGAGAAGGATAATTATGATATTCAGTCATCACCAGTTGCTCAGAGTCCACAAACTGAGTTAACTAGATGTCCCCAGCGTCAGCGATAGATGCCAACTCGTCTGGAGGATTATGTTATTATACTAGATGATGTTTCTTCTAACAAAGATATTGTTAATTTTGCTTTGTTTGCAGATTATGACCCAGTTGTGTATGAGGAAGTAGACAGTGATGATCGTTGGGTGAAAGCAATAGAGGAAGATATTCATGCAATAGAGAATAATGACACCTGAGAACTTACTTCTCTTCCAGTCGATAGAAAAGCCATTGGAGTGAAGTGGGTGTACAAGATAAAATTTAAACCCAGTGGAGAAGTTGATAGATACAAAGCGAGACTAGTGGTGAAGGGATACAAGTAGAAACTCAGGATTGACTATTTTTAAGTGTTTGCACCCGTTGCCAGGTTTGACACAGTCCGTATAATAATTTCTCTAGCTGTTCAAAATAACTGGAGAATTTATCAAATAGATGTCAAGTTAGCTTTCCTGAATGGATTCTTAATGAAGAAGTGCATGTGGAGTAGCCAGCAGGATTTGTCAGAAGAAGTTAGGAAAATAAAGTGTATAGATTAAAGAGAGCCTTATATGGATTGAAATAAATCCCAAGAGCATAGTATACAAGAATTAGTTCCTATTTTCTAACTCGTAATTTTCAGAGGTGTCAATATGAGCACACTTTATATATTAAATTTTCTACTCGCGGTGATATTCTTATCATGTACTTGTACGTAGATGATTTATTTTTTATAGGAAATAATTCAAAGATTGTTGCAAAGTTCAGGGAGGTTATGATTAAGTAGTTTGAGATGACAGATATGGGACTTATGTCATATTGCTTGGGAATTGAAGTTTATCAGTCTGACAGTAAGGATTTTATATGTCAAAAGAAATATGCAAGTGACATTTTAAATAAATTCAAGATGAATATAGCAAAACCAATTATGACACCAGTTGAAGAAAAATTGAGGTTGACCAAGGAAGGCGCTGGTGGATATGTGACAAACAGGTTGATTCTACGAAGATTTATTGTGATAGTAAAGTCAGCAATTGAATTGTCCAAAAATCCAATACTCCATGGGGTCTCAAGCATATTGACATCAAATATCACTTCATACAAGAGTTGGTTCGAGAAAAGGAGATTGAAGTTGATTATTGCAGAATTAAAGAACAAGTGGTTGACATTTTTACCAAGACATTAAAGACAGAGTCTTTTGTCAAGTTGAAGAAGATGCTGGGTATGTCCAAATTATAGAAGCTTTGTTTAAGGGAGGCAATACAGAAATATTAAATCAAACATCGATAATTAATGGCCACGTGTCTTTATTTTATTAGTTAACTAGATAGTTGCATTATGAGTCAGTAAAGTTGGCCACATTAGATTAGCCCCATAGTATTAGTACTAGAAGTCTGCCAGCAAGAGACGTAGTACTATATAGCCTCTCGTCCATCCCCTTAAGAAGTGGCTTCGTTGTTTTGTATTCTAGCTAGAGTTTCGTTTGATTAATAGAAAACTTCCTTTGCCTCAATATCGTTCTTTATTTGTTCCTATGAATTTTTGTGTGTTTATTTGTTTGGGTCGTACACTTCATCATTTTTATTTATTTCCCTTTCCTTGAAATTTGATGTTTGACACACTTTCTTTGGTTATATCATATTGCCAAGGTTTGTATTAACAAAGTTGAGAATATAAAGGGCAAAAAAGTTTATCTATCCACTGCTGGAAATTTGTGCATGGTGATTACCTGGAATTCAGGCTTTATGAAATATAGTCATGAATCATATAGTTCTACTTTTACGGTCAAAAGTTTCCTCAACTGGTACGTTTACAAGGCAAAATCTATACCCCTGAGAACTATGCTTATTATGTTTATGAAGTGCTTGATGAAATTCCCCTGAGAACGTTGAATTCAATATTTGTCTTGCATAATATGTGTAACCATATAATAATCAGAGTACCTGGCTAGAAAATGTCGGCCATTATCTGTCTAGAACCTGTTCTGCAGATGTGGGTTTTTTTTTTTTTTTTTTTTTTTTTTTTTTTTTTTTTTTTTTGGGTTCACCATTTGAGACTTGCAACTTATGTGGTGTAAACTAGCTAGGAGGAGGAATTCAAAGTTGGTATCCTGAAAAATGGGAAGAAGTTAACTTGCAATGGCTTTCGAATGTCAATTTGTCTTGCTGTTTGTTGCCAGAAATCTTTCTGAAATCTTCATTGTATAATCTTTCTGGCATGGAATTGTCAGTTCTGGACTATGTGTGGCTGCAGTTTTCTGGAGCTCAATGATGGAAGGCCCTTTGTTCGTGTCTTCTTTCACTCCTTTGGGACTAGTATTCACTACCCTTGCTGGATCCCTCTTTCTAAAAGAGGAGCTGTGTTTGGGAAGGTTATGATATGGGGAAAAGGCAAGGAGGCAACTGCATCTCAAGATGGAGAAACTGAAAGCAGGAGGGATGAAGTAACCGATGGTAGCCAGGCTGCGCCTCTCATTGTCCCCGGCCATTGCACTGATTATCAAACAAATGGGGTTCATCAACAATTTAAGCATGAACATGTTTTACAAGCTCGGTTAGCATTGCCAAGAATTGATTGAATATTGCTGAGCCACTGTATCCTTTTCTTTTTCCTTTTTTTGTCTTAGCATTTTCTGTTAAAACAGTAGGCGAATGGATCTGAATTCTGTTTCTGTAATTCGAAAGATGAAGAGCCACTCTCTTCTCAGCGCATTTTTTTAGCTTGTCAAATGTAAACTATCCTGAAGAGTTATAATTGCTCTTGATTGTGGAACCTGCATAATTGCTTTAGGTGTTTTGCTTTTGCGTTCTTCCTTCTTTCAGTTCAAGCACTGAGCTACAAAATCTCATTGAAGGCCACAAAGTTATCCTTATCGATGCCTCTTAAACTTTTATCAACTCTAACTGATGTGTGGAAGAAAAGGAAAAACCTAAAATTTGTCCTCCTCCTTGTCCAAATACATCTAAAATTTACAAGTACATAAAAAAGTATCTTCATATTACAAGAAATGGTAATGTAAAAAAAAAGTAACAAAAATATTTAAATGGATTATAAATGGATAATTGATTTTTATTTAATCCATTTAGATCCATCCATTTAGATCCATTTAATAAATGGATCTAAATGGATTGGATAAATTTCATCCACCATCCATTAAGTCAAAACCAATTATGAACCATTTATCCATATTGCCACCTCTAGTCATGATGTTTGATCTTTTGCATTTTGAGCAAGAGAGACGTATACTTTTTTGTCTTTTCGATTTCTTAAGGCAGAGTTTGTTTTCTTTGGCAGGGTTCATCAAACCATAGCTCTATTGTCAGGCTTTAAAATAAAACACACTTAACTTTTTTCGAAAGCAAATAAAATTAAAACAACTCACAACCTTTGTTGATGCCACTGAAGTATTGGGGCTGGTCATATGTACTATATAAATATTGGGTACTGCCAGCAAATATCTCTGGAAAGATGCACAAAATTTAGATTATTACATGCATATGGTTTAAACTATTTCAATTTTGATTATTTTGGTTTTGTACCACTATTACACTTTTGCGCTCTGACTTTGTTTATGTTCAACCAAATGCTATTACTTAAATTAAAAACCCACTGATTTCTGAATTTAAAATGTTAAATTACATCACGCATGATCCCAAATTTGGGAAGCACATGCTTAAACTATTTGGAAAGCACCAAAATGTAGAAACATGATAGAAGGAACTAAAACCACCAAACTTAACCCAGTGCCCACCATCAAAGTTGGTGGGGTGAGAGGTCATAGGATGGGAGGTCATGGGATCAAACTAGAGGTGTCAAAATGGGTGACTTGGGTGGGTTTGGGTTGGGTAAAATGGGTAATGGGTATAAGTGAGTCAATTCATTTATACCCATTTAATTAGATGGGTATAAATGGGTAAGTCAAAAAATGAATTGGGTAACCCAATTACCCATTTATAACTCATTTATTTTAACTTTTTGCAAACTCATTTAAATTCACTTTTGCAAACTAAGTTATCAATTTATACCACTCTTTGTACCCATCATTAGTTTTAAATATTTACTTATAATGTTCAATAAACTTAATTACCAATTTTTTTCATTTATACTCTGTCACAAAATTACCTATTATTTAATAATTGAATAATACGAATAAAAAAATTTGAATTAAGTACTATAAAAATTAATATAAAAACTTAATTCAAAAATTTTGAACCCCTAACATTTTTTTCATATATAAATTTAAAATTTCATTTTATAAAGATAAGAAAATAGGCTAAAATTTATCATAAATTGGTAATGCTAAAAAATGAGCAAGTTAACAAACTAAGAAAAAATAAAATAATAAGATAAAACCAACAAATAATAATAATAATAATAATAATAATAATAATAATAATGTTAACATCATGACAAAATGAAAATTTTGAAAAAAAAAAGGTAGGGAAAAAGAAGAGACTTGGGGGGAAGAGAATTTTAAATGGGTTAATTGGGTTTGATGGGTTATCCAATAATACCCATTTAATAAATGGGTATTATTGGGTAACCCATTTATACCCATATGCAAAAATTTAAGATATCCATACCCATCTATTCATGGACGGGTATGGGTAAATCTAGTTAAGTGGGTTGATTTGCCACCTCTAGATCAAACCCTACCCCCTACCATTGGTCGCAAAATGTGGCAAGCCTGCATAGCCCATTCGTTTGGGCTGATAAGTAGTATAAATAACTGTAGGCCCACGTCTCAATCCTATCCACTCTCTGTATTCATTTCAAAATTGCCCAGCAATTACATTAGATCTACTTTTATCCCCACATGCAAGATGAAGTGAAACATGATAGCTGCAAGAAGGACTCTCGTCAATGGTCACTTGTCAAAGCAACTCCACTATGCAATTTATGCTCCTTAATTATATTAATTAAGTAAATGATATTTATAGTAAGACAACTATTAATGAGGAAAAAAATTACACCCTCCATCTTATTTTATTAGGCTTGATTTCTATTTTAGTTTGTCTCAAATTATTTGTCATAGCCAAAAAGAGGAAAATGAACAGAGACCAATTTCCTTTTTTTTATCCTTCATTAAAAAGAGTATTAATGTCATGTTTTAGAATCGAATGCTTTAACAAACTATTATAAAATTCTCAAATTCAAAAGCAACAAACAAAATTTGAATTCAAGTCAAGGGGTAATTATGGAAACAGTTATTTGTTGGTTGGCCAGAAATCAAATTCCTTAATCTATGTGCAAAGTTATACATGACAAGTCAAATGAGACTGGATTGAGTATTTTGTGTTTTAATGATGTCATCTTAGTGCCTAGATTTGTTGGCTTATTGTCCATTTTTTTGAATTAATATTGTAACTTTTAGTAAGTGAGAGATTTTGAATCAAGATCTCTTACTCATCCCTTCCATTCTACTATTCAACTCAACCTGGCCCATCCCACCCCCTTTATATTGAATCAATATTGATGCTCATGTATGAAACAACTGATACTGATGATCAGAGAGTGCCCAAATGCAAAATTACTACACTGCACATAAAGTCAACGACAAACATCTTTCTCCTTGCTTCTTGCATCTTGAGCCTTGATCATGGAGTTACTCTACACCATTCTAGGTCTCTTCATATTCTTGATTGCTGTAAAGTATCAGTATCTCCGAAAAAAGAACAGAAAACTGCAGCCCCCAAGTCCTCCAGCTCTTCCAATTTTGGGCCATCTTCACCTTGTGAAGACTGCCCCCCACCTTGCCCTGCAAAAGCTCTCCATCAAATATGGTCCCCTGATTTTCCTTCATTTTGGGATTCGTCCTTTCCTTGTTGTTTCCTCGCCTTCTCTTGCAGAGGAATGCTTAACCAAGACCAATGATATTATTTTCGCGAACCGGCCTGAGTCAGTTTCCAGTAAATACCTTGGCTACAACTCAACTATTCTCATACTCTCCCCTTATGGAGATCACTGGCGAAATCTCCGCCGAGTCACAACCATCCATATGTTTTCTTCGATTCAACTCCAGAGTTTCTCCTCCATCTGGACTGAAGAAATCCATTTCATCATCAAAAAATTGTTTTCCAGTAACTCTGATGAGAAAACCTGGAAAGTTAAGGACATGAGTTCTTTGTTCCGGGAGTTATTATTCAACGTGATAATGAAAATAGTTGCTGGAAAAAGATGGCCATCTGATCAGCCAGGTGATATATTTTCACCGCAAGCACTCACTGATCTTTGTGATTATATTCCAATTTTGAGGTGGATTGGCTATGGAGGGTTGGAGAAAGGTGTAATCAGTTTGCACCAGAAGAGGGACGAGTTTCTTCAGGGCCTGATTGATCAAACGCGGAAAGAGGAAGCAGAAGACGGTTCTTGTTCGACAGAGAGAAGGAAAACAATTATTCAAAAATTGTTATCTCTACAAGAAGCAGAACCCGAATACTACACTGATGAAATTGTTAAAGGAATTATACAAGTAAGTCTCTTCTACTTGAATCTCTTTCTCAAATTGGTCTATAATTCATTAGGACAAGGTCATCTCACCCATGTAGCAGCAGTAGTACAAATTGTCTTAGCCATATTTAGTGGTAGCGCTAAGACTAGTGGTGAGGGATGCAGTGATCCGCAACCGCATGCTTTTCATGGTTGAAATTGGATCATATTAGCTCGATTTGATCTGAATATTGAAATGATCAAATTAAACCGTATCTTGATGTTGTGGTCTGATCTGAACTGTAGCAAACACGTCCGACTGTAGATAGGCACCGGATCTAGTGGCGGTGAGTGGGGAAATGGTATATGCCACTAACTTCAATGTTGGTGTCTAGATAAGGAATTTGGTGAAAGTCTTTTCAAAAATTTGGTGCACATGTTTTCAACATTAAATATGCCAACATCTAGAGGTGACTGGTGAGCTGGGGGCCTGGGGCATTCGTCAACTTGCAAATTGGATTAGTCTTCTTGTGGTGCTTCTTGTGGTCCAATTGTTATATTTTTTATATTATTTGGTGTGTAATTATATGATATTATTTTATTCGAAATAAAAATGATATACATGAATAAAATATTTGATACATATTCAATACAATATTATGATATATTCGTACATCAAAAAATTTAAACATATATAGCGATTGGATGAAATTGCATAAAATATAATTGTACTAAGTTCTTGCCCCAATTTATGGCTGTATCTATCATTTTACACCATAAAATAATCAAAGAATCTTTTATGGTATGGGCAATGTTTAAGGTTTTAACAATCTTTTCCGCTAATGTGGATTTAGGAATCCAGTTCACAAAATTTATAGACACATGAGCATAACATAAACAAACAAAAAAATTTATGTCAACATGTTACTGTCCTTTTTTTTTCCTCAAATATCATGGATGTAATTGCCTTAAGATGCCCTTATATTTTGGCTTGACAACAATTGTCAATATAACTATCTCAACAACGTTCAACTTTCGTAATAAAGTAAAATTTATCAAAAAAATAGTATGCACAACTTTATTACAAGAATGTTAAAAATCAGCCTCTTCTTAACGAAAAATACCGTGTAATTGTATCCTAATATTAATTAGGGTTAATCACATTTTATCCCCTTAAAAAATACCCCATTTCTCAGTTTACCCCATAACCTTTAATTTTGCTCACTTAACCCCCTTTAGGACAAAATTGCCCTTGCATTATTTTGACTTTTCATTTACCTTGTTTTCCTTTCTTTTATTTCTTTTTCTCTTTCTTCTTTATTTAATTCTTCCTCTTTCCCACAAAAATCTTCACCTTAATGATTGAAATTAAAAAAGAGGAATTACAAAGATCTATCTTCTTCTTAAATGATCAAAAAAAATTCAAACCACTTTTCTAAAATACAATTTTTTTAGCCTTTCAATTCTTTTAATTTTGGGTTTTCCTCTTTCCTTTCTAGTTTCTCATTTTATTCTCAAGAAAATATCATAAGATGAAATTGTTTTCCTTCCTTTTATTTCTTTTTCTCTTTCTTCTCTCTATCATCCTTCCCAATAGAAAATTTGATTTCCACAAAAATTTTTGTTTTGAGTTTGTAATCGCATATTTTTGGGCGAAGGTTTAAAAGACATCAAAAACTAATTTTGATTTTTTGTATGATGTCACGTGTCACAAATTTCAATTGATAATTATTAATCAGGTCACAATTTCATCTTAAGATATTTTCTTGGGAATAAAATGAGAAACTAGAAAGGAAAGAGGAAAATCCAAAATTAAAAGAATTGAAAGGCTAAAAAAAATTTGTATTTTAGGAAAGTGATTTGAATTTTTTTTAATCATTTAAGAAAAAGATAGATCTCTACAATTCTTCTTTTTCAATTTCAATCATTAAGGTGAAGATTTTTGTGGGAAAAAGGAAGAATTAAATAAAGAAGAAAGAGAAAAAGAAATAAAAGAAAGGAAAATAAGGTAAATGAAAAGTCAAAATAATGCAAGGGCAATTTTGTCCTAAAGGGGGTTAAGTGAACAAAATTAAAGGTTAGGGGGTAAACTGAGAAATGGGGTATTCTTTAGGGCAAATTCCACTTTACCCCCCTGTGGTTTAGCGTTTTTTCACATAACCCCCCTATGGTTTCAAAAGCTATACATAACCCCCTTATGGTTTGGATTAAAGTGTCAAAGTAACAGAAATAGTCACTCGTAACGGCGTCACCTAAAATGTCAAAAATACCCTTATGTAAGGTTGAAATTTATGTATTAACCAAGGGAGGTTATGTGTATATTTTGAAAATCATAAGGGGGTTATATGGTAAAGTATTAAACCATAAGGGGGTTATATGGTAAAATATAGAAATCATAAGGGGTTAATGTGTCATGTATATATAAGGGTAATTTCGACATTTTTAGAAGTTCCGTTACGAGTGACTATTTCCGTTACTTTGACACTTTAATCCAAACCATGAGGGGGTTATGTATAGCTTTTGAAACCATAGGGGGGTTATGTAAAAAAAGGGTAAACCACAGGGGGGTAAAATGTAATTTACCCTATTCTTTAATGGGATAAAATGTGATTAACCCTATTAATTATACACTTTTTAAATGTTGTTTTGTTGGCCCAAATTGAGGCCTTTAAAATTTGGGGAAGGTTGCTACTTGCTCCCAGCCCCCACCCCTGATGGAGGACAAATAGGTAAATTCACATTGGTGAGGTGATAAGCTGACAATTGATACACGTGATGATATTTGACAACGGACAATAGAAGCAAATCAGATTAGGTGATGAGACATTAACCGTGATACTTGTGGCTGGGTTTAAGTCAACGGTGGAGGCTGTGAGATAGTTTTAGAATTGGTCGTCCATTAATTGATGAAATTATTAATTTATCCTCCATTAAAACTTAAGTGATAAAATACTATTTTGGTGGGGAAGATTACTAATTTAAATAGACTAATTTTCACTTTATATCAAAAAGTCTAATTGTTAACACATAAAAAATAGATTTGGATGAGGATTAAGACTATTGGGGTCAAAATGGGGGCAAAATATAGAAATATTGAGTGATTACTGTTGCAATTTTTATAATCTCATAATTTACTTCAACGCATCATAATGTAGCAAAATTTCATTTCAAATATTCACAAGCATAAAATTGGAGTAGAACCCAAAAATTTGCATATGAATTTAGCACTATAATTGCAATAAAATTTCAATACCGAACCAAAATTAGAAGCCATATATTAGGTAACAAAATATTGGGCTAAAAAATTTTAATAAAACACCAAAATTATTTACTTTTCCTTGACAACAATCTTTTCTTACCTAGGCTAACTTGAAATGCGTAGTAAAATAAGGTTGATGAGATTCTTGAATTGAATTTATTCCTTTTCTTGTTTTTTCCTGCTTCTTTTGTTTTAATTGTCATTCAAAGTGATCATATATTTTATTGTTATATGTTTCCAATTAGAATTTTATTATGAAGTGAAAATTAATCCATTTAAAGTGACAAATTTTTTCTACCAAAGGGGTATTTTTGTCACTTAAAAGCTTTTAATGGAGGAAAAATTGGTCATCTCATCAATTATTTAGATGGAATTAATTTTCTTATTATTTTAAAGTTGACTAAGGGTGAAAAGTGCCTATTAAAATAGTTTAGGGTACAAAATGCAACTAGTGTAATAGTTCGTGGGGGTTTTCTACATTTAACCCCCTATTTAATTTTGGCTTTTCAGTTTATACTCTGAACCATGAATTGTGATACTTAAGTATAATATACTATCAATTTTGGGGCACATCGTCCAAATAAGATAAAATCAATTAATTCTTTTAGCAACTTTAGAATAAAATACTTTAATACCCCTAAACGAATTAGAGAATTTGGACAAACAACAGATTAAGGATACTTGAAGCCTTCTAAACTAACTATAGAAAAAGTTATTTGGATTTGACCAATGGGCCAACAAAAGAACAAGATACTGAAGTTCTAAAATTAGCAATTTAGAGAGTAACAAGCAAATTGGTGATAATTTAGGTGTGCATATTGGCAATAACACCCAAAAAAAGGTAGTTCCTTCATGCCTTTACACATAATTGAGGTCTATAGATATCACATGCCATAATATATAGTTCCCTTCTTATGTTGACTGGCGGACATTTATTCGCGATCAATGTCAAAAGTGTAAATTATTGATTCATGATCTATAGCAAGAGAAATGACATTATTTGTCAACAACTTGATTCTAAAAACTAATTCCTATTCTTTTCTTATTCATTCAAAAAGTTGCATTGAATTTGACTGTACATTACTTCTTGTGTAGATAATGTTATCAGCCGGAACACACACTACATCTCAGACAATGGAGTGGGCATTGTCCAGCCTATTAAATCACCCTAATGTACTGCAAAAGGCAAGAGATGAGCTAGAAAAAATGCAGCCTGGCCATCTGCTAAATGATTCCGATCTCTCTAAATTGCCTTATTTACGCTGCATAATCAACGAGACACTAAGGTTATTTCCTGCGGCACCAACTCTTGTGCCTCATTTTTCATCCGAGGATTGCACCATAGGAGGCTACAAGGTTCCAAAAGGTACAACTTTGTTAGTGAATGCTTGGGCCATTCACAGGGACCCCAATGTTTGGGAAGAGCCCAACAAGTATAAGCCAGAAAGATTTGAAGGAATGGATGAGGGAGGGTGGAATGAAGGGTTCAAATTTCTTCCATTTGGAAAAGGCAGGAGAATTTGTCCCGGAGCTGCCATGGCCATAAGGTTGGTTGGGCTGACATTGGGCACCCTGATTCAATGCTTTGAGTGGGAAAGAGCAGGGCCTGAAATGGTGGATTTGGAAGAAAATCAAGGAGCAACTTTGGGCAAGGCCAAGCCTTTGGAGGCATCTTACAAGCCACGCCCATCGATGATCAAAACAATTTCTCAGCTTTAAGTTAGATATGTTGTTCTATTGAGATAAATTGGGATTTCTTTTTTTTTTTTTTTGAATTTAAATATCAAGAGATGAGTGTCTGATTTTTGGTTTTGAGCTCCTCTTACAATTTCAGATTTGTAGTTGTAACTTTCTTTCAATACAAGTTGATGCTACAATTATACAAACTTAAATATTTTACATGGAAATGTGGAACATTAAATGATTCCAATTCTAAGTAGCATAAACAAAATCACCAGTACCATCTTTGGTTAATTTCAATTTTTCTTCAACCAGGGTCATCATTGGTTTAGCCACATCTAGCTTAAACTTCTTTAGAATATCACTTGCATACTTGCTTTGTGAGATAAAAATTCCACCATCCAACTGATGAATCGCAATACCAAGAAAATAAGACATCAATCCCAAATCTATCATCTCAAATTGACTAATCATAGCCTCCCTGAATTTAGAAATTAGTTTGGGATTATTACCTGTAAATATCAAGTCGTCCACATACAAGCATACAATAAGGACATCTCTTCCAAGGTTGAATTTGATGTACAGAGTATGATCATATGGACGTCTCAGAAAACCAGGCTTAATAAAATAAGAATCGATGCGAGTATCCTAAGCTCTAGGAGCTTGTTTCAACCCATACAACGCCTTTTTCCATCTATACACTTTGTTTTATTGACCATTTCTAACATAACCAGCAGGCTGCTCAACATATACCTCTTTTGCCTTTTGCTTATGGCCTTTGACAACCAACCTTGCTTTTGTGACGACCCTACCTCCCTCTAAGGCGAACCAAAGGGTTCGGCGGACTGTCTACCCAATTCTCGCTAGGACTCGTTCACTCACTTATAGCTTCAAGAGCAAGTAATATGTGCCAATCAAACTTAACATATATACAATCATTAACACAGATATACAATCTTCAAGGTTAAGTACAAAAGTTCAGGATTCAACCAACTACTAATACTATCACTATTACACAACAAAAGTTCTAGTCAAAAGTTTAGTCTTCCTCTAATCACCCATCCTTGCTCAAGAACCCTGTAAGAAAAACAAAAACTAAAGGAATGAGCTAAAACTCAGTGAGGTTTCCATGCACATAACCAAGCAATTGAAACAAGGATATTATTCAGTTAATAACAATCAATCGAGAAAACATTCATAATATAAAAACAATGAGAATACACTCATTAAAAGGATACATGCTCGCGTGGAGCTATTCGTTCAATCATTCATTCATTTAGCCAGTCATTCTCTTTCATTTAATCATTCATTTCTTCCTTTATAAATTCAACATTTCCATTCATTCATTTCATTTCTCGCTACTAGCCAATTCACTGGCCAGTTTTTCACCAAATTTCGTGGTCGTACTCGAGTATATCAAAAATTATCTCAGGGTCACCAGTTGCCTGACCAAGTCCATTTCTGACTCAAGTCGACTGGCAACAAAGGGCAAAGGTCCAATTCAGCCAATGCGGTACCATACAACCCACATAACTTACATTCATGCACAGGTAATGCCCAATCAGTTAATCATTAGAAAATTCACTTTTGCTTAGGTCAAGTGCGATAAAGTACACACTCGACCATTGAAAATCCATTTAACAGTCATTGGAAGGCATTTAACACTCAATCGAAGATTCACAACAAGTACACAGTCATTTAATACACAAACATGCAAGAAACACTCACCCTAAACAAGTCACGTTTTATCAAAATTTAGTTCAAGACCGGCATCTTGGACACTCCCGAAATCTGTAGTCAAATATTATCCACAAAGAGCCAATCATACACGAGTGCAAGCTACATAACTTATATTTCTATATGAAAGTAAAAAGGCAAGAAAAGGATAGTAAGTCATATAGGCAAGGTGCACACATAATTTGTAAAAGAAAATGATCTAAAACGGTTAAGTTCAAAACCAATATGTGCAACTAAAAATCATGTTTCGAATACTTGTTTAGAATGTTAGAAATCAGGTTTAGAACACTTGAGAAGTATATGTTAAGTCGGATCAAGGAAACGAAAAACAAGAGAAATGCAACGAGAAACAATGAAGATAGCAGCTTTACCATCCTTTGGTGTTTTGATCACAACTGAAACTACACTTATCGGATCGAGGAAAACTTTATGATGTTTCGAAATAAGACCTAGACTTACATTTGCTATGAAGACATCACCCAATTCTCATATTTTCAGGGTAAAAAATGGACAGTCAAAAACACATGAAAAACAGGTCAGGAAAATTAGAGTTTTTGCGCAGTCAGGAGTGCTCTGGCCAAATTATAAGCTAAAATGATCCAATTGATCTGAAATTTTGCAGGAGACCCCGGTTGTCCTAAAATATGATTTTATGTGAAAATAATGGATTTTAGGGTAATTTTTATTCCAAATAATTCGAAAATCCCTAATTGGGAATTTGAGAAACCCTAATTGTGCAAAAAATTGAAAATTTTTAAGCGAAACCCTGGTTAGTCATTTCTAATGCAATTGCATGTTCGGATGTGTATTAGATATGTGCATGTATGTTGTCGTATAGTATTATATAGGGTTAAGTGGGTTTAAAGGGTTAGAAAACCCTAATCAAGGAAAAACTCTAGTTAAATGGTGAATGAGAATGATTAAGTTGGAATCATACCCTAATTTTAGGTGTGACATGGAAGTGTTTACTTGTTGGATTTTAAGTGTGATAAAGATTGGTAGAGAATAGATAAGTAAGGTTTAAGGGTGATTAGTGCAATTGCTAAGTATGATTAGGAATTTTAGCCTAGGTTAATTATATGCTATGGAGTAATTTGAAAGAAAAGGAAAGTTAGTTGGGCAAGAGTTGAGAAAGTAAGAAATCATGGAAGCAAGGACTTAAAGGCAATTGGCATACTTTCTTGTGATTGGCTAAGTGTGATTTGATCCTATTCTGGTCAAATCTGTTTTGGTTTTGATGACCGGTTTCCGTTCAGAATTTGGGTTGTCGGCCTTCATGAAAGTTGTTCCATTTGAAATGAATTATCTAACTGCCAATTTTCAGCTCATTTGGCCATGTGTAGCATAGAAAACGGTTTGCACCCCAAAACTGACCATTTGTACATTGATCAGATTCCGTGGGTGACTTTGTTTGGTTCTTTTGGGACTGAAGCTTCCAGTTTCAGTTCTGGATGTCTTCGTAACAATTGTTGTTCAGTCTTTAAGCTTCGAAATGGCATCTCATACGCCTTAATCCGATATTCTTAGCTCAACTTATGATCAAAATGGGAACAAGTGTCAAATCTGTCTTTTCTCACAAACGGCCGTTTCCGTTTTCGCCGACCGTTTCCGTTTCCGGTTGGTCGTTTCTACCCGCGCGCGTGCCGTTTTTTTTGCCGTTTGCTTGTGATCTGCTATATGTTAGCCGTTTTAGCCATTTTTAGTCTAAAGTGATATAATTTTCTATTGCAGACAGCGGCGAGCTTGACGGAGCAACTGGGACCCACTAGCGGACCCCACGACGTCTAGTTCCTTGTTTTGCTCATTTTGTATTTTTGTAAGTATCTGGGCTATGTGCATAAGTTAAGGGCCTTATGTGATATGTTTTAAATGAAAGGGGTCTTAGGCGAGAGTATACTTTATCACACTCGACCTAAACCCTCATTTATACTGAAATGGGCATGTGAATTGTGTGAATGACATGTTGTTGGGCTGAACCTCTAGAGCTTGTAGCTCGGGGTGACATTTGTGATGTGCATGATATGAGATATTTGTGGGACCCGATCTCAGGACCTAGTTAGACTATTCGAGCCGACAGGGGCTTGGTCGGAGTTAGTCTAACCTAGGCATGAGATCGCTATGATATTCTGACATGCAAAATTGGTTATATAAGAACCAAACATGTAAACCTCAGTGCATGAACCCTATTGCTCGAGCCGTTATCTGTCTGTGGTGACTGGCCAGTGTGGGTGTTAAGGTAGTTGGCGGTTGACGAGTGAAGTTCTACGGACCATAAATTGTGCTCGACGGAGTGTCGGCAGGCGATCAATAGTGGCAAATTATTTGGCTTTGAAGCCAATCTGTATCCTACACCTATGTTATAATCTGCTTTTAATTTGGCAATCTGTGTTCATACTTGCTCCGATTCTGTGAAATTTACGCTTTTACCCCTGCATACTTACTAAGCATTTAGCTTACCCCTCCCTTTGTTTTCCTTACAGGGGTTCGACGCGGGGACCACTTTTGGACGCCGAACTAGTTTAGTTAGGTTGGAATACTTTGATCGGGACTTCCGGAATGCGTGTAATAGTAATAGTAGTTCGAGTTCGGACCACCTTAGGGTCCACCTTTTGGTTGTAGTTATCATAATAGGATAATGTAGTAAGATGAGCTGCTACTTCTGAATTGTACATAGGGCACTTCTGCTACTGTAAATACTGTACATAGTAAACTTTTGGCCGTGTATATAATGTGAATGGCAACTGTTTGGGTGTGAATAGTATTTCTTAGTTTTTATTTTATTTTATTTCGAGTCCTGGCGCGAGTTAGGCAGACGGCCTGCTAAGCCCTTTGGTACGCCTCTGGGTACGGTGGGGTCGTCACAGGTGGTATCAGAGCGCCTAAGTTAGAGGACTTGGGTAATTGGGACATACATGATAGGCAGTAGGGTTCTGTGATTTATTTAAAATGAATGATCTCTTTTAAGCTGAAATGCTATCGAACTGACCAGATAATGTTGAAATTTTGTAGGGATGGAGCCTGGCGAGCCTAGTGGATCCAGATCTGAACTGCGTCCTCCGAGCGTCGGGGACCCAATTAACCAGGTTTTGTGCCGCCGAGTTCTACGCTTCCAGAGGAGGCCAAGTAGGCCTTATGTGATGTACTTACCTTTTGGCCGCATGAATAGGCCATGTGAGTGTAGGCATACCTATGGGTATCCGGACGAAGTAGTACTTGCTGTTGATGATGAGCGCCGCCGCCTGGCTAAGGCAAACGAGCGCTTGGACAGTCTGTTAGCGGAGGCTAGGCACGTGGGCCATGGGCAGGTCATGCGTATTAGAGAGACCGAGCAGAGTCTGAGAGAGGAGGAGGAGAGGACTGATGCCTTTCGCCAGCAGCTACAGGAGACGCGACAGCAATTTTCGGCGATTAAGAGGCAGATACGAGAGCGCGTTAGAGGGATTATGTTTGACTGCGAGGCTCTCCTAGACATGATTGCGGAGGTACCGCCTCGTGCTATCGGCCCGGAGTCGATGGACGGGGTAGACTCTTTAGGCTCGGTTGGGGACTGGCCACCTAGGGGAGGCGTATAAGGCCGCTCTGGAGCTTCTGTGCATTTTCCTGCTTACTTTGGGTTTTGTATCCGGTGGGTTTAGACCGGTTTTGGAGCCGTAGTGCTCTTGTATGTATTGGATTTTGAACCGACTGGATGTCGGTTAATTTGTATATCTTTTGGCGTGACTTGTCTATAAGACTGGTATATATGTAGTATGGCCTTTTGGGGTCATCTTTTATGTGTATCTTGCGTATTTGTTTTCAAGTGTTTTCCTTGTTTAAATTCGAGTTGTTAAGCACTTATTTTGTTTCTGTTGCTTTACTTTATTAATTTTCGCGATATTTAATATACGTTTGTTTCAATTCTAGACTTTCTGAACCTAAATGGACTCCGGTGGTCGAGGTAGTGGCCCAGAGGGAGAAAATGAGAACGAACCTGACCAGGTAGCCACAGCCATTCAGCGTATGGCTGACTTACTTGAGAGAATGGTTAATCAACAAGGTCAAGGTCAGGGCCAAAATGCTGGGAACCCTGGAGGAAATGCGAGAAATAATAATCATGATAGAGAGGACGGGGCATTAGAACGGTTTCAAAAGTTTGCCCCTCCCAAATTTGTAGGTGGACCGAACCCAGACATAGCTGAGGGGTGGTTAGACCGAATGCTAGATATCTTTGCCGCACCTGGATATACGAAAGAGCGGCAAATCTTTTTTGCAACTTTTCAGTTTGAGGGAGCCGCCCGAGCTTGGTGGAATGTCATTAAGACCAAGTGGGAACGGGAGCAGACTCCCTGGACCTGGGTTAATTTCACCCGGGAATTCAATGAAAAGTATCTGCCACCCATAGTGCAAGAACGGCTGGAGGACGAGTTTATCCGCCTGCGCCAAGGGGCGTTAAGTGTGGCTGAGTACGAGACTCGGTTCACTAAACTGTCTCGTTTTGCTCCTGATTTGGTACTCACAGAGCAAAGACGCGTTCGATGCTTCATTCAGGGGTTGAATGTGGAACTCTAGAAGGCGTTAGCGGCTGTCCAGGTGGACACAATTAGTCAGGCGCTAGAGAAGGCGCAGAGGGTAGAAGCAGCCAGGGGTCAGGTTAAAGCCTTTCATGAGCGTAAACGTAGACAACCGAGCTCGAGTACCTACACCCCTGGGCAGAGCTCGAAGAACGAGCCACCCACCAAGTTGGGTAGAGTAGTAGGAGGTCCGCGGCCTGTTGGGACCCCAGGCTGAGGCAATTTTGGACGAGGGCAGGCGGGGCGAGAGCCGCAGAGAGGTGGTCAGCGCGGAGGACAAAGTTCAGGACCTAAGTCGACCTGTAACTTTTGTGGAGGCAATCATCCCTTCGATAATTGTTGGAAGTAGGATTCAGTGCGGAAGTGTTTCAGATGTGGCAGCACAGAACACCTCATTGCTCAATGCCCAAAGGCTCCGCAGGAAGGAACTAGTACCCCTCAGGCAGGAGGGACTGCACCTAAGCCGATCAATGCAGGGGGTAATCGACCTAAAGTACCGGCCCGAGTGTACGCTATGGGTCATCAAGAGGTGACTGACCCTTCGGCAGTCATCGAAGGTACACTTTCTCTCTTTCGGCGTACCGCAAACGTTTTAATTGACCCTGGCGCCACGCACTCTTTTGTTAACCCTGCATTCATGGCTCACATTGATGTTAAGGCTGAAAAGTTACCATATGACCTAGAAATTAAGACCCCTATCACCAATAAGAGCTTACTTGCCAATATGGTTTATAAGGAGAGTGAAGTATGGGTCGGGGAGCAGAAATTGCTAGTGGACTTGATTGAATTAGCCCTTAAGGGATATGACGTCATACTAGGTATGGACTGGTTAGCTAAATATTATGCTCACCTGGATTGTCGCACTAAAACAGTTGATTTGCACATACCGGGCGAACCTACACTCCATCTAGATGTTCGAAGAAAGTTAACCTCAGCCACTCTCATTTCCGGGATTAGGGCTAGGAAATTGCTAAGTAGAGGAGCTCAAGGGTACTTGGCTGTATTGATTAATACTCCACAGGAGCAGTTGAAAGTTGAAAATGTACCTGTAGTGTGTGAATTTCCTGAACTTTTCCCTGAGGAATTAACTTCGCTACCGCCAGAAAGGGACATAGAATTCAAGATCAAGTTGCATCCTGGAGCTGAACCAATTTCGAAAACCCCTTATCGAATGGCTCTTGCCGAACTTAAAGAGTTAAAGATTCAATTGCAGGAACTATTAGATCGAGGATTTATACAGGAGAGTGAATCACCTTGGGAGCCCCGGTATTATTTGTCAAGAAGAAGAATGGAGGATTACGGATGTGTATAGATTATCGGGGATTGAATAACTTAACCATTAAGAATAAGTATCCCTTGCCTCATATTGATGAATTGTTTGATCAACTGCAAGGTGCAGTTGTATATTCGAAACTAGATCTTCGACAGAGGTACTATCAATTGAGGATTCGGAAGGAGGACATACCTAAAATCGCCTTTAATTCGCGGTATGGGTATTTTGAGTTTGCAGTTATGCCCTTTGGGTTGACAAATGCTCCAGCCGCATTCATGGATTTAATGCATAGAGTTTTCAAACCCTATTTGGACCAATTTGTGGTGGTCTTCATTGATGACATTTTGGTCTACTCTAAGACTCGAGAGGATCATGAACAGCATTTGAGGTTAGTATTACAAACCCTTAAGGATCATCAGCTATATGCTAAGTTCAGTAAATGTGAATTTTGGCTGGAAGAGGTGTCCTTTTTAGGTCATGTGATCTCAAAAGATGGGATAGCAGTGGACCCCGCTAAACTAAGAGCGGTAACAGAATGGAAGAGACCGGAAAGCCCGACTGAAGTTAGAAGTTTCTTAGGGCTTGCAGGATATTATCGCCGTTTTATTAAGAATTTTGCTAAGATAGCTGGCCCGTTAACGGATTTGACTAGAATTCACAATCAGTTTGTTTGGACCCCGAAGTGCGAGGCCAGTTTTCGAGAGCTAAAAGGATTATTAACTTCCGCCCCAATTTTAACACTACCTAATGGAAAAGACAGTTTCGTGGTATACACAGATGCATCTAAGATGGGTTTAGACTGCGTACTTATGTAAAATGGACAGGTGATAGCGTACGCATCCCGGAAATTGAAGCCTCATGAGCAAAACTACCCCACTCATGATTTAGAATTGGCAGCTGTAGTTTTTGCTCTCCAAAAGTGGCGTCATTACCTCTACGGAATAACCTTTGAGGTATTCACCGACCATAAGAGTTTAAAATACTTGTTTTTCCAAAAGGAATTGAATTTAAGGCAACGTCGGTAGATGAAATTTTTAGAGGATTATGACTGTACCATAAAGTATCATCCGGGTAAAGCAAATGTAGTAGCCGATGCTCTTAGTCGAAAAGCTCAAGTATCCAGTTTACAACTTAAAGAGTGGGAGTTACTAGAAAAAGTCGGGGAGTGGAATCCTCAACTTAAGCTACGGGGAGTACTTTTTAGCAATATAACAGTTACATCTACTTTACTCCCTCGGATAAAGGAAACGCAAAAGGAGGACACTCAGGTACAGAAGTGGACGGAGAAAGTCGAACAAAGGACGTTACCTGACTTCAATGTGAGCTCGGATGGGCTATTACGGTACCGTAGCCGATATGTTATACCCCAGGATCCAGAATTAAAGCGGGAGATATTAGAAGAGGCACATAGGTCAAAATATACGGTACACCCTGGCACAACCAAGATGTATCAGGATTTGAAGCAGTTGTACTGGTGGGAAGGCATGAAAAGAGAAATAGCCCAATTTGTCCAAATCTGCCTAACCTGCCAGTAGATAAAGGCCGAGCACCAAAAGCCGTCTGGGTTGCTCCAACCATTGGAAGTGCCAGAATGGAAATGGGAGAACATCACTATGGACTTTGTCTCAGGACTACCAAAAACCCAAAAAGGACATGATGCTATATGGGTGATAGTAGATCGTCTAACTAAATCAGCCCATTTCCTACCAGTGAACATGAAGTACCCCTTAGAGAAACTAACTCAACGTTATATGGACGAAATTGTACGCCTACATGGAGTAGGGGTGGCAATTCGGGTCCAAATCAGGTTGGCGGGTCGGGTTCGGGTCAACCCGTCAGAAAATCTGTTGATCCGAACCCGACCCGCCAACCCGTGACAGGTCAGGTATGCTGACCCGAACCCGAAAATTTCAGGTTGACGGGTTGGCGGGTCGACCCGAAATGACCCGAAACTTAATTTTAATTTATTAATTTATCACTGTAATTTCTAATAAAATCAATTTCTCACAAAACTAATTACATAATCAAGTAATAAAAATTTAAATAAGTAATTTCAAACCAAATCTAAAATAAATTAAACACCGTAAAAGTGTTTTATCCCAAACAAAATATAAAATAAATTAAAACAGTATAAAAGTAAAAAATAATATAATATATTATTTGTCCAAATATAATAATTTCAACTTCACACAAATTAAATAAATTCATTTATGATTAGTAATTAATGCCTTTGAAAAAAAGAATAACTTAGGTTAGTTAGATAAAATTATTTTTATATTTATTAAATTATTTTTAATTCGTAAACGGGTCATATCGGGTCATATCAGGTCACCACGGATTGACCCGAAATCGACCTGTTTTCTTTTCGGGTTCATCGGGTCCAACCCGATTCTGACCCGAATTTCCAAAATCTCAACCCAAATCCATTAATTTCGTGTTAGGTTCGTGTCGCGTTTTCAGGTCGTGTCGAAAATTGCCACCCCTAACATGGAGTACCAGTGAGTATAGTTTCGGATAGAGACCCACGATTTGTGTCACGGTTCTGGCAAAAGATGCAGAAGCTTTAGGATCGAAACTAACCTTAAGTACAGCCTACCACCCTCAGACAGACGGACAGTCGGAGCGGACGATACAAACGCTTGAGGATATGCTCCGATCGTGTGTATTGGATCTGGGAGGAAGTTAGAGTCAACATC
The DNA here is from genome assembly GCF_036785885.1 of Coffea arabica. Taxonomy (NCBI): domain Eukaryota; kingdom Viridiplantae; phylum Streptophyta; class Magnoliopsida; order Gentianales; family Rubiaceae; genus Coffea; species Coffea arabica. Next base: position 7,484,329 of record NC_092310.1, read on the forward strand.
TCACTCTCATAGAATTTGCCTACAATAATAGCTATCACTCCTCCATACAAATGGTACCGTGTGAAGTTCTTTATGGACGCAAGTGCCGCTCACCGATCTTTTGGGATGAAGTGGGTGAAAGGAGGGTTCTAGATGTTACCGCAGTGCCATGGATAGAAGAAGCGGTGGAAAAGGTTAAAATCATTCGCCAGAGAATATTAACAGCTCAAAGCCGGCAGAAGAGTTATGCCGACCATCGAACGAAAGACCTTGAGTTCGAAGTGGGAGATATGGTATTTCTAAAGGTGACGCCACTCAGAGGAATCATTGCGGCCGAGAAAGGAAAGAAATTGAAACCAAGATATGTAGGGCCGTATAAGATTCAACGACGGGTTGGAACGGTGGCGTACCAGTTGGAGTTGCCAGCTAGCATGTCTCGTATTCATAACGTTTTTCATGTCTCGTTGCTTAAGAAGTACCATCCAGATCCTACCCATATTTTACATCTTGAGGATGTAGAGCAAGAGGAATCCCTCACCTACGAGGAACAACCAGTACAAATTTTGAATCGCAAGGTGAAGGAACTGAGGAATAAGCAAATCCCTTTGGTGAAAATTTTATGGAGAAACCACGATGTAGAAGAGGCTACATAGGAAATAGAGGAGGAGATGCAGAAGAAATATGCTACCTTGTTTGCCCAAAAAGGTAATAATTTCGAGGACGAAATTCTTTTAAGAGGAGGAAATTGTGAGACCCCAGTTGTCCTAAAATATGATTTTATGTGAAAATAATGCATTTTAGGGTAATTTTTATTCCAAATAATTCGAAAATCCCTAATTGGGAATTTGAGAAACCCTAATTGTGCAAAAAATTGAAAATTTTTAAGCGAAACCCTGGTTAGTCATTTCTAATGCAATTGCATGTTCGGATGTGTATTAGATATGTGCATGTATGTTGTCGTATAGTATTATATAGGGTTAAGTGGGTTTAAAGGGTTAGAAAACCCTAATCAAGGAAAAACTCTAGTTAAATGGTGAATGAGAATGATTAAGTTGGAATCATACCCTAATTTTAGGTGTGACATGGAAGTGTTTACTTGTTGGATTTTAAGTGTGATAAAGATTGGTAGAGAATAGGTAAGTAAGGTTTAAGGGTGATTAGTGCAATTGCTAAGTATGATTAGGAATTTTAGCCTAGGTTAATTATATGCTATGGAGTAATTTGAAAGAAAAGGAAAGTTAGTTGGGCAAGAATTGAGAAAGTAAGAAATCATGGAAGCAAGGACTTAAAGGCAATTGGCATACTTTCTTGTGATTGGCTAAGTGTGATTTGATCCTATTCTGGTCAAATCTGTTTTGGTTTTGATGACCGGTTTCCGTTCAGAATTTGGGTTGTCGGCCTTCATGAAAGTTGTTCCATTTGAAATGAATTATCTAACTGCCAATTTTCAGCTCATTTGGCCATGTGTAGCATAGAAAACGGTTTGCACCCCAAAACTGACCATTTGTACATTGATCAGATTCCGTGGGTGACTTTGTTTGGTTCTTTTGGGACTGAAGCTTCCAGTTTCAGTTCTGGATGTCTTCGTAACAATTGTTGTTCAGTCTTTAAGCTTCGAAATGGCGTCTCATACGCCTTAATCCGATATTCGTAGCTCAACTTATGATCAAAATGGGAACAAGTGTCAAATCTGCCTTTTCTCACAAACGGCCGTTTCCGTTTTCGCCGACCGTTTCCGTTTCCGGTTGGTCGTTTCTACGCGCGCGCGTGCCGTTTTTTTTGCCGTTTGCTTGTGATCTGCTATATGTTAGCCGTTTTAGCCGTTTTTAGTCTAAAGTTATATAATTTTCTATTGCAGACAGCGGCGAGCTTGACGGAGCAACTGGGACCCACTAGCGGACCCCACGACGTCTAGTTCCTTGTTTTGCTCATTTTGTATTTTTGTAAGTATCTGGGCTATGTGCATAAGTTAAGGGCCTTATGTGATATGTTTTAAATGAAAGGGGTCTTAGGCGAGAGTGTACTTTATCACACTCGACCTAAACCCTCATTTATACTGAAATGGGCATGTGAATTGTGTGAATGACATGTTGTTGGGCTGAACCCCTAGAGCTTGTAGCCCGGGGTGACATTTGTGATGTGCATGATATGAGATATTTGTGGGACCCGATCTCAGGACCTAGTTAGACTATTCGAGCCGGCAGGGGCTTGGTCGGAGTTAGTCTAACCTAGGCATGAGATCGCTATGATATTCTGACATGCAAAATTGGTTATATAAGAACCAAACATGTAAACCTCAGTGCATGAACCCTATTGCTTGAGCCGTTATCTGTCTGTGGTGACTGGCCAGTGTGGGTGTTAAGGTGGTTGGCGGTTGACGAGTGAAGTTCTACGGACCATAAATTGTGGTCGACGGAGTGTCGGCAGGCGGTCAATAGTGGCAAATTATTTGGCTTTGAAGCCAATCTGTATCCTACACCTATGTTATAATCTGCTTTTAATTTGGCAATCTGTGTTCATACTTGCTCCGACTCTATGAAATTTACGCTTTTACCCCTGTATACTTACTAAGCATTTAGCTTACCCCTCCCTTTGTTTTCCTTACAGGGGTTTGACGCGGGGACCACTTTTGGACGCCGAACTAGTTTAGTTAAGTTGAAATACTTTGATCGGGACTTCCCGAATGCGTGTAATAGTAATAGTAGTTCGAGTTCGGACCACCTTAGGGTCCACCTTTTGGTTGTAGTTATCATAATAGGATAATGTAGTAAGATGAGCTGCTACTTCTGAATTGTACATAGGGCACTTCTGCTGTTGTAAATACTGTACATAGTAAACTTTTGGCCGTGTATATAATGTGAATGGCAACTGTTTGGGTGTAAATAGTATTTCTTAGTTTTTATTTTATTTTATTTCGAGTCCTGGCGAGTGTTAGGCAGACGGCCTGCTAAGCCCTTTGGTACGCCTCTGGGTACGGTGGGGTCGTCACACACTCAAATCCCAATAACTTCATGTTTTGTCCGAAAGCTGATTCAGTCTAAAACATGGAGAAATTCGCGGTCGAAATTGATTCCAAAAATAGGGTAGAGCTGAAATTCACCAAATTGTCTAGTTTTCTTCAAAGTTTCAACTCCCACCTCAAACCCAATCAAGATTACATCACTACGCTACCTCCTGTTAACTTAACCCTAGATACAAAACTTTCGGCAGCACCTCCCCTATTTTCAATCCTTTTCTCCTTGAAAATCAAGGTGTAAACCATAGCAATCCCAACACAATCAAAGCCACAAGATATTACAAGCCTTATTCTAGTCTTTCAAAACCCTTCAAAATTCACACAAATAGAGATTAACCGAAAGACATCAAAGCTGAAATTTCCCAATTCAAGTAAAAAAATCACTTATTGAAGTTGTAAACATGCATATCAAAGTTCAATCACATTCTAATACGATTGGACAACCTATATCAAAATTACAAACTTAACAAAAACTGAAATTTCACTTCTTAAGGTAAACTTTGCATATAATTATCACTAATTGCGATTAAAAGTTAGAAATTCCACCTTAACACTAAACTAGCTTCTACTAATCATATACATGCCAAAATCAAAGATGAAATAACTTATATAAAATCAGAAAAATATCAATAAAATTGAAATTTATCATCCCAACCCTAAAATCGCAAGAATCTCCAAAAAAATCAATAAAAATCAAGTTATCCAACAACTTAATCACAAGATTAAAGAACAAAAGATTCTTCTAACGATTACACCTTCCAACACCTTGAAAACAAGCAAAACAAATCCTTTTCTTCTCAAAACACTCCACCTTTAGTTTGCTATCACCTTAGATGCAAAGTTAATCAGAGTAGATTTTGGCAATTGGAAGAAATTTCTCAAGATTTGGTGAAGGAAATCAAAGGAAAAATGGACTTAACTTGCTTGGTTTTACTCCTCTTGAGGTTCGGCCAGCTTGGAGAAAAAAGAATGAAGAGTTTTTGTGCTCCAAATGAAGTGATAAAGATGAAGACTTAAGTGTTCCAAGACTAAATAAAAATGCGACACGTGGCACTACTTTGACTATTACTTATCTCGTGATCTTTCTTCTTAGTTTTCAATCACTCATCTATGTAGTGTTCCTCTAACTCACTCTTAACACTTCTAGGCATATATTCCTTGGTATATAACATCCATTCATGTCCACTAAATTTAATATACACTTACTAGTGAGCCACACTACCAAATGTAATATAACTAAACACGCACCACAATATAAAGCAAACAATTAAAATTTAACTCAACTATAAAAATATCTTATAAATTAAAGGATTTAAACTAGAGTAGGTCAAAATATTATTGAACGCATGCAAAATGAGAAAAGAATTTAAATTTTTGTTTCAAAATTTCACAATCTCTCCCCTTGAAAGAATTTCGTTCTCAAAATTCTAACCTTCATAAGATTTTGGAACGGGTTGTTGTTCCAATGAGTATACTCTAGTTGATGCCCTGGATTTGTTTCCTCTTTCTTGGTTCAATTTAGAAGTAATCTGATTCCTTTATTGTATATTCAACCCTCTTTGTTGCTTTTTTGGACAATTGTGAAGTTGATGATCAGCACTTTCTCATATCAAGCATTTTTTTCCCTTTACCCAGCATGCATCCTGTGATACCACGACTTTTAGGATATTACGGTTTCTATATTTTATTTTGTTTTAAGACATTGTTTTGTTTTAAAGATTAGAAACCCTACTTGTACTCAAAACCCTAGTTTTACTTGTGACTAACAGGTTTTCTTAAATCTCTCATATTTTAGTCGAAACACTAATTTTATTCTATGAAATTGTAAAATCCCTTATATTTTCTTAAAATTCCTTTTTCTTTGGCATTTATTCCCTTATAATAGCTATACTACTCATTTACCTCTCCAATGTTTGGAATAAAGAATAGAATTAAGAGTTTTTCCTTTTCATTCATCGTTAGGGTAAACTAAGGTTTTTACGTCTTTTCGTAGTGTGAGTACCTAGTACGGAGTGTGTACTAAATTTGGTGATTAAGAGTGAGTTTTAGATAAAATAAAGTGTGTGATTAGAAGTAGTAATAATAAGTTAGTGAATGGTAAGTGAAAACCCTAGTACGTGCGAAATAAAGAAAATCGGGTTAAACCGACGGGTGCCGTTTGTTACCGATTGAACACACCATTTGACCACCACTTTCTTACGATAAAATATCATTAATATTAGTGCAAAATATCAGCCCTTAATCCAGCTCACGATGGCCGAAAATATTGACCAAGAAAAGGGAGGAAAAAGAAAAATATTGAGATTGAATCTTGTGGTGACACTTGGCTGTCATCCATCTAACTTTGACCCAAACTAATTACCATTTTATTAACCTTCTTGAAGCTTCATTTTCTCCTCCATTCCATCAACTTGGCCGAACCTCAAGGAGAGAGAGAGCAAGAGAAGAAAACTCCATTTCATCTTGAGCTTAACTTGTTTGAGTGAGAAATCAAGCAAACTAAATCGATTAACTTCTAATTGGAGAGTTTAGGAAGCTTGGGGAGCTAAAATTTTATAAGGAGAGGTGAAGGATATCTTTTGCAAGCCTTTTATTGAGGTATTATGGCTGTTCATCTTCTTCCTTCCCCTTAGGCTTGTTTAAGTTATGTAGTAACTTGTATTCTTGTCTTGTGATACCTATTTAAGTGGTTTTGTTGATTGTGGTGATGAAATTGTGAGTTAGGGTTTTGAATTGTTCATTTATATTTCTTGTTGTTTGGATGGTATATGGTGTATATAATCTTGTGTAGGAAGTTATAGTAGTGCTTTAAGCTAGAAATGTGAAGTTTACACTTTGAATTCACTAGATTCCAGATTTGAGTTTTCATACTACCCTGTTTTGACTGGTTCCATTTGGCCATGATGGAGGCCGAATTAGACTTAACTCCAAACATGAAAGTTGTAGGAAATATGTTTTATAGCTTCCTACAAAATTTCAACTCAATCCGAGCACTGTAACTTATGAAATGACAAAAATACCCTTGACTGCCAAATGTACTGTTTTGCGGACAGTTTCTGTTTTCCTCTGAGATGTCACATTTTGACCTTGAAAATGAACTAATTTTCTGTTGATGTCTCATGAGACTTGTAGTTCTCCGTCTTAGCTTCAAAACGGTATAAATTTTACCCCAATCCGATAAGCGTAGCTTCGGTTGTGACCGATACGCTAAGAGACGTCAAATCTGCCATTTGGCTATTCGTCTTTAAACTTGATTTCTGGTTGCCGTGTTAAGACCTGTGTTGTAATTGGATTATTTTGAGCCTAATTGAAGGGCTATTGTGTTACTATTGCATACGTGTGATTTTAGGACTGATTTGAGAAAAATATTGAAGGCATAAATTGCTAGAAAATAGGTAAACACAAGGGGTATGCCGCCCAAATTTTCACTAGAGGAATAAATTAGTCTTTGGAGTTCTAGTTCTGTATTTTGCAAATTTGACCTGGATCCACTGAAAACTGGGTCGAGTTATTTACATGAAAGTTGTAACCTTTTGTCTTAGTTTCGAGACGCTACCTAGTACACATTGATCTGATAACCACAGCTTTAGTTATGATCAAAACCGTGTAACCCATTTTCATACCATTTTTATTTCCACGCATGCGCACATGCATTTCTTGGCCATTTTTGCCGTTTTGGCCGTTTTAGTCCTTATTTCCATTTGTGATGGTTATTTGATTGATGGTTGAGTATAATTTTCTGTCACAGGCAATGACGAACCGGACGGAGTCGGTGGACCTGTATAAAGTGCTTTGATTTGCGTGCTAACTATTTTGAGTGAGTAATTGAGTTGGTTTATATGATAAATTATCAATGTGATTTGTATATGTTGAATAGGTACTTAGGCGAGGGTGTATTTTATCTCACTCGACTTAAACTCATTCTCTGTTGTTGACTCAATATGTGAGAATACATGTTTTGTGCTGAGTAACACCTTTTTCCTGTGTGCTGTTGGGGTGATTACACGACTTGAGTTAAACCCCTTGTGCTGTGTGACATGAGGTGAGTATTTTGTTGAAAGATATCATCTATTGAGAGATGGATATCTCAGGGTTTGGTTCCACCCCGGTTCCAAGGATAGACGGACTATTCGAGTCAGTTGGGGTTTGGTCGAAATTAGTTCCATGCTAACCTTGGGATTTCGTTCTTTGTTAAAGCTTTGTTTAAAGTTAAATGATTTATTTTGCTCGAGCTGCTATGTACTGTTGACTGGCCAGCGGGGGTTGATAAGGTGAACGGGAAAAGTAAGTGGAGTCTACGGACCATGAGTATTTTGGTTGACGGAGTGTCAACAGGCATTCAAGCTCGGGGAATTAAACTGGTTTTGAAGGCACCCGTATCCTACCATTGTGATGTTACATTTCTGTTTTATTGGTGTGAAATATCTTGGTTTACATGTTTATTTGAATGTGATTTTTGTGTTTTATCGCCGATTATTTACTAAGCATATAGTTTACCCCATTTCATTTGTTTTCCTTAGTAGGGGGTACGAGCGAGGCGTGAAACTTGTACAGAGTAGTCTAGTTTTGAAATTTTGAATTGTACTCGCACTAGCACCCGACTAAGGTTGTTTGGATTTGGATTGTAAACACGTTAATGTATTTGGGCGTGTATAAACCTTGTAGTTGGATCGAGTATCAATGTATATATTAAGTTTGAACTTGTTGTGTTACTTATTTGCTATGAATGTAAGTCATTTTCTCGAGTTTCGAGTGAGTGAGTCCTGACGAGAGTTGGGCAGGCGGTCCGCCGAACCCTGGGGTACGCCTTAGGAGGAGGTGGGGCCATCACACATCCTAAGTATGATTTATTTTTTCACAGTAAACACAAGCTAATGGAGGAGCTTCTATTGGATTCTTTAGAGAGACTTCCTCTTGTCGTCCTTTTCCTACCTGACTTTCCCTTGTTGAACTTCTCTCATATTGTCCTTGCATCCATGGTGGGTAAGATGGAAGGATTACTCTTCTAGCTTTGGAAGATGGTAGGATGTCCTTAAATTCCTCAGACTCACTACTCGGCGCACTTCTTTTTCGTGTTTGAAATGTTTTTACTTGCGCCTTTGCAATTTCAACCCTTTGAGCTTTCTCAAGAACTTCTGTGAATGTAGTAATTTGAGCTACCGCAAGAGTTTTCTGGATTTTCACATTTAATCCCTGTACAAACCTTACTCTTCTTTGCTCCGTAGTTACTAATTCAGTGGTAAATTTAGATAATTTAGTGAATTGAGTTTTATATTCTGACACACTCAAGGCTCCTTGACGTAATCTAATGAAATCGTCCTCCCTTTTTTCTTAGACTAAGGGCGGAAGGTATTTCTCATTAAATTCTCATACGAAATTTACACAAGTCCGCGCTATTTGTTCCCTCGCCCACTTAGCTCTAATCACGTTCCACAAAGCATGAGTTGACCCTTCAAATTGAAATACTGCAAAAGTCGCTTGTCTCTTCTCTGCATAATTTAGCGCGGCAAAAATATTAGTCATTTGTTCTAACCAACTCTCGGCTGCCTCCGGATTAGATCCTCTAAGAAATTTAGGAGGAGAAAACTTCTGAAAACGCTCTAGGGCCCTATCCCCTCCCCCCTTAGGTTCCCTGGATTGGTTAACAGGTGCTTGCCCTTGTTGTTCCACTAAACGCGCCAAAATATCGGTCATTCGTTGTATGGCTATTGCTACCTAATCCCCTGTTTCGGCCTATGGTTCATGTTGTTATTTAGCTGTCGCTTCTCTTTCTTCTATTAGTTCTTGAGCTTGCCTAACCTTACGTCCACGATTAACCCCTCGTCCTCGGTTTCTTCGTCCATCCATACCTTTTTTTTATAAACTATATATGTGTATGAGCAAAAATAGATCAGCTATATATATAGAATAAGAATAAAACAACGTAGGCCAAAAATGAGAAATACCCTTAGAATACATAACACAACAAATTACAAGCTAAATCACAAAATATTACACATATTATCCTACCAAAATCAAGTTCACAAAACATGTCTAGTACACTATACATAGTAGTCCGCAATACAACAAACACATACATACATACATGCAGAACAAAATAAGAGACAACGATTTTTCAATTTCTCCAAGGGTAAATTCTAAACCCCAAGTTCATCCGTCAAAGAAAGTTCAAAAGATCTCTACTAAAGCAATCGCTCCAAGAATTATATCTAGTTCCTTATAAATGCAAATGAATGTCAAAACTCTAAAAGATACCTTAATGATCTTTAAAGTCAAAGTTAGTCCCACAGTTGTTCAAATAGTATCGTTGTTCAAGAAACTGATCCATTACTCTTCAAACCAATCTCACACAATTCTCTTCTCTTCTCACTAATCTAATATAAAAACCTCAAACATCAAATCTTACTATCCATCAGGAACATAGCTGCTTAATATTGCACTTAAACTTCACAATACCCCACAGTCCAACATTCTAGACTTTAAACTTATGATACACTATAGAGATCTAAAATCTAAACTCTGATACCAATTGTGACGATCTCATCTCCCCTTAAGGCGAACCAAGAGGTTCAGTGGACCGCCTACCCAACTCTCGCCAAAACTCATTCACTCGCTTTCCGCTTCAAGAGCAAGTAAAGATGTGCCAATCAAACTTAACATATATACAATAATTAACACAAATATACAATCCTCAAGGTTAAAGTCCAAAGCTCAGGATCCAACTAACTACTAATACTATCATTATTACACAACAAAAGTTCTAGTCAAAAGTGCAGTCTTTCTCTAATCACCCGTCCTTGCTCAAAAACCCTATAAGGAAAACAAAAACTAAAGGAATGAGTTAAAGTTCAGTGAGGTTCCCATGCACATATCAAAACAAGGACATTATTCAATTAATAACAATCAATCGAGAAAACATTCATAATATAAAAACAATGAGAACACACTCATTAAAAGGATACATGCTCACGTGCAGCCATTCGTTCAATCATTCATTCATTCAGCCAGTCATTCTCTTTCATTCAATTATTCATTTCTTCCCTTATAACTTCAACATTTCCATTTATCCATTTTATTTCTCGCCACTAGCCAATTCACTGGCTAGTTCTCCATCAAATTTCGTGATCATACTCGAATATATCAAACATTATCCCAGAGTCACCAGTCACCCGATCGAATCCATTTCTGGTTCGAATCGATTGGCAACGAAGGGCAAGGGTCCAATTTTGCCAATGCGGTACCATACAACTCACATAGCTTACATTCATGCACAAGTAATGCTCAATCAGTTAATCATTTGAAAATTCATTTTCGCGTAGGTCAAGTGCGATAAAGTACACATTCGACAATTGAAAATCCATTTAATAGTCATTGGAAGGTATTTAACATTCAATCGAAAATTCACAATAAGTACACATTCATTTAATATATAAACATGCAAGAAACACTCACCCTAAACATGTCACGTTTTATCAAAATTCAATTCAAGGCCGGCACCTTGGCCACTCTCGAAATCTGCAGTCAAATATTATCCACAAAAAGCCAATCATACGCGAGTGCAAGTTGCTTAATTTATATTTCTATATCAAAACAAAAAGGCGTCAAAAGTATAATGAGTCATATAGGCAAGGTGCACGCATAATTTATAAAAGAAAATGATAAAAAATGGTTAAGTTCAAAACTAATATGTGCAACTAAAAATCATGTTTTGAATAGTTGTTTGGAATGTTAGAAATCAGGCTTAGAACACTTGAGAAGTACATGTTAAGTCGGATCAAGAAAATGAAAAACAAGAGAAAGGCAACGAGAAACAAGATGGCAACTTTGCCATCCTTTGGTATTTTTATCACAACTGAAGCTACACTTATCGGATCGAGGTAAATTTTATGGCATTTCGAAGCTAATGCCTAGAGCTATATTTCCCATGAAAACATCATCACCCAGTTCTCACATTTTTGGGTAAAAAATGGACGGTCAGAAGCACATAAAAAATAGGTCAGGAAAATTAGAGTTTTTGTGCAGTAAGGAGTGCTCTGGCCAAATCATAAGCTAAAATAATCCAATTGATTTGAAATTTTGCAGGTAGAAAGTTAACTCAAATCCCTATAACTTTCGTGTTTTGTCCAAAAGCTGATTCAGTCTAAAACATGGAGAAATTTGCAGCCCAAGTTGATTCCAAAAACATGGCAGAATTGAAATTCACCAAATTGTCTAATTTTCTTCCAAGTTTCAACTACCAACTCAAACCCAATCAAGATTACAAAAGTTTCGGCAGTACCTCCCCCATTTTTTGGTCCTTTTTTCTTTGAAAATCAAGGTGTAAACCACATTAATCCCAACACAATCAAAGCCACAAGTCATAAGATAATACAAGCCTTATTCTAGTCTATCAACGCCCTTCAAAATTCACACAAATAGAGATTAAGCGAAAGACATCAAAGCTGAAATTTCCCAATTCAAGTAAAAAAATCACTTATTGAAGTTGTAAATGTTAGGCCTGGTGCAACCCAATGAGTACAAACAATTTCACAATGATGCACAAAGATATATCAAATTTAAGCACAATAAAGAAAATTTAATTAAAGAGAAAAGATAAGAAATGCAAACCAAATATCAATCCAATAGCCTCTTCAATTGATGGCGATGCTAACCAAGATGTACAAGTGAAGGGTCACTCCTTCCTCACCCCAAACACACTTTGGTTGAGCCAAGGAATTTTATAACTATTCTAGTTAACCCTCAACAACCTACACTTGAAAGATCACTCACCCAATTAAGAACTATTTTATACAAATGAGGCAACCTTCACCAAGGTTTTACCACTCCAAGTGATAGGTTCACCTTCACCAAGGTTTTCACTTGAGCAACCTCACAACCCAACTTTCCCAACCCCTTATACAACCAACAAAGAATCTTTCTACTCAAAAATCTCACTTGTAAGCTTGTATTTTGTGTTGGCAAAAGTCTCTAGTCTTCTTGTGCTTTGGGGTTTTTATAAAAGGTGAGAAATGGCTCCAAAAGACTCTCCAACGGTTAAATATTAATTGCTGTCAAAACTAGCCGTTGGCCTGTCGGACGTCCGACAGGTGCCTGTCAGACGTCCGAACCACCTGTCGGACGTCCGAACCCTGCGTCCGAACGTAGGCAGAGAGTCATCAAATCTTTGCGAAATTTCTCGGACGTCCGATGCGATCGATGTGCGTCCGAGGCGTGCGTCCGATCCTTCCGGACGTCCGATGCTTCCTCACGAGCGTCCGACAGAGTTTCCTTCTTGATGTTCTTCATCCTTTCGGACGTCCGATAGTTTCCTTTTGGCCGTCCGACATGAGTGACCTGATTTTGCTTCTTCATTTGGTTGGTTTTCTTTCCTTGACACCATTGAACCTGATTCTAACAAATTTCTCACATAAAAACATTAGACCAAATCTACATTTTGGTTTGTTAATCATCAAAACCAAGGATTGATCGACCAAGGTCAACAATCTCCCCCTTTTTGATGATGACAAACAAAATGAAGATTTCTTTTATCAAATAAGTTCAAATAAAGCTCCCCCTTAGAAAGTGCCAACATGCAAAGAAATTTCAATAAATCCTACTCCCCCTTTTGGCATCAATCAAAAAGCAAACTCCCCCTTTATTTTTCAAGTCAAGACCATAATAGGGTCCTCGGGAGTTATTACAACATGATCTAGCAATCCACATGGATTTCATACCTTTTCTCATATTTTTCTTTACATAGCAATCATTTTGCATGTGTCCAAATTGGCAACAAAAGTGACACATGATAGAAGTATTTTGCACATAAGTGGATTTAATGCAACTAATTTTCTTAGCAAACTTATTTGTGCCTTGAAAAGATTTGCTTTCTTTTGTTTGAGAAAACTTTTGTTTTTCATTTTGGAGAATCTCGTTCAAGTCATTAATTCTTTTCTTTAACAAATTTTGTTCCTCCAACATTTTTTCATAAAACTTTGTTTTCTCTTCCAACTTCCTTTTCAAATTATTTTTGCAATCAAAAACACCTTTTTGATTTTTTAAATCATCATTTTCCATTCTCAAACATTTGTTTTCTTGAAAAAGTTTGGAGTTTTCTTCCAACGAATCATTTATTTTTGTTTTCAAATCTTTATTTTTAGCATAAGATTTTTTCAAACTTTTATGCATTTTAATCATAAGAGTTTTCACATCATCATCTTCATTATCTTCATCACAAGAAGAGTGATAAGAACTTACCTCATCTTCTCCAACGGCCATTAGTGCCATTTGGGCCAACTCTTCTTTTTCTCTTTTTGAATTGCATTCATCCCATGTAATTTTGCAATCTCCTCTTGAACATCTCTTGTTGAAAATCTTCTTGAAACTTTTGATGTGAGGAGTTATATCATTGTCCACTTCCATGATTTCATTACCCATGAAAGATGGGTTATCCCCCACTTGAGATGCTTTAAAAGCTATGCCTCTCTTATACATTCTTGCATTTTCTTCCTCTTGCACTTTGAATTCCAGCTTTAATTCATAAGAGGTTAGGGTATCCACAAGAGATTCAATGGACATAGAATTTAAATCCTTTGCCTCTTCTATAGCATTTATTTTGTTTTCCCATTCTTTTGGCAAGGCATTCAAAATCTTTCTATTTTTCTCACCCAAAGAATATTCTTTTCCAAGCAATTTAAGATCTTCAATAATGTCACAAAATCTACTACACATCTTATCAACATTTTCAAGAGGATGCATTTTGAAAAATTCATATTGAGAAACAAGTAAAGATTTCTTTTGTTCTTTAATATCTTGATTACCTTCATGAAATACACACAATTTATCCCAAATATCTTTAGCTGATTTACAACCTTTAATCCTACTAGATTCATTTACATCTAATGCATTGTACAATATACACATGGCCTTGGCATTCAAAAAAAGGTATCTCTTGTCTTTTTCATTCAATTCTTGTCTAGTGTTTAATCTACTCAAATTGGTGATAGAGTCAACTATTCTAGATTCATAAGGACCATCTTCTACCACATACCATAATTCAATGTAAACAGATTGTAAGAAAATCATCATTCTTTGTTTCCACATGCTAAAATGAGAACCATTAAACATAGGTGGTCTATCAATAGATTGCCCTTCTAAAAAAGAAACTTTTATGGTTGCCATGATCTTTACTCTAAGCGGTTAAGCTTGATCAAAAGAGACCAAGCTCTGATACCAATTGTAAGAGCCCGGTGCAACCCAATGAGTACAAACAATTTCACAATGATGCACAAAGATATATCAAATTTAAGCACAATAAAGAAAACTTAATTAAAGAGAAAAGATAAGAAATGCAAACCAAATATCAATCCAATAGCCTCTTCAATTGATGGCGATGCTAACCAAGATGTACAAGTGAAGGGTCACTCCTTCCTCACCCCAAACACACTTTGGTTGAGCCAAGGAATTTTATAACTATTCTAGTTAACCCTCAACAACCTACACTTGAAAGATCACTCACCCAATTAAGAACTATTTTATACAAATGAGGCAACCTTCACCAAGGTTTTACCACTCCAAGTGATAGGTTCACCTTCACCAAGGTTTTCACTTGAGCAACCTCACAACCCAACTTTCCCAACCCCTTATACAACCAACAAAGAATCTTTCTACTCAAAAATCTCACTTGTAAGCTTGTATTTTGTGTTGGCAAAAGTCTCTAGTCTTCTTGTGCTTTGGGGTTTTTATAAAAGGTGAGAAATGGCTCCAAAAGACTCTCCAACGGTTAAATATTAATTGCTGTCAAAACTAGCCGTTGGCCTGTCGGACGTCCGACAGGTGCCTGTCAGACGTCCGAACCACCTGTCGGACGTCCGAACCCTGCGTCCGAACGTAGGCAGAGAGTCATCAAATCTTTGCGAAATTTCTCGGACGTCCGATGCGATCGATGTGCGTCCGAGGCGTGCGTCCGATCCTTCCGGACGTCCGATGCTTCCTCACGAGCGTCCGACAGAGTTTCCTTCTTGATGTTCTTCATCCTTTCGGACGTCCGATAGTTTCCTTTTGGCCGTCCGACATGAGTGACCTGATTTTGCTTCTTCATTTGGTTGGTTTTCTTTCCTTGACACCATTGAACCTGATTCTAACAAATTTCTCACATAAAAACATTAGACCAAATCTACATTTTGGTTTGTTAATCATCAAAACCAAGGATTGATCGACCAAGGTCAACAATCTCCCCCTTTTTGATGATGACAAACAAAATGAAGATTTCTTTTATCAAATAAGTTCAAATAAAGCTCCCCCTTAGAAAGTGCCAACATGCAAAGAAATTTCAATAAATCCTACTCCCCCTTTTGGCATCAATCAAAAAGCAAACTCCCCCTTTATTTTTCAAGTCAAGACCATAATAGGGTCCTCGGGAGTTATTACAACATGATCTAGCAATCCACATGGATTTCATACCTTTTCTCATATTTTTCTTTACATAGCAATCATTTTGCATGTGTCCAAATTGGCAACAAAAGTGACACATGATAGAAGTATTTTGCACATAAGTGGATTTAATGCAACTAATTTTCTTAGCAAACTTATTTGTGCCTTGAAAAGATTTGCTTTCTTTTGTTTGAGAAAACTTTTGTTTTTCATTTTGGAGAATCTCGTTCAAGTCATTAATTCTTTTCTTTAACAAATTTTGTTCCTCC